>NC_081394.1:5937791-6635611 GCF_030684315.1 Stegostoma tigrinum | reverse complement strand
TGAAGGTCCAGCTATCAATGCGATAGCACTGGGGGCACAGGGACTGGAGGAGGGGGTGGGGGGGGGGGGGTTGCGGAGGAGGTGACAGAGGTGGTGGAGGGGGTGCAGGGGCTGGAGGAGGTGACAGAGGTGGCGGAGCGGGTGCAGGGGCCGGAGGAGGTGACAGAGATAGGGTGGGGGATGTAGTGTTTCAGGGAGGTTATTCAAGGTCGCAGTAGTTGGAAAGTCGGTTGATGAAGCTGAAAGTTGAAGAAACCACTCACCCATTGGCTGAATCCGACTGCTGGGTAAACAAGGAGAGACCTTGAAATAAAGAGAGGGACAGAGAAAACTGTTTAAAGCTAAAATATGCCAAGAAACTCAAACACACCTGCCACGTCATCCTGATCCAATATTCTGAAATCCATGAATTCTGCACCACATACAACTCATAATCCAAGGTCAGAAAAAGTCCAATCGGCCCATCTGCTCCCTACTAGACCCCAGCCTAATCCCATCCAGCCATCAGACCCTTTCAGCTTCAGCTGTTTGCAAAGATTCCACTGAACTGAATCCATCATCTTCACCTCAACCACACCTTGAGAGAGCATGGTTCACATTGTTCCTAGTGTCTGGGCTGTCGCCACTTACTGGGCTTGTGCAATGGAAATCAAGGCCTATTGCTCCCTGGGATAGTGTCAGGAAGCAGGAATGGAGAGACAGGGAGAAAGTGACAGTGAGAGAGAGAACACAAGACATACTCAGATTTAGCTGATGTCTCCTGGCAGGCCTAAGGCTTCCCCTGTACGACGCCCTTGCCCAGGAGCCAACCAAGAAATTGTTGCGATGCAGGGCTCTCATCTCTGGGGGCCGCAGCTCCTGCCTGGTCAGTCATTGCCTGCTATCCCAATGCCTTCAAGGCAGCACACACCACTCGCTATTCTGACAATTCTTTCTCCTTCGCCCGGGTCCACGAGGAGGCGTTCTGTCCCATTGGAACCCCTGTTGGCTCTCAAAATGCACACTCCCTCCCCATGGTGCAGCTCTCATCCTGTCCCCTCCAGGACCCAGCAACTGATCCCATTTTTTCAATGAATCATGCTCCCTCTTGATTCTTGTACTTGTTTTAAATTCCTTTCAGCATCACTTACCAATCTGTGACACCGTGAACCGCGTCACGCTGGGTCTCAGCTTATCGTAGCGTTCCTGCGGGTTATCAAACAAACTACAAGCAAAGGAAACGCCTGTTAGAATATCCATCCTCTGTTCCGGCTGCGACATGCCCAAACCACCCTGCCACCCTCTCGCCAAAGCCCCACTCTATCATCAGGTGGCACGGCGGCTCAATGGTTAGCACTGATGTGCTCACAGCATCAGATATCCAGGTTCGATTCCGGCCTCGGGCGATTGTCTGTGTGGTGTTAGTACATACTCTATACCTGAATGGATTTATTCTGAGTGCTCTGATTTGCTCCCACAGTTCAAAAACGTGCAGCTTTGGCCATATTACATTGCCCTGGGAGTGTCCAGTACAGGCGAGGTGGATCAGCCATGGAAATGCAGTGTTGCAGGGATAGGGTCGGGGACTTGGTCTGTGCAGGATATCCTTTGGATTGTTAGGCAGGACTCAATGGGCCAGATGGCCTCCTCCTACAATGCTCCAACAAAACTCCATGATTTCCTCTTCCCATATTCCCTGCCTCTCTATATATCCTCCACCACCAATAATCCTCCCTGTGTTTGTAACCTCCTCCATCTCTAATTATCCTCCCTCTCTTACTTCCTCCAGCTCGTTAATCCTCTCTGTCCCTGTAACCTTGCATCCATTACGTTCAGGCTACATTCCTTTTCTAAGATTGGGCATCAACTCACTGATACGTCCTCCCGCCACCCCCTTGACATGATCCCACCCCTGGTCACCAAACCATCATGTCCCAGACCATCAAGAACCTCATCACTTCAAGAGAACTCCCAACCACAGCTTCCAACGACATTGTTCCTGAACCCCATGTCGCCCGATTTATCTCTTTCCCAAAATCCACAAACCCGACTGCTCTGGTCGGCCCATTGTCTCTGCCTGCGTCTGCTCCTGCCCCGTCGAGCTTATCTCCACTTATCTCAACTCCATTTTCTCCCTGCTGGTCCAAGAACTTCTCACCTATATGCTGGACAACACCCAAGACCTCCACCTCCTCCAAGACTTGCAACTGCCTGGCACCCAAAACGTTCTCTTCTCCACTGTTATCCAGTCCCCGTACACTTGTATCCCCCACACAGATGGCCTAAAAGCCTGATGCTGCTTCTTCTCCCACCAGGCACGAACTGTCTGCCTCAACGAACACCCGAATGCACCCAATGGAGCTTGTCCTTACCCTCAACAGCCATTTCTTTAACTCCTCCCACTTCCTACAGACCAAGGACGTGGCTATGGGCACCCATACGGATCCGACCGATGCCGGCCTCTTCACTTTACATGGAAAAGTCCCCCTTCCACTGTTATGTTGGCATCATCCCTCTTCCTCTCCAACACTGATCACTGTTTCAGGCGCTGCCTCATACTCCCACGAGGAGCTTGAACGGTTTACCGACACCTTTCACCTGAACCTCAAATTCACCTGGACCATCTCCCATATCTCCCTTCCCATGCTGGGCCTCTCCATCTCCATCTCTGGTAATTATCTCAGCACGACATCTGTTTCAAACCTACCACATTGCACAGCTCCCTGGACTGCACCTCCACTTACACACATTCCTGCAAGCATGCCATCCCTTACTCTCAATTCCTCTGCATCTGCTCCCAAGATTCAGCGTTCCAAACCACACATCCCAGATGCCCTCGTACTTCAAAGACTACAACATCGCGCCCCACCCCTCCCTTCATTGATCCAAAATGCCCTGAATCCCATCTCTTGCATTTCCCACACGTCTGCCCTCAAAACCCGTGCTCCCAGCAAAAGGAAGGACAGTGTGCCCCCGTCCTCACATATGACCCCACCGACGTCCGCATTCAATGTATCATCCTCCACCACATGCAACTCGACCCCACCACCAAAGAAATGTTTCCCTCTCCACCCCATCTGCCTTTCTTAGGCACTGCTCTCTCTGTGACTCCCATGTCCATTCCACACTGCCCACCAGCCCAACCACACCTGGCACCTTTCCCTGCAACTGCACAAGATGCTAGACCTCCCTTCTCACCTCTTTCCAAGGCCCAGACAAACTTTCCATTCTCTGACAGGGGTTCACCTCTACATCCTCCAAACTGGTCTACTGTATCCGTTGCTCCCAATGTGGTTTCCTCTACGTCAGTGAGACCGAGCGCAGACTCGTTGACCGCTTCACGGAGCATCTGCATTCCCTACTTTATAATCAATAACACCTTCCAGATGCCAACCATTTTAACCCCCCTCCCACTCCCATTCCCTGTGTGACGTGGTCATCCTGGGTCTCCTCCAGTGCCACAATGATGCCACATGCAAACTGGAGGAGCAACATATTCCGCCTCAGGAACCTACAGCCCCTTGACCTAAACATAGAATTCACCAGTTTCAAAATCTTCCCAACCCCAACCTCATCCCGTGTCCAACCCTCCCTCCTGTCCCTGCATCCTTGACCTGACACAACCTATCCATCTTCTTCCCCACGATCTGCCCAACCCTTTCCACTGACCAATCACGACCTGCATCTACCAATCACCATCCCACCTACCTTAACCCAGCCCCACCCCTCTTCCCAGTTCTGACAAAGGGACTCGACACGAAACAGAGACTCTCCTGATCCTCTGATACTCTCCGACCTGTGTTCCTCCAGTGCCACATCATATTAGCAAAATGCCATTGGGTAAGCATATGGACGTACATGGGATAGTGTAGGTTCGGTGGGCTTGAGATCAGTATGACAGGTCGGCACAACATCGAGGGCTGAAGGGCTTGTACTGTGCTGTAATGTTCTGTGTTCTATGATTTTTAATGCCTCTGTGCACATTTCCTTCAGCCTTCCCTGATAGAAAAAGGATCCTTGCTTTTCCAGTCCCTCCTTCAAAGTGAAACCTCTTATCTCGACCAGTGTTGTGGTAAACTGCTCCCCTTAACCATCTCTATTATAAAGTGAACAAGTTACTCCTTTTCTAGTCTCTCCATGTTGAACCATCAGAGAAATCCTCACCTCAGTTGTGCAGTTGGGGAGGCAAAGGAATGCAAACCTGTCAGTTCGGTGTCGATCGCTGGATTAAAAAAAACAGGAATTGCAGAGTTAGGATACATCAAGTAAGCACTAACTTTTGTAAGTTGTGAAGAGTGTTGTGATCTGAGCTGAGAGTAATACTGCGCAAGTCAAATGCTGAACTGAAATCCTGCCTGATAGCTTGTTTTTTTCTTTGTTTTTGTTTTAATGTCTGTCACTGAAATGTGAGCTTGTAATGTTGCAGATATCTTTTAACAACAGAGATGTCTGAACAAAAAACAAATGAAGATTATAAAAACTAAAACCAACTGTTTGAAGACACTTGAATACATTGTAAAGCTATAACTGAATTCAAAACATTGCTTGACAAATTCCACATATCCAATCCTTGCAGTATCCAAAATCACACCGGTACAGCACTCATGCTACACAGAGGATAAACATTCACCAATTTGGTAGGATTAAGGTAACAGTGGCTTTAACTCCTGGACTAAAAATGCTGACTAAAAATCTGGTACTGCAGATTTACTACATCTTCCTGTCCTCAGGATCACTGCCTCACAGTCCCCATCGATGAACTTCACACAATTGTCACAGAAACGAAGTGAAATGGACAATAAAAATGAAGTTGTGGGTGATTTTTGAAAGCTTGACTAAATTGTGTAAATTCCAAACAGATCTTCGAGCTCAGTGGTTGGCCTTAATCAGTTATTAAATATCCGGAGGTAAAGAAAGACTGAAACAAGCTGCCAAAGAGGTTTCCACAAACTGTTCTGAAAGAAATCAAAACATCTGTGTTCACTATTAACTTCATGCACATTGAAATCCAACATGCAAGGATTCCAGAATCCAAAACCTACATGGAAATGAAATGATCCCCGACATCAGTCATGGAAAGGCCGGACACAATGGTTGGAACTTCTCATGAAAAACAAAGCACTCACACTACGTCTGCACTGAATATATCTTTTTGAACTGTATGCCGCACCATTAGACTGTTTAAACCATTGGGCGATGCTGCTTTGTGAGAATTTAGTCATGAGGAAGGACTGCACTACCACGGGCTCAGCACCAGGATCGTGCCACACTATTCACTGGTGGGTCGGTACTGAGGGCGCATGGAACCACCAGAAGGTTAATGCTGAGGGAATCGCCGGCCCTTCAGAAGGTTCGTACTGAGGGAGGACTGCACTGTCAGAGGAGCAGTGTTTGGGCTCTTAATACTGATCTTCTCTCATGAGGGTGCAGCCTTTCACACTCTACATTATTTCCAATGGAAATAGAAGAGCTCTCCCTGCTGTCCTGAGCCTTACATTCAGTGACTAAAGAACGTAAAGAAAAAGCAAAATCCCATCGGTGTTGGAAATATGACCAAAGAGAAAAAGAAAAAGCTGAAAAACCTCAAATCAGGCAGCATCTGTCAATGAATCTTTCAGTTGAATAGTTTGTTTTTGTTTGTTCTGATCTCATTAAAAACTGATTAGCTGAAGGGGGATCTTGCTCTAAGTACATCAGCTGTCACATTTCTTACAAATGAGCACCTTTAAAAAATTGGTTGCACATTTGCAGATTGTGAACAGCATTATTCTTTCACTGCTGTCTCCAACGTGAAAACCAACAGGTTAGCTTTATGTCTTTTAGATTGTGTAATCCTGAACTAATTGTCAATTCTTGCATCTACTTCATCAACCGTTTTATCTACAAACCACAGCCCCTTGGAATTCAGGAGAGAGAAGATATTTCATCCGGCAAGTTCATCTTATAAGATTCCCAACTTTCAGTGGACTCAAGACTCGAGAAAATTGAATGTCAGATTTAACTTTGAGTATATTTCAACAATGCTAATAAATATACCAAAAATATGCATCACCCCAGAAGGGAAAAAAGAAGCCGAATTCAGAGGCGATTCGGTACAATGCATTGACTTACGATCTCGCTGTGTCTGGATTTCTATGTGTAGTTGTTAGTGAGGAAATGACAAAATCAGATATTCCCCGCCAATGACCATCTGTGCCCATTCCCCTGTAAGTAGTTAAAGCCTGAAGGAGTGGGGCGGGAAGAGTGAGCGTAGACTCTCGTCCTATGCAGGAGCGAACATGCAGAGAGGTTGGAGTTAGGGAGTACAGCCACACTGCCAGCAGGAGGGCTGCATTCACAGCAGGGCTGAACCAGAACTGATGGCGGGGAAAAGGAAGCAAGGAATGGGTGCGCTTTCTTTTTGTGGCGACTAGGCGGGGTATGGATGGAGTTAATTTGCAAGTTTTTTTTGAATTGGCTGGCACACAGATGTGGCCTGATTGAAAACACAGGTAAAATCAAGCTGGGGGTTAATCCCTTTCCTCTCACTGTCTGATTTGCGGGACTCTCACCTACAAAGTCACAGTTTCCAATCTCCTCCTTGATCTGAGGATACAGCAATTGAAAATTTGCTGCTGTCACCTCGCACATGTTTCTCTTCTCCCAGGTCAAAACTCCCTCAGCTTCTGGGGCCACATGATTCACTTGCCGCGCCGTTTTGACGTCAGAGCACGGCACGAAAGGATACACCACCGGACGCAGCCAATCGACGCCGGGCAGCGTTTCCCCGCCCACTCTACCCGAATGTTGCTTCAAGGGCGTGTCTTTTGGTTCGTCTAATCTTCTCAATTTTAATTTAGCTCATTAATCTGCTTTTGGGGATCATTCGTGTGCGTGTTTGGGAAACACACCCAAGCCACTACTCTATTCAAAAATGTATACTCAATCATCACAGGTATCACACAGCGTTTTCAATACCAGCCTTTGTAGTGTCTGCCAGCTTTTTGGACTCGGTAGTTCCTTCAACATTCCTCATCTCACCCTATCAACTCATCCTTCCGTTCTTATCTCTGTTTTTTTAAAATTCAGCTTCCTTCCCACCTCCCAATGTATCTATTCCACTCACCTTAATCTCTGTTGTTTCATTGAAAACAGACAACTCTGAAATTGCAACTTTGGGGACTTTGCTGCACACATCAGTTGCCACATTTCTTATAAGGAACAACCTGATTATTTTTATTGGCTGCAAATCACACCTGCATGTTGTGCAAAGGCATTGTTTTTGCATAATACTGATATCCCTGACATTGAAACCAGCAAGTTAGCTTTCGACAGACTGACAATAATGTGCCACATACTGGTTGATATGGCTGTACAATTCTTAACTGTTTGCCCATTCTTGCATCTATTTATCAACTGTTTTCTCCATAGGTCATACTCCTGACCATTCAGTGAGTGGTGAAGATATGTAATCACTTGGTCCTGCTGTTTCAGGAGTTCACAACCATGTTTGAGCTTACTGTGCTGAAACTGGAATCAGAAGCCATACACTTTGACCGTATAGTGGTGTGGCGAAAGCAAAGGAAACACTGACTTGGCATCAGGCACTGCCAGTTGCGAGGTAATTCCGAATAGAGAAGTGCCACAAAATTCCCAAAAACAGTTGATGCAGTTAAAGCTTTGCAGTGTACAGGAGGATCAGATAACACCAGTTCTGAAATTGCCTGTTAGAAACAAGGATGATGAGGAAAAGGGCTGTGAGTCTGCAGAACGTAGTCCATGGACAGGAGATGAACATCATGCAGTCAGCTGGTGGTTGAGAGAAGAGACAGGAGCATTTGCAAGAGTTGAAAATGATCGAGGATGAATCAGGTACCTTCTGAAAACTACTTGCATCAAAGCTGTTTGATCGATCTTTGCAGAATAAAAACATATCCACCTCCAAACCTACCACTGTTCACAGGGGCAATCTTGAAGTGTTGATCAATCAAGATTAGATCACAAAGTGGGAAAGGGAATTAAGTTTCGATCAGTTGGTGCAGACATAATAGGCTGAAGGTCCCCTTCTGTACTGTACAACTGCATGACTCAAGGACTGTGACCCCCTATTCATTCCCAGTTACATGCATCATGTACGAATGTTGGGTGTTATGGACCACATTAAACCCTCTTAATATATATCAAGGAGATAACCGATACACTAACTTTTAATCTACTTAAAGGCAAGTGTGAGGCACTGTGCTCAGATGTTATTCAAGTAATTGATCAAACTAGTAGGCTTTAAACAAACCACACTTTATTCTTATCCCACAATTAAAATACAAAGAAAAGAATCAGAATAACCTTACTGTAATGCTTAACAAAAAAAAAATGAACTATTACTTGTCAACTGTTCCAATATGGAAGAATCCCGTTTGGGCAGAAAGTTGGCAATGGAAAATTCAACAAAACAATTGTCGCCTGTGCTATCTCCAGTTCAAGAGACAAAAGCACTGAAAGAAACAATTTAGCAGCAGAGAGGAAGAACTCTAATTTAGCTGCAGCAAAGACAGTTGTATCTCGCAGCTTCAACTAAAAGCAAAACTAAAACCCTGTGAGCCTGGCGAGATCCACACCTACTTTGTTTGTCTGAATTAGACAAACACACAATGAGTTCAAAGTTTCTGAAGTAGACATTCTGGCATCACTGTGGCAACACCTCTCTGCAAGAGAAACAGCATGGAACAAATTCCTCTTAAAGGGACATATCATCATGTGGGCCACTATCATTATCTTGATAACTGGACAGTACACAACAGATAAGTAAAACCTGGATTTAGTGACATCCTGGATAAACATGAAGTGTATTGGACTGGGGAAAACCTATCACTGAGTTTTCACTGCACAAGGAAGTCCAGCAGTAAACAATGTCCACCTCCTTTCGAAATATGTCAACACATTCCAGACTGAGCAGTAAAGATTAAAACAGGATTCCAGGGATGACAAATTTAATTCATGCTGACTGACCAGAAAAGGTAGGATTGTTCTCATTGGAGCAAAGAAGATAGGGAGGAGATTTGATAAAGTGTTCAAAATCATGAGGTGTCATGGCAGAACAGATCAGCAGAAATTGATTTTTGTGGGAGGAAGTGAGCACAGATTGAAAATGTTACAAAGTTGTGTACCGTAATTGTGAATTGGAAGGCAGGAAGCTAGAAATTGTTTGTAAAAAATGATAAGGGAGCACAGTGTGTGTTTCCTTTAAGAGATAAAGTGCTTTTCTAAGCTTAGAGGTTTATACAGAAAAAAACATTGTCTCTATGTAGCCGAAGATGTACAGTCAGTTCTAAAATTGAAACCTGTGTCAACTGGCTGCATGATTAGAAACGTTTGGCTTGTTTCAATGTTTCGGTAACTGGTTGGAATCAGCCAACCAGTGTGTAGCAATAGCAAACCTAAATGAATTTGTTTCTGTTACAATGATAATAGGAACTGCCGATGCTGGAGAATTTGAGATAACACGGTGTAGAGCTGGAATGAACACAGCATACCAAGCAGCATCAGAGGATTTTCTGAAGAACGGTCTTGACACGAAAGTTGACATAGCGGGTTGGGACCCTTCTTCAGAAAATCAACTGATGCTGCTTGGCGTGCTTTGGTCATCCAGCCTCACACTGTGTGGTCTCTGATTTTAAATCTGACGTTTTTGACAACCTTGGACGAATGCTATTGCTGGAAAATTGACATGTCATCTTAAGGTATGTAAGGAGAGGGTTTTTGAAAATCAGTGCTGGAATGAACCACCATCTGTGAAATAAGTATCTAACTCTCACTAGATATTGCTAAGCTCTCGAAGGAAGCAGCATCTATCCAATGAAAGGTACCATGACACTCACAGCTGAGAGTTCTCTCAGAAGACTTCACAGAGAAAACATCATTGACAGCCCAATCAGTAGAAGAAAGGCGTTTTATGACTTGAGAACAGCAAAAGAAAGGTGATTATGACTGGAAACGGTGCAGATCGCAGAGCATTCCGGAAAACATGTTCTGTGTGGACTTTGAGAGACGAAGTTTCTTTTCCATTTGACTTGGGTTATTTGAGTCGGAGTTGTGTTTACCGGAGTAGCAATTTTGTTCAGTTAGGGAATAGTGAAGATTTGGGCAGAATTGTTCAGCTTGTTAGTAATTCTGTTAATTTGTTGACCGTTAGGGTTAAATAAATAAATTGTCACCCATTACTTATGAAGTGAATATCAGGGATTTTCTTTCAGTTAATCTCCCCTTCTCCACAACAAGTGATTTGAAAAGCAGTTGAGACATGAAGGAATCCTTGCTTCTGCAGCCAGTGGTAGATATGGTGTTAACTGCTTGACATTGCTGTGGAGGCCAGTTGAATTGAGCCACTCATCAGAGAACTCGATTATTACCTGAATACACATTATTAAGGGATGAAGGCAGGGAAGTGGCACCAGCTGTAAGATTCTTCAGTGACTCAGCACTGACAGAATGGGCCAAATCATCTCCCTCTGTGCTGTTACCATTCTGTGATCATGGCAGAGGTAGAAAACTGCATGAAATGATACTCATCAGTCAAACCTGTTCCTCACCAGGAGACACATTCTTTACAAAATAACACGAGCTTCAGAGTGCAGTTGCTTCCTGGAAGGGGTGAAAAGGGGCATATGGCACTCAGTCAGACTCCACATTGTGGACACAGACATAGTCTGAGTGATGCTCAATGTACAGTTCAGCTTCTCACCAAGTGACACAGTCCCTTGGATACTTACACAGGCTCCCACTCTACAATGAATAACAATGATACCAGACAGTGTCACCTTCCAAACAAGCTGCACAAGGGAATCGTTCCACTGCACAGTTCACCGGGAAATGCCCCCACGCAGCAGACCACATTAGGAGGACCAGCCAAGGCAGATGTGAACACTTGCTGCAGAATGTGAACCTGTACGTGGAAGGCACATCATAATACCTCAACTTGTTTATTGAATTGAAGGTGCCTCAGCAAAGCACACTCATCTCTTAATGACGTAAAACAGGTTCTACCACCATAAATATCTTAAAATTTGAAAACCCCTCCATTTTATCACCATTGAACATCTCCTCAATTATAATTATACTGGAAGTGTAACAATTTCACTTCATCATGATTCATGCTGATGGTCATACTGAACATATTAGATCTGATAGGGAAACCTGACTTGATAGATCACAAAATTTTATTGTCTTTTTTTTCACTGCGTTGCCTAGTTGTGGAAGATTTCTTCTAAGATTGCAGCATTCTTTATAAAAGTAACACACACAGGAAAGTAGATCGTATGTGCATGTACCTTGTGACATAATCCCAGCGATGTATTGACTGTGGCCTGAACTTTCAAACAAAATTAACTTTTTAACAGTTGGCCTGTAGATTCCTTTTCAGTTCTGACAGCCATTCCTACAAAGTCTTAGAATGTGGAGATTTTACAAATTACAAACCTGTGTTCTTCGTGGATGAATCAGTGCCTCAGGCAAAGGGAGAGGTTGAGAAGGAGAATTGTTCACAGTAACCTCAGCCACAAAAAGAGTTGAACGCATGCTATTTGCATCACTTTGTGTCACAAACCAGATATCCAGCTAACTATCAGCAGAGCAAATAATTTCACATTTGACTTCATTGTGAGGTATTCAATCTAAGTCTTAATGCTGTTGGAAATAATGCATTTATTTCACTTTCCCAAATGACACTTTGACCTTTAAAGAAAATGAACTGCTCAGAAGAGTGACCATAAATCTGTTGTACTGCTACATTAACATCAAAATTCTCAAATTATCTTTGCATGCAAAACACTTCGCAGAATTTTGTCTCATTATTAATACTACTGGAAAGCTCACACGACATGAAAATGATTTCTCACACACAACACACTTACAGTTAATACTGCATAACTATTTCCATGTCTCTCCTTACATTATAATTTTTGCAGTGTGTGCAATCCATACAGAAATGAACGTTTCCTCCAGATACACCCCAGAAAAGTGGAAAAACCTTCCCCTGTTGTTCTAAATGCATTGCTAGATGGTGCCATTGCTCAATAAATGATACACCAACATCACTGCTGCCATTTATAGATGATACATACACAGACTCATTTATAAATCCAGCAGATATGATGCAAAGAACATCCCAAAAATGAAGATCAAAGCCATCACAGAACAAACAATAAGTGAGTGGCAAAGGAACAAACTATCAGTCTCGTGGCACAGCTGCAGTGAATGAGACTGTTCCGTGTGTGGAATGAACTGCCAGAGAAAGCGGCGGATACAGGTTCACTTACAACTTTTAAAAGACATTTGGATATGTCCATGATTAGGAAAGGTTGGAGGGATACGGACCATACATACGTAGGTGACACTAGTTTACTTTGGGAACACAGTCAGTGTGGACTGGTTGGACCAAAGGGTCTGTTTCCATGCTGTATGATTTAATGACTCTGTGACTAATAAAGATCAGCTCTGACTGAAGTCAACAACATGAAACCAAGACAGAGACAGACAGATGAGTGATCATGGATGAGGGCAGCTTATAGCCTGAAGATTCAACAGCTTCTGATGGTCATGTTCCTCCTCTTAAAATAGAAATAGAAGAGCTCTCCCTGCTGTCCTGAGCCTTATATTCAGTGACTACAGAATGTCAAGAAAAAGCAAAATTCTGTCGGTGCTCGAAATATGACCAAAGAGAAAAAGAAAAAGCTGAAAAACCTCAAATGAGGCAGCATCTGTCAATGAATCTTTAAGTTGAATAGTTTGTTTATGTTTGTTCTCATTTCATTAAACACTGATTAGCCAGTAACTGCAGCTCATGGGGGATCTTGCTCTAAGTACATCAGCTGTCCCATTTCTTACAATTGAGCACCTTTAAAAAATTGGTTGCACATTTGCAGATTGTGAACAGCATTATCCTTTCATGCTGTCTCCAACGTGAAAATCAACAGGTTAGCTTTATGTCTTTTAGATGTGTGTAATCCTCAACTAATTCGCAGTTCTGGCATCTACTTCATCAACCGTTTTATCGACAAACCTCACCACCTCGGGATTCCGGAACAAGAAGATAGTTAATTCGGAAATTTCAGCGAATAAGATTCCAACTTTCAGGGGGCTCAAGACTGAGAAAAGTGACTGTCAGATTTAAGGATATTTCAACAATGCTAATCAATGTTCCAAAAAATATTCATCACACTCTGAACGTGAGAATCCATCGAGTTAATTTGCAAAGACATTTTTTTTTTAAAAAATGGCTTGCACATAGATATGATAATGGGAACTGCAGATGCTGGAGAATCCAAGATAACAAAGTGTGGAGCTGGATGAACACAGTAGGCCAAGCAGCATCTTAGGAGCACAAAAGCTGTCGTTTTGGGCCTAGACCCTTCATCAGAGAGGGGAATGGGGAGAGGGAACTGGAATAAATAGGGAGAGAGGGGGAGGAGGACCGAAGACGGAGAGAAAAGAAGATAGGTGAGGAGGTAGGGAGGGGATAGGTCAGTCCAGGGAAGATGGACAGGTCAAGGAGGTGGGATGAGGTGGTAGGTAGGAAATGGAGGTGCGGCTTGAGGTGGGAGGAAGGCATGGGTGAGTGGAAGAACAGGTCAGGGAGGCAGAGACAGGCTGTGCTGGTTTTGGGATGCAGTGGAGGGAGGGGACGAGCTGGGCTGGTTTTGTGATGCAGTGGGGGGAGGGGAAGGACTGGGATGCAGTGAGGGAAGGGGAGATTTTGAACTTTGTGAAGTCCACATTGATGCCATTGGGCTGCAGGATTCCCAAGCGGAATATGAGTTGCTGTTCCTGCAACCTTCAGGTGGCATGTTTGTGGCACTGCAGGAGGCCCATAATGGACATGTCGTCTGAGGAATGGGAGGGGGCATTGAAATGGTTTGCGACTGGGAGGTGCAGTTGTTTATTGCAAACCGAGCAGAGGTGTTCTGCAAAGCAGTCCCCAAGCCTCCGCTTGGTTTCCCCAATGTAGAGGAAGCCACACTGGGTGCAATAGATACAATATACCACATTGGCATATGTGCAGGTGAACATCTGCTTGATATGGAAGGTCATCTTGGGGCCTGGGATGGGGGTGAGGGAGGAGGTGTGGAGGCAAGTATAGCACTTCCTCCGGTTGCAGGGAAGGGTGCCGGGTGTCTGGACCGACCTATCTCCTCCCTACCTCCTCACCTATGCTCTCCTCTCTATCTACCTTGTTTTCTCTCCATCTTCGGTGGGGTTGGAGGGGAGTGTGGCGCGGACAAGGGAGTCGTGGAGAGAGCGGTCTCTCCGGAAAGCAGACACGGGTGGGGATGGAAAAATAGCATGGGTGGTGGGGTCGGATTGTAGACGGCGGAAGTGTCGGAGAATGATACGTTGTATCTGGAGGTTGGTGGGGTGGTATGTGAGAATGAGGGGGATCCTCTGGGGGTAGTTGTGGCAGGGGCGGGGTGTGAGGGATGTGTTGCAGGAAATGCGGGAGACACGGTCAAGGGCGTTCTTCACCACTGCGGGGGAAAGTTGCGGTCCTCGAAGAACGTGGACATCTGGGATGTACGGGAGTGGAATTCCTCCTCGTGGGAGCAGATGCGGCGGAGGCAGAGGAATTGGGAATAGGGGATGCAATTTTTGCAGGAGTGTGGGTGAGAGGAGGTGTGTTCTAGGTAGCTGTGGGAGTCAGTGGGCTTGAAATGGACATCAGTTTCTAGCTGGTTACCTTGGAAGGAGACTGAGAGATCCAGGAAGGTGAGGGATGTGTTGGAGATGGCCAAACCCGCTCCTCTCACTGTCTGAGTTGCAGGGCTCTCACCTACAAAGTCACAGTTTCCAATCTCCTCCTTTTGATCTGAGGATACAGCAATTAAAAATTTGCCGCTGTCATCTCGCACATGTTTCTATCCCAGATCAATACTCCCTCAGCTTCTGGCTCCACGTGATTCATTTGCCGCGCCCCCCTTCAACGTCAAAACGCGGCGCAAAATGATACACCCCCGGACGCAGCCAATCGACGCCGAGCAGCTTTTCCCCGCCCACTCTACCCGAATGTTGCCGAAAGGGCGTTTCTTGGTTCGTCTAATCTTCTCAATTTTAATTTAGCTCATCTCTTTCATCTGCTCTTGGGGGATCTCCGTTTGGGAAACACACCCAAGCCACGAATCCATTCAAAAATGGGAATTGAATCATCATAGACATCAAACAGCTTTTACAGTATCAGCAGGTGTCAGCCAACTTTTTGGACTCGAGTTTGCCCTTCATCCAAACTTGCTAATGTCACCCTATCAATTCATCCTTCCGTTCTTATCAACTGTCGTTTTTCTTTTAAATGCAGCTTCCCTCCCACCTCCCAATGTATCCATTCCATTCACCTTCATCTCTATCGTTTTATTGAAAACTCACTACCCAGTAACTGAAACTTTGGGGTCTTTGCTGCACACACATCAATCGCCAAGTTTCTTATCAGGAACTACCTCATTATATTTATTGGCTGCAAATCACACCTGCAGGTGATGCAAAGACATTGTTTTTGCGAAATACTGCTGTCCCTGACATTGAAACCAGCAAGTTAGCTTTCATCAGACTAACAATAATGTGCCATCTACTGGTTTATACACCCATACAATTGTTAACTAATTGCCCATTCTTGCATCTATTTATCAATTTTTTTCCCCATAAGTCATACTCCTGACCATTCAGTGGGTGGTGAAGAAATGTCATCAAATGGTCCTACTGTTTCAGGAGTTCACAAACATGTTTAAGCTGACTGTGCTGAAACTGGAATCGGAAGCCATTCACTTTGAGCGTATAGTGGTGTCGTGAAAACAAAAGAAAGGCCATTTGGTGTGTAACACAGACTTGGCATCAGACACTGCCAACTGTGAAGTAATTCTGAACAGGGAAAATGTGACAAAATTCCCCAAAAATGGTTGATGTAGTTAGAGCTTTGCAGTGTACAGGAGGATCAGATAACACCAGTTCTGAGATTGCCTGTCAGAAACAAGGATGATGACAAAAAGGCCTGTGAGTCTACAGAACGTAGTCCTTGGACAGGAAATCCATGGCAGACAGTCTGGTGGTGGTTGAGAAAAGAGACAGGAGCATTTGCAAGAGTTGAAAATGGTCTCGGATGCATCAAGCACCTTCTGAAAGCTACTTGCATCAAAGCTGATTGATCGATCTTTGCACAATAAAGGCATGTCCACCTCCAAACCTACCACTGTTCACAGGGGCAATCTTGAAGTGTTGATCAATCAAGATCGGATCACAAAGTGGGAAAGGGAATTCAGTGTCGATCAGTTAGTGCAGACATAATAGGCTGAATGTCCCCTTCTGTCCTGTCCGAGTGCATGACTCAAGGACCGTGGTTCCCCATTCATTCCCAGTTATGTGCATCATGGAAGAATATTGGGTGTTATGGGCCATATTAAACCCCCTTAAAATATACCAGGGAGATAACCTTGACCTTAACTTTTAATTTATTTAAAGGCAAGTGTAAGGCACTGTGATCAGATGTGATTCAATTAATTGATCAAACTATTAGGCTTTAAACAAACCACACTTTATTCTTATACCACAATTAAAATACAAAGAAAAGAATCAGAATAACTTCATTGAACTGCTAAACAAAAAAGACATCATTACTATTATTTGTCAACACATATGACAGCAGGCCATAAGCACAAGCTTGGCAATGGCAAATTCAACAAAACAGATTTTGTCCTACGCTATCTCCAGTTCAAGGGACAGAATCACAGAAAGAAACAATTTAGCAGCAGAGAGGAAGAACTCTAATTTAGCTGCAGCAGAGAGAGCTGTATCCAGCAGCTTCAAACCCCAACTCCAGCTTCAGCGAAAAGCAAAACTGAAAGCCCGTGAGCCTGGCTATATCCACTCCTGCATCGTTTGTCTCAATTAGAAGAATACACAGGGAATTCAAAGGATCTCTAGTAGACATTCAGGCATCACTGTGGCAACACTTCTCTGCAAGAGAAACAGCATGGAACAAATTTCTCTTAAAAGGGACATATCATCATGTGGGCCACTGTCATCATCTCGACAACTTGACAATAAACAACAGATAATTAATACCTGGATTTAGTGACATCCTGGATAAATGTGAAATGTATTGGACTGGAGAAAACCGACCGCTGAGGTTTTACTGCACAAGGAAGTCCAGCAGTAACCAATGTCCACCTCCTTTAGAAATATGTCAACACATTCCAGACAGAGCAGTAAAGATTAAAACAGGATTCCAGGGATGACAAGAGATGATGGGAACTGCAGATGCTAGAGAATCTGAGATAAGAAAGCGTGGAGCTGGATGAACACAGCAGGTCACTGAGCATCTAAGGAGCACAAAAGCTGACATTTCGGGTCTAGACCCTTCATCAGAACCGGGTCTCAGAGTGAAACGTGAGATTCTGTGGTCCTAAGATGCTGCTTGGCCTCCTGCGATTATCTAGCTCCACACTTTGTCATAATTGGAATAAGAGATAACAAACTCCATTCATGTTGATGGATCAGATAAGGTAGGATGGTTTTCATTGGAGGAAGGAAGTGAGGGAGGAGATTTAGTAATCTGGTGACAAAGCATGAGGTGAATGTCAGGGCAGAGCAGATCAGCAGAAATTTATTTTTGTTGGAGGAAGGATCAGGAGGAAATGGGCACAGATTGAAAATGTTCCACAGTTGTTGAGCATAATTGTGAATTGGAAGGCAGGAAGCTAGAAGTTGTTTTGAAAAAAAAAGGTAAGAGAGCACAGTGTGTGGTGCCTTTTAGAAATAAAGTGCTTTTCTGAGCTTAGAGATTTATGCAGAAAAAACGGTGTCTGTATTGTGTAGCTGAAGATGTACAGTCATTTCTAAAATTGATACGTGTCATTTGGCGGTGTGATTACAAATGTTAGGCTTGTTTTGATGTGTTGGTAACAAGGAGGAATCCGCCAATTAGTGTATACCACTAGCAACGTGGCCGAATGCTAACTGAATTTACACCTATTACAGAGATCGTAGGAACTGCCAGTGCTGGACAATCTGAGATAACACGGTGTGACGCTGGATGAACACAGCAGGCCAAGCAGCAGAGGATTTTCTGAGGAAGGGTCTCGACTTTCCTGCTCGTCAACTTTCCTGCTCCACTGCTGCTGATTGGCCTGCTGTGGTCATCCAGCTTCACACCGTGTTATCTCGAAATTTAAATCTGACGGTTTTGACAATCTCGGACCAAAGCTATTGCAGGAAAATTGATATGTCATCCCAGGTATATAAAGCGAGGGTTATTGTAAATCAGTGTTGGCACGAACCACCATCTGAGAAATAAGTATCTAACTCTCACTGTATATTGCTCAGCTCTCTAAGAAAGCACCATCTTTCCAATGAAAGTTACCAGGACACTTATAGCTGAGTTCTCACAGAAAGCCTCACAGAGAAAATATCCCTGACAGACCAATCAGTCGAAGAAAGGTGTTTTATGACTTGAGAACAACAAAAGAAAGGTGGTTACGACTGGAAACAGTGAAGAAAGCAGAGCATTCCAGAAGGCATATTCTGTGTGGACTTTGAGAGACTAAGTTTTTTTTTCCCTTTTAACTTGGTTTACATGAGTGGGATTTGTGTTAACTGGATTAGTATTCCAGTACAATTTTGTTCAGTTAGGGAATAGTTAAGATTTGGCAGAATTGATCAGTTTGTTAGTAATTCTGTTAATTTGTTCACTGCTAGGGTTAAATAAATACATTGTTACCTGTTACTTATACAGTGAATATGCAGGATTTCATTTCATTTAATCTCCCCTTCTTCAAAACAATCGTGATTCAAAAAGCAGCACTTGAGATATGAGGGAATCCTTGTTTAAACAGCCAGTCGTAGATATGGTGTTAATTGCTTGACATTGCGATGGAGGCCAGTTGAATAGAGCGGCTTATCAGAGAATTAGATTATTACCTGAATACACATCTTTAAGGGATGAAGGCAGGGAAGTGGCACCAGCTGTAAGACTTCTTCAGTGAGTCAGCACTGACATAACATGCCAAATCATCTCCCTCTGTGCTGTTACCATTCTGTGATCATGGCAGAGGAGACTGCATGAAATGATTCTCATCAGTCATACCTGTTCCTCACCAGGAGATACATTCTTTACAAAATAACATGAGCCTCAGAGTGCAGTTGCTTCCTGGAAGGGGCGAAAAGGGCATATGACACTCAGTCAGACTCCACATTGTGGAGACAGACATAGTCTGGAGTGATGCTCAATGCACAGTTCAGCTTCTCACCAAGTGACACAGTCCCTTGGATATTTACACAGGTTCCCACTCTACATTGAATAACATTCTTACCAGACCGTGTCACCTTCCAAACAAACTGCACACTGGGAATCGTTCCGCTGCACGGTCCACTGGGAAACACCCCCACACAGCAGACAGGGAAAACTATAGCACACGAACACCAACCACATTAGGAGGACCAGCCACTGTAAATGTGAACAATTGCAGCAGAATGTGAATCTGTACGTGGAGCGACACATGATGATACCTCAACGTCAGAGGATCAATTATGAGGAGAGGTCATACAAAATAGGCCCGTTTTCTGTAAAATTTAGACAGTTCAGGGGTGATCTGATCAAAGCTGTCAACAGGAAAAGACAGAATAGGCGAAGATAAAACATTTTCACAAGTTGTTGGATGAAGACCAAAGTCTGAAAATCAGGGTCAGAGCATTCAGGAGAGATGTTCGGAAGTATTTCTACACACGTGTTGAAACTCTCTTCCACAAACTGCAGTAAATGCGGGATCTGTGGTGAACATTAAATCTGAGAGACTTTTTTTTACGTTAGCGAACGTATGATGGCAGGTGTGTGGAGCAAGGCTACAGATCAGCCATGAACTCATTGAATGGTGGAAATCACTCGAGGGGCTAACTGGGGAGACCTGGGGCAAGACAGTTCTTCATGGAGACTGAGAATACAGGGAGAGACTGTTAAGTGGTGCGCACAAAGTTACAAGGCAGAACAACCTCGAAATTGAGACAGTCATCATCAGAATAATGATCACAGCCCAACGTACTGTGACTATGAAATGTACTTTCTGTACTGTGGGGACAGATAGGGCTGCAATCTGAAATGGGACTGGATTATATCGTCTCAAATTGCCGATATTTCTATGACTTAGCTGATTTGAGAATGATTTTAAATTGGTACTTCAGTGCATTCTTCAGTTCCTCCCTGAATTCCGTCTGGGTTATTGCATAAATAAATGTGTTGTTGCAGAGGCTGAGAATAAGTAGCATTTCTCCTATGGATTCAATGCTATTTATTGTATCTGAATAAGAGGAATAATAATGATCAGGAGCAATTCTCCGATATAGGTTAAACACAACATATATCATCCATAACAATATGAAATTACCAGTTAAAGTGAAGAGTAAAATGATGGATTTTCTCCGGTTCACCATCTCTGGGTCCTTGTGAATTTCTCTAGTGCCGATACCCCGCAGCGCCACACGGACTCAACTGGTCACTAAAATAGATCTCACTGTGAGAGCAGTCAGCAGCAGAATCAGAACAAATGGAAGACATGGAGTTAAAATCAGGTGAACCAGTTCAAATTCAGTCCACAATCACTGTTCCCACAACCACGGCTGATGTTTTCTGAGTGCAATCTTTTGGTTTTAGCTTCTGACAACAAATGGCCACAAATCGATCAAATGTAAAAGTGACTGTGAGCCAAACCGAGGCACTTGTGGTTCTGAACATCATTGTGACGATGAGGCTACACACTGGTGTCATTTCTAAGAATGAATCGACAAAATAAATTTGAACAATCCAGTTCAATACGACATCAAAGATAACAACCAGGACATCGTCCACTGCCATTCCCACCAGGTATTGAGTAATACATTCAGAGAGACCACATTTTCCTCGACTCAGGATAACAATTGCCACCAGGTTAACTGGAAGAGATAGAAAAGTATCCAATAAATTCAAGAATGGACTTGAAATAAAATGCGCAGTTTGACAGGATCGAAAATTAAACCTTTAGCATTGTTGCCTCATCAAATAGTGAAAACACATTCAAAAACAAAATCGAAAATTGCTGGAAAAACTCAACAGACCAGGTAACATCTGTGGAGAGATAACAGAGTTAACATTTTGGGGTTCAGTGACCGTTCCTCACAATAGACGCAAAATATTTCAGCTTGCTTTCTCACCACAGATGGTGCCAAACATATCAAATTTCTCCAGCACTTTCTGATTCCATTGCTTGTTTCCAGAATCCACATTTCTTCATATTTATCAAGAACATATTTATTGCACCCCTGGACAGCTCTCGAATGATTGAAGAACAATTATCTTTAATTGCTTCCCACTGTCGGCATACAACGTACTGCAGGAAAAGTGTCATGAATTTTATTGAATGGGAATCTGCTGTTTTAACATCAGATTTAAAATCTAGAATTATGCTGCAGGTAGTTTGCAGACTTTGAGTATCACACTTGTTTTGTTGCTCTGGGGAAGAGAGTTGCCAGTGGCTGGCGAAAACAAAACAGGAAATTGCTGAGAGAAGTGAGAATGAGTTCGAGGTTTTACTGTTTCAGGCTGAAACTGACCAGGGAATGCAAATGCCAGGGAGATTTTTTAAAAAAATCTGGAGAAGCTGGCAGAAAGCAAAAGTCGATGATTTGAGAAAGTGTCCAAATGGAAGCAACAGAAGATTCAATCCAGTTTAAAAGCTCAGTCAAGCCTCAGCTGATTTTGAGAGAATGTAATCTAATAACCAGGCTTTGTTTGAGATTACGAACACAGCAGAAGACCGCATCGAATATATCACGCGTTTGATAATTTGCATTGCACAGTTTAAATTTAAATTAAAATATACTAATTAAATAAACTTTTTTTCATTGAATGCTTGCTTTAAAAGTAGAAGATCCACATAATTGACTTGTTTATTGAATTGAAGGAGCCTCAGCAAAGCACATTCATCTCCTAATGACGTAAAACAGATTCTACAACAATGAATATCTTAAAATTTGAAAACCTCTTCATTTTATCACCATTGAAATTCTCCTCAATTATAATAATATTGGAAGTGTTACAATTTCACTTCATCATGATTCATGCTGATGGTCATACTGGACATATTAGATCTGATAGGGAAACCTGACTTGATAGATCACAAAATTTTATTTTTTTTTACACTGCAGTGCCTTGGTGCGGAAGGTTTCTTTTCAGATTGCAGTATTCTTTCTAAAAGTGACACACACAGGAAAGTATAATGTATTGCCATGTATATTGTGACATAAACAGCAAAAAAGAATACATCAATCCTTTTCCGAGCAATATCCTTCATAAATACTTAATTCCAGTGATGTATTGACTGTGACCTGAACTTTCGAACAAAATTAACTTTTAAACACTTGGCCTGGAGATTTCTTTCTAGCTCCAGATCCGAGGTTCCTTTTCAGTTCTGAAAGCCATTCCTACAAAGTCTGAGAGGAGGGAGATTTTGCAATTTACAAACCTGTTTTCTTCTCGGATGAATCAGTGCTTCTGAACTGAAATTGTATTCAGTTAAAATAAAACTACTAGGGGCCCCAAATATTTGTTTTTGCTACTTGTTACAGAAATGTAAAACAGCTATTGTCCTCCCAAATCGTGAAGCTGCTCGCTGACCTGACAGTGACAACTGATCGTGGTTTAATTTGAGGGTACCACACTTCAGGCAAAGGGACAGGTTGAGAAGGAAAATCGTTCATAGTAACCTCAGCCACAACAGCAGTTGAACTCATGCTATTTGCGTCACTTTGTGTCACAAACCAGATATCCAGCCAACTGAGCTGACAAAACCCAAAATCATAAAAATCAGCAGAGCAAATGATTTGACAGTTGACTTAATTGTGAGGTACTCAGTCTAAGTCTTAATGCTGTTGGAAATAATGCATTTATTTCACTTTCCCAAATGACACTTTGACCTTTAAAGAAAATGAACTGCTCAGAACAGAGACAACAAATCTGTTGTACTGCTACATTAACATCAAAATTCTCAAATGATCTTTGCATGCAATAAACACTTAGCAGAATTTTGTCTCATTATTAATACTACTGGAAGTCTCACACTGCATTAAAATGTTTTCTCACACACAACCCACTTACAGTTGATACTGCATAACTATTTCACTCTCTCTCGTTACATTATCCATTTTGCACTGTGTACAATCCATGTTACTGTCAATGAAACACAGTGTGGGGTTGGAGTAACACAGCAGGCCAGTCAGCCTCAGAGGAGCAGGAGTTGACACTTTGGGTCGGGAACCTACTTCAAAATGGGGGAGGGGAAAGAGTCATCAGAAATAAAGAGAGAGAGGAGGGGCAAGGCTGCAGAAGATAGGTGGGATGGTGATAGGTAAGTGCAAATAGAAATTGGTGGAGTTTGATCAGAGGTGCCACACCAGTCACGGGTGAGTCGGTACTGAGGGCACATCGAACCACCACAAGGTCAGTGCTGAGGGAATCGCCGGCCCTTCAGAAGGTCAGTACTGAGGGAGTACTGCACTGACAGAGGAGCACTGTTTGGGCTCTTAATACTGATCCTCTCTCATGAGAGTGCAGCCTTTCACACTCTACATTATTTCCAATGGAAATAGAAGAGCTCTCCCCGTTGTCCTGGGCCTTACATTAAGTGACCAAAGAATGTAAAGAAAAAGCAAAATTCTGTCGGTGCTGGAAATAAGACGGAACAGAAGAAGAAAAAGCTATAAAACCTCAAATCAGGCAGCATCTGTCAATGAATCTTTCAGTTGAATAGTTTGTTTATACTTGTTCTGATCTCATTAAAAACTGATTAGCCAGTAACTGCAGCAGATCTTGCTGTAAGTACATCAGCTGTCACATTTCTTACAAATGACCACCTTTTAAAAAGTTGCATGCACATTTGTAGATTGTCAACAGCATTATCCTTTTACTGTTCTCTCCAACGTGAAAACCAACAAATTAACTTTATGGCTTTTAGATGTGTGTAATCCTGAACTAATGTCAGGTCTTGCATCTACAAACCACATCCCCTCGGAATTCAGGAAAAAAGAATTTAGTTAATCCGAAAATTTCAGCAAATAAGATTCCCACCTTTCAGTGGGCTCAATACTGGAGAAAATTGACTGTCAGATTTAAGGATATTTCAACAATGCTAATAAATGTACCAGAAAAAATTCATCACCCCAGGAGGAAACAAAAGGTCGAATTCAGGGGCGATTTGGTGACAATGAATTGAGTTATTATCTCGCTGTGTCTGGGCTTGTATGTATATTTGTCAGTGAGGGAAATGACAAAATCAGACATTCCCCACCAATAACCATCTATGCCCATTCTGTTGCAAGCAGTCAAAGCCTGAAGGAGTGGGACTGGAAGAGTGAGAGGGGGTCTGATGCAGGAGCGAACATGCAGAGAGGTTTGCGTTAGGAAGTGTAACTATACTGCAAGCAGGAGGGCTGCACTCCCAGCAGTGCTGAACCAGAAAGAAATGGTGGATATAAGGAGGCAAGGAGTGGGTGCACTTTCTATTTGTGGGGACAAGGCGGAGTGTGGGTGGGGCGTGGAGCAATTACTCCAAATAAACTCTCAGAACGTGAGAATTCATTGAGTTAATTTGCAACTTTTTTTTAAAATGGCTTGCAGACAGATGTGGCCTGATTGAAAACACAGATAAAATCAAGCTGGGGGTTCATCCCTCTCCTCTCACTGCCTGATTTGCAGGATTCTCACCTACAAAGTCACAGTTTCCAATTTCCTCCTTGATCTGAGGATACAGCAATTGAAAATTTCCTGCTGTCACCTCGCACATGTTTCTATCCCAGGTCAATGCTCCCTCAGATTCTGGCTCCACGTGATTCATTTGCCGTGCCTTTTTGACGTCAGAGCACGGCTTGAATGGATACACGTCCCGTCGCAGCCAATCGACGCCGGGCAGCTTTACCCCGCCCACTCTACCGGAATGTTGTCTAAAGGGCGTGTCTAGGTACGTCGAAACTTCTCAATTTCAATTTAGCTCATCCCTTTAATCTGCTTTTGGGATTATTGGCTTGGGAAACAAAAATGGATATCCATTCAGAAATGGATATTCAATCATCATAGCCATCGTACAGCGTTTACGGTACCAGTTCTTATAGTGTCTGCCAGCTTTTTGGACTCTAATTGGTCCTTCATTCAAACTTCCTCATCTCACCCTATCAACTCATCCTTCCGTTCTTATCTCTAACTCTTATCTCTAAAATGCAGCTTCCTTACCACCTCCCAATGTGGTATTCCATTCACCTTCATCTCTATTGTTTCATTGAAAACAAACTACCCAGTAATTGCAACTTTGCGGACTTTGCTGTATACACATCAGTTGCCAAATTTCAAACAAGGAACTACCTCATTATTTTAATTGGCTGTAATTCAAACCTGCAGGTTGGGCAAAGACATTGTTTTTGCATAATACTACTGTCCCTGACATTGAAACCAGCTAGTTCGCTTTCGACAGACTGACGATAATGTGCCATCTACCGGTTTATAAACCTATACAATTCTTAATTAATTGCCCATTCTTGCATTTATTTATCAACTGTTTTCTCCATAAGTCATTCTCCTGCCGATTCAGTTGGTGGTGAAGATATATCATCACTTGGTCCTACTGTTTAAGTTCACAACCATGTTTGAGCTGACTGTGCTGAAACTGGAATCAGAAGCCATCCACTTTGACCGTATAGTGGTGTGGCGAAAGCAAAGGAAAGGCCAGTCGGTGTGCAACACTGACTTGGCATCAGACACTGCCAATTATGAGGTCATTTTGAACAGGGGAATGTCACAAAATTCTCAAATAATGGTTGTTGCAATTAAAGCTTTGCATTGTGCAGGAGTATCAGATAACACCAGTTCTGAAATTGCCTGTCAGAAACATGGATGATGACAAAAAGGGCTGTGAGTCTACAGGACGTAGTCCTTGGACAGGAGATCAATGTCAGGCAGTCAGCTGGGGGTTGAGAGAAGAGACAGGAGCATTTGCAAGAGTTGAAAATGATCTAGGATGCATCAAGCACCTTCTGAAAGCTACTTGCATCAAAGCTGATTGATCGAACTTTGCACAATAAAGGCACGCCCAGCTGCAAACCTGCCACTGTTCACAGGGGCAATCTTGAAGTGTTGATCAATCAAGATCGGATCACAAAGTTGGAAAGGGAATTAAGTGTCGATCAGCTGGTGCAGACATAATAGGCTGAAGGTTCCCTTCTGTGCTGTACAACTGCATGACTCAAGGGCCATGACTCCCTATTCATTCCCAGTTATGTGCATCCTGTAAGAATGTTGGGTGTTATGGGCCACATTAAACCCCCTTAAAATACACCAGGGAGATAACCTTGACTCTCACTTTTAATTTAGTTATAGGGAAGTGTAAGGCATGGTGGTCTAATGTGATTCAATAAATTGATCAAACAAGTAGGCTTTAAACAACCACACTTTATTCTTATGCAAGAATATAAAATACAAAGAAAATAATTGGAATAACTTTATTGAAATGCTTAACAAAAAAGGCATCATTAACTATTACTTCTCAACTGTTCCAATATGACAGCATCTCATAAGCACAAGCTTGGCAATGGTAAATTCAACAAAACAGATTGTCTCCCATGCTATCTCCAGTTCAAGAGACAGAATCACGGAAAGAAACAATTTAGCAGCAGAGAGGTAGAACTCTAATTTAGCTGTATTTAAGAGAGTTGTACCCAACAGCTACAAATCCCAACTCCAGCTTCAGCTAAAAGCATAACTAAAACCCTGTGAGCCTGGCAATATCGACTCCGGCTTTGTTTGTCTAAATTAGAAGAACACAAAGGGAGTTCAAAGCTTCTGAAGTAGACATTCTGGCATCACTGTGGTAACACAACTTGGCAAGAGAAACACCTTGGAACAAATTCCTCTTAAATGGGCATATCATGTGGGCCAGTGTCGTCATCTCAACAACTTGACAATACACAACAGATAAGTAATACGTAGATTTAGTTGCATTCTGGATAATCGTGAAGTGTATGGGACTGGGGAAAACCCACCACTGAGGTTTCACTGCACAAGGAAGTCCAGCAGTAACCAATGTCCACCTCCTTTAGAAATATGTAAACACATTCCAGTCAGAGCAGTAAAGATTAAAACAGGATACCAGGGATGACAAGAGATGATGGGAACAGCAGATTCTGGAGAATCTGAGATCACAAACTATGGATCTGGATGAACACAGCAGGTCAAGCAGCACCTTAGGAGCAGAAAAGCTGATGTTTCGGGCCGAGACCCTTCATCAGAAAGGGGTCTTGGCCCAAAACAGCAGCTTTTGTGCTGCTCAGATGATACTTGACCTTCTGTGTTCATCCAGCTCCACATTTTGTTATCTCTTATTTCAGGGATTACAAACTTCATTCATGCTGACTGATCAGAGAAGGTATGATTGTTCTCATTGTAGCAAAGAAGTTAGGGAGGAGATTTGGTAATGTGTTCAAAATCATGAGGTGTCATTGCAGAAGAGATCAGCAGAAATTGATTTTTGTTGGAGGAAGGATTGGGAGGAACTGGGCACAGCTTGACAAGGTTACAAAGTTGTGTGGCCTAATTGTAAATTGAAAAGCAGGAAGCCAGAAATTGTGTGTAAAAAATAAGAGAGTACAGTGCGTGGTTCCTTTAAGAGATAAAGTGTTTTCCCGAGTTTAGAGATTTGTACAGAAAAAAATGGTGTATGTCTGTAGCCGAAGATGTACAGTCAGTTCTAAAATTGATACATGCCATTTGGCTGTGTGATTACAAACATTCAGCTTGTTTTGATGTTTTGGTAACGAGCTGGAATCAGCTAATTAGTGTACACCAATAGCAAAGTGACCGAAAGCTAACTGAATTTACATCTATTACAGAGATAGTAGGAACTGCCGATGCTGGAGAATCTAAGATAACACTGTGTGAAGCTGGATGAACACAGCAGGTCAAGCAGTATCAGAGGATTTTCGGAAGAAGGGTCACAACCAGAAAAAATTACTTTCCTGCTCCTCTGATGCTGCTTGGCCTGCTGTATTCATCCAGCTTCACACCGTGTTATCTCTGAATTTAAATCTTAAGGTTTTGACAATCTCGGGCCAATGCTGTTGCAAGAAATTTGATATGTCATCCAAGGTATATAAGGAGAGGATTTTTGAATCCACCATCTGTGAAATAAGTATCTAACTCTCACTAAATATTGCTAAGCTCTCTGAAAAAGCAGCATCTGTCCAATGAAAGGTACAATGACACTTATAGCTCAGAGTTCTCACAGAAAACGTCACAGAGAAAACATCCCTGACAGACCAATCAGTAGAAGAAAGACGATTGATGACTTGAGAACAGCAAAAAAAAAGGTGTTTATGACTGGAAACGGTGAGGAAAGAAGAGCATTCCAGAAGACACATTCTGTGTAGACTTTGAGAGACAATTTTTTTTCTTTTAACTTGGGTTATATGAGTGGGACTTGTGTTTCCTGGAGTAGCATAGCAGTAGAATTTTATTCAGGTAGGGAATAGTTAAGATTTGGGCAGAATTTCAGCTTGTTAGCAATTCTGTTAATTTGTTCACTGTTAGGGTTAAATAAAAAAATTGCTTCCCATTACTTATAAAGGGAATATCAGGGATTTTTTTTTCATTTAATCTCCCCTTCTCCAAAACAACGGAGGTTCAAAATGAAGCAGTTGAGATATGAAAGAATCCTTGCTTCTGCAGCCAGTGATAGATATGGTGTTAACTGCTTGACATTGCGGTGGAGTCCAGTTGAATTGAGCCACTCATCAGATAACTCGATTATTACCTGAACACACATCTTTAAGGGATGAAGGCAGGGAAGTGACACCAGCTGTAAGACTTCTTCAGTGAGTCAGCACTGACAGAATGGGCCAAATCATCTCCCCCTGTGCTGTTACCATTCTGTGATCATGGCAGAGGTAGAAAACTGCATGAAATGATCTTCATCTGTCATACCTGTTTCTCACCAGGAGATACATTCTTTACAAAATAACACGAGCTTCAGCGTGGAGTTGCTTCCTGGAAGGGGTGAAAAAGGGCATATGGCACCCAGTCAGACTCCACATTGTGGAGACAGATGTAGTCTGGAGTGATACTCAATGTACAGTTCAGCTTCTCACCAAGTGACACGGTCCCTTGGATACTTACACAGGCTCCCACTCTACAATGAATAACATTCGTACCAGACCGTGTCACCTTCCAAACAAACTGCACACTGGGAATCATTCCACTGCACGGTTCAGTGGGAAACGCCCACACACAGCAGACAGGGAAAAGTGTAGCACCCTAACACAGACCACATTAGGAGTAGCAGCCACGGCAGATGTGAACACTTTCTGCAGAATATGAATCTGTATGTGGAGAGACACATCGTGATACCTCCACATCAGAGGGTCAATTATGAGCAGACGTCACACCAAGTCGGCCTGTTTTCTATTCATGGGTGGGTCTGTACTGAGGCCGCATGGAACCACCACAAGGTCAGTGCTGAGGGATCGCCGGCCCTTCAGAAGGTCAGTACTGAGGGAGGACTGCACTGTCAGAGGAGCAGGGTTAGGGCTCTTAATACTAGAAATACGGCCGAACAGAAAAAGAAAAAGCTGAAAAACCTCAAAGCAGGCAGCATCTGTAAATGAATCTTTCAGTTGAATAGTTTGTTTTTGTTTGTTCTGATCTCATTAAAAACTGATCAGCCAGTAACTGCAGCTGATGGGTGATCTTGCTCTAAGTACATCAGCTATAACATTTAATACAAATGAGCACCTTTAAAAAATTGGTTGCACATTTGCGGATTGTGAACAGCATTGTCCTTTCACTGCTGTCTCCAACGTGAAAACCAACAGGTTAACTTTATGTCTTTTAGATGTGTGTAATCCTGAACTGATTGTCAATTCTTGCATCGACCTCATCAACCGTTTTATCTACAAACCACACACCCTCGGGATTCAGGAGAGAGAAGATATTTCATCCGGCAATTTCAGCTTATAAGAGTCCCAACTTTCAGTGGACTCAAGACTCGAGAAAATTGAATGTCAGATTTAACTTTGAGTACAGTTCAACAATGCTAATAAATATACCAAAAATATGCATCACCCCAGGAGGGAAAAAAAGAAGCCAAATTCAGAGGCGATTCGGTAACAATGCATTGACCTACGATCTCGCTGTGCCTGGATTTCTATGTGTATTTGTCAATGAGGAAATTACAAAATCAGATATTCCCAATCAATGACCATCTGTGCCCATTCCCCTGTCAGTAGTTAAAGCCTGAAGAGTGGGGCTAGAAGAGTGAGCGTGGACTCTCGTCCTATGCAGGAGCGAATATGCAGAGAGGTTGGAGTTATGGAGTACAGCCACACTGCAAGCAGGAGGGCTGCATTCACAGCAGGACTGAACCAGAAGCGATGGCGGGTATAAGGAGCAAGGAATGGGTGCGCTTTCATTTTGTGGGGACTAGGCCGGGTATGGATGGAGTTAATTTGCAAATTTTTTTTAAAAAAATGGCTTGCACACAGATGTAGCCCGATGAAAACACAGGTAAAATCAAGCTGGGGGTGAAACCCTGTCCTCTCACTGCCTGATTTGCAGGAGTCTCACCTACAAAGTCAGTTTCCAATCTCCTCGTTGATCTGAGGATACAGCAACTGAAAATTTGCTGCTGTCACCTGGCACAAGGCGAGCAGCTCTTCCCCGCCCACTCTACCCGAATTTTGCCTCAAGGGCGTGTCTTTGTCCGTCTAATCTTCTCAATTTTAATTTAGCTCATCTCTTTAATCTGCTCTAGGGATCACTCGTGTGGGTGTTTGGGAAACACAACCAAGCCACTACTCCATTCAAAAATGTATACTCAATCATCACAGGTATCACACAGCGTTTCCAATACCAGCTCTTGTCGTGTCTGCCAGATTTTTGGACTCAGTCCTTCCTTCAACATTCCTCATCTCACCCTATCAACTCATCCTTCCGTTCTTATCTCATTTTTTTTAAAATTCAGCTTCCTTCCCACCTCCCAATGTCCATTTTCCATTCACCTAAATCTCTGTTGTTTCATTGCAAACAAACTACTCTGAAATTGCAACTTTGGGGACTTTTCTGCACACATCAGTTCCAACACTTCTCATAAGGAACAACCTCATTATTTTTATTGGCTGCAAATCATATCTGCATGTTGTGCAAAGGCATTGTTTTTGCATAATACTGCTGTCCCTGACATTGAAACCAGCAAGTTAGCTTTCAACCGACTGACAATAATGTGCCCCACACTGGTTGAAAGAGCTCTGCAATTCTGAACTAATTGCCCTTTCTTGCACCTATTTATCAACTGTTTTCTCCAATAAGTCATACTCCTGACCATTCAGTGAGTGGGGAAGATATGTAATCACTTGGTCCTCGTGTTTCAGGAGTTCACAACCATGTTTGAGCTGACTGTGCTTAAACTGGAATCAGAAGCCATACACTTTGACCGTATAGTGGCGTGGTGAAAACAAAGGAAAGGACATTCAGTGTGTAACATTGACTGAGCAGCAGACATTGTCAATTGCGAGGTAATTCTGAATAGGGGAATGCCACAAAATTCCCAAAAACAGTTGATGCCATTAAAGCTTTGCAGTGTGCAGAAGTGTCAATTCTGAGATTGCCTGTTCGAAACAAGGATGGTGAGGAAAAGGGGTCTGAGCCTGCAGAACGTAGTCCTTGGTGAGGAAATCAATGTCAGGCAGTCAGCTGTGGGTTAAAAGAAGAAACAGGACCATTTGCAAGAGATGAAAATGACCTCGGTTGCATCAAGCACCTTCTGAAAGCTACTTGCATCAAAGCTGATTGATCGATCTTTGCACAATAAAGGCACGCCCACCTCCAAACCTACCACTGTTCACGGGGGCAATCTTGACGTGTTCAGCAATCAAGATTAGATCACAAAGTGGGAATAGGAATTAAGTATCGAACAGTTGGTGCAGACATAATAGGCTGAAGGTTCCCTTCTGTACTGTACAACTGCATGACTCAAAGACCATGATTCCCTATTCATTCCCAGTTACATGCATCATGGAAGAATATTGGGTGTAATGGGCCATATAAAATCCACTTAAAATATATCAATGAGATAACCTCGACCCGAACTGTTCATTTAGTTAAACACAAGTGTAAGGCACTGTGCTCACATTGTTTTAATTAATTGATCAAACTATTAGGCTTTAAACAACCCACAGTTTATTCTTATACCACAAGTAAACTACAAACAAATAAAATAATCACAATAACTTTATTGAAATGCTTAACAAAATAAAAGACATCATTAACTATTATTTGTCAACTGTTCCAGTATGGCAGCACCCCATAAGCACAAGCTTGGAAATGGTAAATTCAACAAAACAGATTGTCTCCAATACGATCTCCGGTTCAAGAGACAGATTCACAGAAAGAAACAATTTGGCAGCAGAGAGGAAGAACTCTAATTTAGCTGCAGCAGAGAGAGTTGAATCTAGCAGCTTCAAACCTCAACTCTAGCTTCAGCTAAAAGCAAAACTAAAACCCTGTGAGCCTGGCTATATCCACTCCTGCCTCGTTTGTCTAAATTAGAAGAACACGTAATGAGTTCAAAGCTTCTGAATTAGACATTCTGGCATCACTGTGGCAACACCTCTCTGCAAGAGAAACAGCACGGAACAAATTCCTCTTTCAGGGACATATCATCATGTGGGCCACTATCGTCATCTCGACAACTGGACAATAAGCAACAGTTAAGTAACACTTAGATTTAGTGACACCCTGGAGAAAGGTGAAGTGTATTAGATTGGGGAAAATCTATCACTAAGGTTTCACTGCAAAAGGAAGTCCAGCAGTAACTAATGTCCACCTCCTTTAGAAATATGTAAGCACATCCCAGACAGAGCAGTAAAGATTAAAACTGGATTCCAGGGATGACAAGAGATGATGGGAACTGCAGATGCTGGAGAATCCAAGATAAGCAAGGGTGGATTTGGATAAACACAGCAGGCCAAGCAACATTTAAGGAGCACAAAAGCTGATGTTTCATGCATAGAGCCTTCATCAGAAAGGGGTCTAGGCCAGAAACATTAGCTTTTGTGCTCCTTAGATGCTGCTGGCCTCCTGTGTTCATCCAGCTCCACACTTTGTCATCCCTGGAATGAGAGATAACCAACTTCATTCATGTTGATGGATCAGATAAGGTAGGATTGTTCTCATTGGAGGAAAGATGTTAGGGAGGAGATTTGGTAATGTGTTCAAAATCATGAGGTGTCATGGCAGAGCAAATCAGCAGAAATTGATTTTTGTTGCAGGAAGGATCGGGAGGAAATGGGCACAGATTGAAAATGTTACACATTTGTACAGCATAATTGTGAATTGGAAGGCAGGAAGCTAGAAATTGTTTTGAAAAAAAATGATAAGAGGCCACAGTCCATGGGTACTTTAAGGAATAAAGTGTTTTTTCTGAGTTTCGAGATCTATACAAAAAAAAACAGTGTTTGTATGCAGCAAAGATGTACAGTCACTTCTAAAACTGATACGCGTCATTTGGCTGTGTGATTACAAATGTTAGGGTTGCGTTAATGTTTCGGTAACGAGCTGGAATCAGCCAATTAATGTATACCAATAGCAAAGTGACTGAAAGCTAACTGAATTTATAACTGTTTCAGAGATAGTAGGAACTGCCGATGCTGGAGAATTTGAGATAACACGGTGTGAAGCTGGATGAACACAGCAGGCCAAGCAGCGGAGGATTTTCTGAAGAATGGTCTCGACTTTCCTGCTCGTCAACTTCACTGCTCCACTGCTGCTGCTTGGCCCGTTATGTTCATCCAGCTTCACAATGTATTATCTCTGAATTTAAATATGATGGTTTTGACAACCTCGGACCAATGCTATTGCAGGAAAAATGAAATGTCATCCCAGGTATATAAAGTGAGGGTTTTTGAAAATCAGTGCTGGAACGAACCACCATCTGAGAAATAAGTATCTAACTCTCACTAAATATTGTTAAGTTCTCTGAAAAAAGCACCATCTATCTCATCAAAGGTACCATGAAACTTATAGCTGAGTTCTCACAGAAAACCTTACAGAGAAAACATCCCTGACAGCACCATCAGTAGAAGAAAGGTGATTTATGACTTGAGAACAGCAAAAGAAAGGTGCTTCTGACTGGAAACGGTGAAGAAAGCAAAGCATTCCAGAAGACATAATCTGTGTGGACGTTGAGAGAGGAAGTTTTTTTTCTTTTAACTTGGGTTATATGAGTGGGACTTGTGGTTACTGGAGTAGCATAGCAGTAGTATTTTGCTCACTCAGGGAATAGTTAAGATTTGGACAGAATTGTTCAGATTGTTAGCAATTCTGTTAATTTGTTCACTGTTAGGCTTAAATAAATAAATTGTTACCCGTTACTTCTGAAGTGAACATCAGGGATTTTCTTTCATTTAATCGAAAAGAAGCAGTTGAAATATGAAGGAATCCTTGTTTGTGCAGCCAGTGATAGAAATGGTGTTAACTGCTTGACATTGCGGTGGAGGCCAGTTGAATTGAGCCATTCATCAGAGAATTCGATTATTACCTGAATACACATCTTTATGGGATGAAGGCAGGGAGGTGGCACCAGCTGTAAGACTTCTTCAGAGAGTCAGCACTGACATAACGTGCCAAATCATCTCCCTCTGTGCTGTTACCATTCTGTGATCATGGCAGAGGTAGAAAACTGCATCAAATGATACTCATCAGTCATACTCTTCCTCACCAGGAGATGCATTCTTTACAAAATAACATGAGTTTCAGAGTGCTGTTGCTTCCTGGAAGGGGTGAAAAAGGGCATATGGCACTCAGTCAGACTCCACATTGTTTCGAAAGACATAGTCTGGAGTGATGCTCAATGCACAGTTCAGCTTCTCACGAAGTGACAAGGTCCCTTGGATATTTACACAAGTTCCCACCCTACAATGAATAACATTCATACCAGACAGTGTCACCTTCCAAACAAACTGCACACTGGGAATCATTCCACTGCACGGTCCACCGGGAAACACCCCCACACAGCAGACAGGCAAACTGTAGCAGACTAACACAGACCACATTAGGAGGGCCAGCCAAAGCAGAAGTGAACACTTGCTGCAGAACGTGAATCTGTACGTGGAGAGAAGCATCATGATACCTCAACATCAGAGAGTTAATTATGAGGAGAGGTCGGACAAATTAGGCATGTTTTCCGTAAAATTTAGAGAGCTAAGGGGTGATCTGATCAAAGCTGTCAACAGGAAAAGACAGAATGGGTGAAGATTAAATATTTTCACAAGTTGGAAGGTTTAAGTCCAAAGGGGTCTCGTCTGAAAGATAGGGACAGAGCATTCAGGAGAGATGTTAGGAAGCATTTCTACGCGCATGTTGAAACTCTCTTCCACAAACAACAGTAAATGCAGGCTCTGTGGAGAACATTAAATCTGAGAGATTTTGTTTTTCCTTTGCAAACATATTAAGGCATGTCTGTGGAGCAAGGCTACCGATCAGCCAGGAGCTCATTGAATGGTGGAAATCAGTCGAGGGGGTGACTGGCCACCTCCTCTCTATATGCTTCTATGTTCCTATCATGACCACACTGACTATATAGTGTTTGAGATCTAACACACAGTGTAGGTCAGGATGTGTACCAGTGTGCAAATCAACACTGAGAGACACTCACATTGTCATTGAATTCTTGTTGCCAAGCCCCATTCTTTCTGCGAGAGAAACGTGTTCCACACAAGAATAGCCAATACACACATGTTTCAAGATTGTGTAACATACATGTGACACATGACAGCATTGTGCACATCACACCGGACAAGTCACAAACTGTTCACAAGGCTGTGTGTTATAGGGTCCAACACATCACTGCAGAAAGCATCAAACACTGTCATTGGAAACTATTTTAAATTCTGTGCAAGGGGGGACTTTATACACTGTCGGACTCCTCAGTGGGAAAGTCCCTGACTGGACATGTGGCTTGACAAGGGTGACTCCTCAATGAGAGACACAGGTTTTGTACATTGGAGGCACCTTGTACAAGAGCAGACTTGAACATGGGACACACACACACACACCATTTACATGGACAGACTCCTGATTTGGGCATGATGCTTATTCCATACATTACTGATTCAGACTTTGCAGTCTGTGGAAACATGTTGACACAAGGGCAACCTTTGTACAGAATAGAACCCGACACTGAGAAAGACATACTTATTGTGCAGTGATGCACGTTACATTATCCAATTCTTCTCAACAACAGATGGATAAAGCTGAAGTCGCCATAGCCCTACCAGGTCAGAGGACTGCTATTTCGTTAAAAAACAGAAGGCAGGTGGTAGTTTAACCTGATTACCACCACACTTCAGGTGAGGAGAGAGGTGGAGCAAGACAGTTCTTCACGGTAACCTCAGCCAATACACAGGTTGATACGAAGCACTGGCACAGTTTATCAGAAACCACTGGGAGAGACTGAGAAATGGTGCAGACAAAGTTACAAGGCAGTACAACATCGGACTTGATACAATGCCATCATCAGAATCATGATCACAGCCCAACGTACTGTCAATGTAAAATGAACTTTCTGTACTGTGGGGACAGACGGGGCTGCAATATGAAATGGGATTGCATTCTATTGATTGAAAATGCCGATTTTTCTATGACTTAGCTGATTTGAGAATGAACTTAAATGGGTACTTCAGTGCATTCATCAGTTCTCCCCTGAATTTAGTCTGGGTTATTGCATAAATAAATGTATTGCTGCAGACGCTAAGAATCTGTAGCATTTCTCCCGTGGATTCAACGCTATATTTTGTATATGAATAAGAGGAATAATAATGATCAGGAGCAATTCTCCGATATAGGTTAAACACAACATATATCATCCATAACAATATGAAATTACCAGATAAACTGAAGAGTAAAATGATGGATTTTCTCCGGTTCACCATCTCTGGGTCCTTGCGAATTTCTCCACTGCTGATACCCCGCAGTGCCACACGGACTCGACTGGTCACTAAAATAGATCTCACTGTGAGAGCATTAAGCAGCAGAACCAGAACAAATGGGAGACATGGGGTTAAAATCAGGTGAAGCAGTTCAAAACCAGTCCACAATGGGGATGTGACAAAGCTTCGTTTAGAAACACAATACCAAGGAATATTATGAATGGTATATGCAGGTTCATATGTAAAATACCAGGGCAATGCCTCGAAACAGCTCAACACGCTCACTGTTCCCACAACCACGGCTGATGTTTTCTGGGTGCAATATTTTGTTTTTAGCTTCTGACAACAAATGGCCACAAATCGATCAAATGCAAAACTGACTGTGAGCCAAACCGAGGCACTTGTGGTTGTGAACATCATGGTGAAGATGAGGCTACACACTGGAGTAATTTCTAGGAATGAATCTACAAAATAAATTGGAACAGTCCAGTTCAATACGACATCAAAGATAACAACTAGGAAATCAGCCACTGCCATTCCCACCAGGTAGTGAGTAATACATCGAGAGAGACCACATTTTCCTCGACTCAGGATAACAATTGCTACCAGGTTAACTGGAAGAGAAAGAAAAAGAAAAAAAGTCCAATAAATTCAAGAGTGGACTTGGAATAAAATGAGCAGTTTGACTGGATCGAAAATTAAACCTTTAGCATTGTTGCTTCATCAAACAGTGAAAACACATTCAAAAACAAAATCGAAAATTGTTGGAAAAACTCAACAGACCTGGTAGCATCTGTGTAGAGATAACAGAATTAACAATTTGGGTTCAGTGACCATTCTTCACAATAGACCGAAAACTTGCAGCTTACTTTCTCTCCACAGATGCCTCCAATCAGACTAAATTTCTCCAGCACTGTGATTTTGTTGCTTGTTTCCAGAATCCACATTTCTTCATGTTTATTAAAAACATATTCATTGCTTCCCTGGACAGCTCTCAAATCATTGAAAAACACTTCACATTAATTGCTTCCTGCTGTGTGTGTACAAAGCACTGCTGGAGAAGGTGTCATGAATTTTATTGAATGGGAATCTGATGTTTTAACATCAGATTTAAAATCGAGAATTATGCTGCAGGTAATTTGCAGATTTTGAGCATCACACTTGTCTTGTGGCTCTGGGTAAGAGAGTTGCCAGAGCTGGGGAAAAACAAAACAAGGAAATTGCTGAGAGAAGCAAGATTGAGTTTGAGTTTTCCATGTTTCAATGTTTCGGGCTGAAACGGAACCAGTGAGTGCAAATGTGAAACAGTCAAAAAAAAAAAGATCTGGAGCTGCTGGTGGAAAGCAGGAGTAGATGATTTGAGGAAGTGTCCAAATGGAAGCACCAAAAGATTCAAAGTGTGAAGCTGGATGAACACAGCAGGCCAAACAGCATCTTAGGAGCACAAAAGCTGACGTTTCAGGTCTAGACCCTTCATCAGAAGACGGGGAGGGAGAGAGGGTTCTGAAATAAATAGGGAGCGGGAGAGGCAGATCGAAGACGGATCGCGGAGAAAATAGGCAGAGAGGAGAGTAGAGGGAGGTAGGGAGAAAATAGGTCAGTCTGGGGTGGACAGACAGTTCAAGGGGGTGGAATGAGATTAGTATGTAAGAAATGGAGGTGCGGCTTGAGGTGCGAGGAGTGGATAGTTGAGAGGAGGAACAGGTTAGGGAGCCAGTGACAAGCTGGGCTGGTTTTGGGAAGCAGTGGGGGAAGGGGAGATATTGAACATTGTGAAATCCACATTGATACCATTTGGTTGCAGGGTCCACAAGTGGAAGATGAGTTTGCTGTTCCTGTGTTCATCCAGCTCCACATTTTGTTATATCAGATTCTCCAGCATCTGCAGTTCCCATTATCTCTGCAACAGAAGATTGAATCCAGTTTAAAGCTTCGGTCAAGACTCAGCTGTTTTTGAGAGAATGTAATCTAATACAATCAGGCTTTGTTTGTGTTTACTAACACTGCAGAAGACCTCATCAGATATATCAGTTGTTTGATCATTTGCATCACACAGTTTTTCTAAATTTAAGTTAAAATGTACGAATTAAATAAATAATTTCTTTGTTGAATACTTTGCTTTAAAATTAGAAGATCCATTTAATTAATTCAATAAACAAGTCATAGGAGCCCCATCAAAGCACACTCAGGTCCTGATGGCGTCAAAGTTTCTCATACAATAAATATCTTAAGATTTGAAAATCTCTTCATTTTGTCACCATTTAACTTTTCCTTAATTATAATTATACTGGAAGTGTTACAATTTCATTTGATCACGATTCATGCTCAAGGTCGTACTGGACATATTAGATCTGAAAGGGAAACCTGACGTGATAGATCACAAAATTTTATTCTCAATTTTTTTTAAACTGCGGTGCCCAGTTGTGGAAGATTTCTTTCGAGATTGCAGTATTCTTTACAAAAATAACACACACAGGAAAGTATAACATATCTACATGTATATTGTGACATCAACCTCAAAAAAAAGAATAATTCAATCCTTTTCCGAGCAATATGCTTCATGAATACATCATACCAGTGATGTATTGATGTTAAAATCAAACTACGAGGAGCCCCAACTAATTTTTTTTCTACTTGTTACAGAAACGTAAAGCTGCTATTGTCTAACCACATCATGGCGCTGCTCCCTCACGAGACAGAGACAACTGGTCATGGTTTAATCTGAGGGTCACCACACCTCAAACGAAGGGAGAGGTTGAGAAGGAGAATCGTTCATGGTAACCTCAACCACAACAGGTGATGAACTCAGGTGATCTGCATCACATTACTTCGCAATCCAGATATCCAGCTAACAAACCCCAAAATCATAAAAATCAGCACGACAAATAATTTCAATTCATTGTGAGGCACTCAGTCTAAGCCTTAATGCTGTTGGAAATAATGCATTTATTTCACTTTACCAAATTACGCTTTGACCTTTAAAGAAAATGAACTCCTGAGAACAGAGACCACAAATCTATTGTACTGTTACATTAAATTCAAAACTCTCAAATGATTTTTACATGCAACAAACACTTCACAGAATTTTGTCTCATTATTAATTCGACTGGAACTCTCACACTCCATGAAAATGTTTTCTCACACAGCATCCACATACAGTTAATATTTAATAACTATTTCGGTGTGTATCTTTACAGTACCCTTTTTGCACTGTGTGCAGATCCATGTCATTGCCAATGGAACACAGTGTGGAGTTGGAGGAACACAGCAGGTCAGGCAGCATCAGAGCAGCAGGAAAGTTGACATTTTGGGTCGGGACCCTTCTTCCGAAATGGGGAGGCTGAAGGTACCTCAGAAATAAAGAGAGAGAGGAGAGGCAAGCCTGGGCAATGTAGGGATGGTGATTGCCAAGTGGAAATACAAATTGGTGGGGATAGATCAGTCAGGTGAGAGGGAAAAATGGGTGGGAGAAAGGATGTTTCTGAGGAAGGTTCATCATAACCAAAATGGCAACTCTGTTTTTGACAATTTATTTTTGTTCCTCAGAACATGGATAGGTTGTGCCAGGTTAAGAAGACAAGGATGAGAGGGAGGATGTTCAAGGGATAATGTTAGGGATGGGGAGATTTTGAAACTGATAAAGTCCGCATTAAGGCCATTGAGCTGTCGGCTCCCAAGGTGGAATATGAGGTGCTGCTCCTCCAGTTTCCAGGTGGCTTCATTCTGACAGTGGAGGAGGGCTAGGGTGGACTGCAATGCTGGCACTATCCCCCACCTCTCTCTCTGCTCCCAAAGATGGGTTTGGACAGATATAAACGTTTCCGGCAGAAACACCCCAAAAAAGTGGAAATACCTTCCCCTGACGTTCTAAAATGCATTGCTAGATGGTGCCATTGCTCAATAAATGATACACCAACATCACTGCTGCCATTTATAGATGATACATACACGGACTCATTTATAAATCCAGCAGATATGATGCAAATAACGTCCCAAAAATGAAGATCACAGCTGTCACAGAACAAACAATAAGTGAGCAGCGAAGGAACAAACTATCGGTCTAGTGGCATAGCTACGGTGAATGAAAGTGGTCCGTGTGTGGAACGAACTGCGAGAGAAAGCGGTGGATACAGGTTCACTTACAACATTTAAAAGACATTTAGAACTGTTCATGAACAGGAAATGTTGGAGGGATATGCACCATGCATCGCTATGTGAGACTAGATTACTTTGGGAACTTGGTCAGTTTGGACTGGTTGGACCAACGAGTCTGTTTCCATGCTATATGATTGAATGGCTCTGTGAATAATAAAGATCGGCTCTGACTGAATTCAATAAGATGAAACCAAGACAGAGACAGACAGACGAGTGATCAAGAATGAGAGCAGCTTATAGCCTGAAGATTCAACAGCTTCTGATGGTCATGTTCCTCCTCTTGGCACAGAGACCTGATTCTAATACATCCAGAACAGAAAATAATCCATTAATTGACTGTTCCAGGAACAGATCAACGATCATCATTACAGTATGGCAGTTTCTGCAAGGATAGAAGCTGAGGCGATTCCACAGCAGGAACGGAGAGAGAAAAAAGAAATCACAAAGCAACAATCTAAAATAATACCAAGCTCAGCAGGAAAAAGAATAACATTGACTTACAACAGTGCCAGTTGTGATAACAACTTACCAGTAATTCCAACAGCTGCACACACAGGGAAGAAAGTAGCTTGTATCCAAATGATGACAATATCTCCCATTCCTGCGAGAGGCAGCTTCTGTGTTCCAGCAGCCCACTGAACTGGCACACACTCGATTTAAGTTGTTGGTAATGGGTCCTGACTCATACAGGGACAGCTCTCCAGGACACAGTTATATCTCTGAGCATTGTCATAAGTTACATTCACTTGAATAAACAACTCTGAGTTAATGTCACAACTTGCTGACTACAAAGCAAACATCTCTCACTACAACGTCATGGATATTTTCTTAATTAAACATCTCATGAGAATAAACTCAAATGTTGTGCTCTTACAGGAATGGTTTCACTCACAGTTTTACATCAATGTATTTACCATGTTCAATCCTGGACATTACTTTGTGAATGTTACTGGTTTCTCTGCCATTTACACTGAATCTGAGATCATCGGCAGATGCATTTCACTCTGTCCCTGCATTTTACCCTGTTAAGATATGAACTTTGATTCTCCAATCCTGTGAATTTAGGGACCATGTGCAGGATCGATGCGGGCATATGATGTTACAGACAATAAATAAGTTTCAATGGCATTCCTCTCTTCACACTTACAACAGACACGTTTCCTTGTTTTGTCCACATGTTCACTATTCAGATCCTCCATCGTGTTCTGTTATCCAATGAGATCATGGCTGATCTGTGGCCGCACTCCAGATACTTTTGGTATTTGGCCCCAGTCCATTGATGCCTTTGTTTCGCAAACAAAGTTTCAATCTCAGACATAACCAACTGATCTTGCATCCACTGCCATTTGTGGAAGAGAGTTCCAAATGTGTCCCACGTTTTGGGTCTGGAAGTGGTACATAACATCTCTCCTGAATGCTGTGGTCCTAATTCTGAGATTGTGGCCCCTAGTTGTCAAGTATGAAACAGTTATATCTCTTAGCATTGTCATAAGTTACATTCACTTGAACAAACAACTCTAATAGACAATAGAATTGAAACAGACAATCTTTATCTACCCTTCCTGTTAAAATCTTCAAGCAGACTTTAAAGCCTCCAATAAACTTCAAAATAATTCCTTACAAATTTTGTTGATGATTCTAAACATCGTGTTATGGTAACAAGACAGGATGACACCAACCTACTCTCTCCCCACAGCGCGGCACGTCCCTCAGCGCTGACCCTCCCCACGGCACAGCGCTGTCTCCATACTGACTCGTCCTGAGGTGTGGTGACGGGTACCGAAAGGAAACAAGGCCTAGATTTTGGTGCAGAATTGGGAACGGTGCAAGACACAGTCTGGCGCTCTCTCCACAATTCCCATTGCTCAACTCTGATGCATCAATCTTCACCAGCTCCACGAGATGGCGTGTGGACAACAACCCACCCCCAGCCTTGTGCACTGAAGGGCTTGAAGTGACACTCCTCTCAGTCAAACGTCTCTCCTTCCTCAGGGGGACCTTTCACAGGATACACCCCCCAGATCCCTCACAACGTGACCCAGGCAAGCCATGTCCGACCACGCGCCCCCTCCTCACTTGCTCAGGGTCCAGGATCCGGAAGCGAGAAGGCCTTGGAATCTCGATTCCTGTTCCTCGTTCAGAAACAGGATGCCCTCCCTGAAAAACTGACAGGAAGAAGAGGAGAAGCAGCAAAGTCAGGAGCTTGACTGCCCCTTGCCTTCACCTGAGAAACAGCCCCCTTCATCGGGTGAGATTACACTGGACTCCCTTTCCAGCATTAGCCTCAAGGTCCCCGTTCCCCGGCCATGGCCCTGCAACACCAAACGCCAGTGACAAACTCACCGCTGACAGTGCTCTCAATCTTTCACGGCCTTTTGCTGGTGGCTCCCCTGGTCCTGCTTCTGATCTACAGACCCCTCCTTCCCACACTCCGTCAACAACATTGCCCCAAGTGCCCAAACCACCAGCACAGGATCCCGCCTGATCACGCGACCTCAACGACAGGGGCCCCCAGGCCCAAACCCTTCGAGACAGGGTCCTGTGGGACCCCATCCCCACGTATGACCAGGTCCCACAGTACCCGATCCCCCACCCCGCCCAGCAACATTGTGCCAGGGCCCCGCTCCCTAACAACAAAGGCTACGAATCCCAAGAGCCCCACTCCTGGGCAATGCGCCCACTGGGTTCTCATCTGAGACTCCTGGCGTTACCGTGCCATCGCACATGACACAGGCTGGGCCCTGATTGAGAATGTCAGCCACACAGATGAGCTCCCAATGACAGGGAGCCGTGGCTGCACTGCCTCAGCAGCGCATCAGGGTTCTTTGGGACCCGCCCTCCCAACGTCCCCAGCAACAGTGTCCCGTGGGCCCTGCCCTCCCAACCTCCCCAGCCACAGGGTCCCACAGACACCTGCTTCCCACACCCCGTCAACAACATTGCCCCAAGTGCCCAAAACCCCAGCACAGGGCCCCGCCTGACGACGCGACCTAAACGACAGAGGTCCCCAGGACCCAACCCTTCATGACAGGGTCCTGTGGGCTCCAGCCCCCACCTATGACCAGGTCCCACATTACCCGATTCTCCACCACACCATCAAAAGAGTCCCAGGGCCCAGCTTCCTTACAGCAACCTGCAGGCACCACGCTCTCCCTTCTTGCTCACAGACCTTCTTGAAGTCAAAGCCGAACTTGGCAAGGAATGAGCAGCTGGAGGACTGGAAGCTAAACTCCGAATCCAAGGGCCCAAAGCTGGGTGGGAACAGGTAGAAGTTGTAGCAGAGGACATCAACCCTGGGCAAAGGAGGGCAGATTAAACAAACTCAACCGGCCAGACAGCTAAATGCCCGCAGACACCAGGGTTAACTCAACGACATCAACTCCTGCAGAAGGCTGCGTCAAGTAAAGATACTTCAAACCGATCAACTAATGGAGGCAGGAAAACATTGGAACAAACACTGGGTCAAAGAGATCAGTTGAAGGAACATCCTGAAGGAGCAAGAGAGAGAGGGAGGGAGAGGCATATGGAGGAAAATGTAGAGCTCAGGATGCCAAAAAGCTGAAGGTCCAGCTATCAATGCGATAGCACTGGTGGTGCAGGGACTGGAGGAGGGGGTGGAGGGGCCGGAGGAGGTGGCAGAGGTGGCGGGGCGGGTGCAGGGGCTGGAGGAGGTGACAGAGGTGGCGGAGGGGGTTGAGGGACTGAAGGAGGTGACAGAGATAGGGAGGGGTGTACAGGGTGACAGAGATAGGGTGGGGAATGTAGTATTTCAGGGAGATTATTCGAGGTCGCAGGAGTGAACAAGTTCGTTGATGAAGCTGAAATCACTCACCCATTGGCTGAATCCGACTGCTGGGTAAATAAGGAGAGACCTTTAAATAAAGAGAGGGACAGAGAAAACTGTTGGAAGCTAAAATGTGCCAAGAATATCAAACACACCTGACATGTCATCCTGATTCAATATTCTGAACTCCATGAATTCTGCACCGCACATAACTCGTAATCCAAGGTCAGAAACAGTCCAATCAGCCCATCTGCTCCCTACAAATCCCCAGCCTCATCGCATTCGGCCATCAGACCCTTTCAGCTTCAGCTGTTAACAGAAATTCCACTGAACTGAATCCACCATCTTCACCTCAACTACACCTTGAGAGAGCATGGTTCATATTGTTCCTAGTCTCTGGGCTGTCTCCACTCACTGGGCTCGTGCAATGGAAATTAAGGCATATTGCTCCCTGGGATAGTCTCAGGAAGCAGGAAGGGAGGGACAGGAAGACAGAGACAGGGAGAAACTGACAGTGAAAGAGAGAGAACACAAGAGAGACTCAGATTTAGCTGCAGTCTCTTGGCAGGCCTGTGGCTTCTCCTGAACGACGCTCTTGCCCAGGAGCCAACCAAGAAATTGTGGCGATGCTGGTCTCACTTCTCTGGGGGCCGAAGCTCCTGCCTGGTCAGTCATTGCCTGCTATCCCACTGCCTTCACGGCAGCACACACCACTCGTCATTCTGACCATTTGTTCTGATTCGCCAAGATCCAGGAGGAGGTCTTCTGTCCCATCGGAACCCCTGCTGGCTCTGGAAATGCACACTCCCTCCCCATGGTGCAGGTCTCATTCTATCCCCTCCAGGACCCAGCAACTGATCCCATTTTTTAAATGTGCCCTGTTCCCTCTTTCTTCTTGTGTATATTTAAAACTCCTTTCAGCATCACTTCCCAAACTGTGACAATGTGAATCGCGTAAACTCTAGGTCTCCGCTTATCGTCGCGTTCCTGCGGTTTATCAAACAATCTGCAAGCAAAATGAACGCCTGTTAGAATATCCATCCTCTGTTCCTTCCGCGACATACTCAAACCACCCTGCAACACCCCCTTACCAAAGCCTCACACTATCGTCAGGTGGCACGGTCGCTCGTTGGTTAGCACTGCCGTGCTCACAGCGTCAGATATCCAGGGTCGATTCCAGCTTTGGGCGATTGTCTGTGTGGAGTTAGCACATACTCCGTAGCTGCATGGATTTGTTCCGAGTGCTTCGGTTTGCTCCCACAGTTCAAAATTGCGCAGCTTTGGCCATGCTATATTGCCCTGGAGTGTCCAGTGCAGGCGAGGTGGAATAGCCAAAGTAATGCAAGGTTATAGGGATAGGGTCGGGGACTGAGTCTGTGCTGGGTATCCTTTGGAGGGTGAGGCAGGACTCAATGGGCAAGATGGCCTCCTCCTACACTGCTCCAACAAAACTCCATGATTTCCTCTTCTCATATTCCCTCCCTCTCTCTATATCCTCCAGCCCAATAGTCCTCATTGTATGTGTAACCTCCTCGATCAATAATTATCCTGCCTCTCTTACTTCCTCCAGCCTCGTTAATCCTCCCTGTCCCTATAACCTTGCATCCACTACCTTCAGGCCGCATTCCTTTTCTAAGATTGGGCATCAAATCACTGATACGTCCTCCCGCCACCCCCTTGATATGACCCCACCCCTGGTCACCAGACCATCATGTCCCAGACCATCAATAACCTCGTCACCTCAAGAGAACTCCCAAACATAGCCTCCAGCCTCATTGTTCCCGACCCCAGCGTCGCCAGTTTTATCTCCTTCCCAAAATCCACCAACCCGACTGCCCTGGTCGAGTCATTGTCTCTGCCTGCTCCTGCCCCAACGAACTTACCTCCACTTATCTCAACTCCATTTTCTCCCTACTGGTCCAAGAACTTCTCACCTATATGCTGCACAACACTCAAGACCTCCCCCTCCGTCAAGACTTGCACTTGCCAGGCTCCCAAAACCTTCCCTTCACCATTGTTTTCCAGTAACTGTACACTTGTATCCCCCACGCAGATGGCCTAAAAGTGCTGTGCTTCTTCTTTCCCCATCAGGCACAAACTGTCTGCCTCAACGAACACCCAGATCCACCCACTGGAGCTTGTCCTTACCCTCAACAGCCTTTTCTTCAACTCCTCCCACTTCCTGCAGACTATGGACGTGGCTATGGGCACCCATATGGATCCGACCGATGCCTGCCTCTTCACTTTACATGGAAAAGTCCCCCATCAACTGTTATGTTGGTACCATCCCTCTTCATCTGCAACACTGATCACTGATTCAGGTGCTGCCTCATACTCCCACGAGGAGCTTGAACGGTTTATCGACGACTTTCACCCGAACCTCAAATTCACCTGGACCATCTCCAATATCTCCCTTCCCATGCTGGGCCTCTCCATCTCCATCTCTGGTAACTATCTCTGCATCGACATCTGTTTCAAACCTACCGCCTTGCAGAGCTCCCTGGACTGCACCTCCACTTACACACACTCCTGCAAGAATGCCATCCCTTACTCTCAATTCTGCCGCATCTGCTCCCAAGATTCAGCGTTCCAAACCACACATCCCAGATGCCCTCGTACTTCAATGATTACAACATCGCGCCCCACCCCTCCCTTCATTGATACAAAATGCCCTGAATCACATCTCTTGCATTTCCCATACGTCTGCCCTCAAAACCCGTGCTCCCAACGAAATGAAAGGGAGTGCACCCCGGCCCTCACATACCACCCCACCGACCTCCACACGCAATGTATCATCCTCCACCACATGCAAACCGATCCCGCCGCCAAAGAAATGTTTCCCTCCCCACCCCGTCTGCCTTTCGTAGGCACTGCTCTCTCCGCGACTCCCTTCTACAATCTACACTGCCGACCAGCCCCACCACACCTGGCACCTTTCCCTGAAACTGTACGAGATGCTAGACTTCCGCCTCAACTCTTTCCAAGGCCCAGACACACTTTCCATTTTCCGACAGGGGTTCACCTGTACATCCTCCAACCTGGCCTACTGTATCCATTGCTCCCAATGTGCTTTCCTCTAAGTCGGTGAGACCGACCGCAGACTCATTGACCGCTTCACAGAGCATCTGCATTCCCTACATTATAATCAATAACTCCTTCCAGGAGCCAACTATTTTAACTCCCCCTCCCACTCCCTGTGTGATGCAGTCATCCTGAGACTCCTCCAGTGCCACAATGATGCCACATGCTAACTGGAGGAACAACATATTCCGCCTCAGGAGCCTACAGCCCCATGACCTAAACATAGAATTCACCAGTTTCAAAAGTTCCCAATCCCAATCTCATCCCGTGTCCAACCCTCCCTCTCATCCCTGCATCCTTGACCTGACACAACCTGTCCATCTTCTTCCCAACTGATCTTCCGAACCCTTCCCACTGACCAATCACTACCTGCATCTACCAATCACCATCCCACGTACCTGACGCCAGCCTCATCCCTCCTCCCAGCTCCTTTCCCCACAACAGTTCTGACATAGGGACTCGACATGAAACGGAGACTCTCCTGCTCCACTGATGCTCTCTGACCTGTGTTCCTCCAGTTCCACATCATATTACCAAAACTCCCTCATGATTTTTAAAACCTCTGTTCACATTTCCTATCGCCTTCCCCAATAGAAAAAAGATCTTTGCTTTTCAGTCCCTCCTTCAAAGTGAAACCTCTTATCTCGACCAGTGTTGTGGTAAACTGCTCCCCTTAACCATCTCTATTATAAAGTGAACAAGTTACTCCTTTTTCTAGTCTATCCATGTTGTATCATCAGAGAAATCCTCACCTCAGTTGTGGGTTTGGGGAGTCGAAGGAATGCAAACCTGTCAGTTCGGTGTTGATCGCTGGATGAAAAAAGAAACAGGAATTGCACAGTTAGGATACATCAAGTAAGCACTAACTTAGGTGTGAAGTGTGTTGTGATCTGAGCTGACAATATTACTGCGCAACTCAAATGCTGGACTGAAATTCGGCTCGAGGTTTTGTTTGTTTTGGTTTTAATGTCTGTCACTGGAATAAAAGCTTGTAATGTTGCAGATTTCTTTTAACAACAGAGGTTTCTGAACAAAAAAAATGACGATTATAAAATCTAAAATCTACGATTTGAAGACGCCAAATACTATAAATTCCACTAATCCAAACCTTACACTGTTCAAATCACACCGGTACAGCACTCATGCTACACCGAGGATAAACATTCATCAATTTGGTGGGTTCAAGGTAAGAGTGATGTTAACTCCTGGAGTATAAATGCTGATGGCCTCTTATGAAGCCAAAATACACCTGGGTTGAAAGATATTCCGCTACAAGGACCTTCTGCAGTGTTTTATCCCAACACTTTTGGTGTGGGACTCACTAACTCCTCACTGGAAGGTATTGTAATTTTATTGTATTTTCCTGTCCTCAGGATCACTGCCTCACAGTCCCCATCGATGAACTTCACACAATTGTCACAGAAACGAAGTGAAATGGACAATAAAAATGAAGTTGTGGGTGATTTTTGAAAGCTTGACTAAATTGTGTAAATTCCAAACAGATCTTCGAGCTCAGTGGTTGGCCTTAATCAGTTATTAAATATCCGAAGGTAAAGAAAGACCGAAACAAGCTGCCAAAGAGGTTTCCACAAACTGTTCTGAAAGAAATCAAAATCACTACCGCTGTGTTCACTATTCACTTCATGCACATTGAAATCCAACATGCAAGGATTCCAGAATCCAAAACCTACATGGAAATGAAATGATCCCCGACATCAGTCATGGAAAGGCCGGACACAATGGTTGGAACTTCTCATGAAAAACAAAGCACTCACACTATGTCTGCACTGAATATATCTTTTTGAACTGTATGCCGCACCATTAGACTGTTTAAACCATTGGGCGATGCTGCTTTGTGAGAATTTAGTCATGAGGAAGGACTGCACTACCACGGGCTCAGCACCAGGATCGTGCCACACTATTCACTGGTGGGTCGGTACTGAGGGCACATGGAACCACCACAAGGTCAGTGCTGAGGGATCGTCGGCCCTTCAGAAGGTCAGTACTGAGGGAGGACTGCACTGTCAGAGGAGCGGTGTTTGGGCTCTTAATACTAGAAATACGGCCGAACAGAAAAAGAAAAAGCTGAAAAACCTCAAATCAGGCAGCATCTGTAAATGAATCTTTCAGTTGAATAGTTTGTTTTGGTTTGTTCTGATCTCATTAAAAACTGATTAGCCAGTAACTGCAGCTGATGGGTGATCTTGCTCTCAGTACATCAGCTATAACATTTAATACAAATGAGCACCTTTAAGAAATTGGTTGCACATTTGCGGATTGTGAACAGCATTGTCCTTTCACTGCTGTCTCCAACGTGAAAACCAACAGGTTAACTTTATGTCTTTTCGATGTGTGTAATCCTGAACTAATTGTCAATTCTTGCATCGACCTCATCAACCGTTTCATCTACAAACCACACACCCTCGGGATTCAGGAGAGAGAAGATATTTCATCCGGCAATTTCAGCTTATAAGAGTCCCAACTTTCAGTGGACTCAAGACTCGAGAAAATTGAATGTCAGATTTAACTTTGAGTACAGTTCAACAATGCTAATAAATATACCAAAAATATGCATCACCCCAGGAGGGAAAAAAGAAGCCAAATTCAGAGGCGATTCGGGAACAATGCATTGACCTACGATCTCGCTGTGCCTGGATTTCTATGTGTATTTGTCAGTGAGGAAATGACAAAATCAGATATTCCCCATCAATGACCATCTGTGCCCATTCCCCTGTCAGAAGTTAAAGCCTGAAGAGTGGGGCTGGAAGAGTGAGCGTGGACTCTCGTCCTATGCAGGAGCGAACATGCAGAGAGGTTGGAGTTAGGGAGTACAGCCACACTGCAAGCAGGAGGGCTGCATTCACAGCAGGACTGAACCAGAACTGATGGCGGGTATAAGGAGCAAGGAATGGGTGCGCTTTCTTTTTGTGGGGACTAGGCCGGGTATGGGTGGAGTTAATTTGCAAGTTTTTTTTAAAAATGGCTTGCACACAGATGTGGCCCGATTGAAAACACAGGTAAAATCAAGCTGGGGGTGAAACCCTGTCCTCTACACTGCCTGATTTGCAGGAGTCTCACCTACAAAGTCAGTTTCCAATCTCCTCGTTGATCTGAGGATACAGCAATTGAAAATTTGCTGCTGTCACCTGGCACAAGCCGTGCAGCTTTTCCCCGCCCACTCTACCCGAATTTTGCCTCAAGGACGTGTCTTTGTCCGTCTAATCTTCTCAATTTTAATTTAGCTCATCTCTTTAATCTGCTTTAGGGATCACTCGTGTGCGTGTTTGGGAAACACAACCAAGCCACTACTCCATTCAAAAATGTATACTCAATTATCACAGGTATCACGCAGCGTTTCCAATACCAGCCCTTGTCGTGCCTGCCAGCTTTTTGGACTCAGTCCTTCCTTCAACATTCCTCATCTCACCCTATCAACACATCCTTCCGTTCTTGTCTCTTTTTTTTTAAATTCAGCCTCCTTCCCACCTCCCAATGTCTATTCTCCATTCACCTAAATCTCTGTTGTTTCATGGCCATCAAACTACTCTGAAATTGCAACTTTGGGGACTTTTCTGCACACATCAGTTGCCACACTTCTTATAAGGAACAACCTCATTATTTTTATTGGCTGCAAATCATACCTGCATGTTGTGCATATGCATTGTTTTGCATAATACTGCTGTCCCTGACATTGAAACCAGCAAGTTAGCTTTCAACCGACTGACAATAATGTGCCCCACACTGGTTGAAAGAGCTCTGCAATTCTGAACTAATTGCCCATTCTTGCACCTATTTATCAACTGTTTTCTCCAATAAGTCATACTCCTGACCATTCAGTGAGTGGGGAAGATAAGTAATCACTTGGTCCTCGTGTTTCAGGAGTTCACAACCATGTTTGAGCTGACTGTGCTTAAACTGGAATCAGAAGCCATACACTTTGACCGTATAGTGGTGTGGTGAAAACAAAGGAAAGGGCATTCAGTGTGTAACATTGACTGAGCAGCAGACATTGTCAATTGCGAGGTAATTCTGAATAGGGGAATGCCACAACATTCCCAAAAACAGTTGATGCCATGAAAGCTTTGCAGTGTGCAGAAGTGTCAATTCTGAGATTGCCTGTTCGAAACAAGGATGGTGAGGAAAAGGGGTCTGAGCCTGCAGAACGTAGTCCTTGGAGAGGAAATCAATGTCAGGCAGTCAGCTGGTGGTTGAAAGAAGAGACAGCAGCATTTGCAAGAGTTGAAAATGATCTCGGATGCATCAAGCACCTTCTGAAAGCTACTTGCATCAAAGCTGATTGATCGATCTTTGCACAATAAAGGCACGCCCACCTCCAAACCTACCACTGTCCACGCGGGCAATCTTGACGTGTTCAGCAATCAAGATTAGATCACAAAGTGGGAATAAGAATTAAGTATCGAACAGTTGGTGCAGACATAATAGGCTGAAGGTTCCCTTCTGTACTGTACAACTGCATGACTCAAAGACCATGATTCCCTATTCATTCCCAGTTACATGCATCATGGAAGAATATTGGGTGTTATGGGCCATATAAAATCCACTAAAAAATATCAATGAGATAACCTCGACCCGAACTGTTCATTTACTTAAACACAAGTGTAAGGCACTGTGCTCACATTGTTTAAATTAATTGATCAAACTATTAGGCTTTAAACAACCCACATTTTATTCTTATACCACAAGTAAACTACAAACAAATAAAATAATCACAATAACTTTACTGAAATGCTTAACAAAATAAAAGACATCATTAACTATTATTTGTCAACTGTTCCAGTATGGCAGCACCCCATAAGCACAAGCTTGGAAATGGAAAATTCAACAAAACAAATTGTCTCCAATACGATCTCCGGTTCAAGAGACAGATTCACAGAAATAAACAATTTGGCAGCAGAGAGGAAGAACTCTAATTTAGCTGCAGCAGAGAGAGTTGTATCTAGCAGCTTCAAACCCCAACTCCAGCTTCAGCGAAAAGCAAAACTAAAATCCTGTGAGCCTGGCTATATCCACTCCTGCTTCGTTTGTCTAAATTAAAAGAACACACAGGGTGTTCCAAGCTCCTGAAGTAGACACTGTGGCATCACTGTGGCAACACCTCTCTGCAAGAGAAACAGCACGGAACAAATTCCTCTTTCAGGGACATATCATCATGTGGGCCACTATCGTCATCTCGACAACTGGACAATAAACAATAGTTAAGTAACACTTAGATTTAGTGACACCCTGGAGAAAGGTGAAGTGTATTAGATTGGGGAAAACCTATCACTAAGGTTTCACTGCAAAAGGAAGTCCAGCAGTAACTAATGTCCACTTCCTTTAGAAATATGTAAGCACATCCCAGACAGAGCAGTAAAGATTAAAACTGGATTCCAGGGATGACAAGAGATGATGGGAACTGCAGATGCTGGAGAATCCAAGATAAGCAAGGGTGGATTTGGATAAACACAGCAGGCCAAGCAACATTTAAGGAGCACAAAAGCTGATGTTTCATTCGTAGAGCCTTCATCAGAAAGGGGTCTAGGCCAGAAACATTAGCTTTTGTGCTCCTTAGATGCTGCTGGCCTCCTGTGTTCATCCAGCTACACACTTTGTCATCCCTGGAATGAGAGATAACCAACTTCATTCATGTTGATGGATCAGATAAGGTAGGATTGTTCTCATTGGAGGAAAGATGTTAGGGAGGAGATTTGGTAATGTGTTCAAAATCATGAGGTGTCATGGCAGAGCAAATCAGCAGAAATTGATTTTTGTTGCAGGAAGGATCGGGAGGAAGTGGGCACAGATTGAAAATGTTACACATTTGTGTAGCATAATTGTGAATTGGAAGGCAGGAAGCTAGAAATTGTTTTGAAAAAAAATGATAAGAGGCCACAGTCCATGGTTACTTTAAGGAATAAAGTGTTTTTTCTGAGTTTCGAGATCTATACAAAAAAAAACAGTGTTTGTATGCAGCAAAGATGTACAGTCACTTCTAAAACTGATACGCGTCATTTGGCTGTGTGATTACAAATGTTAGGGTTGCGTTAATGTTTCGGTAACGAGCTGGAATCAGCCAATTAATGTATACCAATAGCAAAGTGACTGAAAGCTAACTGAATTTATAACTGTTTCAGAGATAGTAGGAACTGCCGATGCTGGAGAATTTGAGATAACACGGTGTGAAGCTGGATGAACACAGCAGGCCAAGGAGCAGAGGATTTTCTGAAGAATGGTCTCGACTTTCCTGCTCGTCAACTTTACTGCTCCACTGCTGCTGCTTGGCCCGTTATGTTCATCCAGCTTCACAATGTATTATCTCTGAATTTAAATATGATGGTTTTGACAACCTCGGACCAATGCTATTGCAGGAAAAATGAAATGTCATCCCAGGTATATAAAGTGAGGGTTTTTGAAAATCAGTGCTGGAACGAACCACCATCTGAGAAATAAGTATCTAACTCTCACTAAATATTGTTAAGCTCTCTGAAAAAAGCACCATCTATCTCATCAAAGGTACCATGAATCTTATAGCTGAGTTCTCACAGAAAACCTCACAGAGAAAACACCCCTGACAGCACCATCAGTAGAAGAAAGGTGTTTTATGACTTGAGAACAGCAAAAGAAAGGTGCTTCTGACTGGAAACGGTGAGGAAAGCAAAGCATTCCAGAAGACATAATCTGTGTGGACGTTGAGAGAGGAAGTTTTTTTTCTTTTAACTTGGGTTATATGAGTGGGACTTGTGTTTCATGGAGTAGCATAGCAGTAGTATTTTGCTCACTCAGGGAATAGTTAAGATTTGGACAGAATTGTTCAGATTGTTAGCAATTCTGTTAATTTGTTCACTGTTAGGCTTAAATAAATAAATTGTTACCCGTTACTTCTGAAGTGAACATCAGGGATTTTCTTTCATTTAATCGAAAAGAAGCAGTTGAAATATGAAGGAATCCTTGTTTGTGCAGCCAGTGATAGAAATGGTGTTAACTGCTTGACATTGCGGTGGAGGCCAGTTGAATTGAGCCATTCATCAGAGAATTCGATTATTACCTGAATACACATCTTTATGGGATGAAGGCAGGGAGGTGGCACCAGCTGTAAGACTTCTTCAGAGAGTCAGCACTGACATAACGTGCCAAATCATCTCCCTCTGTGCTGTTACCATTCTGTGATCATGGCAGAGGTAGAAAACTGCATCAAATGATACTCATCAGTCATACCTCTTCCTCACCAGGAGATGCATTCTTTACAAAATAACATGAGTTTCAGAGTGCTGTTGCTTCCTGGAAGGGGTGAAAAAGGGCATATGGCACTCAGTCAGACTCCACATTGTTTCGAAAGACATAGCCTGGAGTGATGCTCAATGCACAGTTCAGCTTCTCACGAAGTGACCAGGTCCCTTGGATATTTACACAAGTTCCCACCATACAATGAATAACATTCATACCAGACAGTGTCACCTTCCAAACAAACTGCACACTGGGAATCATTCCACTGCACGGTCCACCGGGAAACACCCCCACACAGCAGACAGGCAAACTGTAGCAGACTAACACAGACCACATTAGGAGGGCCAGCCAAAGCAGAAGTGAACACTTGCTGCAGAACGTGAATCTGTACGTGGAGAGAGGCATCATGATACCTCAACATCAGAGAGTTAATTATGAGGAGAGGTCGGACAAATTAGGCATGTTTTCCGTAAAATTTAGAGAGCTAAGGGGTGATCTGATCAAAGCTGTCAACAGGAAAAGACAGAATGGGTGAAGATTAAATATTTTCACAAGTTGGAAGATTTAAGTCCAAAGGGGTATAGTCTGAAAGATAGGGACAGAGCATTCAGGAGAGCTGTCAGGAAGCATTTCTACGCGCATGTTGAAACTCTCTTCCACAAACAACAGTAAATGCAGGCTCTGTGGAGAACATTAAATCTGAGAGATTTTGTTTTTCCTTTGCAAACATATTAAGGCAGGTCTATGGAGCAAGGCTACCGATCAGCCAGGAGCTCATTGAATGGTGGAAATCAGTCGAGGGGCTGACTGGCCACCTCCTCTCTATATGCTTCTATGTTCCTATCATGACCACACTGACTATATAGTGTTTGAGATCTTACACACAGTGTAGGTCAGGATGTGTATCAGTGTGCAAATCAACACTGAGAGACACTCACATTGTCATTGAATTCTTGTTGCCAAGTCCCATTCTTTCTGCGAGAGAAACGTGTTCCACACAAGAAGAGCCAATACACACATGTTTCAAGATTGTGTAACATACATGTGACACATGACAGCATTGTGCACATCACACCGGACAAGTCACAAACTGTTCACAAGGCTGTGTGTTATAGGGCCCAACACATCACTGCAGAAAACATCAAACACTGTCATTGGAAACTATTTTACATTCTGTGCAAGGGGGGACTTTATACACTGTCGGACTCCTCAGTGGGAAAGTCCCTGACTGGACATGTGGCTTGACAAGGGTGACTCCTCAATGAGAGACACAGGTTTTGTACATTGGAGGCATCTTGTACAAGAGCAGACTTGAACATGGGACACACACACACACACCATTTACATGGACAGACTCCTGATTTGGGCATGATGCTTATTCCATACATTACTGATTCAGACTTTGCAGTCTGTGGAAACATGTTGACACAAGGGCAACCTTAGTACAGAATAGAACCCAACACTGAGAAAGACATATTTGTTGTGCAGTGATGCACGTTACATTATCCAATTCTTCTCAACAACAGATGGATAAAGCTGAAGTCGCCATAGCCCTACCAGGTCAGAGGCCTGCTATTTCGTTAAAAAACAGAAGGCAGGTGGTAGTTTAACCTGATTACCACCACACTTCAGGTGAGGAGAGAGGTGGAGCAAGGCAGTTCTTCACGGTAACCTCAGCCAATACACAGGTTGATACGAAGCACTGGCACAGTTTATCAGAAACCACTGGGAGAGACTGAGAAATGGTGCAGACAAAGTTACAAGGCAGTACAACATCGGACTTGATACAATGTCATCATCAGAATCATGATCACAGCCCAACGTACTGTCAATGTGAAATGAACTTTCTGTACTGTGGGGACAGACGGGGCTGCAATGTGAAATGGGATTGCATTCTATTGATTGAAAATGCCGATTTTTCTATGACTCAGCTGATTTGAGAATGAACTTAAATGGGTACTTCAGTGCCTTCATCAGTTCTCCCCTGAATTTAGTCTGGGTTATTGCTTAAATAAATGTATTGCTGCAGACGCTAAGAATCTGTAGCATTTCTCCCGTGGATTCAATGATATATTTTGTATCTGAATAAGAGGAATAATAATGATCAGGAGCAATTCTCCGATATAGGTTAAACACAACATATATCATCCATAACAATATAAAATTACCAGATAAACTGAAGAGTAAAATGATGGATTTTCTCCGGTTCACCATCTCTGGGTCCTTGCGAATTTCTCCACTGCTGATACCCCGCAGTGCCACACGGACTCGACTGGTCACTAAAATAGATCTCACTGTGAGAGCATTAAGCAGCAGAACCAGAACAAATGGGAGACATGGGGTTAAAATCAGGTGAAGCAGTTCAAAACCAGTCCACAATGGGGATGTGACGAAACTTCGTTTAGAAACACAATACCAAGGAATATTATGAATGGTATATGCAGGTTCATATCTAAAATACCAGGGCAATGCCTCGAAACAGCTCAACACGCTCACTGTTCCCACAACCACGGCTGATGTTTTCTGGGTGCAATATTTTAATTTTAGCTTCTGACAACAAATGGCCACAAATCGATCAAATGCAAAACTGACTGTGAGCCAAACCGAGGCATTTGTGGTTGTGAACATCATGGTGAAGATGAGGCTACACACTGGAGTAATTTCTAGGAATGAATCTACAAAATAAATTGGAACAGTCCAGTTCAATACGACATCAAAGATAACAACTAGGAAATCAGCCACTGCCATTCCCACCAGGTAATGAGTAATACATCGAGAGAGACCACATTTTCCTCGACTCAGGACAACAATTGCTACCAGGTTAACTGGAAGAGAAAGAAAAAGAAAAAAAGTCCAATAAATTCAAGAGTGGACTTGGAATAAAATGAGCAGTTTGACTGGATCGAAAATTAAACCTTTAGCATTGTTGCTTCATCAAACAGTGAAAACACATTCAAAAACAAAATCGAAAATTGTTGGAAAAACTCAACAGACCTGGTAGCATCTGTGTAGAGATAACAGAGTTAACAATTTGGGTTCAGTGACCATTCTTCACAATAGACCGAAAACTTGCAGCTTACTTTCTCTCCACAGATGCCTCCAATCAGACTAAATTTCTCCAGCACTGTGATTTTGTTGCTTGTTTCCAGAATCCACGTTTCTTCATGTTTATTAAAAACGTATTCATTGCTTCCCTGGACAGCTCTCAAATCATTGAAAAACACTTCACATTAATTGCTTTCTGCTGTCTGTGTACAAAGCACTGCTGGAGAAGGTGTCATGAATTTTATTGAATGGGAATCTGATGTTTTAACATCAGATTTAAAATCTAGAATTATGCTGCAGGTAATTTGCAGATTTTGAGCATCACACTTGTCTTGTGGCTCTGGGTAAGAGAGTTGCCAGAGCTGGGGAAAAACAAAACAAGAAAATTGCCGAGAGAAGTAAGATTGAGTTTGAGTTTTCCATGTTTCAATGTTTCGGGCTGAAACGGAACCAGTGAGTGCAAATGTGAAAGAGTCAAAAAAAAAGATCTGGAGCTGCTGGTGGAAAGCAGGAGTAGATGATTTGAGGAAGTGTTCAAATGGAAGCACCAAAAGATTCAAAGTGTGAAGCTGGATGAACACAGCAGGCCAAACAGCATCTTAGGAGCACAAAAGCTGACGTTTCAGGTCTAGACCCTTCATCAGAAGACGGGGAGGGAGAGAGGGTTCTGAAATAAATAGGGAGCGGGAGAGGCAGATCGAAGACGGATCGTGGAGAAAATAGGCAGAGAGGAGAGTAGAGGGAGGTAGGGAGAAAATAGGCCAGTCTGGGGTGGACAGACAGTTCAAGGGGGTGGAATGAGATTAGTATGTAAGAAATGGAGGTGCGGCTTGAGGTGCGAGGAGTGGATAGTTGAGAGGAGGAACAGGTTAGGGAGCCAGTGACAAGCTGGGCTGGTTTTGGGAAGCAGTGGGGGAAGGGGAGATATTGAACATTGTGAAATCCGTATTGATACCATTTGGTTGCAGGGTCCACAAGCGGAAGATGAGTTTGCTGTTCCTGTGTTCATACAGCTCCACATTTTGTTATATCAGATTCTCCAGCATCTGCAGTTCCCATTATCTCTGCAACAGAAGATTGAATCCAGTTGAAAGCTTCGGTCAAGACTCAGCTGTTTTTGAGAGAATGTCATCTAATACAATCAGGCTTTGTTTGTGTTTACTAACACTGCAGAAGACCTCATCAGATATATCAGTTGTCTGATAATTTGCATCACACAGTTTTTCTAAATTTAAGTTAAAATGTACGAATTAAATAAATAATTTCTTTGTGGAATACTTTGCTTTAAAATTAGAAGATCCATATAATTAATTCAATAAACAAGTCATAGGAGCCCCATCAAAGCACACTCAGGTCCTGATGGCGTCAAAGTTTCTAATACAATCAATATCTTAAGATTTGAAAATCTCTTCATTTTGTCACCATTTAACTTTTCCTTAATTATAATTATACTGGAAGTGTTACAATTTCATTTGATCACGATTCATGCTCAAGGTCGTACTGGACATATTAGATCTGAAAGGGAAACCTGACGTGATAGATCACAAAATTTTATTCTCAATTTTTTTTAAACTGCGGTGCCCAGTTGTGGAAGATTTCTTTCGAGATTGCAGTATCCTTTTCAAAAATAACACACACAGGAAAGTATAACATATCTACATGTATATTGTGACATCAACCTCAAAAAAAAGAATACTTCAATCCTTTTCCGAGCAAGATGCTTCATGAATACATCATACCGGTGATGTATTGATGTTAAAATCAAACTACGAGGAGCCCCAACTAATTTTTTTTCTACTTGTTACAGAAACGTAAAGCTGCTATTGTCTAACCACATCATGGCGCTGCTCCCTCACGAGACAGAGACAACTGGTCATGGTTTAATCTGAGGGTCACCACACCTCAAACGAAGGGAGAGGTTGAGAAGGAGAATCGTTCATGGTAACCTCAACCACAACAGGTGATGAACTCAGGTGATCTGCATCACATTGCTTCGCAATCCAGATATCCAGCTAACAAACCCCAAAATCATAAAAATCAGCACGACAAATAATTTCAATTCATTGTGAGGCACTCAGTCGAAGTCTTAATGCTGTTGGAAATAATGCATTTATTTCACTTTACCAAATTACGCTTTGACCTTTAAAGAAAATGAACTCCTGAGAACAGAGACCACAAATCTATTGTACTGTTACATTAAATTCAAAACTCTCAAATGATTTTTACATGCAACAAACACTTCACTGAATTTTGTCTCATTATTAATTCGACTGCAACTCTCACACTCCATGAAAATGTTTTCTCACACAGCATCCACATACAGTTAATATTTAATAACTATTTCGCTGTGTATCTTTACAGTATCCTTTTTGCACTGTGTGCAGATCCATGTCATTGTTAATGGAACACAGTGTGGAGTTGGAGGAACACAGCAGGTCAGGCAGCAGCAGGAAAGTTGACATTTTGGGTCGGGACCCTTCGTCCGAAATGGGGAGTCTGAAGGTACCTCAGAAATAAAGAGAGAGAGGAGAGGCAAGCCTGGGGAATGTAGGGATGGTGATTGCCAAGTGCAAATACAAATTGGTGGGGATAGATCAGTCAGGTGAGAGGGAAAAATGGGTGGGAGAAAGGATGTTTCTGAGGAAGGTTCATCATAACCAAAATGGCAACTCTGTTTTTTACAATTTATTTTTGTTCCTCAGAACATGGATAGGTTGTGCCAGGTTAAGAAGACAAGGATGAGAGGGAGGATGTTCAAGGGATGATGCTGGGGATGGGGAGATTTTGAAACTGATAAAGTCCGTATTCAGGCCATTGAGCTGTCGGCTCCCAAGGTGGAATATGAGGTGCTGCTCCTCCAGTTTCCAGGTGGCTTCATTCTGACAGTGGAGGAGGGCTAGGGTGGACTGCAATGCTGGCACTATCCCCCACCTCTCTCTCTGCTCCCAAAGATGGGTTTGGACAGATATAAACGTTTCCGCCAGAAACACCCCAAAAAAGTGGAAATACCTTCCCCTGACGTTCTAAAATGCATTGCTAGATGGTGCCATTGCTCAATAAATGATACACCAACATCACTGCTGCCATTTATAGATGATACATACACGGACTCATTTATAAATCCAGCAGATATGATGCAAATAACGTCCCAAAAATGAAGATCACAGCTGTCACAGAACAAACAATAAGTGAGCAGCGAAGGAACAAACTATCGGTCTAGTGGCATAGCTACGGTGAATGAAAGTGGTCCGTGTGTGGAACGAACTGCGAGAGAAAGCGATGGATACAGGTTCACTTACAACATTTAAAAGACATTTAGAACTGTTCATGAATAGGAAATGTTGGAGGGATATGCACCATGCATCGCTATGTGAGACTAGATTACTTTGGGAACTTGGTCAGTGTGGACTGGTTGGACCAACGAGTCTGTTTCCATGCTATATGATTGAATGGCTCTGCGAATAATAAAGATCGGCTCTGACTGAATTCAGTAAGATGAAACCAAGACAGAGACAGACAGATGAGTGATCAAGAATGAGAGCAGCTTATAGCCTGAAGATTCAACAGCTTCTGATGGTCATGTTCCCCCTCTTGGCACAGAGACCTGATTCTAATACATCCAGAACATTAATTGACTGTTCCAGGAACAGATCAACGATCATCATTACAGTTTGGCAGTTTCTGCAAGGATAGAAGCTGAGGCGATTCCACAGCAGGAACGGAGAGAGAAAAAAGAAATCACAAAGCAACAATCTAAAATAATGCCAAGCTCAGCAGGAAAAAGAATAACATTGACTTACAACAGTGCCAGTTGTGATAACAACTTACCAGTAATTCCAACAGCTGCACACACAGGGAAGTAAATAGCTTGTATCCAAATGATGACAATATCTCCCATTCCTGCGAGAGGCAGCTTCTGTGTTCCAGCAGCCCACTGAACTGGCACACACTCGATTTAAGTTGTTGGTAATGGGTCCTGACTCATACAGGGACAGCTCTACACTACACAGTTATATCTCTGAGCATTGTCATAAGTTACATTCACTTGAATAAACAACTCTGAGTTAATGTCACAACTTGCTGACTACAAAGCAAACATCTCTCACTACAACGTCATGGATATTTTCTTAATTAAACATCTCATGAGAATAAGCTCAAATGTGCCCTTACAGGAATGGTTTCACTCACAGTTTTACATCAATGTATTTACCATGTTCAATCCTGTACATTATATTGTGAATGTTACTGGTTTCTCTGCCATTTACACTGAATCTGAGAACATCAGCAGATGTATTTCACTCTGTCCCTGCATTTTACCCTGTTAAGATCTGAACTTTGACTCTCCAATCCTGTGAATTTAGGGACCATGTGCAGGATCGATGCGGGCATATGATGTTACAGACAAGAAATGAGTTTCAATGGCATTCCTCTCTTCACACTTACAACAGACACGGTTCCATGTTTTGTCCACATGTTCACTATTCAGATCCTCCATCGTGTTCTGTTATCCAATGAGATCATGGCTGATCTGTGGCCGCACTCCAGATACTTTTGGTATTTGGCCCCAGTCCATTGATGCCTTTGTTTCGCAAACAAAGTTTCTCTCTCAGACATAACCAACTGATCTTGTATCCACTGCCATTTGTGGAAGAGAGTTCCAAATGTGTCCCACGTTTTGGGTCTGGAAGTGGTACATAACATCTCTCCTGAATGCTGTGGTCCTAATTCTGAGATTGTGGCCCCTAGTTGTCAAGTATGAAACAGTTATATCTCTTAGCATTGTCATAAGTTACATTCACTTGAACAAACAACTCTCATAGACAATAGAATTGAAACAGACAATCTTTATCTACCCTTCCTGTTAAAATCTTCAAGCAGACTTTAAAGCCTCCAATAAACTTCAAAATAATTCCTGACAAATTTTGTTGATGATTCTAAACATCGTGTTATGGTAACAAGACAGGATGACACCAACCTACTCTCTCCCCACAGCGCGGCACGTCCCTCAGCGCTGACCCTCCCCACCGCACAGCGCTGTCTCCATACTGACTCGTCCTGAGGTGTGGTGACGGGTACCGAAAGGAAACAAGGCCTAGATTTTGGTGCAGAATTGGGAACGGTGCAAGACACAGTCTGGCGCTCTCTCCACAATTCCCATTGCTCAACTCTGATGCATCAATCTTCACCAGCTCCACGAGATGGAGTGTGGACAACAACCCACCCCCAGCCTTGTGCACTGAAGGGCTTGAAGTGACACTCCTCTCAGTCAAACGTCTCTCCTCCCTCAGGGGGACCTTTCACAGAATACACCACCCAGCTCCCTCACAATGTGACCCAGGCAAGCCATGTCCGACCACGCCCTTCCTCCTCACTTGCTCAGGGTCCAGGATCCGGAAGCGAGAAGGCCTTGGAATCTCGATTCCTGTTCCTCGTTCAAAAACAGGATGCCCTCCCTGAAAAACTGGCAGGAAGAAGAGGAGAAGGAGCAAAGTCAGGAGCTTGACTGCCCCTTGCCTTCACCTGAGAAACAGCCCCCTTCATCGGGTGAGATTACACTGGACTCCCTTTCCAGCATTAGCCTCAACGTCCCCGTTCCCCGGCCATGGCCCTGCAACACCAAACGCCAGTGACAAACTCACCGCTGACAGTGCTCCCAATCTTTCACGGCCTTTTGCTGGTGGCTCCCCTGGTCCTGCTTCTGATCTGCAGACCCCTCCTTCCCACACTCCGTCAACAACATTGCCCCAAGTGCCCAAACCACCAGCACAGGATCCCGCCTGATCACGCGACCTCAACGACAGGGGAGCCCAGGCCCAAACCCTTCGAGACAGGGTCCTGTGGGACCCCATCCCCACGTATGACCAGGTCCCACAGTACCCGATCCCCCACCCCGCCCAGCAACATTGTGCCAGGGCCCCGCTCCCTAACAACAAAGGCTACGAATCCCAAGAGCCCCACTCCTGGGCAATGCGCCCACTGGGTTCTCATCTGAGACTCCTGGCGTTACCGTGCCATCGCACATGACACAGGCTGGGCCCTGATTGAGAATGTCAGCCACACAGGGAGCCGTGGCTGCACTGCCTCAGCAGCGCATCAGGGTTCTTTGGGACCCGCCCTCCCAACGTCCCCAGCCACAGTGTCCCGTGGGCCCTGCCCTCCCAACCTCCCCAGCCACCGGGTCCCACAGACACCTGCTTCCCACACCCCGTCAACAACATTGCCCCAAGTGCCCAAAACCCCAGCACAGGGCCCCGACCGACGACGCGACCTAAACGACAGAGGTCCCCAGGACCCAACCCTTCATGACAGGGTCCTGTGGGCTCCAGCCCCCACCTATGACCAGGTCCCACATTACCCGATTCTCCACCACACCATCAAAAGAGTCCCAGGGCCCAGCTTCCTAACAGCAACCTGCAGGCACCACGCTCTCCCTTCTTGCTCACAGACCTTCTTGAAGCCAAAGCCGAACTTGGCGAGGAAGGAGCAGCTGGAGGACTGGAAGGTAAACGCCGAATCCAAGGGCCCAAAGCTGGGTGGGAACAGGTAGAAGTTGTAGCAGAGGACATCAACCCTGGGCAAAGGAGGGCAGATTAAACAACCTCAACCAGACAGACAGCTAAATGCCCACAGACACCAGGGTTAACTCAACGATATCGACTCCTGCAGAAAGCTGCGTCAAATAAAGATACTTCAAACCGATCAACTAATGGAGGCAGGAAAACATTGGAACAAACACTGGGTCAAAGAGATCAGTTGAAGGAACATCCTGAAGGAGCAAGAGAGAGAGGGAGGGAGAGGCATATGGAGGAAAATGTAGAGCTCAGGATGCAAAAAAGCTGAAGGTCCAGCTATCAATGCGATAGCACTGGTGGTGCAGGGACTGGAGGAGGGGGTGGAGGGGCCGGAGGAGGGGACAGAGGTGGCGGAGGGAGTTGAGGGACGGAAGGAGGTGACAGAGATAGGGAGGGGTGTACAGGGTGACAGAGATAGGGTGGGGAATGTAGTATTTCAGGGAGATTATTCGAGGTCGCAGTAGTTAACAAGTTCGTAGATGAAGCTGAAATCACTCACCCATTGGCTGAATCCGACTGCTGGGTAAACAAGGAGAGACCTTCAAATAAAGAGAGGGACAGAGAAAACTGTTGGAAGCTAAAATGTGCCAAGAATATCAAACACACCTGACATGTCATCCTGATTCAATATTCTGAACTCCATGAATTCTGCACCGCAAGAACTCGTAATCCAAGGTCAGAAACAGTCCAATCAGCCCATCTGCTCCCTACAAATCCCCAGCCTCATCGCATTCGGCCACCAGACCCTTTCAGCTTCAGCTGTTAACAGAAATTCCACTGAACTGAATCTATCTTCACCTCAACTACACCTTGAGAGAGCATGGTTCATATTGTTCCTAGTCTCTGGGCTGTCTCCACTCACTGGGCTCGTGCAATGGAAATTAAGGCCTATTGCTCCCTGGGATAGTCTCAGGAAGCAGGAAGGGAGGGACAAGAAGACAGAGACAGGGAGAAACTGACAGTGAAAGAGAGAGAACACAAGAGAGACTCAGATTTAGCTGAAGTCTCTTGGCAGGCCTGCGGCTTCCCCTGAACGACGCTCTTGCCCAGGAGCCAACCAAGAAATTGTTGCGATGCTGGTCTCACTTCTCTGGGGGCCGAAGCTCCTGCCTGGTCAGTCATTGCCTGCTATCCCACTGCCTTCACGGCAGCAAACACCACTCGTCATTCTGACCATTTGTTTGATTCGCCAAGATCCAGGAGGAGGCCTTCTGTCCCATCGGAACCCCTACTGGCTCTGGAAATGCACACTCCCTCCCCATGGTGCAGGTCTCATTCTGTCCCCTCCAGGACCCAGCAACTGATCCCATTTTTTCAATGTGCCCTGTTCCCTCTTTCTTCTTGTGTATATTTAAAGCTCCTTTCAGCATCACTTCCCAAACTGTGACAATGTGAATCGCGTAAACTCTAGGTCTCCGCTTATCGTCGCGTTCCTGCGGTTTATCAAACAATCTGCAAGCAAAATGAACGCCTGTTAGAATATCCATCCTCTGTTCCTTCCGCGACATACTCAAACCACCCTGCAACACCCCCTTACCAAAGCCTCACACTATCGTCAGGTGGCACGGTCGCTCATTGGTTAGCACTGCCGTGCTCACAGCGTCAGATATCCAGGGTCGATTCCAGCTTTGGGCGATTGTCTGTGTGGAGTTAGCACATACTCCGTAGCTGCATGGATTTGTTCCGAGTGCTTCGGTTTGCTCCCACAGTTCAAAATTGCGCAGCTTTGGCCATGCTATATTGCCCTGGAGTGTCCAGTGCAGGCGAGGTGGAATAGCCATTGTAATGCAAGGTTATAGGGATAGGGTCGGGGACTGAGTCTGTGCTGGGTATCCTTTGGAGGGTGAGGCAGGACTCAATGGGCAAGATGGCCTCCTCCTACACTGCTCCAACAAAACTCCATGATTTCCTCTTCTCATGTTCCCTCCCTCTCTCTATAACCTCCAGCCCAATAGTCCTCATTGTATTTGTAACCTCCTCGATCAATAATTATCCTGCCTCTCTTACTTCCTCCAGCCTCGTTAATCCTCCCTGTCCCTGTAACCTTGCATCCACTACCTTCAGGCCGCATTCCTTTTCTAAGATTGGGCATCAAATCACTGATACGTCCTCCCGCCACCCCCTTGATATGACCCCACCCCTGGTCACCAGACCATCATGTCCCAGACCATCAATAACCTCGTCACCTCAAGAGAACTCCCAAACATAGCCTCCAGCCTCATTGTTCCCGACCCCAGCGTCGCCAGTTTTATCTCCTTCCCAAAATCCACCAACCCGACTGCCCTGGTCGAGTCATTGTCTCTGCCTGCTCCTGCCCCAGCGAACTTACCTCCACTTATCTCAACTCCACTTTCTCCCTACTGGTCCAAGAACTTCTCACCTATATGCTGCACAACACTCAAGACCTCCCCCTCCGTCAAGACTTGCACTTGCCAGGCTCCCAAAACCTTCCCTTCACCATTGTTCTCCAGTAACTGTACACTTGTATCCCCCACGCAGATGGCCTAAAAGTGCTGTGCTTCTTCTTTCCCCATCAGGCACAAACTGTCTGCCTCAACGAACACCCAGATCCACCCACTGGAGCTTGTCCTTACCCTCAACCGCCTTTTCTTCAACTCCTCCCACTTCCTGCAGACTATGGACGTGGCTATGGGCACCCATATGGATCCAACCGATGCCTGCCTCTTCACTTTACATGGAAAAGTCCCCCTTCAACTGTTATGTTGGTATCATCCCTCTTCCTCTCCAACACTGATCACTGATTCAGGCGCTGCCTCATACTCCCACGAGGAGCTTGAACGGTTTATCGACGACTTTCACCCGAACCTCAAATTCACCTGGACCATCTCCGATATCTCCCTTCCCATGCTGGGCCTGAGGGTCTCCATCTCTGGTAACTATCTCTGCATCGACATCTGTTTCAAACCTACCGCCTTGCAGAGCTCCCTGGACTGCAACTCCACTTACACACATTCCTGCAAGAATGCCATCCCTTACTCTCAATTCTGCCGCATCTGCTCCCAAGATTCAGCGTTCCAAACCACACATCCCAGATGCCCTCGTACTTCAAAGACTACAACATCGCGCCCCACCCCTCCCTTCATTGATAAAAAATGCCCTGAATCACATCGCTTGCATTTCCCATACGTCTGCCCTCAAAACCCGTGCTCCCAACAAAATGAAGGAGAGTGCACCCCGGCCCTCACATACCACCCCACCGACCTCCACACCCAATGTATCATCCTCCACCACATGCAACCCGATCCCACCGCCAAAGAAATGTTTCCCTCCCCACCCCGTCTGCCTTTCGTCGGCACTGCTCTCTCCACGACTCTCTTCTACATTCTACACTGCCGACCAGCCCCACCACACCTGGCACCTTTCCCTGAAACTGTACGGGATGCTAGACTTCCGCCTCAACTCTTTCCAAGGCCCAGACACACTTTCCATTTTCCGACACGGGTTCACCTGTACATCCTCCAAACTGGTCTACTGTATCCGTTGCTCCCAATGTGCTTTCCTCTACGTCGGTGAGACCGAGGGCAGACTCATTGACCGCTTCACAGAGCATCTGCATTCCCTACATTATAATCAATAACACCTTCCAGGTGCCAACTATTTTAACTCCCCCTCCCACTCCCTGTGTGATGCAGTCATCCTGAGTCTCCTCCAGTGCCACAATGATGCCACATGCTAACTGGAGGAACAACATATTCCACCTCAGGAGCCGACAGCCCCATGACCTAAACATAGAATTCACCAGTTTCAAAATTTCCCAATCCCAATCTCATCCCGTGTCCAACCCTCCCTCTCATCCCTGCATCCTTGACCTGACACAACCTGTCCATCTTCTTCCCAACTGATCTTCCGAACCCTTTCCACTGACCAATCACTACCTGCATCTACCAATCACCATCCCACGTACCTGACGCCAGCCTCATCCCTCCTCCCAGCTCCTTTCCCCACAACAGTTCTGACATAGGGACTCGACATGAAACGGAGACTCTCCTGCTCCACTGATGCTCTCTGACCTGTGTTCCTCCAGTTCCACATCATATTACCAAAACTCCCTCATGATTTTTAAAACCTCTGTTCACATTTCCTTTCGCCTTCCCCAATAGAAAAAGGATCTTTGCTTTTCCAGTCCCTCCTTCAAAGTGAAACCTCTTATCTCGACCAGTGTTGTGGTAAACTGCTCCCCTTAACCATCTCAATTATAAAGTGAACAAGTTACTCCTTTTTCTAGTCTATCCATGTTGTATCATCAGAGAAATCCTCACCTCAGTTGTGGGTTTGGGGAGTCGAAGGAATGCAAACCTGTCAGTTCGGTGTTGATCGCTGGATGAAAAAAAAAACAGGAATTGCACAGTTAGGATACATCAAGTAAGCACTAACTTAGGTGTGAAGTGTGTTGTGATCTGAGCTGACAATATTACTGCGCAACTCAAATGCTGGACTGAAATCCTGCTCGAGGTTTTGTTTGTTTTGGTTTTAATGTCTGTCACTGGAATATAAGCTTGGAATGTTGCAGATTTCTTTTAACAACAGAGGTTTCTGAACAAAAAAAATGACGATTATAAAATCTAAAATCTACGATTTGAAGACGCCAAATACTATAAATTCCACAAGTCCAAACCTTACACAGTGTCCAATTCACACCGGTACAGCACTCATGCTACACCGAGGATAAACATTCATCAATTTGGTGGGCTCAAGGTAAGAGTGATGTTAACTCCTGGAGTATAAATGCTGATGGCTTCTTATGAAGCCAAAATACACCTGGGTTTAAAGATATTCTGCTACAAGGACCTTAGAACATAGAACATAGAACAGTACAGCACAGAACAGGCCCTTCAGCCCACAATGTTGTGCCGACCATTGATCCTCATGTATGCACCCTCAAATTTCTGTGACCATATACATGTCCAGCAGTCTCTTAAATGACCCCAATGACCTTGCTTCCACAACTGCTGCTGGCAACGCATTCCATGCTCTCACAACTCTCTGCGTAAAGAACCTGCCTCTGACATCCCCTCTATACTTTCCACCAACCAGCTTAAAACTATGACCCCTCGTGCTAGCCATTTCTGCCCTGGGAAATAGTCTCTGGCTATCAACTCTATCTATGCCTCTCATTATCTTGTATACCTCAATTAGGTCCCCTCTCCTCCTCCTTTTCTCCAATGAAAAGAGACCGAGCTCGGTCAACCTCTCTTCATAAGATAAGCCCTCCTTCTGCAGTGTTTTATCCCAACACTTTTGGTGTGGGACTCACTAACTCCTCACTGGAAGGTATTGTAATTTTATTGTATTTTCCTGTCCTCAGGATCACTGCCTCACAGTCCGCATCGATGAACTTCACACAATTGTCACAGAAACGAAGTGAAATGGACAATAAAAATGAAGTTGTGGGTGATTTTTGAAAGCTTGACTAAATTGTGTAAATTCCAAACAGATCTTCGAGCTCAGTGGTTGGCCTTAATCAGTTATTAAATATCCGAAGGTAAAGAAAGACCGAAACAAGCTGCCAAAGAGGTTTCCACAAACTGTTCTGAAAGAAATCTAAATCACTACCGTTGTGTTCACTATTAACTTCATGCACATTGAAATCCAACATGCAAGGATTCCAGAATCCAAAACCTACATGGAAATGAAATGATCCCCGACATCAGTCATGGAAAGGCCGGACACAATGGTTGGAACTTCTCATGAAAAACAAAGCACTCACACTATGTCTGCACTGAATATATCTTTTTGAACTGTATGCCGCACCATTAGACTGTTTAAACCTTTGGGCGATGCTGCTTTGTGAGAATTTAGTCATGAGGAAGGACTGCACTACCACGGGCTCAGCACCAGGATCGCGCCACACCATTCAGAAGGTCAGCACCGAGGGAGTGCACCACTATCGGAACTGTGGGAAGCGCCGCCCCACGGGGGGGTCGGTACTGAGGGCAGATCGAACAACCACAAGGTCAGTGCTGACGGAATCGCCGGCCCTTCAGAAGGTCAGTACTGAGGGAGTACTGCACTGACAGAGGAGCACTGTTTGGGCTCTTAATACTGATCCTCTCTCATGAGAGTGCAGCCTTTCACACTCTACATTATTTCCAATGGAAATAGAAGAGCTCTCCCCGTTGTCCTGGGCCTTACATTAAGTGACCAAAGAATGTAAACAAAAAGCAAAATTTTGTCGGTGCTGGAAATAAGACGGAACAGAAGAAGAAAAAGCTATAAAACCTCAAATCAGGCAGCATCTGTCAATGAATCTTTCAGTTGAATAGTTTGTTTATACTTGTTCTGATCTCATTAAAAACTGATTAGCCAGTAACTGCAGCTGATGTGGGATCTTGCTGTAAGTACATCAGCTGTCACATTCCTTTCAAATGAGCACCTTTTAAAAAGTTGGATGCACGTTTATAGATTGTGAACAGCATTATCCTTTTACTGTTGTCTCCAACGTGAAAACCAACACATTAACTTTATGGCTTTTAGATGTGTGTAATCCTGAACTAATTGTCAGGTCTTGCATCTACAAAACCACATCCCCTCGGGATTCAGGAAAAAAGAATTTAGTTAATCCGAAAATTTCAGCAAATAAGATTCCTACCTTTCAGTGGGCTCAATACTGGAGAAAATTGACTGTCAGATTTAAGGATATTTCAACAATGCTCATAAATGTACCAGAAAAAATTCATCACCCCAGGAGGAAACAAAAGGTCGAATTCAGGGGCGATTTGGTGACAATGAATTGAGTTATTATCTCGCTGTGTCTGGGCTTGTATGTATATTTGTCAGTGAGGGAAATGACAAAATCAGACATTCCCCACCAATAACCATCTATGCCCATTCTGTTGCAAGCAGTCAAAGCCTGAAGGAGTGGGACTGGAAGAGTAAGAGGGGGTCTGATGCAGGAGCGAACATGCAGAGAGGTTTGCGTTAGGAAGTGCAACTATACTGCAAGCAGGAGGGCTGCACTCCCAGCAGTGCTGAACCAGAAAGAAATGGTGGATATAAGGAGGCAAGGAATGGGTGCACTTTCTATTTGTGGGGACAAGGCTGAGTGTGGGTGGGGCGTGGAGCAATTACTTCAAATAAACTCTCAGAACGTGAGAATTCATTGAGTTAATTTGCAAAGCTTTTTTTAAAATGGCTTGCAGACAGATGTGGCCTGATTGAAAACACAGATAAAATCAAGCTGGGGGTTCATCCCTCTCCTCTCACAGCCTGATTTGCAGGATTCTCACCTACAAAGTCACAGTTTCCAATTTCCTCCTTGATCTGAGGATACAGCAATTGAAAATTTCCTGCTGTCACCTCGCACATGTTTCTATCCCAGGTCAATGCTCCCTCAGATTCTGGCTCCACGTGATTCATTTGCCGTGCCTTTTTGACGTCAGAGCCCGGCTTGAATGGATACACGTCCCGTCGCAGCCAATCGACGCCGGGCAGCTTTACCCCGCCCACTCTACCGGAATGTTGTCTAAAGGGCGTGTCTAGGTACGTCGAAACTTCTCAATTTTAATTTAGCTCATCCCTTTAATCTGCTTTTGGGATCACTGGCTTGGGAAACACACCCAAGCCACTACTCCATTCAAAATGGATATTTAATCATCATAGCCATCGTACAGCGTTTACAGTACCAGTCCTTATAGTGTCTGCCAGCTTTTTGGACTCTAATTGGTCCTTCATCCAAACTTCCTCATCTCACTCTATCAACTCATCCTTCCGTTCTTATCTCTAACTCTTATCTCTAAAATGCAGCTTCCTTACCACCTCCCAATGTACCGACTCCATTCACCTTCATCTCTATTGTTTCATTGAAAATGAACTACCCAGTAATTGCAACTTTGCGGACTTTGCTGTATACACATCAGTTGCCAAATTTCAAACAAGGAACTACCTCATTATTTTAATTGGCTGTAATTCAAACCTGCAGGTTGGGCAAAGACATTGTTTTTGCATAATACTACTGTCCCTGACATTGAAACCAGCTAGTTCGCTTTCGACAGACTGACGATAATGTGCCATCTACCGGTTTATAAACCTATACAATTCTTAATTAATTGCCCATTCTTGCATTTATTTATCAACTGTTTTCTCCATAAGTCATTCTCCTGCCGATTCAGTGGGTGGTGAAGATATGTCATCACTTGGTCCTACTGTTTAAGTTCACAACCATGTTTGAGCTGACTGTGCTGAAACTGGAATCAGAAGCCATCCACTTTGACCGTATAGTGGTGTGGTGAAAGCAAAGGAAAGGCCAGTCGGTGTGCAACACTGACTTGACATCAGACACTGCCAATTATGAGGTAATTTTGAACAGGGCAATGTCACAAAATTCTCAAATAATGGTTGTTGCAATTAAAGCTTTGCATTGTGCAGGAGTATCAGATAACACCAGTTCTGAAATTGCCTGTCAGAAACATGGATGATGACAAAAAGGGCTGTGAGTCTACAGAACGTAGTCCTTGGACAGGAGATCAATGTCAGGCAGTCAGCTGGGGGTTGAGAGGAGAGACAGGAGCATTTGCAAGAGTTGAAAATGATCTAGGATGCATCAAGCACCTTCTGAAAGCTACTTGCATCAAAGGTGATTGATCGAACTTTGCACAATAAAGGCACGCCCAGCTGCAAACCTGCCACTGTTCACAGGGGCAATCTTGACGTGTTCAGCAATCAAGATTAGATTCAAAAGTTGGAAAGGGAATTAAGTGTTGATATGTAGGTGCAGACATAATAGTCTGAAGGTTCCCTTCTGTGCTGTACAACTGCATGACTCAAGGGCCATGACTACCTCTCTGCTGTCATGACTCCCATGACAGCAGAGAGGTAGAACTCTAATTTAGCTGTATCAGAGAGAGTTGTACCCAACAGCTACAAATCCCAACACCAGCTTCAGCTAAAAGCATAACTAAAACCCTGTGAGCCTGGCAATATCGACTCCAGCTTTGTTTGTCTAAATTAGAAGAACACACAGGGAGTTCAAAGCTTCTGAAGCAGACATTCTGGCATCACTGTGGTAACACAACTTGGCAAGAGAAACAGCTTGGAACAAATTCCTCTTAAATGGACATATCATGTGGGCCAGTGTCGTCATCTCAACAACTTGACAATACACAACAGATAAGTAATACGTAGATTTAGTTGCATCCTGGATAATCGTGAAGTGTATGGGACTGGGGAAAACCCACCACTGAGGTTTCACTGCACAAGGAAGTCCAGCAGTAGCCAATGTCCACCTCCTTTAGAAATATGTAAACACATTCCAGTCAGAGCAGTAAAGTTTAAAACAGGATACCAGGGATGACAAGAGATGATGGGAACAGCAGATTCTGGAGAATCTGAGATCACAAACTATGGATCTGGATGAACACAGCAGGTCAAGCAGCACCTTAGGAGCAGAAAAGCTGATGTTTCGGGCCGAGACCCTTCATCAGAAAGGGGTCTTGGCCCAAAACAGCAGCTTTTGTGCTGCTAAGATGATACTTGACCTTCTGTGTTCATCCAGCTCCACATTTTGTTGTCTCTTATTTCAGGGATTACAAACTTCATTCATGCTGACTGATCAGAGAAGGTATGATTGTTCTCGTTGTAGCAAAGAAGTTAGGGAGGAGATTTGGTAATGTGTTCAAAATCATGAGGTGTCATGGCAGAAGAGATCAGCAGAAATTGATTTTTGTTGGAGGAAGGATTGGGAGGAACTGGGCACAGCTTGACAATGTTACCAAGTTGTGTGGCATAATTGTAAATTGGAAAGCAGGAAGCCAGAAATTGTGTGTAAAAAATAAGAGAGTACAGTGCGTGGTTCCTTTCAGAGATAAAGTGTTTTCCCGAGTTTAGAGATTTGTACAGAAAAAAATGGTGTATGTCTGTAGCCGAAGATGTACAGTCAGTTCTAAAATTGATACATGCAATTTGGCTGTGTGATTACAAACATTCGGCTTGTTTTGATGTTTTGGTAACGAGCTGGAATCAGCTAATTAGTGTATACCAATAGCAAAGTGGCCGAAAGCTAACTGAATTTACATCTATTACAGAGATAGTAGGAACTGCCGATGCTGGAGAATCTAAGATAACACTGTGTGAAGCTGGATGAACACAACAGGTCAAGCAGTATCAGAGGATTTTCTGAAGAAGGGTAACAACCAGAAAAATTTACTTTCCTGCTCCTCTGATGCTGCTTGGCCTGCTGTATTCATCCAGCTTCACACCGTGTTATCTCTGAATTTAAATCTTAAGGTTTTGACAATCTCGGGCCAATGCTGTTGCAAGAAATTTGATATGTCATCCAAGGCATATAAGGAGGGGATTTTTGAATCCACCATCTGTGAAATAAGTATCTAACTCTCACTAAATATTGCTAAGCTCTCTGAAAAAGCAGCATCTGTCCAATGAAAGGTACAATGACACTTATAGCTCAGAGTTCTCACAGAAAACATCACAGAGAAAACATCCCTGACAGACCAATCAGTAGAAGAAAGACGATTTATGACTTGAGAACAGCAAAACAAAAAGGTGTTTATGACTGGAAACGGTGAGGAAAGAAGACCATTCCAGAAAACACATTCTGTGTAGACTTTGAGAGACATTTTTTTTTCTTTTAACTTGGGTTATATGAGTGGGACTTGTGTTTACTGGAGTAGCATAGCAGTAGAATTTTATTCAGGTAGGGAATAGTTAAGATTTGGGCAGAATTTCAGCTTGTTAGCAATTCTGTTAATTTGTTCACTGTTAGGGTTAAATAAATAAATTGCTTCCCATTACTTATAAAGGGAATATCAGGGATTTTTTTTTCATTTAATCTCCCCTTCTCCAAAACAACGGAGGTTCAAAATGAAGCAGTTGAGATATGAAAGAATCCTTGCTTCTGCAGCCAGTGGTAGATATGGTGTTAACTGCTTGACATTGCGGTGGAGTCCAGTTGAATTGAGCCACTCATCAGAGAACTCGATTATTACCTGAATACACATCTTTAAGGGATGAAGGCAGGGAAGTGACACCAGCTGTAAGACTTCTTCAGTGAGTCAGCACTGACAGAATGGGCCAAATCATCTCCCTCTGTGCTGTTACCATTCTGTGATCATGGCAGAGGTAGAAAACTGCATGAAATGATCCTCATCTGTCATACCTGTTTCTCACCAGGAGATACATTCTTTACAAAATAACACGAGCTTCAGCGTGGAGTTGCTTCCTGGAAGGGGTGAAAAAGGGCATATGGCACTCATTCAGACTCTACATTGTGGAGACAGACATAGTCTGGAGTGATACTCAATGTACAGTTCAGCTTCTCACCAAGTGACACGGTCCCTTGGATACTTACACAGGCTCCCACTCTACAATGAATAACATTCATACCAGACCGTGTCACCTTCCAAACAAACTGCACACTGGGATTCATTCCACTGCACGGTTCAGTGGGAAACGCCCACACACAGCAGACAGGGGAAAAGTGTAGCACCCTAACACAGACCACATTAGGAGTAGCAGCCACGGCAGATGTGAACACTTTCTGCAGAATATGAATCTGTATGTGGAGAGACACATCGTGATACCTCCACATCAGAGGGTCAATTATGAGCAGACGTCACACCAAGTCGGCCTGTTTTCTCTAAATGCTAGAGAGTTAAGGGGTGATCTGATCGAAGTTTTGAACTAGACAGAATAGGCGAAGATAAAACATTTTCACAAGTTGTTGGATGAAGACCAAAGTCTGAAAATTAGGGTCAGAACATTCAGGGGAGATGTTCGAAAGCATTTCTACGCACGTGTTGAAACTCTCTTCCACAAACAACAGTAACTACAGGATCTGTGGAGAGCATTAAATCTGAGAGACTTTTTTTTTTCCTTCGTAAACATATTAAGGCAGGTCTGTGGAGAGAGGCTACCGATCAGCCATGAGGTCATTAAATGGTTTAAATCACTCGAGGGGCTGAGTGGCCTCCTCCTATTCATATGATCCTGTTTTCCTCTCATGGCCACACTGACTATATAGTGTTCGAGATCTTACACGCAGTGTATGTATGGATGTGTATCAGTGTGCAAATCTACACAGCGGGACATTTACATTGTCACTGAACTCTTCTTGCCAAGCCCCATTCTTACTGGGAGAGAAATATGTTCCACACAGGAAGACCCAATACACACATGTTTCAGGATTGTGTCACATGCATGTGACATATGACAGCATTGTACACTTCACACTGGAAATGTCACAAACTGTTCACAAGGCCGTGCGTTATAGAGTCCCACAAATCATTACAGAAAACATCAAGCACTGTCCTTGGAAACTATTTTATATTCTGTGCGAGGGCACTTTATACACTGTCCGACTCCTCAGTGGGCAAGTCACTGACTGTACATATGGCTTGGCAAGGCTGACTCCTCAATGAGAGTCACATGTTTTGTACATCGGAGGCACCTTGTACAAGAGCAGATTTGAACATGGGACACACACACACAAACACACACACACACACACACACACACACACACACACACACGCATACTCACACACACAAACACACACGCACAAACACAAACGATTTACACAGATAGACTCCTGAGTTGGCACGATGCTGACTGTACACAATACTGATTCAGACTCTGTAATCTGTGGAAAAATGTTGACACAAGGGCAACCTTATCACAGAATAGAACCCAACGCTTGAAAGATATAAATTTTATGCAGTGATACACGTTACATTAACCGATTTTTCTCAACAAGAGATGGATAAAGGTGAAGTTGCCATAGCCCTAGGTCAGAGTGCTGCTCTTTTGTTGAAGAGAGAAGGCAGGTGGTAGTTTAACCTGAGCATCACCACACTTCAGGTGAGGGGAAAGGTGGAACAAGACAGTTCTTCATGGTTACCGCAGCCAATACACAGGTTGATACTCAGCACTGGCACAGTTTATCAGAGACTGAGACCACTGGGAGAGACTGAGAAATGGTGCAGACAAAGTTACAAGGCAAGACAACCTCGGACTTGATACGATGTCAGCATCTGAATCATGGTCACAGCCCTCAGTACTGTGAATATAAAATGTACTTTCTGTACTGTGGGGACAGACGGGGCTACAATATGAAATGGGACTGGATTCTATTGTTTGAAATTGCAGATTTTTCTATGACTAAGCTGATTTGAGGATGAATTTAAATGGGTACTTCAGTGCATTCTTCAGTTCTCCCCTGAATTTAGTCTGGGTTATTGCATAAATAAATGTGTTGCTGCAGAGGGTGAGAATGAGTAACATTTCTCCAATGGATTCAGTGCTATATTTTGTGTGTGAATAAGAGGAATAATAATGATCAGGAGCAATTCTCTGATATCGGTTAATCACAGCATATATCATCCATAACGATATGAAATTACCAGATAAACTGAAGAGTAAAATGATGGATTTTCTCTGGTTCACCATCTCTGGGTCCTTGCAAATTTCTGCACTGCTGATACCCTGCAGTGTCATACAGACTCGACTAGTCACTAAAATAGATCTCACTCTGAGAGCATTAAGCAGCAGAATCAGAACAAATGGGAGACATGGAGTTAAAATCAGGTGAAGCAGGTCAAATCCAGCCCACAATGGGGAAGTGTCAAAACTTGGTTTGTTAACACAATACCAAGGAATATTATGAATGGTGTATGCAGGTTCATATGTAAAATACCAGGGCAATGCTTCGAAACAGCTCAGCAAACTCACTGTTCCCACAACCACGGTTGATGTTTTCTGGGTGCAATATTTTGTTTTTAGCTTCTGACAACAAATGAACACAAATCGATCAAATGTAAAACTGACTCTGAGCCAGACTGAGGCACTTGTGGTTGTAAACATCAGGGTGAGAATGAGGATACACACTGGAGTAATTTGTAGGAATGAATCTACAAAATAAGTTTTAACAATCCAGTTCAATACGACATCAAAGATAACAACCAGGAAATCGGCCACTGCCATTCCCACCAGGTAGTGAATAATACATCTTGAGAGACCACATTTTCCTCGACTCAGGATAACAATTGCGACCAGGTCAACTGGAAGAGATGGAAAAGAATCCAATAAATTCAAGATTGGACTTGGAATAAAATTCGCAGCTTGACAGGATCAACAATTAAACCTTTAGTATTTTTGCTTCATCAAATAATGAAAACACATTCAAAAACAAAATCAAAAATTGCTGGAAAATCTCAACAGGTCTGGTAGCATCTGTAGAGAGGCAACAGAGTTCACATTTTGGTTCAGTCACCATGCTTCACAAGAGACCCAAAACATTTAAACCTGCTTTCTCTCCACAGATGCTGCCAATCATTCCAAATTTCTCCAGCACTGTCTGATTTTGTTTCTTGTTTCCAGAATCTATATTTTTTTTATTGAAAACATAATTGCTTCCTTCTGTCTGTGTAAAAAGCACTGGAGGAAAAGTTGACATGAATTTTATTAAATGGGAATCTGCTGTTTTAACATCAGATTTAAAATCTGGAATTATGCTGCAGGTAGTTTGCAGATTTTGAGTATCACAGTTGTTTTGTTTCTCTGGGTAAGAGCTTTGCCAGTGGCTGGGGAAAAACAAAACAAGGAGATTGCTGAGAGAAATATGAGTGAGTTTGAGGTTTCAATGTTTCAGGCTAAACCTGAACCAGTTAGTGCAAATTTGAGCGATACAATAAAAAGATGATATGGAGAAGCTAATGGAAAGCAGAAGTAGATATTTTTGAAAGTGTCCAAATGGAAGCAGCAGACGATTGAAACTGTGAAGCTGGATAAACACAGTAGGCCAAGCAGCATCTTAGGAGCACAAAAGCAGCCGTTTTGGGCCAAGACCCTTCATCATAACAGGGGGAGGGGGAGTGGGTTCTGAGTTAAATAGGCAATGATGGGGAGGCCGATCGAAATGGATAGAGAAGATTGGTGGTGAAGAGCATATAGTTGGGGAGGTCAGAAGGGGATACATCAGCCCGGGGAGGAGAACAGATAGGTCCAGGAGGCGGGATGAGGTTAGTAGGTAGTAAATGGAGGTGCGGCTTGCAGTGGTGTGGGATAGGTGAGAGGAAGAACAGGTTAGGCAGGCGGGGATGAGCTGGGCTAGTTTTGGGATGCATTGGCGGGAGGGGAGATTGTGAAGCTTGTGAAATCCACATTGACACCATTGGGCTGCAGGGTTCCCAAGCGGAATATGAGTCGCTGTTCCTGCAACCTTCAGGTGGCATCTGTGGCACTGCAGGAGGCACAGGATGGACATGTCATCCGACGTATGCGAGGGGGAAATGGTTCGCGAATGGGAGGTGCAGTTGTTTATTGCAAACCGAGTGTAGGTGTTCTGCAAAGCAGTCCTCAAGCCTCCAGTTGGTTTCCCCAATGTAGAGGCGGCCACAATGGGTCCAGCAGATGCGGTATACCACGTTGGCAGATTTGCAGGGGAACATCTGCTTGATGTGCAAAGTCTTGATTCCTGGGATGTGGGTGAGGGAGGCAGGTGTAGCACTTCCTGCAGTTGCAGGGGAAAGTGCCGGGTGTGGTGGGGTTGGAGGGGAGTGTGGAGCTGACAAGGGAGTCCCAGAGAGTGTGGTCTCTCCGGAAGGCAGACAAGGGTGGGGATGGAAAAATGTCTTTGGTGGTGGGGTAGCGCTGCAGATGGTGGAAGGGTTGGAGGATGATATGTTGTATCTAGAGGTTGGTGGGGCAGTATGTGAGGACAAGGGGAATTCTCTTTTGGTGTTTATTGCAGGATAGGGCGTGAGGGATGTGTTGCAGCAAATGTGGGAGACACGGTCGAGGGCATTCTCAACCACTGTTGGGGGGAAGTTGTGGTCCTTCAAGAATGAGGACATCTGGGATGTACTGGAGTGGAATGCCTCATCCTGGTGGCAGCTGTAGTGGAGGCGAAGGAATTGGGAATACAGGATGGAGTTTTTGCAGGAATGTGGGTGGGAGGAGGTTTATTCTAGATAGCTGTGGGAGTCAGTGGGCTAGAAACGGATTCTCCAGCATCTGCAGCTCCAATTATCTCTGCAACAGAAGAGTCAATCCAGTTTAAATGCACGGTCAGGACTCAGCTGTTTTTGAGAGAATGTAATCTGATATAATCAGGCTTTGTATGAGTTTCCTCACACTGCAGAAGACCTCATCAGATGTATCAATTGTTTGATAATTTGCATTACACAGTCTTTCTAAATTTGAGCTAAAATGTACAAATTAAATAAACAATCTTTTTTGAATACTTTGCTTTAAACGTAGAAGATCCATATAATTAATTCAATAAACAAGTCAAAGGAGCCCCATCAAAGCACACTCAGCTCCTGATGACGTAAAACAGTTTCCTCATCCAATAAACATCTTCACATTTGAAAACCTCTTCATTTTATCGCCATTGAACTTTTCCTAAAATATAATTATACTGGAAATGTCACAATTTCATTTGATCATGATTCATGCTGATGGTGATACTCAACATATTCGATCTGAAGGGGAATACTGACTTGATGGATCACAAAGATAGTAGGAACTGCTGATGCTGGAGAATCTGAGATCACACAGTGTGAAGCTGGATGAACACAGCGGGCCAAGCAGCATCACAGGAGCAGGAAAGCTTGAAGTTTTGGGTCGGGACCCTTCTTGAGAAATGACATATCACAAAATTTTATTGTCAATTTCTTTTTCACTGTGGTGCCGAGTTGTGGATGATTTCTTTTCAGACTGCAGTGTTCGTTATAAAAATAACACACACAGGAAAGTATAATGTATGTACATGTATATTGTGACATAAACAGCAAAAAAGTATACTTCAATCCTTTTCTGAGCAATATCCTTAATGAATACGTAATCCCAGTGATGTATTGATATTAAAATCAAACTACGAGGGGCTCCAACTAATATATTTTTTTCTACTTGTTACAGAAACGTAAAGCAGCTTTTGTCCGATCAAATCATGAGGCTGCTCCCTCACTCGACAGAGACAATTGTTTGTGGTTTAATCTGAGGGTTACCACACCTCAGACGATGGGAAAGGTTGAGAAGGAGAATCGTTCATAATAACCTCAGCCACAACAGCAGTTGAACTCATGCTATTTGCATCACTTTGTGTCGCAAACCAGATATCCAGCCAACTGAGCTAACAAACCCCAAAATCATAAAAATCAGCAGAGCAAATAATTTCACTTCATTGTGAGGCACTCAAAGTCTTAATGCTGTTGGAAATAATGCATTTATTTCACTTTTCCAAATGACGCTTTGACCTTTAAAGAAAATGACCTGCTCAGAACAGAGGCCAGAAATCTATTGTACTGTTACTTTAAATTCAAAATTCTCAAATAATCTTTGCATGTAATAAACACTGAGCAGAATTAATACTCCTGGAACTCTCACACTCCACAAAAATGTTTTCTCACACAGCGCCCACTTACAGTTAATATTTCATACCTACTTCTCCGCATCTCCCTACATTATACTTCGTGCACTGTGTGCAATCCATGTTACAGTCAATGGAACACAGCGTGGAGTTGGAGGAACACAGCAGGTCAAGCAGCATCAGAGGAGCAGTAAAGTTGACGTTTTGGGTCGGGACCCTTCTTCAAAAATGGGGGAGGGGGTAGGGACCTCAGCAATACATAGAGAAAGGAGGGGCAAGGCAGGGGAAGATAGGTGGGATGGTGATAGCGAAGTGGAAATAGAAATTGGTGGAGATTCATCAGTGAGGCGGGAGGAACGAATGGGTGGGAGAAAGGATGTTTCTGAGGAAGGGACACCAGACCCAAAAAGCCAATTTTTTTTCCCTTCAGAGATGCTGCCAGACCTGCTGAGTTTTTCAAGGCAAATTTGTTTTTGTTCCTGAGAAAATGGACAGTTTGTGTCAGGTCAAGAAGGCAAGCGTGAGAGGGAGGGTGTTCAAGGGATGAGTCTTGTAGTGGGGAGACTTTCAAACTGATAAAGTCCACATTTGGGTCATTGGGCTGTAGGCTCCCAGGGTGGAATGTGAGATGTTGCACCTCCAGTTTCCAGGTGGCATCATTGTGACACTGGAGGAGCCCTAGGATGGACTGCCATGCTGGCACTAACCCCCACCTCTCTCTCTGCTCCCAAAGATGGGTTTGAACAGATATGAACGTTTCCTCCAGATATGGCCCAGAAAAGTGGAAACACCTTACGCTGTAGTTCTAAAATGCATTGTTAGATGGTGCCATTGCTCAATAATGACACACCAACATCACGACTGCCATTTATAGATCATAGATACACAGGCTCATTTATAAATCCAGCAGATATGATGCAAAGAATATCCCAAAAATGAAGATCAAAGCCATCACAGAACAAATAATAAGTCAGTGGCGAAGGAACGAAGGAACAAACTATCGGTCTCGTGGCACAGCTACAGTGAATGAGAGTGGTCCGTGTGTGGAACAGACTGCCCGAGAAAGCGATGGATACAGGTGCACTTACATCATTTAAAAGACATTTGAATATGTTCATGAATTGGAAAGGTTGGAGGGATATGCACCATGCATCGCTATGTGAGACTAGTTTACTTTGGGAACATGGTCAGTGTCGTCTGGTTGGACCAAAGGGTCTGTTTCCATGCTGTATGATTTAATGACTCTGTGACTAATAAAGATCAGCTCTGACAGAATTCAAAAATATGAAACCAAGACAGAGACAGACAGATGAGTGATCATGGATGAAGGCAGCTTATCGTATGAAGATTCAACAGCTTCTGATGGTCATGTTCCTCCTCTTGGCACAGAGACCTGATTCTAATACATCCTGAACAGAGAATAATCCATTACTTGACTGTTCCAGGATCAGACCAACGATCATCATTACAGTATGGCAGTTTCTGTAAGGATAGAAGCTGAGGAGATTCCACAGCAGTAACAGAGAGAGAGAAAAAAAATCACAAATTAACCATCTAAAACAATACCTAGCACAGCAGGAGAAAGAAAATTGACTTACAACAGTGCCAGTTGTGATAACAACTTACCAGTAATTCCAACAGCTGCACACACAGGGAAGTAAATAGCTTGTATCCAAATGATGACAATATCTCCCATTTCTGTGAGAGGCAGCTTCTGTGTGCCAGCAGCGCGCTGCACTGGCACACACTCGATTTCAATTGTTTATAATGAGTCCTGACTCATACAGGGACAGCTCTCCAGTACACAGTTATATCTCTGAGCATTGTCTCGAGTTACATTCACTTGAATAAACAACTCTGAATTAATGTCATAACTTGCTGACTGCAAAGCAAACATCTCTCACTACAATGTCATGGATATTTTCTTAATTAAACATCTCATGAGAATAAACTCAAATGTTGTGCTCTTACAGGAATGGTTTCACTCACAGTTTTACATCAATGTATTTACTATGTTCAAACCTGGACATTATTTTGTGAATGTTACTGGTTTCTCTGCCATTTACACTGAATCTGAGATCATCAGCAGATGCATTTCACTCTGTCGCTGCATTTTACCCTGTTAAGACATGAACTTTGATTCTCCAATCCTGTGAATTTAGGGACCATGTGCAGGATCGATGCGGGCATATGATGGTACAGGGAATAAATGAGTTTCAATGGCATTCCTCTCTTCACTCTAACACCAGACATGTTTCCTTGTTTTGTCCACCTGTTCACTATTCAGATCCTCCATCGTGTTCTGCTATCCAGTGAGATCACGACTGAGCTGTGGCCTCACTCCTCTTCACTCTAACACCAGACATGTTTCCTTGTTTTGTCCACCTGTTCACTATTCAGATCCTCCATCGTGTTCTGCTATCCAGTGAGATCACGACTGAGCTGTGGCCTCACTCCAGATACTTTTGGCATTTGGCCCCAGTGCATTGATGCCTTTGTTTCACAAAGAAAGCATTTCTCTCAGGTTTACACAACTGATCCTGCATCCACTGCCATTTGTGGAAGAGAGTTCCAAATATCTCCCACACTTTGCGTCTGCAAGTGCTTCCAAACATCTCTCCTGAAAGCCCTGGCCCTAATTCTGAGATTGTGGCCCCTAGTTGTCAAGTATGAAACTGGAGACGTAGACAATCTTTATCTCCCCTTCCTGTTAAAGTCTTCATTCAGACTTTCAAGCCTCCAGTAAAATTAGAAATAATTCCTTCCAAATTTTATTGATGATGCTAAACATGGTGGTGTGGTAACAAGACAGGATGACACCAATCGACTGCCTCCCCACAGCACGGTTCCTCCCTCAGCGCTGACCCTCCCCACGGCACAACGCTGTCTCCATACTGACCCTCCCTGAGGTGTGGTGACGGGTACTACAAGGAAACGACGCCTAAAATTGGTGCAGAATTGGGAACGAGTGCAGTACACAGTCTGGCGCTCTCAACCCAATTGCCATTGCTCAATTCTGATGCGTCAATCTTCGCCAGCTCCAGGAGACAGAGTGTGGGCATCACCCCACCCCCAGGCTTGTGCACTGAAGGGAACACGTGCCTGGGCCGGAAAGGGTCTTTGAGCAAGGGCATGAAGTGACACTCCTCTCAGTCAAACTGACCTCCTCCCTCAGAGGGACCTTTCACAGACTACACCCCCCAGGATCCCTCACAACATGACCCAGGCAAGCCATGTCCGACCACACGCCTCCTCCTCACTTGCTCAGGGTCCAGGATCCGGCAGGGAGAAGGCCTCGGAGTCTCGATTCCTGTTCCTCATTCAGATATGGGATTCCCTCCCTGAAAAACTGACAGGAAGAAGAGGAGAAGCAGCAAAGTCAGGAGCTTACCTGCCCCTTGCCTTCACCTGAGAAACAGCCCCCTTCATCGAGTGAGATTACACCAGACTCCCTTCTCAGCGTTGGCCGCAAGGTCCTCATTCCCTGGCAATGGCCCTGCGACAGCAAACCCCAGTGACAAACTCAACGCTGAAAGTGCTCCCAATCTTTCACGGCCTTTTGCTGGTGGCTCCACTGGTCCTGCTCCTGGGCTCCGAATCCCAAGGGCCCCACTCCTGGGCAATGGGCACAGTGGGATCTAACCTGACACTCCTGGCTACACTCTGGCGCCCCACAAGTCACAGACTGCGCCCTGATTCCCAACATCAGCCACACAGGCTGTGCTCCAAATGACGGGACCCCGTGTCTACGCCGACTCCCCAACACATCAGAGTCCTGTGGGCCCCGCCCACCCAGCCTCCCTAACCACAGGATCCCGTGGGCCCCACCCTCCCAAGCCACAGGGTCCCGTGGGCCCACCTGCTCTCACCTCCTCAAGAACAGGGTCCTGAGTGACCTGCCCACCACCCCCTCCACAGTACTGGGCCCTGCCTGGCCATGCCACCTCAATTACTGGGTTCCCCAGGCCCTAAACATTCGTGACAGGGTCCTGTGGGCCCCCACCTCCACCTACTACCAGCTCCCACAGTACCCGATCCCCCACACCACCCAGCAACAGGGTCCCAGGTCCCTGCTCCCCAACAACAACCTGCTGGCACCGCTCGCTCCCTTCTTGCTCACAGACCTTCTTGAAGTCAAAACCGAACTTGGCGAGGAATGAGCAGCTGGAGGACTGGAAGCTAAACTCCGAATCCAAGGGCCCGAAGCTGGGTGGGAACAGGTAGAAGTTGTAGCAGAGGACATCAGCCCTGGGCAAGGGAGGGCAGATTAAACAACCTCAAACGGAGAGACAGCTAAATGCCTGCAGACACCAGGGTTAACTCAACGACATCACCTCCTGCAGAAGGCTGCGTCAAGTAAAGATGCTTCAAACCGATCCACTAAAGGAGACAGGAGAACATTGGAACAAACACTGGGTCAAAGAGATCAGCTGAAAAAACATCCAGAAGGAGCAAGAAAGAGAGAGGGAGGGACAGGAGTAAGGAGGAAAAGTATACCTCAGGATCCCAAAAAAGCTGGAGGTCCAGCTATCAATGCTACAGTACTCGGGGTGTACAGGCTGGAGGAGTTTACAGAGATATCGAGGGGGTGTCGGGTTTGGAGGAGGTTACAGAGATAGGGAGGGGTGTAGGGGCTGGGGGGGTTCCAGAGATAGGGAGGGGTGTAGGGTCTGGGGGGGTTCCAGAGATAGGGAGGGGTGTAGGGGCTGGAGCGGGTAACAGAAGTTGGGAGGGGTGTGAGAGGTAACAGAGATGGGGAAGGGGTGGAGGGGCTGGAGGAGGTTGCAAATATAGGGAGGGGAGGGAGGGGGCATGTTGGAAGGCGGGACGGAGTTACATAGAGAGGAAGGGAGGCCTAGGCCCGAAACATCAGCTTTTCTGCTCCTGAGATGCTGCTTGACCTGCTGTGTTCATCTAGCTCCACACTTTGTTCTCTCGGATTCTCAAAAAAAAAACCCAACAAAACAGATTGTCTCCTATACTATCTCCAGTTCAAGAGACAGAATCACGGAAAGAAACAATTTAGCAGCAGAGAGGAAGAACTCTAATTTAGCTGCAGCAAAGAGAGTTGTATCCAGCAGTTTCAAACCCCAACTCCAGCTTCAGCGAAAAGCAAAACTAAAATCCTGTGAGCCTGGCTATATCCACTCCTGCTTCCTGCTTTGTCTAAATTAAAAGAACACACAGGGTGTTCCAAGCTCCTGAAGTAGACACTGCGGCATCACTGTGGCAACACCTCTCTGCAAGAGAAACAGCACGGAACAAATTCCTCTTTCAGGGACATATCATCATGTGGGCCACTATCGTCATCTCGACAACTGGACAATAAACAACAGATAAGTAACACTCAGATTTAGTGACACCCTGGAGAAACGTGAAGTGTATTGGACTGGGGAAAACCCACCACTAAGGTTTCACTGCACAAGGAAGTCCAGCAGTAACCAATGTCCACCTCCTTTAGGAGTATGTAAACACATTCCAGAAAGAGCAGTAAAGATTCAAACAGAATTCCAGGGATGACTGGAGATGATGGGTACTGCAGATGCTGGAGAATCCAAGAGAACAAAGTGTGGAGCTGGATGAACACAGCAGGTCAAGCAGCATCTTAGGAGCAGAAAAGCTCATGTTTCGGGCCTAGACCATTCATCAGAAAGTGGTCTAGGCCCGAAACAACAGCTTTTGTGCTCCTCAGATGCTGCTTGGTCTGCTGTGTCCATCCAGCTCCACACTTTGTAATCTCTTATTCCACGGATTACAAACTTCATTCATGCTGACTTATCAGAGAAGATATGATTGTTCTCACTGGAGGAAAGAAATTAGGGAGGAGATTTGGTAATGAGTTCAAAATCATGAGGTGTCATGGCAGAGGAGATCAGCATAAATTGATTTTTGTTAGAGGGAGGATTGTGAGGAAGTGGGCACAGCTTGACAATGTTACAAAGTTGTGTGCATAATTGTGAATTGGAAGGCAGGAAGCCAGAAATTGTGTGTAAAAAATGATAAGGAAGCACAGTGCGTGGTTCTTTTAAGAGGTAAAGTGCTTTTCTCAGCTTAGAGATTATACAGAAAAACAGAGTTTGCATGTACATCTTCACCTGCAATCAGTTCTAAAATTGATACGTGTCATTTGGCTGTGTGATTACAAACATTCGGCTTGTTTTGGTGTTTTGGCAACTAACTGCAATTAGCTAATTAGTGTATACCATTAGCAAAGTGACGGAAAACTAACCGAATTTACATCTATTACAGAGATAGTAGGAACTGCTGATGCTGGAGAATCTGAGATAACATGGTGTGATGCTGGATGAACACAGCAGGTCAAGCAGCATCAGAGGATTTTCTGAAGAGGTGTCTCAATTTTCCTACCCATCAACTTTCCTGCTCCTCTGATGCAGCTTGGCCGGGTGTGTTCTTCCAGCCTCACACCGTGTTATCTCTGAATTTAAATCTGATGGGTTTGACAACCTCGGACCAATGCAAGAAAATTGATATGTCATCCAAGGTATATAAGGAGAGCATTTTTGAATATCGGTGCTGGAACAATCTGCCACCTGTGAAATAAGTATCTAACTCTCACCAGATATTGCAAAGCTCTGTCAAAAAGCACCATCTTATCTAATGAAAGGTTCCATGACACTGCTGGCTAAGAGTTCTCACAGACGACTTCACAGAGAAAACATCCCTGACAGAGATCAGTAGAAGATAGCCATTTTATGATGAGAGAACAACAAACAAAAGGTGTTTATGACTGGAAACGGGGAAGAAAGCAGAGCATTCCAGAAGACACTTCTGTGTGGGCTTTGAGAGACAAAGATTTTTTTTTCTTTTAACTTGGGTTCTATGAGTAGGACTTGTGTTTACTGGAGTAGCATACCAGTAGAATTTTGCTCACTGAGGGAATAGTTAAGATTTGGGCAGAATTGTTCAGCTTGTTAGTAATTCTGTTAATTTGTTCACTGTTAGGGTTAAATAAATAAATTGTTACCTGTTACTTGTGAAGTGAATATCAGGTATTTGCTCTCATTTAATCTCCCTTTCTCCAAAACAACGGTGATTCAAAATGAAGCAGTTGAGATATGAAAGAATCCTTGGTTCTGCAGCCAGTGGTAGAAACGGTGTTAACTGCTTGACATTGAGCCACTCATCAGAGAACTCGATTATTACCTGAACACACATCTTTAAGGGATGAAGGCAGGGAGGTGGCACCAGCTGTAAGACTTCTTCAGTGAATCAGCAGTGACATGACGGGCCAAATCATCTCCCTCTGTGCTGTTACCATTCTGTGATCATGGCAGAGATGGAAAACTGCATGAAATGATTCTCATCAGTCATACCTTTTCCTCACCAGGAGATACATTCTTTACAAAATAACATGAGCTTCAGAGTTCAGTTGCTTCTTGCAAGGGGTGAAAGAGGGCATATGGCACTCAGTCAGACACCACATTGTGGAGACAGACATAGTCTGGAGTGATACTCAATGTACAGTTCAGCTTCTCACCAAGTGACACGGTCCCTTGGATACTTGTACAGGCTCCCACTCTACAATGAATAACATTCATGCCAGACAATGTCACCTTCCAAAAAAACTGCATGGTTCACCGGGAAACGCCCCCACACAGCAGACAGGGAAAAGTGTAGCACCCTAACACAGACCACATTAAGAGGACCAGCCACGGCAGATGTGAACACTTGCTGCAGAATGTGAATCTGTACGTGGAGAGAGGCACATCATGATACCTCAACATCAGAGGGTCAATTATGAGGAGAAGTCACACTAGTTAGGCCCGTTTTTTTCCTAAATTTCGAGACTTAAGGGGTGACCTGATCAAAGTTCTCAAATGGAAAAGACACAATAGATGAAGAAAAAATATTTTCACATGTTGGAGGATTTATGACCAAAGGGGTATAGTCTGAAAATTAGGGACAGAGCATTCAGGATAGATGTTAGGAAGCATCTCTACATGCATGTGTTGAAACTCTCCTCCACAAACAACAGGAAATGCAAATCTGTGGTGAACATTTAATCTGAGAGATTGTTTTGCCCCGAGCAAACATATTAAGGCAGGTCTGTGGAGCAAGGCTACCGATCAGCCATGAGCTCATTGAATGGTGGAAATCACTCGAGGGGCTGACTGGCCTCCTCCTATCTATATGCTCCTGTGTTCCTATCATGACCACACTGACGATGTAGTTTTTAAGTTCGGACACACAGTGTAGGTCGGGATGCATATCAGTGTGCAAATCTACACTTGAGGGACATTCACATTGTCATTGAATTCTTTTTCCAAGCCCCATTCTTACTGCGAGAGAAACATGTTCTACACAGGAAGAGCCAATACACACATGTTTCAGGATTGTGTAACATACATGTGACATATGACAGCATTGTACACATCACACCAGACAGGTCACAAGCTGTTAACAAGGCCGTGTGTTATAGAGTCCAACACATCAATGCAGAAAACATCAAGCACTGTTCTTGGAGCGATTTTATATTCTGTGCATGAGGGCATTTTATACACTGTCGGACTCCTCAGTGGGAAAGTCACTGACTGTACATATGGCTTGGGAAGGCTGACTCCTCAATGAGAGCCCAAGTTTTGTACATCGGAGGCACCTTGTATAAGAGCACACACACACACACACACACCATTTACACGGACAGACTCCTGATTTGGGCATGATGCTTATTCCATACATTACTGATTCAGACTTTGCAGTCTGTGGAAACATGTTGACACAAGGGCAACGTCAGTACAGAAAAGAACCCAACACTGAGAACGACATACATTTTATGCAGTGATACACGTTGCATTTTCCAATTCTTCTCAACAAGAGATGCATAAAGGTGAAGTCGACGTAGCCTACTAGATCAGAGGGCTGCTATTTTGTTAAAGAGAGAAGACTGGTGGTAGTTTAACCTGAGGGTCACCACATTTCAGGTGAGGGGAGAGGTGGAACAAGACAGTTCTTCAAGGCAACCTCAGCCAATACACAATTTGATACTAAGTACGGACACAGTTTATCAGAGACTGAGACCACTGGGAGAGACTGAGAAATGGTGCAGACAAAGTTACAAGGCAAGACAACCTCGGACTTGATACAATGTCATTATCAGAATCATGATCATTGTCCTCTGAACTGTAACTATAAAATGTACTTTCTGTACTGTGGGGACAGACGGGGCTGCATTATGAAATGGGTCTGGATTCTACTGTTTGAAATTGCAGATTTTTCTGTGACTTAGCTGATTTGAGAATAATTTAAATGGGTACTTCAGTGCATTCTTCAGTTCTCCCCAGAATTTAGTCTGGGTTATTGCATAAATAAATGTGTTGTTGCAGACGCTGAGAATCTGTAGCATTCCTCCCACGGATTCAATACTATATTTTGTATCTAAATAAGAGGAATAATAATGATCAGGTGCAATTCTCCGATATAAATTAAACACAACATATATCATCCATTACAAAATGAAATTACCAGATAAACTGAAGAGTAAAATGATGGATTTTCTCCGGTTCGCCATCTATGGGTCCTTGCAAATTTCTCCACTGCTGATACCCCGCAGTGCCATGCGGACTTGACTGGTCACTAAAATAGATCTCACTGTGAGAGCATTAAGCAGCAGAACCAGAACAAATGGGAGACATGGGGTTAAAATCAGGTGAAGAGGTTCAAATCCAGTCCACAATGGGGAAGTGTCAAAACTTGGTTTGTTAACACAATACAAGGAATATCATGAATGGTATATTCAGGTTCATATCTAAAATACAATGGCAATGCCTCAAAACAGCTCAAGACGCTCACTGTTCCCACAACCACGGCTGATGTTTTCTGGGTGCAATTAGTTTTTAGCTTCTGACAACAAATGGCCACAAATCGATCAAATGTAAAAGTGACTGTGAGCCAAACCGAGGCACTTGTGGTTGTAAACATCAGGGTGAGGATGAGGCTACAAACTGGATAATTCGTAGGAATGAATCTACAAAATAAATTTGAACAATCCAGTTCAATACGACATCAAAGATAACAACCAGGAAATCGGCCACTGCCATTCCCACCAGGTAGTGAGTAATACATCGAGAGAGACCACATTTTCCTCGACTCAAGACACAATTGCTACCAGGTTAACTGGAAGAGATGGAAAAGAATCCAATAATTCAAGATTGGACTTAGAATAAAATGAGCAGTTTGACAGGATTGAAAATTACACCATCAGCATTGTTGCCTCATCAAATAGTGAAAGGACATTCAAAAACAAAATCAAAAAGCGCTGGAAAGACTCAACAAGCCGGGTGGCATCTGTAGAGAGATAACAGAGTTAACATACAGCATTCAGTGAGCATTCTTCACAACAGACCCAAAACATTTCAGCTTGCTTTCTCTCCACAGATGCTGCCAACCATACCAAATTTCTCCAGCACTGTCTGATTTTGTTGCTTGTTTCCAGAATCCATATTTCTTTATGTTTATTAACAAAAAATATTCTTTGCTCCCCTGGACAGCTCTCAAATGATTGAGAAACACTTGACATTAATTGCTGTGATAATGGGAACTGCAGATGCTGGAGAATTCCAAGATAATAAAATGTGAGGCTGGACGAACACAGCAGGCTAAGCAGCATCTCAGGAGCACGAAAGCTCTGATGAAGGGTCGCGGCCCGAAACGTCAGCTTTTGTGCTCCTGAGATGCTGCTTGGCCTGCTGTGTTCATCCAGCCTCACATTTTATTATCTTGACATTAATTGCTTCCTGCTGTCTGTGTACAAAGTACTGCAGGAAAAGCTGTCATGAATTTTATTGAATGGGAATCTGCTGTTTTAACATCAGATTTAAAATATAGAATTATGCTGCAGGTAGTTTGCAGATTTTGAGTATCATGGTTGTTTTGTTGCTCTGGGTAAGAGAGTTGCCAGAAGCTGGGGAAAAATAAAATGAGAAAATTGCTGAGAGAACTAAGATTGAGTTTGAGGTTTCAATATTTCAGTCTGAAACTGAATCAGTGAGTGCAAATGTGAGAGAGACAAAAAAAATGATCTGGAGAAGCTGGTGGAAAGCAGGAGTAGATGACTTGAGAAAGCATCCAAATGGAAGCAACAGAAGATTCAAAGGGTGGAGCTGGATGAACGCAGCAGACCAAGCAGCATCTTAGGAGTGCAAAAGCTGACGTTTCGGGCCTGGACCCTTCATCAGAAAAGGGGGAGGGGGAGAGGGTTCTGAAATAAATAGTGAGAGAGGTTAAGGTGGATCAAAGATGGATTGAGGCTAAGATAGGTGGAGAGGAGAGTATAGGTGAGGAGGTAGGGAGGGGATAGGTCAGTCCGGGGTGGATGGACATGTCAAGGGGAGGGATGAGGTTAGTAGGTAATGGATGTGCGGCTTGAGATGGGAGAAGGGTATAGGTGAGTGAAAGAACAGGTTAGGGAGGCAGGGATGAGCTGGGCTGGTTTTGGGGTGCAGTGAGGGGATGGCAGGTTTTCAAGCTTGTGAAATTCACATTGATACCATTGGGCTGCAGGTTTCCCAAGCAGAATATGAGTTGCTGTTCCTGAAACCTTCGGGTGGCATCATTGTGGCACTGCAGGAGGCCCAGGATGGACATGCCACCTGAGTAATGCAAGGGGGAAATTGAAATGGTTCGCGACTGGGAGGTGCAGGTTTTTTTTGCAAGCCGAGCGTAGGCATTCTGCAAAGCAGCCCCCAAGCCTCCGCTTGGTTTCCCCACTGTAGAGGAAGCCACACCGGGTACAGTGGATGCAGTATATCAGGTTGGCAGATGCACAGGTGAGCATCTGCTTAATGTGGAAAGTCATCTTGGGGCCTGGGATGGGGGAGAGGGAAGAGGTGTAGTGGCAAGCATAGCACTTCCTGCGGTTGCATGGGAAAGTGCCAGGTGTGGTGGGGTTGGAGGGGAGTTTGGAGCGGACAAGGGAGTCCCAGAGAAAGTGGTCGCACTGGAAGGCAGACACGAGTGGTGGTGGGAAAATGTCTTTGAATCGTGTTCTGCTGTCCAATGATGTCATGGCTGATCTGTGGCCTAACTCCAGATACTTTAGGGATTTGGCCCCAGCCAGTTGATGCCTTTGTTTCACAAAGAAAGCATGTCTCTCAGATGTACCCACTTGATCCTGCATCCACTACTATTTGTGGAAAAGAGTTCAAAACTTCTCCTGAACTTTGTGTCTGGAAGTGCTTCCTAACATCTCTCCTGAATGCTGTGGCCCTAATTCTGAGATTGTGGCCCCTAGTTGCCAAGTACGAAACTCCTAGAAATAAACAATCTTTATCTACCCTTCCTTTTGGAGTCTTCAATCAGACTTTAAAGCCTCCATTAACATTAGAAATAATCCCAGACAAATTTTGCTGATGATGCCAAACATGATGGTAAGGTGACAAGACAGGATGGCACCAATCGACTGCCACAACATGTAACACAATCTTGCACCCAGAATGTCTTGGAACAAATTAATTATCTTTTTCAGGTGGCAAAGGCATTCAGGCAGTGACATCCGTTGTGTCCATCTCAGATTCTGGCCCCTCCTGGATCTACTTAAAGAAGACGAGACAGCGCAGCCCATATCTTCAGGTCAAATTCAGCAGTGTGTATAATTACAAGTTGGAACATTGTCTGGGAAGTCACCTCCTGCTGAAAGATCCACCACCATTGATTCTGCCACTGGAAGAGTCTGTAAGTGTTTTAAATCTTTTGGACACACTTCCAATCACAGTTGACAATATCAGACTTTGGATGCTGAAACATCCAGTCACTGGTGGTGTAGGAGAAAATCTAAGGGCCATCACAGCCAGAATTGAAACCCTTTTTGGACGCAGAGAGACAAGATTACAGTACAGGACAGCATATTACGATGGGAAGCAGCAGTGATTGTCTCAAGATAAAGGCCCCTGCCTGAACTCCATCAGCATTTCCAAAATGGAAGATGTTGACGAGAAGTTATGACTGGTGGCCAGTACTGGATGCAGACATAGCTGCATTGGTGGGGCAGTGCCCAGAAGTGCCAACAGGAACACAGGTTGCTGCCAACAGCTCACCAGCAATCATGGGATTGGCCAGCTATACCCTGGACTTGGTTACACATCGATTACACTAGTCTTTTCATGGCTCGATGTTCTTAGCCATTGTAGCTGAAGTGGCTGAAATTGCGTAGAGTTCATTCATCAAACAAGGGGAAGATGAGAGAAAACTGTGTCCATCTTTTGCAATACGTGGATTCCCAAAGGTGTTGGTCACAGATCATGGGCCATCGTTTCCCAGCAGGAAATTTGAGTATTTCCTAAAGTTGAATGGTAATTGACAAATCAGGACAGTTCCATACCATCCATCTTTTAAATTATTCATTAATGAGATCAGGGTATCACAGGCCAGGCAGCTTTTGTTACTCATCCCTGAGGAGTTAAGGGTAAACAACATTGATGAGGGTCTGGAGTCACATGTAGGCCAGACCAGGTAAAGATGACAGTTTCCTTCCCTAAAGGACATTAGTGACACAAATGGGTTTTTCCAACAATCAACAATGATTTTTGGTCATCATTAGATTCCCAATTCCAGATTTTTATTGAATTCAGATTCCACCATCTGCCACAATGGGATTCAAAACCAGCATTGACAGTACCCGGGTCTCTGGATTAATAGGTCATCACTAATACCTTAAGGCCATCATCTCCACTGGTAGAAAGAGCAGTCCAAACTTTGAAGACAGGTTTGCCAAGGCATGCAATGGCCTAGTACTATTATCACTAGACTGTTAACCCAGAGACCTAGGTTACGTTCTAGGGACACAAGATTGAATCTCGCCAAAGCAGATGGTTGAATTTGAATTCAATACATATCTGGACCTAAGAATCTAATGATAACCATGAAGATATTGTTGGTTGTCGGAAAAAACCATCTGGTTCACTGATGTTCTTTAGGGAAGGAAATCTGCTGTACTTACCTGGCTTACATGTGACTCTAGACCCACAGCAATGTGGTTGACTCTTAATTGCCCACTGGGCAATTAAGAGTGGGCAATAAATGCTTCCCAGCCAGCGTTGCCCTCATCCTGTGAATGAATAAAAAAAAGAAACATCCCAGAGTTTCACAAGATACCAACCTGTACAAATTATTTGATTGTAGGACCTCATGCAACTCCAGAGATAGATGGGGAGAAGACTCTGCACCAGGTTAAATCTGATCTTCCTGGACCTTTGGAGGGGAAGTGGTTTGCGAGGGTGAAATGACATTAAGAACATCAATGCTGGATACAAGACCCCATTAAGTGAGAGAGATAGTTCACTTGAGGGGATGAGGCTTGGTGTAGGAACCACAGGAATGGCCCTGCATGGTTGTCTTGAGGGCAGGCCCAGTAACATTTAAAGTTCAGGTGGGCGTGATGGTCCTGAACAAGCATGTGGACCTTATGAGAGCTGAAAACGCACAAATGTTGTGGGAGAAAGGAGTGCCCAGCTCCTCAAAGAGGAGCTGTCTGTCCTATCTGCTCTGGAACCCATGGGTTCTCCCCCTCTGTCAAGCATTGGAGGAACTTCCCGACTTCAAATATGACCACCATCTCCTTCTCTATCTGGGCATATTTATAGTCTGCATTAACCAAAGTCCATGTGTTAACCATGCAGATCCTAAATCGTGTTCTGCTATCTAATGAGGTCATGGCTGGCCTAACTCCAGTTACTTTTGGTATTTGTCCCCAATCTCTTGCTACCTTGATGCATACACTATTGAGTGCTCCTCTCCATTGGGCCACCTATGAGCTAACACTACCCTGATACAAGGAGGCATCGCATGTTGATATCAGATTTTGCTTGGGATTATAGTGTGCTAACACCTTAAAAGATATCACTGTGTTTCTTACCTATTCACAGAATGAGGGTGTCACTGGCAATGCTGGTATTTATTGTCCATCCCTAATTGCCCAAAGGGCAGTTAAAGTCAACCACATTGCTGTGGGTCTGGAGGTAAGGATGGCAGTTTCCTTCTCCGAAGGACATTAATGAACCAGAATGGGTTTTTCCAACAAACAGTCCATGGTCATCATTAGACTCTCAATTCCAGTTTTTTAAAAAAAATTGAATTCAAATTCCACCATCCAGCATGGTGGGATTCAAACCCATAGAACATTATCTGGGTCTCTGAACTAATAGCCCAGTAATAATACCACTAGGCCATCATTTCCCCATCAAGTGAAACTTCTTCACTTCCCTAAAGGTTATGACTTGGCTACATGACCATTTCCAAGGCTGACCCTTTTCCAAGACTTGGTGCAAAGGTGACAGGATGGAGGCCAGGTTATGTGTGAACTTTATGTAATAGTTCACCAGCCCAAGGAAAGACCTAAGCTCTGGTACAGATATGATCGCCTTCACTTTATCTTCCAAAGGGTGTAACCTGGTCTTGTCGACTCTGTAGTCCAAGTAAGTCACTTGGGATACCTAGAAGAAACATGTTTTCCATTTTGAGGTATATGCCTGCCAGGGATAAACGTTGAGGATTATGTCCAAGTTCTCTAATTGCTCATTACTGGTTTTCCCAGTTATTAGCATGTCATCTAGATAAATGGAAATCTGAGATAGACCTTGTAAAATCTTCTCCATTGTCTGCTGAAAAATAGCACAGGCTGATGCTATCCCGAATAGCAGTCTCATACATTTGTTCCAAGCCTAATGGCATACTTCTGGGAATTCTCAATAGACCACAACTGCAAGCGTGCATGGCTAATGTCCAGCTTCATGAAGGACAGATCCCCCGCCAGTTTTGCATATAAATTCTCCATGAGAGGAACTGGGTATTTATCCAGCTGTGAAAAACGGTTTACCATTTGTTGAAAATCCTCACAAAGGCGAACTGACCCATCAGGCTTTCTAATCAGTATGCCCAGTGCTGCCCATTCTACAAATTGGACTCGCTTGATGACTCCTTCACTTTCCAAACTTCAGATTTTTGCCTCTAATTTTGCCCAGAAGTCAAATGACACTGGACGGACCTTGAAGAATCTTGGAATTGCTTTCTGGTCAACATACAAGGTAGTTTTGGCTCCTTTGATAGTCCCTAGATCTTGCTGAAAAACTATTGGGTATTTAATTAGGACTTCACACAGGCAGCCTTTTTCTCATCCAAAAATGTTGAGTCAATCTAGGTAAATCTTTCTCAACCATTTTTGGCCATCAAGCTCGGGCCCAAGCCTTACTACAGTCAGTGGTAACAGAACCAACTGATTCTCATAAGAGATCAGAACTGAAGTGGTATCCTTGATCTGTAAAGGCTCCCTGAAATAGGTTTAAGATCATCAGTATAGCCTTCGATGAAGCACTGTTGTGTTTCCCTGCCTGTCATTTAAACTCTGGTGTCCATTGAGCTGGATTACCTCACTTCCAGTTTTCCTTCACAATGGAGTGTATACGGGATCTAGCTGTATGTGTTTATTGATGCCTTTCTTAGTGGAGTACCAGGCTCCCTGTGCTTGAGTCTGCTTTGCCTGTCCCAGGAGCCTGGTGCGGTCCCAATCAAATTGGTGGTTTTCCTTATCCATGTGGATGGAGATGAGTGAGTATTGGTCGCATCTTTTTGTTGCCACTTGATGTTCATGTTCCCTTGTGGCTAATGTTCTTCCTGTCTGTCCAATGCAGTGTTTGTCACAGTCTTTGCAGGGAATCTTGTACATGACATTGGCCCTGTCCATAGTGGGCAGTGGGACTTTGGTTGGGGTGAGCAGTTGGTGTAGGGTTGATGTGGGCTACTCTGATGCCCAGTGGTTATAGTAGTCTTGAGGTCAGTTCAGATGTGTTCCTCATGTAAGGCAGCGTGCTGAGTGTGTCAGGGCATGTAGTATCTTCCTGGTGTCGGCTCACGTGATAGACATCTTCTGACCCAGTTTTTTGGGTATTTGTTGTCTTTGAATACTTGGAAGAAGGACTCTTCTTTGGCATCGTTAGTGCTGCTGCAGTTTGTGGTTGCCCATTTAGATTATGTTCTCACACAACTTTGTTTGTGTATGTTAGGGTGGTTGCTATTGAAATGCAGTACTTGGTCAGTGTGTGTGGCTTTCCTGTGTACCTTTGTTAGGGATTCCCCATTGACCCTGCATTTGTTCTTCTCCTCTTCTCTGGTGAATCTGATCCTGAAGTTGTTGTTTATTAGTTTGTGTGTTTCCTCTAGTTTGTTCCATTTAGTAATTATGAAGATGTTGTCCACATAGTGCATTTATAGTTTTGGTTGGATTAGAGGAGTGCCAGTATTAGTGAAAGGAAATGCAATGACAAATGCATTTCCACACAGTTAGTTGTGAAGGCCTTGATTTCAGGACCAATGTGATTGTCCAGAATATTTTTTAAAAATTAAAAGGTCAGAATCTCAACATTCTGAGAGTTTCAGGGCTCTGTCTTTTCAGGTATTGAAGGGTAGTAGTCAGGTACAAACTCGAATCAAAATACTGAAGATAATTGCATAGAAAGTCATATACCTAAATGTGCTGATGACACATTAGGCAGCATCATAGACAGAGTAGATGCCAGCATAAAACTATGAAAATTTCAAAACTGGAAGAAGGGTCGTTGGACTCAAAACATTAACACTGTTTCTCTTTCTACAGTTGCTGCCAGGTCGGCTGAGTTTCTCCAGCAATTTCTGCTTATGTTTCAGACCTTCAACATCCCAGTTCTTGGTTTTATTCCTGGTAAGTACATATTGGCCTTGGATTGTGACCTATCCCTGAATTGGGACAATCCTCCAAGCACTAGATTTTGCAAAGTGAGCTATCTGTAGTCCCCAGTGTGGTTTCTGGAGAAGAAATGCTTGACTGAATCCTTGTGCTCCACACAAATATCAGAAGAGCAGTTTCTATCAGTCAGTGGGAAGAGTAGAGGTTACAAATTAAATATGGGTTCAGCCAGGGCTGTTGTCCCTCCTGTACTCTGTTTGTCAGTTACATTGTGAGCTTTGGTGAGACCATCAGAAAGGATGTGGGTATAAGTGGGCGAGAATCTCACTTGTGTGAACACTCAGGTCAAGGGCTCCCTTTCCAATGTCAACATCACTGTCTTCTGCTCAGATCCATGTACAGTGTGCAGTCTAACATGTATCTGTGAATCATAATGGCCTGGAGGATCCGAGGAAAATCAAAGCAAGAGTCATGTATGCTCTCTGGGAAGTGAGCTAACTGACCCTCTGCTCCCCATTCACTGTTAGATCAGATATTGTAAACTTGCTGGGATTATAGATTGGAGATACTGAGGCTTGCATGACCAACTGGAAGGCAAGTGTGGCAGTGTTGTAACTCCTGAGTGCAGAGATATTGTATACAACTTCAGAGAGAAAGGGCAAAAACATACCCATATCATTCTCATTCTGCATGGCCAGCTTTGTGTGTGTTGATATCAAGGTGTGTGTAGACCCTGGCTACAGTCAAATGTGCTGATGCTCTACCTATCCCTGGTCATGTGAATGATGGGTCTAACCAAATTGAGGTGTAATACTGCCTAGAGTTGGAAAGTACTATACCCGCTCTGGCAAAGTTTATGGGAGAGAAATAGTACCTTTCACCACAAGTCCATCAAGCAGTGATCAGCGGGTAACATTCCAGAGGCTGTGATTAGAGCCAATGCAGATGGTAGACTCTATCCAATGGCTCCCTGAACAGACTGTATAATATCCAGAGCACAGTGAGGCAAAAAATAAGACACAATGCCAGAGACAGCGTGGCTTGGAGAAGGAACTTAGGCTCAAAATGTTCACATTTCTTTTTATTTACTCATGGAGTGTAATGACTGAGGCAACATTACTGTCCATCCCTAGTTGCCCCTTGAAAAAATGGTAGTGAGCTGTCTTCTTGAACACTGCACACCACCTGCTGTAGATAGAATCTGGGAATTTCAGGATATGACAATATGTTTTCAAGTCAGAATGGTGAATTGCTTGGAAGGAGAACTTGCAGGGGGTGTTATTCCCATGTATCTGTTGCCCTTGCCCTTCTAGTTTGAAGTGGTTATGGGTTTGGAAGGTACTGTTTTAAGGACCCTTGGTGATTTTCTGCAGTCCATCTTATAGACACTTCACACTGCTGCAATTTGACATCAGAGGTAGAAGGAATGGATATTTGTGTGCATGGAGTGCCAATCAAGCGGGCTGCTTTGTTCTGGATGATATTGAGTTTCTTGAATGTTGTTGGAGTTGCACCCATCCAGGCAAGTGGGGAGTATTTCAATACAATCCTGACTTGTGTCTTGTCAATGATGGACTGACTTTGGTGAGTTAAGGAGGGGAGTTATTCAGTGCAGGTTCCCGAGCCTCTGATCTGCTCTTCCTGTCATTAAATTTTAATGATGAATCTAGCTCAATTCTGATAGTAGGAGATTCAGTGATGGCAACACCATTTAATAACAAAGGATGATGCTTAGAGTTCCTCCTTTTGGAGATGGTTATGTCACATAAATGTTACTTGTTACTTGGCAAATCTGGGTATGTCCATGTCTTGCTGCATTTGAATATAGACTACTTTTGTGTCTGAGGAGTCATGAATGATGCAGTCATCGCTGTGTGTCTCTCCTTCTGACATTATCATAAAAGAAAGGTCATTGTTGAAACAGTTGAAGGTATTTACTCAAAGGACAATACTGTGAAGAACTCCTGCACAGATGTCATGGAAATGAATGACCTCCAACAACCACAACACCTAATTCCTGCTGAAGTCCAACATTACTGTATTGATTCTATGTTTTAATTCATCATTTTCAACATTATCTAAAATCCCCAAGTATCCAATTTCTTCTTGGGCACTTGGCAAATTTAACGTCATTCTTTTTTGTTGTTAATCTCAGCTTTTCATTTACCTACAACTTGGGAGTTAGTTCATGTCGACAAGATCACCATTCGGATGTTCCCAGACTAAAAGAAGTGCATCTACAGTACCTGCATCCATCATGTTGTTAACTTACTGGAAATGAGGATCAGCCAGTAAAGTGTGGAGCTGGATGAACACAGCAGGCCAAGCAGCATCTTAGGAGCATAAAAGCTGACGTTTGGGGCCTAGGGCCTTCATCGGAAAAAAAAACTTTTTTTCTAATGAAGGATCTATGCCCGAAACGTCAGCTTTTGTGCTCCTAAGATGCTGCTTGGCCTGCTGTGTTCATCCAGCTCCACACTTTGTTCTCTCGGATTCTCCAGCATCTGCAGTTCCCATTATCTCTGATCTCAACCAGTAAAGATATCTCTTTTCCATCAACTATTCATTCCATTGAATTCTTGAATTACTTCTTTCCCTTTAATGACGAGTTTGAAATACTTCTATAACGTGTGTGTGATGGTAAATAGAAATGAGCTGTGGGGACTCTTGTGACCCCTACCTCTGCACCAAGAGGCCTGCGTTCAGGTCCCATCTCTTGATCAAAACTAATATGCGTTCTGCTCCCATCTTTTGATCAAAACTAATATGATTTCATGAGGTACTTATACAGACTAATTTTAGAATAGGCAATACTCAGCTGTGATTGGAGCCTTTATTTCCAATAGTGAGACCAAGCAGAGGCTCAGAGGCCATTTTGTAGAGCATCTGCTCTCTGCTCGCGACAACGACCAACAGCTAACCATTTCGACTCCGTCTCCCTCTCCCTGGGGCAACATGTCCATCGTGGGCCTCCTCCAGTGTCATGACAATGCCACACAGAAATTGGAGGAGCAGCACCTCATATTCCACCTTGGGAGCCTACAGCCCAATAGTTTCAATGTGAACTTTACCAGTTTCAAAAACTCCTCACCTGTGGCCTTATCCCATAACCAACCCTCCCATCCCTGCCTCCTCGACCACACAACCTGACAACTTGTCCATCTTCCTCCTATCCGCTCCTCCCACCTCACTGACCAATCCGCCCATTCACCTATCACCATGCCACCTACTTCCCCCAGCCCGACCCCTCTTTGCTCAATTTATTTCAGAGCACCCTTCCCCTTCCCCCATTTCTGAAGAAGGGTCTCGACACGAAATGTCAACTTTCCTGCTTCTCTGACGCTGCCTGGCCCACTGTGCACCTCCAAGGTTTAAGTCAAAGCATTTTGGTGGATTTGCACCAGTTTTGAGGCAGTAGAAAAGGTAAATCAACTGTTTGAGACTAATGTAAGATAACAAAGTGTGGAGCTGGATGAACACAGCAGGCCCAGCAGTATCTCAGGAGCACAAAAGCTGACGTTTCAGGCCTGGACCCTTCATCATCAGTAAAGATGAGTAGAACTGGGTGTTCAGTCTGTGGATCCTGCGGAGGATAAGAAACAGGAGAGGTCCAGAACAGCAACTCATATTCCGCTTGGGAACCCTGCAGCCCAATGGTATCAATGTGGACTTCACAAGCTTCAAAATCTCCCCTTAGCAGATCCTATGACATACCTTCCACAGATTACTGATCTTCCTGCCACCAGCACAACTTACTGAGGGAAAACATACCTTGGAAAAAAAAAATAGATCTATGTGAGAATGGCTTTGAAACTTAAATAGCTCTGCATAGTTTTGTTGACCTTGTTTAAAGGCTATAAAGATGATGAGAAGACACATTAAAATAGTTAAAAACCAAATACCAGCTCTGAGGTTTTATGTTTCACTTCATCAGGTATCGATGTGAGTTGAGTAAATGAGGGTTTGCAAAATTTTAACATGTTTTAATAAAAACAATTTTCAATTTTCAATTCTAAAGAGCTGCATAGAGAGAGAATATCAATGTTAGAGGTTCACCAAAGCAGCTTTTCAGAGCTAAATAGCTCCCCCTTTTCTCTCAAACTTGCTTCACATTTTCACTTGGACATTCAAAAAGTTGAAGATCTTGGGAGGTATACAGTGGGAACACAGTGATAGAAAATGTTAGTTTGTACTTTTCAGTAAACTCAGCAAAAATATAACAAGGACATAATAAGAAATACCACAAGAAAGTGAGGACAAGAGACAAAAATAGAAATTGCTTGAAAAGCTCAGCAGGTCTGGCAGCATCCGTGGAGAGAAATCACAGTTCATGTTTCTGGCCAGTGACTCTTCCTCAGAACTGATGGTACCCTATGAAAATGTTAATTTACATGCAGAAGATAGAGTCGGGGAGAGCAAGTAAGGATTAAAGGATAAATGGGGATAGAGCCCAAAGACAGCGAAGAGCCACTAGACAGACAAAGGAGTGGGTAATGATCTGGCTAGCAGGGTGAATAGCTGTTAATAGGGATGTTAGTGTTTAACAATGGGTAGTATATAATGGCAGACTATGTGATAGTATGGCCTGGTTGTTGGGGTCAAGGTAAGGACATGGGAGAGCTCAAGCCCGAAAGTTCTTGAACTCGATATTGAGTCCAGAGGGTTGCAGGATCCACGGGTGGAACATGAGGTGCTGTTCTTCCAGCTTGTGCTGAGCTTCACTGGAACACTGAGCAAGACTGAGACAAAGATGTTGGCCAGGGAACAAGGTGTTGTGTTGAAATGGCAGGCAACTAGAAGTCCAGTCTTTTTTATGAACAGAATACAAGTGTTCTGCAAAACAGTCACCCAGTCTACGCTTTGTTTCCCAATGTAAAGGACACATTGTGAGCAGTGAATGCAGTAGACTAGATCATGTGAAGCATAGGTAAAGCACTGCTAGAGTACCAGGCGAGGAAGCAAATGGGTAGGTGTTAAAACTTTGTTGCAGAGGTAGGTGCTGTGGGGCTGTTGGGAGATGCCTGGAGTGAAAGAAGAGTGAATCAGGGAACAGTCCTTGCAGAAGGCTGACAAGGGGAGGGACAAGAATATGCCTGATGGTGATATCTCGCTGGAGAAATAGAGGCTAATGGTCATAAGTGAGAACAAAGATGATTGAAACCAGAGGTACTGTAAAGATATAGAATTTGCCATGGGGGAATATTGTAACAATGAAATCCGCAGGAGGGAGAAAACTGCTTTGTTCAAACAGAAAAGTTCTCTGTTCATATACTTTCACTTTCCTCATCCATGTCATTAATATATGCTATGAAAAATTTTGACTTCAGCATGGACCTCCATCAAACACTAGATTGCCATCCTGAAAATTAACCATTATTCTAACTTCTTATCTTCTCTTAGTTAGCCAAACCTCTATCCATGTTCATGTAAAAGCTCTAAGGCTCATCTTTTTAAGGACACTAAGACCGTAAGAGACTCTCCCCGTAGCCCTTAATTCCTTGTGAGATCAAGAATTTTTCAATCTCTGCCTTGAAGACATTGAACATCCCGGCCTCCACTGCGCTCCATGGCAATGAATTCTACAGGCCCACCACTCTCTGGCTAAAGAAATGTCTCCTTATTTACATTCTAAATTGATCCCTTCTAATTCTAAGGCTGTGTCCAGAGGTCCTAGTCTCCCCGCCTAATGGAAACAACTTCCTAGCATCCACCCTTTCTAAGCAATGTAGCATGTGATATTTTGCTGCATGCCTTCAGAAAATCTATATTCTATCTACTGTTTCACCTTGATCTATTCTGCTTAATAGTTCCTGAAACATAGGGCACTTATAACGGGGAATATTGTTCCTCCCAAATCTGCAGGAGTGAGAACATTTCTCTGATCACAAAATAAGAGTTTTCATTTTATATTAAAGGTGTTTACAGGCCAATTCCATTTGCACTTCAATAGGCATTAAAGTTTGTAGCACATGGCACACAGATCTCCTTAAGTTTATCAGAATGACAGCACTGAGTTTAATCGAGCTTAAGAAATAAAGTATTAAAATAACCAGATTTCTGAATTCTGTAATGCATGCACGTACGTAAATAAACACATACACACTAATATGTAAGCAGTGTGATGGGCACATGGGAAATGGAACAATGGGAAATTTGAGGAGAATGGAGGGTAAGTGGGTAATGTTTGTCCAGATATTGGGAATAATATCAACCCCACACAGACTGCACTGGTTAAAGAAGCTCGTTCACTACAGCCATCTCATGAACAATTCTGACTGGAGAAGACGTTGTTCCTTTCATTGATGATCGCATGTTAATAATGGAAAAAAGTGACGAATTAGCTATTGAGATGTTAAAGTGATCGTATGAGGTTACGTTACCAGGAATCAGATGTTAAAATATTCAAGCAATAAATTTGAAACTGTTTAAGCATGCTGAGCTGAATATTTATTTTTTAGCATTCACGCTATGAACTATGGAGGTTCAGCATTCTAGAGGAACAGAACACTCAGGGCAGCCTCAGTCCCAAGTGACTGTTACTTAAGGCTGTTCCAAAATATCAGTCGCATGTAGTTTTGCCCAGAAATAGGAGCGGATCTAATTGCAAGTTTTTCTCTGGTCCGTTCAGGTCGGGTCTTGGAAATGGAGTTTAGATATAGAAAGCAGTGATGCTTGAAGTTATTGAGCGCATCACCGTGTGTTGTATTTAGTTGGATGCCCGAGAACTATTGAGCGCCTCTGTATGGAACACAGTGAGAAGGCCCAAAGACTGAGTATCAGAGAGTTGTTAGAACTCAGGCAAGATGTTTGAGAAGTTGGCGAGCAGCTCAATGATGGTGATGGGGTTCCTGAGAACCTGTCAAGCTCTAGGAGGTCAAAGGGAGTCTGTGCTATTCATTGTTTAGTGCAAGAGAGGGTGGATGAGAAAGCATAAGGATTTTTTTTATGTAACTGAGCAAAACAAGAGCTCAGGGAAAATCATCAGTAGGGAGGAATTTGATGCAACTATCTGTCAAGTGGAAAAAGAAACAAAGCTGTTTTGTACCTGTGAAAGAGCACAACAGTATCATTTACAGATTAATTGAAGGAAGACCTAGAAAATTAGGGTAGTCGATTCAAATGGGAATATTCATTGAGGTACAACAGAATGCAATGTCTCTGTAGAACATCTCAAGATAAAGTTGGGAAAAGTGAAGAATTAAAACCTCTTTTAAGATAAATGAGCTGTCTTGATCTAATGTCAATAGAGTCTATGAGCATAAATTCAGGAACATGTGTGTCTTGATCACATTTACGACTTGATTATCATATATTTTAATGCACAGTTGGAATTCATGCTGTACATGTATTGTTCATTATCCTATTTCTCAAGTTTTGCAAAACAAATGTTATTTTTACTTATCTAAAATGGTGGTTTGTTGTATTTTATTCATGTCTTCAGGCTACTATATATCATATTTTGTCTCCTGTAAAACAAAAGTTGTGGCCCCTCACTGGATTATAGCATTCAGTTGGGATGTGCCCATGAATACGCAGAAAAGCATTTTTGGAAAAGCAGATAAATCTATTTTATATTCATAACACAACTGTCATGAATTAATTATGACCCTCCAACAATCTGGCACTAACTCAGTACCGACCATCCTGCACGGTACTCTCTCAGTGACCCTCCGACAGTGCAACACTCCGTCAGTACTGAATCACCAAAATTACAATTTTTCCACTGTCTTGGAGCACACCCCTGTCCTGCACTGAAGCTCCTTCGACAGCATCACCCAAACCCATGATCATTTCCACCTGGAAGGACCAGGGCAACAGAGACATGGGAACATCACCCCCCGTATGTTACTCACCAAGTCACTTGTGGAAATGGCAGTAAAGTGGATCTGAGGAGTGTGTGATCAGCCATGTTCGTTTTGAATAACACAGCAGGCTCAAGGGGCCAAATGACCTATTTCCTACGGCCATAGGGTCACTCTCCATTTTGACTTGAAAATAAATCACTGTTCTTTCAGTGAAGCTGCCAAAATCATTGAACTCCCTCTCCAACAGCATTGTTCAAACAACTACCGACAGCACCATGGACAGCACCTTTACTGGGGAAATTACAGACAGGCTCACAACTTGCAAATAAATATGCAAACAGCCTGTGCAGAATGTCAGCCTGCGTCATGGCATTCATATTCTGGACTGCGTACTGTCGCAATTCAATTACCAACTTGAGACCAGGTTAGATGTGCCATATGACAGCTGCCCAGTTCTAAGTTTGGTTCAAATGATCAACAATTGCTTATACTGCAAATTATTATGGAATTTATCACGGGCTTCCTACTTCCTCATTTTGACCTGGTGTGTCAGCCTTTTCTAATTAAAAAAAAACAGATGAAACAGCAGAGGAAAATGCCATTCAGCCCAAGCAGAGCATCTTAGCACTTACTCCCCAGACGAACTGTCAAGCAGATCCTTGGTAAGTAACATTACGGTTGGAATTCACTTCAATGACCAACATTGTCGTTTGTTGATGTTGTCAGTTTTTAAAGGTACCATCTCATTGGAAGCAGCTCAGAGCACATTCACCAGGATGATTCCCAGTATGGAGGGATTATCTTAAGCGCAAAGATTAAACAGGTGGAAACTGTACTCACTGCAGTTTAGAAGAATGAGAGGTGATCTGATTGAAACATATATAGTTCTCAAGGGGTTTGACAAGGTGAATTCTGAGCAGATGTTTCACCTCATGTGAGAATCCAGGACCAGAGGGCACAGTTTCAGAATAAAGGGGCACGAATTTAAACTCAGATAAAAAGGAATTTCTTTTCTCAGGGAGTTCTGAGTCTTTGGAACACCTTGCCAGGGAGATCTGTGGGGGCATGACCCAATTCAATGATGGAGCAGGCCTGAGGGGGCTAATAGCCTGCCCTGTTCCCATTTCTAGTGGTCTTAATTTTAAAACCAGATTCCAATGATTGCTGTCTTTGAAATATTTTTACTTACAAGTGGGCAACGCAGTGGATCAGTGGCTAGCAATACTGTCGTAAAGCTCCAAGAACCCGGGTTCGATTCCATCCTCGGGCAACTGTCTGTGTGGAGTTTACACATTCTCCCCATGCCTGTCTGTTTCCTCCGAGTGCTTCGATCTCCTCATACAATCCAAAGATGTGCAGGCTAAGTGCATTGGTCTTGTCAAATTGTCCACAGTGGTCAAGGATGTGTTGATTAGAGGGATATGTCTGAGTGGGATGCTCTGAGTGTTGGTATGGACTTGTTGGGCCAAAGGGCCTGTTCCCACACTGTAGGGATTCTATGAAATAACATCTGGGCATACAGATCAAGTCTGTGAGGACACTATCTCCAAGCAATTCTAATCTCTCAAGAGCTGTCGGAAAAAGGTGAGGTCTGTTTTACTCCTTTCTCTTTCAGAAGCTGATGAAATATCTGGGAGTGGACAATGATCAGAAAATCTTACTTCCTGCTATTACTCCTTCAAGGTAATGTCATCATCAGCTCGGACAGATTTATGGTTAATAGTTTTGTAAAAGATCGTTTTTATTGAACTATGATTAGGAACTAATTCAGCAGTGAGCCAGTGTACAAACTCATACCATGTCCTGTTCACACAACAACCCTGTGCTCACTGACATACACTGGCTCCCAGTCTGACAGCAGCACTGGAGGGGCTAAAAGATCTCAGAAGGTTCAAGGGTTGGAAGTTGTTATAAAAATACCAAGTGGGAGAGTGGAGGGTTTGGAAATAGTTGGAGAAAATCGTAAAATCAAGGTATTGGCAGACAAGGTGTGAATGTAGATCAGTGGGTATGGGATGCAGGGATATTTGAGAAATGTGGATAAAACCTGGAGGGTGATGTGAATCTCATTGTCAGCATTCTGCTAGCAATGGCCTTACATTTGTGTTTGTGCTGCTCTTAGTCTGAATGCCCCACAGCAGCTTTTAGGATTAACAAGAGATATCCTGATTGCCTCTGATCTGCTGCACTGTGTAAATTTCACAGACTCTGAGACCATTACAACTCCAGAGGAAATCAATTAGCCTGAGAGGGCAGTGGAATAAGATTGCAAATGAAATTTGAAAAGCAGGAATTGGAGGAAAATTGCAAAGGGAAACATTTTAATGGCTGTGGGGCAAAGAGGAGGTCGTGGAGACTAATTTGGGAGATCTTACAAAGAGCTGACCCAGGCAGAATGCACAGAATGGTCTCCATCAGCGATGTACAATTCTGCAATCCAGTGATTTAAGTTCCTTACCAGCAATGTTCCAGTTTCCTGATGAAGTCATAGCTGTTCCAGATTGTCCGGAAACAACTCGCATCTGGTATTAGCCTTCTGTGTGCACAGCTAAGTTCTGTTTGAGCCACAAAGACTGTGAGATCATCTGTGAAAGCTGTGCACCCAACACAGAGGAAACTCCATCACATGCAGAGCTCAGGTTAGAGGCACTTTGCTGAGTGTTTCATAGTGTCTGGGTCAATATAGGGTCGATGCTGAGCTTGGGGACAAGTCAGTCTCCAAGGCTGCATCAAAATCACCAATACAGCAATGTGAAGTTTGAAACAGAGATAATCCCTTGGCCAATGAGAATCCAAAGAGACCACTTCATCAGTGAGGGCCAAAAGAAATCTCTCAGACAAGGGAATCCAAAGGGATCCCTTAAACAATAATGATGCAAAGAGATAACCTAGACAATGAGAATTCAAATATATCCCTTAGACAATAGAGTTACAAATACATTCCACAGACAATGAAGAATCAGATAAATCTCTTAGATAATGAGGATCCAAACAGATTCCTTGGATAATGAGATCTAAAGAGATTACTTGGATGTTAAGGATCCAAAGTGATTCCTAACAGCCAACATTATCAAATTGCAGGTAATGACTTCCAATGGGTCTTCAGTAGATTCATTCTATCACTGACTGAGAGACAGGGAGGGAGAAACACAGAGTGATTGCGGAACAGCTTGGAATGAATGGATTGGAGGGGAGCCTGCAAAGCGTGGTGGTCCCATGCACCTGCTGCCCTTGTTATTCTAGATGGAGGCATAGTCATGGGCCTGGAAAGTGCTGTCTGAGGATCCTTGGTGTATTCTTCAGTATGCATTGTAGATAGGACAAATGCCGCTACTGAGTGTCAGTGGTGGATGGAGTGGGCCTGCAATTGAAGACTCAAATGAGGAAGAATTTTGAGTTTTTGGAAGTCTCCTCACTTGAGAGTGGTGGCAGATAGGTCATTCACTATATCCAATGCTGAAAGAGGAGGGATTTTGATTTAAAAGCAGTTCAATGCATTATAGGGGGCATGCAGGAAAGCAGAGTTCAATTCACAGTCAGATCAACTTGTTGCCTAATCAGGCTGGAGGAGCTCAATGGCCTCCTCCTGTTTGTATTTCTTCTGAAATATAAGTGGAAAGTATGAAGAAACTCAACGGGTTGACTTCTATCTGTGGAGAGAGAAACAGAGTTAACACTTCTTATCCAATATGACTATTCCTCAGAATGCCTATTATTTGTGTTCTTGACTTATCAAACCTTCTCCCCTTTCTCAAACATGTAAATCCCCTGGTGAAGAACTGATGAACCCTGAGAAACTGTGTTGCGTTTGCTCAACACTGTCAGATATTCTCCAGATTGGCATGTTTCTGTTCATGATGAGTCATTGTCTTGGAGAAAATGAAACTCACTGTTTAGGGGAAGTTTTGTTCTCTAAAATTAAAATGAAAACCTTCTTTGAGTCTATTAATCATCACCATGGGGTGATTTTTTTTGCTTGTTCTTATTGGATTGAAGCTGGGATCTGATTGTGTCTGTATTCTATTAATAGAGAATGTTTCACCAAAAAGGCAGTCAGTATTGAGACAGATGATAGATAATAGCAATGAATTTGCAGACAGGACATAACGGTAGCAAATGCAGTTACAATACAGACTAATGTGAAGTCCTACGTTTTCTGCTGCAAAGACAAATACTTTGCTGAAACTTCTTACCTTGCATTCATCAGGGCAGACTCAAGAATGGCAAATTTTAGAGGAAGAAATCTACATGAGAAAAAGGTGCTGATTGGTTAGCAAGTAAATAATCAGAGTCAACTTGTCTCTCTTTTATTCAATTTACAGAAAAGCTTGGAGGGATACCTGTTCCATGTTGCATTCCCCATGGCAACTGTTGATGAGCATCCACACGGGTTTCCTCTTACTGCATTAGCTGTTCTTCCCTTTGAAACTCGTTTTTATTGAGTCTGGTCTACTGAGTATACGATGAAAAGTTTCAAAAGCGTGTCTCTCTTTTCACCAATGTTCAGGTTCAATCCTAGCAAACAACTGTTAATACGTTTTGGCAGGTAAACTATTGCTCAGAATGACAGAACTTAACCTGGGCATAGTGTGATTAGAGGTTCATACTATTTTTATGCTTTAATTTGTCATTCGGATTTTGGCAGATGGATGTGTGTCAATTCTGCAAACTTTTTTTTAGATTAAACAAGTTGGAAAATGAATTGAAACAGTGACCTATGCACATAATTCCAACATAGCATCTGATTGCCCTAAAGTGCCTGGGAGAAGCCTAGAGTGTTAATGGGTAAATTGTTCATACTGTTTAGTTGACAGGAAGGTTAAACACATTAAGGCCACCTGAAGGTTAGCTTTGATTTAAGAACAGAATATTCAAGGGCTCAGTTCATACCATTCAGGAGGTCACTTCAGAAGATTGAAAAGTTCCTCATTGCAGGACAATCAGTTTTTAGCACCATAGAATCACAGAAGAGTTACAGCGCAGAAGGAGGCCATTCAGCCCATCATGCCAGCATCAGCTCTTCAAATGCCTCATTACCTAATGCCAATCTCCAGCCCTTAACTCCTATTCCTACATATTACTTCTGCCCAAATAATCATCCAACGTGACTCTCCAATGACTGAAATGCTCCTGCTGCATTTCCTGATAGTGTATTCCACACCCTCACTACTTGCTGGGTAAAAATGTTTATTCTCACATTGCCTTAGCTTCGTCTGCACATCCGTCTAAATCTATGCCTCTCTCGTTCTTGAGATGCTGCTTGGCCTGCTGTGTTCATCCAGCTTCACACTTTGTTATCCCCCTCTCGTTCTTGTTCTTTTTCTGAGTGGGAACAGCTTCTTCCTTCGACTCTGTCTAGAAACCTCACAATAGGGTAGGTACGGAGAGGGTGTTTCTCTTATGGGACCGTTGAAGGCTAGAGTGCACAAACTCAGAATAAGATATTGTACATTTAAGACACAGGTGAGAAGGAATTTCTTCTCTAAAGGTAGAGAATCTGTGGAGCTCTTTATTGCAGATAGCTGTTGAGGCTGGGTCATTAACTATATACAAGGATGAAGTGGATGTTTAATCAGTTCATGGAGAAAAAGCAGAAAGAGGAGTTGAGGATTATTAGTTCTGCCATGGTCTCATTGAAGGCTCAATGCATCGAATAGCCTATATCTTTTCCTACAATGTGTAGTTTATGGACGTCCTGCTAAATTTTTATTGAATGTTGATAAAACCCTACGAAGGGTGCTGTATACAGCTTTCATCTCCATCCTATAAAGAGGATATCCAGGAGTTGGTGATGTGCCAAAGAGATTCACAAAGATGATCCCAGACATGGAGGGGTGGAGCAGTTTACACATCAGTAAATTATTTCCAATCAAACAAAATTTCTTCTCTTTTGGAAGAAAAAAAGCCTGAGAGATGACCCCATGGATGTTGACAAAGTTTTGTGTAAGAAAGCATATGTTTGGCCAACAATAGAAGTCAGACACCAAGAAATCCAATGAGGAATTTGGGAGAAACAGAAAGTCAGGAGGAATGTGGGACTCACTCCCACAGGGAGTAGGGGGACAATGTGGAACTCACTCCCAGAGGGAGGGGTAGAATGTGGGACTAGCTCCCGCACAGAGTTGGGAGGAGATTGTGAGATTGACTATCACAGACAGCAGTCAAGGCGAATCATGTTGATGTATTCATTGGGAGCACTGGATAAACATATTCATGAGAAGGCAATTGGAGGTTATGATGATAGATTTTGATGAAGAGAGATGCGAGGCTCAGGTGCAACATTAAACAGCAGCATGGATGTGTTGATCCAAATGGCCTGTTTCTCTGTCACAACTATTCATTATTCTTAGCCTCGCTCATCATTGTCTCCATCAAAGGCATTGTCCTCTAAGTCATTGCCTGCTCCTGATTTCCACAATTAAAACTGCCATCCGCACAGTGCCCTTTTGTTAGGGATATTTAACTGTATTATAAATGAGATTGGGAGTCTGTAATTACTAATCCACCTGAAAAGGAAGTTTTCAAACAGAAAGGTTTAAGAATCATTGCCTAAGACTATGAAGATCCAGGGAAGTGAGTGTCTAATTAGTGATTCATGCTGGTGATAAGAGTGCCATTTCTGAGGGACTCCCCGTCCATTGTGCTGCCGTGTAAATCAGCACAGAATGTATCTCCATTGGCGTGTCTTGTAGAAACTGTGCTGAGTGGAAGACTAGCTTCACAAAACAGGACCATGAGAACTGTGAGGCAATGTAGGATGAACCTGCCCAACTGCTATGTAACCTGTCTCCTCCATCTGCTAAGTAACCCCGGCGAGTTCCTTGTAGATGATCCACACTGAAGGCACCATGTACAAGTGACAGAGGGAGTGGACATCGAGTCTGGTGGATCTACAGGCCATTCAGTGCTAAATACTGATACTTCTCTCCACAGCTGGACTTGCACAAGAGTGGCAAGTCCACACTCCACGTGAGGTGACGGCACAGGAAGGTACCTGTGCGCATATTCCATGCCGCTACAGTTATCCTTCCAATCTAGCAAGCCAACCGCGAACCGGAATCTGGTTGAATAACGAGGATTGGGAAACATCGAAAACAGCCTTTCACTCCCAGGATCATAGCCGCGAGTTGGGACGGTTCTACCTTCGGACCCAGCTGTCTGGAAACCTGAAAAATGGAGACTGTTCCTTGATTATAAACCGCATCACACAGGAAGACGCAGGACCTTATTATTTCAGAGTAGAATTTGACAACGTGAACAGTTACAGCTACTATCCTGTGACCCAGCTTCATGTTTCTGGTAAGTGCTGAGTTATAATTACTCAACAATCCTGTTGGACATTCAATGGGAGAGGACACACTGTCAGGTCTGAACTCTTAGTTTTATAGGTGTTGTAGCTTTCAGGGTTTCATTTAGTTGTTCTTCCAGAGTTATTGTAGGTGATAGCATCCTCATCAGAGTCTGAACAGAAACTAAGCTGCAGACAATGGCATCATCCACCTTAATGACTCCTCCCCTCCTGGTTTCATCCAGCAACACTGTCCCCATAGGCTGGTGTGGTGACCATGTGGTGTTTATTACGAGGTCACACCTTGACCTTGCCGCCATCTCTGGCACATTCTCCTCCTTTGAACATCTCAGCACTTCCACCTCCCTTTCAAAATCCTCTTCCACTGTCATCCTCATAGCTGCCACAAGAATGTTCTCACTGCCATAGCCTTACTGCTTCCCTCAGCGGATCTGGCAGCAATTGTGAAGAGAAATCAGAGTTAACACTTCGGGTCCACTGACCCTTCCTTAGAACCCTTGTTTTTGTCTCATATTTCTGTAGTGCCTTTCACTATCTCATGGTTTTCCAAACAGCTTCACAAACATTGAAGCAATTCCACAAATGGAGTTGCTACTACTACCAGGAAGGATTCACAGTCACCAAGTAAGGCAAACTCCCCAAAAAAACAGGAATGTCATCAAAAACCTGATCACATATTTCATTGTTCTGGCTGAGGCTATTACCCATTGTTGCTGTCCTATTGCAGGCTGGGTTTAAACGGAATTTTGCAGATTTCAGGGAAATTTCTGGGGTGACACGGTGGCTCAGTGGCTAGCGCTGAAGCCTCACAGCTCCAGGGACCTGGGTTCAATTCCCGCCTCGGGTAACTGTCTGTGTGGAGTTTGCACATCCTCCCCATGTCTGCGTGGGTTTCCTCCGGGTGCTCTGGTTTCCTCCCACAGCCCAAAAATGGACTATGGGGACAGTGTTGCTGGATGAAACCAGGAGGGGAGGATTCAGTAAGGTGGATGACGCTCAGCTCAGTTTCTGTTCAGGTTCCGATGTAGATTCTATCACCTTAGAATTAGCGGGGGTAAATTTAGGGCAGAAATGGGGAGACATTTCTTCAGCCAGAGAGTGCTGGGCCTGTGGAATTCATTGCCACGGAGCCCAGTGGAGGCCGGGATGTAAATTTCTTCAACGCGGAGATCGACAAATTCTTGATCTCACAAGGAATCAAGGGCTGCGGGGGGAGTGCAGGGAAGTGCAGTTGAAATGCCCATCAGCCATGATTAAATGGCGGAGTGGACTCGATGGGCCGAATGGCCTTACTTCCACTCCTATGTCTTATGGTCTTATGTGCAGGCTAGGTGGATTGGCCATGCTAAATTGCCCGTAGTGTTCAGGTGGTGTGTGGGTTATAGGGGGATGGGTCTGGGTGGGATGCTCCAAGGGGCAGTGTGGACTTGTTGGGCCATAGGGCCTGTTTCCACACTGTTGGGAATCTAATCAAAAAAAAAAGTGAGGAGCTCTGGGCCCTGGGCTCTGAACTGCTCCTCCTCCTGCACCCAGCATTGTCCAATCACTAGGTGTCAGAGTGAAAGTGTGTTAAACGGAGCGACATAAACTTCACCAAGTCAGATAGGAGGAAAGTCTTTGCTGATCACTGTACTCAGTTTGAATTGCATCCTGGTGAAAGTGTCTTCTCTCATGAGATTGTTATTTCTATTTCGCTTTACATTATATGCATCTAAAATGATCCATTCTCTGTGTTAGATTTCACGGATAAACCCACAATAGTCCCTGTGGAAATTATCGCAGGAAAGCGTGTGAGCCTCAGATGCACCTTCAACACAACGTGCACTGGAACCGCTCCTGCCTTAACCTGGGACACTCCCACTGCCGTACATGGATCAGTCTCAAACACTGCAACTCAGCATGGTGCCACTCTGACCTATACTTCTGTTCTGGCCCTGACACCATCACTCAGAGACCAGGGGCAAACTCTCACTTGCAGAGTGAGTTATCCAACTGTTTCTTCAGAGCAGACCCTCGTACTCACAGTGCAATGTAAGTATCAACATCCTTCATTCAACATTAGGCACAACAGTCTACAATGTGCTCAGCAAGATCTGATGAATAATGGAAATAGAACCATGCAAATAAGTGCACTCTGACAGTGCTGCACTCCCTCGGCACTGACCCTCTGATAGTGTGGCGCACCCTCGGTCCTGACCCTCTGACAGTGTATCATTATCTCAGCGCTATACTGTGGGTCCTAATGACCTTTCTCTGAACAAAGAAAGTGCATCGATATCACTCCTTGCACAGTCTGACAGCCTTTCAATGCTTCACATTCAGTGAAAGTGAACCTGTTTTATTGGTTTTTAGATTCACCACGGGATCTCACAATTACTTCGCTTGCTGTGATTAAAGATTCATCGATTAATATAGTTGAGGGGAATTCTGCAGTGATGATCTGCTCTGTTGAGAGCTTCCCAGCTTCTAACCTGACGTGGAGACGTTTAAATGTCACAATGAACAGAACAAGTTCCAAAAATGTGCTGAGGTTGGAGATTTCTCACATTACGTACAGGGAGACTGGAGAGTATCAGTGTGTGGCAGAGAATGAACATGGAGCAGTGCAGGGCTCCATAACCATCAATGTGGAATGTAAGTGAATAAGCATATGCTTCAATGTTACTCACTGGTACACACAAAGGACCTCATGTGCCCCTGGTCAGGCACCTGCTGCCTCATGCATTGGCAAACTCACAGCAGGTCAAAACTGCCCGCCGGATCTGAACATATCTCCCACTGTAAACATTCACTCCCTCAACGATCATCGCCCAACAGCAGCACTCTGTATCTACAACACTGTGCATTACAGAAATTCATCAAGACTGTATCGTTAGCACCTTCCAAACCCCTGGCCACTACCATTGAATGTTGTGAATTCAATTCCTTGAATTCAAGACAGCAAATGCATGGGAACACTACTCCTGCAAGATCCCCTCCAAGTCAGTCACTATCGAGACTTGGAAATATATCACCATTCCTCCAGTGTCACTGGGTCAAACTCCTATTTGGTAACAGAACCTTGTATGTACAGGACAAGGACTGCAGCTGTTCAATAAAGCAGCTCACAACCCATTCTCAAGGGGCAATCACGGATGGGCCATAAATACTGCCCAACCAGCACCACCCACATTCTTTGAATTAACAAATGGAAACAATCAAGAAATTATTTTAAACATTGACCTCAGAATTTCATGGGGAAAGACAACTTGAGCTGCACACGGAGATCAGATACAGAGGGATGAAATGTTGAGTATCCTTGTGCTCTGTGTTCATTTACAAGAATTCCTTATTAATTAGACACACCACAAAATCTCTCATTTAACTATCTTGCTAAGAATAAAGATTCATCAGTCAATATATTTGAGGAGAATTCTGCAGTGATAATCTACTGTGTCGCGATCTTCCCAGCTTCCAACCTGAGATGGAGACATTTTAATGTAACAATGAACAGAACAAGCTCCAGCAATGAGTTATGGTTGGAGATTCCTCATGGTACATCTAGGGAGACTGGAGACTATCAGTGAGTGGCAGAGAATGGACATGGAGCAGTGCAGGGCTCCATAACCATCACTGTGCAATGTGAGTGTACACAGACTTCAAAATCACTCACAAGCATCTGAATAGACACATACACCCTCCAGACACACACTTGTGATATGTCCCCTCTCTCAGTATCAGTATAAGCTTTAATTCTCTGTGGAAGAAATGGAAACTTTAGATTAACAATATGCTCAATGATCCGCCAGCTTGGTGCACAGAGGATTGTAGATTTCCTTTTGACGCAATTATCTTTGTTGTTGAAATCATTTGTACCATGTAAGCTAGCAATTGATGAACATTGCAACATGGAAGGATCAAGAATTCCAATGGTGACTACGTTCAACCCTGTCGAGAAATAAGGGTGTGGTTTGCAGTTTTTTTTAATATGTCACTCATATCAGTCCAAGAATCAGAGATTAGCTTAGGTTTTAGTCAGTTAGACATTTAGTAGGAGGGAAGAGAGAGAGACTGGAGCTGGGTCCCTGCAGGATAGGGTAAAGTGACCTGTAGTCCTGAGAAACTGACTCTTGTCTTGCTGGAGCTCAGGATCAAGTCCCATGAAAAGTGTTCTACAGCTCCAGTGCAGTCAGGAATCACAAGAAGTCATGGGAGCCAATAGGTGAGGCTACATCATGGAGTTAGAATCCAAGAAGAAGTTACTGTGTACCATTAATATTTTAGAAAGCGAAATACGGACATCTTGGAAATATTTAATGAGATCTGGCAATGCCAGAGTTATTAGTGTTTGGCAATGTTGCTGAGAAATCCACAGAATCTATCTTCATTTAGTGTTTAATGAGCTCTGTGGGATGATCAATCACAGTTTCTGCATTATCATATTTACCTCATGGTAACCTTGGAAATTAGAGTGTACGATGTAGCTATATTTGAATAATAACATTTCTCTTTATTTATTTAAAACATGGACTTTTATAACTTTATTCTCTTTGTAATGACCTGACATTGTGAGGGGTAGGTCATGCCTTACAAACCTTATCGAGTTTTTTGAGGATGTGACTAGAAAGGTTGATGAGGGTCAAGCTGTGGATGTGGTGTATATGGACTTCAGTAAGGCATTTGATAAGGTTCCCCATGGAAGGCTCATTCAGAAGGTCAGGAGGAATGGGATACAGGGGAACTTAGCTGCTTGGATACAGAATTGTCTGGCCAACAGAAGACAGCGAGTGGTAGTAGAAGGAAAATATTCTGCCTGGAAGTCAGTGGTGAGTGGGGTTCCACAGGGCTCTGTCCTTGGGCCTCTACTGTTTGTAATTTTTATTAATGACTTGGACGAGGGAATTGAAGGATGGGTCAGCAAGTTTGCAGACGACACAAAGGTCGGAGGTGTCGTTGACAGTGTAGAGGGCTGTTGTAGGCTGCAGCGGGACATTGACAGGATGCAGAGATGGGCTGAGAGGTGGCAGATGGAGTTCAACCTGGATAAATGCGAGGTGATGCATTTTGGAAGGTCGAATTTGAAAGCTGAGTACAGGATTAAGGATAGGATTCTTGGCAGCGTGGAGGAACAGAGGGATCTTGGTGTGCAGATACATAGATCCCTTAAAATGGCCACCCAAGTGGACAGGGTTGTTAAGAAAGCATATGGTGTTTTGGCTTTCATTAACAGGGGGATTGAGTTTAAGAGTCGTGAGATCTTGTTGCAGCTCTATAAAACTTTGGTTAGACCGCACTTGGAATACTGCGTCCAGTTCTGGGCGCCCTATTATAGGAAAGATGTGGATGCTTTGGAGAGGGTTCAGAGGAGGTTTACCAGGATGCTGCCTGGACTGGAGGGCTTATCTTATGAAGAGAGGTTGACTGAGCTCGGTCTCTTTTCATTGGAGAAAAGGAGGAGGAGAGGTGACCTAATTGAGGTATACAAGATAATGAGAGGCATGGATAGAGTTGATAGCCAGAGACTATTTCCCAGGGCAGAAATGGCTAGCACGAGGGGTCATAGTTTTAAGCTGGTTGGTGGAAAGTATAGAGGGGATGTCAGAGGCAGGTTCTTTACGCAGAGAGTTGTGAGAGCATGGAATGCGTTGCCAGCAGCAGTTGTGGAAGCAAGGTCATTGGGGTCATTTAAGAGACTGCTGGACATGCATATGGTCACAGAAATTTGAGGGTGCATACATGAGGATCAATGGTCGGCACAACATTGTGGGCTGAAGGGCCTGTTCTGTGCTGTACTGTTCTATGTTCTATGTTCTATGTTCTATCTCAAACATTGTCTCACTTAAAGACAACATCCTGGTTCCTCACCAGATGGTAACCTGGTGATCTGGTCTGGGATCATAACATATCCCTAATATTCCATTGATCAAATCTAATGCATTGTTGCCAAGACTTTGGGAATATTGTGAGGATGTGAATGGCATTTTCTTCCTTTCAGATTGGACAGGGTCCTCATTGGTGAGAGGAGGAACCTACAATGTGACAGTTTACATAGCCAGTGCCCATCAGAAATGTAATACAGCAACATCCACTTAAAAAGGTTATGGGGGAAGGTGGGGTTCGCATATCAGAGTCAGAGAGATGAATATGCAGTCTTGCTGTGCTCTCTGTTTGCTCATAATATTCTCTTCCTTTGTTTTTAGACTCACCACGTAATCTCTCAATTACATCTCTTGCTGTGATTAAAGATTCATCAATCAATATAACTGAGGGGAGTTCTGCAGTGATAATCTGCTCTGTTGAGAGTTCCCCAGCTTCTAAACTGACCTGGAGACACCTTAATGTCATATTGAACAGAACAAGTTCCAACAATGAGCTGTGGTTGGAGATTCCTCACATTACGTACAGGGAGACTGGAGAGTATCAGTGTGTGGCAGAGAATGAACATGGGGCAGTGGAGGGCCTCTTAACCATCAATGTAGAATGTGAGTATACGCAGACTTCAACATCTCTCTCACATACACACACAAACACACGAGTACAGTCCTGCAGACACATGCATGTGGCATGCCCCCTCTCTCAGTATTGCACTGGAGCATCAGTATGAACTTCAGTTCTCTGCTGAAGGAATGGAAATTCCAGATTAACCAGATGTTGCCTTGAGCCAACAATCCCCTGTGTACATAACTATAGATTTCATTGTTGGATCTATTTATACTGTGGAAGCGCTGGTGAACATCATAACATCTAGGGGAAAAGAATTTCAATGGTTGCTGCTTGGAGGTAAACATTGTGCTGCTCAGGAGGTTTCTGTAGCAGCCTGATTTCCTCTGTTTGGAGCATGGGATGAATCCTAAGAGCATTTTTTATAGCACTACGTAATTGGGAGTCAGGAGATGTTCTAGGAGCCAGTGAGGACAGCCAAATGGTATAGGTAAAGCTCATTAAATGCTTAGAGTCATAGAATCAAAGAGCTGTACAGCACAGGAACAGAACCTTCGTTCCAAACCGTCCATGACGACCAGATATCCGAAATTAATCTAGCCCCACTTGCCAGCATTTGGCCCATATTGATCTAAACCCTTCCTATTCACATACCAATCTAGGTGCTTCTTAAATGTTATAACTGTACCAGCCTCCACCACTTCATCTGGCAGCTCTTTCTATGCACGCACCACCCTCTGTGTGAAAAAGTTGCCTGTTTGACCCCTTTTAAACCTTTCCCCTCCCACCTTAAACCTAGGCCCTTGAGTTTTGGACTCACCTACCGTGGGGAAAACATCTTGACTATTCACCCTATGCATTCTCATCATGACTTTACAAATGCCAATAAGGTCACCCTTAAGCCTCCAATGCTCCAGGGAAAATAACCCCAGTCTATGCAGCATCTACATATAGCTCAGACTCTCCTAGCCTGGGAACAAACTTGTAAACCCTTTCTGAACCCATTCAAGTTTCACAACATCCTTCTTTTAGCAAGGGGACCAGAACTGAATGCAGTATTCCACAAGTGGCCTAACCAATGTCCTATACAGCAACAACAAGACCTTGGAACTCCTGCAGGCAATACGCTGACCAATATGCAAGCATACCAAATGCTAACTTCACTATCCAAATCTACCTGCGACTCTACTTACAAGGAACTATGAACCTGCACTCCAAGGCTTCTTTGTTCAGCAACACTCCCGAGGACCTTACCATTGAGTATTTTGGTCCTGCACTGATTTGCCTTTCCAAAATGCAGCACCTCACATTTATCAAAACTAAATTGAATCTGCCACTCCTTAGACTATTGGCCTATCTGATTATGGGCCCATTGCACTGTGAGGTAACCTTCTTCACTGTACACCAACCCTCCAACTTTGGTTCATCTGCACGCTTACTAACCATACTTCCTTTGTTCACATCTGAATAATTTATGCAAATGATGAAAAACAGTAGACCCCGCACCAATCCTTGCAGCACATCACTGGTCCCAGGCCTCCAGTCTTAAAAACAACCCTCCACCACCACCCATCAGTGATATGAGGCCCAGTGTATGACTCAGAACATTGTTCTGATCAATTACCAAATCAAATAGTGTTGCTGCTAAGGCTTTGGGAATACTGTGAGGATATGAAAGACATTTTCTTCTTTTCAGAATGGACATTGGTGGGGGAAGGAGCCTACACTGTAACAGTTTACATTGACAGTGTCCATCAGAAATATAATACAACAACTGCCACTCAGAAAGTTACAGGGATCCACATATCAGACTCATAGAGATGGTTATGAAGTCTTGCTATGCACAATGTTTGCTCACAATGTTCCCCTCCTTTGTCTCCAGATGCGCCACGGAATCATTCAATTTCTTCTCTTGCTGTGATTAAAGATTCATCGATCAATATAATTGAGGGGAATTCTGCAGCGATAATCTGCTCCGTCGAGAGCTTCCCAGCTTCTAACCTGACATGGAGACATCTTAATATCACAATGAACAGAACAAGTTCCAACAATGAGCTGTGGTTGGAGATTCCTCACGTCACGTTCAAGGAAACTGGAGAGTATCACTGTGTGGCAGAGAATGCACATGGAGCAGTGGAGAGCTCCATAACCGTCACTGTGCAATGTGAGTGTACACAGTCTTCAACATCAAGGGGCAGCACAGTGGTCAATAGGGGTGCCACAGTGGCTCAGTGCTTAGAACTGCTGCCTCACACCACTAGGGACCCTGGTCTGATTGCACCCTTGGGTGACCATCTGGTCGAGTTTGCACATTTGCCCCGCGTCTGCATTGGCTCCGTCAGGGTGCTCCAGTCTCCTCTTGCATGCAAGATGTACAAATGAGTTTGATTGTCTATGCCAGATTGTCTGGTGGTGTCCTGGGATGTGTAGGTTAGCCATGGGAAATACAGGGTAGAGGGACAAGTCTGCATGTGTGATGCTCTTCGTAGGGTTGGTGTGGTTCATTGAGCCGAATGGCCTGTTTCCACACTGTCAGGAATCTACAGAAAAATAATTATACACACACAAACACACGAATGCAGACACATGTGTGGCATGTCCCCTCTCTCAGTTATTGCACTGGAACATCAGTATGAGCTTCAAATCTCTGTTGACTGACAAGATACTGCCTTGAACCAGAAATGGCCTGCACAAAGAACTGTGGATTTCTTTGTGGTGAATTTATTTTTATTGTTATATCCCTATATACTATAAAATCTAGCAATCCGTAAAAAAACGGCAACATTCAGAGAAAAGAATTCCAGTGCTCGCTGCAGTCAAACCTGTCTAAGTACAAAGGTGGGGTTTGCTGCGAGATTTTAAATATCTCATTCAGATCAGTTCAAGGGTCAGCCACCATTTAAGCTTCAATTGTTCAGACAGTTACTACTTTGAGAAAATAATGAGGCCACAGTGGACACCACATGTTTGGCAGCTGACAACAAAAATTCTGTTGTTACACCTCTCTGCACACTACAATGCTTCAGACATTGGTGGCAGGATTTCAAGCTCTGCTTGGACAATTTGGTAAATTAATTCTTTCTTTCTCCACAAATGCTGCTTGTTCTGTCAAGAATTTCAAGGTTTTTCAGTTTTCATTTTAGATTTTGAACTATTTTTCCAACACTGCATAGTGAATAACTGAATAGCTTTTTCTTAGTAGGGAATATTATCAAAAGACATGAATCAAATGTAGGTGAAGAGAGAAAAGTCAGACACCGCAGTGATCTGACTAAGTAGTGAAATAGGCTCCAGGCCTACTCCTGTTCCTCAAATTTCTCCCAATTATACATTGTTCAGTCTATATATGTTGTCTTGCATTCTTCTAAGATTTGTTGGCTGTGGCATGTGTCTCTTCACTAAGCTTTTCTATATAATGTAGCCAGACGTATGTCTTCATAAAAATACTATCAAAAATATGTTACAGTACACAGTGTTTCCAAAAATAACTCAAATTCCCAATTTGCTTCGCAAACAAGGTTTGCTAAATATTCCAGTATGCTGGGCTTTAAAGACCTCAGAATGCAAAAATTAGCATGAGCTCAGTGTTTGATCAAAACCTTTGATTTCACTGATGCTTCCCAACAGCCTGAGAGTTTCATTTTAGTTACATGAGATGACATTCAGTTACTGTACTGCTCTCCCCAGGTTAACATACAAGGATTAGATTTTAGTTAGCTAATGAGAGCATGAAAATTGAATTCCATTTTCACAATTGCTGTTTTTGTAAAACAACATCGCAGAATGTGGGTGTTATCTGACAGATTTATGGTCAGTCTACATGGTGACTTTTTTCATTATGTTACTTCCTTCTCCATTGTCGTCTGTGTGGTGAAAGTGCCAATCTGATCCATGCTTTTTTTGTGCAACTGAATGGCCTACTGGGCCTCTGCCGAGTGAAGTTACATGAACAAAGACCCATGCATAGGCCAAATTGGACAGGCTTTGCATTCTCTGTTTGTTAATAGAAAGTGGTGACTAGTTGGGTTTTTAAAACAGTAAGAATTTCAAGGCACTTTTTGAAAACTTACTTTTTTATTTCAAATTTTATTCACTGAATTCAAACTTTAAAAATTGTCATCGGAGGTTTGAATGCAAATTCTATGGATTGTTACAAAAACAGAAATCTCTGCAAAGGCTCAGCAGGTCTGGCAACATCTGTGGAGAGACATGAGAGTTTTGGGGTTAGTGACCCTTCCTCAGAACTGATAGTAGCTGGGGAAAAGTTGTTTCTTTTACATTAGATAGGGTGTTGGGAGGGTGATAAGGTGTAACCAATCAGTGGAGTTAGAGCCTAAAGACACAGATGAACAGTTGGACAGTCAAAGGTGTGGATATCAATCAGACTAGAAGAATGGATAGGTAATTTGGACCATTAGTGGTTCACACTGGGTTGTGTATAATAGCAGACCACATGATAACAAGGCACTGGTGTTTAGAGGTTGAAGAAGGCCTGGTGTTTAGGGATTGGGTCAGGACATGGAAGAATGTGCATCAAGTCCAAAACTTGTTGAGCTCAACATTGAGTCCAGAAGACTGTGGAACTCCCATGCAGAAAATGAGATGCTTTTGCTCTTGCTTGCACTGAGCTTTGCTGGAGTACTAGTGCAAGACAGATGATGACGAGGGAACATAGTAGTATATTGAAGTGGCAGGCAATGAGAAGCTCAGGGTTTCTGTTCCAAAAATGACCATGTCCTTCCAGTTGAAGGCAGTTAAAAGTGTGCAGAAAGATGACAATAGCAGTGGTGGAGTTACCGCAGTGAATAATGAAACAGGCACGGTGTGTTCCAAGCACAAAATGACACAATTTAGTGTTGAGGACTGCCAGACGGATGATTAACAGTTCATTTGTTTAACATACATTTTACTTGAGGTGTTTCGCCTCAGTATTACTCTGACCACTGAGTACTATTTAAGTAAAAGTGCATGTTTTTGCAACATAAAAACTTTTAGCCAATCTTCTCCAGCATTGTTCAGTATGGCATGAAAAATACAATCATAGAGATATACAGCATGAAAACAGACCTTTCAGCCCATCTTGTCCATGTCGAGCAGGTATCTGACATAAATCTCATCCCATTTGCCAGCATTTGGCTCAGATCCATCTAAACACTTGCTACTCATATACATATCCAGATGCCTTCTAAATTTGTATTCATACCTGCATCCAGCAATTCCTCTGTCAGCTCATACCATACACGCACCACTCGCTGTGTGATAAAGATGTCCCATAGGTCCCTTTTACATCATTCCCCTCTCGCCTTAAACCTATAACATCTGGTTTTGGATCACCCATCTCGGGGACTGGACCAGGCCCCTCATGACTTGTAACCCTCGACTAAGGTCAACCTCAGCCTCTGATATTCCAAGGAAAACAGTCCCAGCCGATGCAGCATTTCCCTGTAGCTCAAACCCTCCAACCCTAGCAACATCTGCAGAGCTCTTTTCTCGACCTTTCTAGTTTCACAACATCCTTCATTTGGGAGTGAGACCAGAATTGAACACAGTACTCCAAAGTCAACACCATATAAAACTGCAACATTATCCCTCAACTACTAAACTGACCAATTAAGGCAAGCATAATAAATGCCTTCTTCACTATGCTATTGATAAGTGACTCCACATTTAAGCACCTATGAACCTGCGCTCCAAATTCTTTTTGTTCAGCAACGCTCCCCCAGTAGTTGCTGGGAAGTGTATAAGTCCACTTTGGTTTTTCTATGAAAAATTTAGCACCTCACGTTTGTCTAAATTAAACTCCATCTGTCATTTCTCAGCCCATTGGCCCATCTGATCACGATTACATTGTGCTCTGAGTTAACCTTCACTGTTCACCACAGCTCCAATTTTAGTGTCATCTGCAAACTTAGTAACCATACCTCAGTCCAAATTGTACAAATAGCTGACAAAACACAAGGGACCAGCACCAATCCTTGTGGTACAACACTGGTAACGGCAGTCAATCTTAAAAGCAACCCTCGACCACCACCTTTCAGTGATATGAGGCCCAGTGTATGGCCCAGAACATACCCCTGATCAATTATTCATTCAAATAGCGAGGAATTGATACCTGTTATAAATGAAATTTGAATGCAATTTCAAGATCCAGTGGGTCTCTAATGTCTGGGAGTGTTGTTGAGACATTTTTGGGATCTATCTTCAGCTCATTTAGTATTTGATGAGTTCTGTGAGAGTAATCAATCACAGTCTCTCTGTTAACTTTGAAAAAATAATAGAAGCTGTGCATATATTGCCAGTTGTACTACTATTCTAACTTTGGATAGTTACATTTTTCATTTGTTAGCACCATTGAATGTTGTGAATTTATTCTCCTTTTAGGTAAGTGGCATCTCATAATTTGTCTCTTTAAAGTCAACCTCCTCGTCCCTCACCAGATGGGAACCCGGTGATCTGATCTGCAATCATAACATATCCCTCAAAGTTCTGTTGGTCAAATCCAATATTTCACTGCCAAGGCTTTGGGAATATGATGAGAATGTGAAACACATTTTCTTCCATTCAGAATGGACAGCACCATCATTGGTGGATGGATCAATCTGAGCTGTGACAGTGTACATTGGCAGTGTCCATCAGAAATATCATACAGCAACGTCCAATCAGAAGGTTATGGGGGGATCCAAAGATCAGCATCATAGATATGGTTATGGAGTCCTGCTGTGCACCATGTTTTCTCACAATATTCTCCTCCTTTGTCTCTAGATGCACCACGGGACCTCGCAATTTCTTCCCTTGCTGTGATTAAAGATTCAACAATCAATATATTTGAGGAGAATTCTGCAGTGATAATCTGCACTGTCGAGAGCTTCCCAGCTTCTAACCTGATCTGGAGACATCTTAATGCCACAATGAACAGGACAAGTTCCGACAATGAGCTGTGGTTGCAGATTCCTCACGTTACATACAGGGAGACCGGAGACTATCAGTGTGTGGCGGAGAATGAACATGGGGCCGTGAAGGGCTCCATAACCATCAATGTGGAATGTGAGTGTACACAGACTTCAACATTAAGGGGTGGCATGGCGGCTCAATGGTTAGAACTGCAGCCTCACACCACCAGAGACCCTGATTTGATTCCACATTTGGCAGCCATCATATCCCAAGATATGTAGGTTAGATGTGCTAGCCATTGGAAATATAATGTAGGGGATGGATCTGCGTGTCATGCTTTTCGGCAGGTCAGTATGGACTTATTGGGATGAATAGCCTGTTTCCACACTGTAGGGACACTATATAGAAAAATCTCTCCTATAAACACACACAAACACATGATAACAACTCCGCAGGCACATGTGTAACACATTCCCTCGATGAGTTGTGGTACTGCATAATTAATTCTCTGTTGACTGACAAGATGCAGCCTTGAGACAGCAATGCCCTGCAAAGATAATTAGAGGGTAGTTCATTTTGTCGTTAAATTATTTTTATCGTTATATTCACATGTGTTGTATAATCCAGATATCAGTGAATATTGCAATATTCAGGGAACATGAATTCCAGGGATTACAACATTCAGTCCTCCCGAGGGATAAAGGTGTAGTTCATTGCAAAGTTTTAAATATCTCATTCACTTTAATTCAAAGGTCAGCCACCATTAAATTTTCAATTGTTCAGCTGGGGGTAGAGTGAGAAATCCAACAGCTGGCTCTGTGCGGGATCGATGCTCTGAGCATTGAGAAAGTTTTGAGGCATTGGTGGAGGTCGCATAATTGGCTGGTGACAGAGGATTTCTGCCCTTTTGACACGCTGCACACTGCAGTAACTCAGACATTGGTGGCACGATTTCAAGCTCTCTGTGAAAAATTCGGTCAATGAACTCTTTCTTTCTCCAAATGCTGTTTGATCTGTCAAGAATTTCAAGGTTTTTCAGGTTTCATTTTAGATTTTGAATGTTTTTCCCAACACTGGGAGTGAATAACTGGACAGCATTTTAATAGGTAGAAAATGTTATCAAAAGACATGGGTCACATGTAGAAAAATGGAGACAAGATGGAGACCGCAGTGATCTGACTAAGTGGTGAAATAGGCTCCTGGCCTAATCTTGTTCCTCAAATTTCTCCCAATTACACATTCTTCAGCCTATGTATGTTGTCTTGTATTCTTCTCAAATTTGTTGACTGTGGCCAGTGTGTTTTCACTAAGATTTTCTATATAGGAGAGCTAGATGAATATCGTCATATAAATGTTATCAAACATACATTATTGCGCATCGTGTTTACATCAAATATTACAACCCTGTTTGCTTTGCAAACATGTTGTGTTAAATATTCTGCTATGCTGGGCTTTAAAGACCTCAGAATAGAAAAATGAGAATGAGCTCAGTGATCAAAAATTTTGATACCATGAATGCTTCCAGACATCCTGAGAGTTTCTTCTTACTTGCATGGAATGGCTTTCAGTTACTGGACTGCTCTTCTCGGGTCAACATACAAGGATTAGATTTTAGTGAGCTAATGGGAAAATCACAATTGAATTCCATTTTCACAGTTGCTGTTTTTGTGGGCGTAACTGGCAGATGTATGGTCAGCCCATATGGTGACTTTTCTCAATAGGTTACTGCCTTCTCTGTTGTAGTCTGTGTGGTGGAAGTGCCAATCTGATCCATGCTATTTATTTGTGCAACTGAATGGCCTACTGGGCCTCTGCACAGTGAAGTGAAGTGAACTAGAGACCCAGGCATGGGTTTTCGACAGGTTTTGCATGCTCTGTTTGTTAATAGAAAGTGGTGACTAGTTCAATTTTTAAAACAATGTAAATTGCACAGCACTTTTTTAAAAATTTACATGTTTTAAATTTCAAATTTCATTAACTGAAGTCAAAGTTTTAAAATTGTCATGGGAGGTTTGAATGCAAATTCCATAGATTGTTACAAAAAAAGAAATTGCTGCAAAGGCTCAGCAGGTCTGACAACACCTGCAGCGAGAAATAAGAGTTCATGTTTTGGGTCAGTGACTCTTCCTCATAATTGATGGTTGCTGGGAATAGGTTGTTTCTTTTAGATTAAATAGGGTGGTCGGACAGTGATAAATTGCAACTGATAGGTGGAGATAGAGCCCAAAGACACAGATGAACAGTTGCTCAAATGAATGGATAACAATGACACTAGGAGAATAGATAGACAATTCGTACAATTAGTGGTTAACAATGCACAGTGTATGATAACAGTCCACATGATAACAGGACCCGGTGTGTAGGGGTTTTGTCAGGTGATGGAAGAAGGTGCCTTAAGTCTTAAATTTGTTGAATACAACAGTGAGTCCAGAAAACTGTAGAATTCCCATGTGGAAAACATGGTGCTTTTGCTCTACCTAGCACTGAGCTTTGCTGAAATACCAGACCGTATCCAAGACAGATGATGATGAGAGAACACAGTATTGTGTTGAAATGGTAGGTAACCAGAAGCTCAGGGTTTCTCTCTACAAAAACAACATTGTGCTTCCATTGAAGGCAGTTAGAAGTGTGCAGAGAGATGACAGTAGCAACGGTGGATTTACAGTGGTGAACAATAAGACAGGAATTTGGCTCATATCCATCGAAACCTTGCCCATTCATCTACCCATTAAGATGCTTTTTAAATTTGTAATCATACCCATGTCCACCACTTCATCCAGCAGCTCATAGCATATACGTAACACCCTCTTCATAATAGCGATGCCCCTTACATCCCTTTTATATCTTTCCCTCCTCACCTTAAACCTATGTCCTCTTGATTTGGACTCACCCACCCCAGGGAAAAGACCATGTCAGTTTACCCTACCAATGCCCCTCATGATTTAAACCTCTATAAAGTCAACTTTCACCAGCCAAAACCCCAAGGAAAATAGTCCCAGCCGATGCAGCATCTCCCTCTAGATCAAACCCTCCAACCCTGGTAACATCTTCATAAACCTTTCTAGTTTCACAACATCCTTCTTTAGGAGGATCTTTCCATCCTCGCTCTCCACTGGAGTCGTACCTAAGGACTGGAGAGAGGCAAATGTAATTCCTCTCTTCAAGAAAGCAAATAGGGAAATCCCCAGCAATTGCAGACCAGTAAATCTCACGTCTGTCGTCTGCAAGGTGTTAGAAAGGATTCTGAGGGATAGGATTTATGACCATTTGACTCAATCAAATGCAGTCAACATGGCTTTGTGAGGGGCAGGTCATGCCTCACAAACCTTATCGAGCTCTTTGAGGATGTGACTAGAAAAGTTGATGAAGGTCGAGCTGTGGATGTGGTGTATATGGACTTCAGTAAGGCATTTGATAAAGTTCCCCATGGTAGGCTCATTCAGAAGGTCAGGAGGAATGGGATACAGGGGAACTTAGCTGTCTGGATACAGAATTGGCTGGCCAACAGAAGGCAGCGAGTGGTAGTAGAAGGAAAATATTCTGCCTGGAAGTCAGTGGTGAGTGGTGTTCCACAGGGCTCTGTCCTTGGGCCTCTACTGTTTGTAATTATTGTTAATGACTTGGATGAGGAGATTGAAGGATGGGTCAGCAAGTTTGCAGATGACACAAAGGTTGGAGGTGTCGTTGACAGTATAGAGGGCTGTTGTAGGCTGCAGCGGGACATTGACAGGATGCAGAGGTGGGCTGAGAGGTGGCAGATGGAGTTCAACCTGGATAAATGCAAGGTGATGCATTTTGGAAGGTCGAATTTGAAAGCTGAGTACAGGATTAAGGATAGGATTTTTGGCAGTGTGGAGGAACAGAGGGATCTTGGTGTACAGATACATGGATCCCTTAAAATGGCCACCCAAGTGGACAGGGTTGTTAAGAAAGCAGATGGTGTTTTGGCTTTCATTAACAGGGGGATTGAGTTTAAGAGTTGTGGGATCTTGTTGCAGCTCTATAAAACTTTGGTTAGACGGCACATGGAATACTGCGTCCAAATCTGGTCGCCCTATTATAGGAAAGATGTGGATGCTTTGGAGAGGGTTCAGAGGAGGTTTACCAGGATGCTGCCTGGACTGGAGGGCTTATCTTATGAAGAGAGGTTGACTGAGCTCGGAGTTTTTTCATTGGAGAAAAGGAGGAGGTATGGGCACCTAATTGAGGTATACAAGATAATGAGAGGCATAGATAGAGTTGATAGCCAGAGACTATTTCCCAGAGCAGAAAAGGCTAACACGAGGGGTCATAGTTTTAAGCTGGTTGGAACAAAGTATAGAGGGGATGTCAGAGGCGGGTTCTTTACACAGAGAGTTGTGAGAGCACGGAATGCGTTGCCAGCAGCAGTGGAAGCGATGTCGTTGGGGTCATTTAAGAGACTGCTGGACATGCATATGGTAACAGAAATTTGAGGGTGCATACATGAGGATCAATGGATGGCACAACATCGTGGGCTGAAGGGCCTGTTCTGTGCTGTACTCTTCTATGTTCCATGTTCTATGTTCTATAGGAGGGAGACCAGAATTGAAAGCAATACTCCAAAACCAATGCCATATAAAACTGCAACATGACCTCCCAATTACTAAACCCAATGCATTGACTCATAAAGGCAAGCAAACCAAACACCTTCTTTGTTATCCTATCTACATGTGACTCCACAATGAACGAACTATGAAACTCCAAGGCCTCTTTGTTCAGCAACACTCCGGAAGAACTTACTTCTAAGTGAATAAGTCCTGCCCTGATCTTTATTTACAAAATGCAGCACCTCACATTTGTTTAAATTAAGCTCATCTGCCATTTCTCAGCCCATTGGCCCATTTGATCACGATGTTGATGTACTCTGATTTAACCTTCTTCTCTGTAAACTACACCTCCAATTTTAGTGTCCTCTGCAAACTTGATAAACATATAATCAACATTCTATCCAAATTGTTTAAATAACTGTAAAAATCAATGGATCAGCACCAATCCCTGTGGTACACATGCTTTTCACAGGCCTCCAGTCTTAAAAGTAACCCTCCACCACCATCCTTCAGTGATATGAGTCCCATTGTGTAGCACAGAACATATCCCTGATCAATTACGCATTCAAATAGCAAGGAATTGCTATCCCTTATAAATGAGATTTGAATGAGATTTCATCATCCACAGGATCATTCATGTATGGAAGTGTTGCTGAGACATTTTTTGGGATCTATCTTCACCTCATTTAGTATTTGATGAGTTCTGTGGGGGTAATTGATCACAGCCTCGCTGTTAATTTTGAAAACAAAAATAGAAATTGCATATATATTGCCAATTCTAACTTTGGATTGTGACATTTTTCATTTGTTAACACCATGGAATGTTGTAACTGAATTCTGTTTTTCAGTAAGAGGCATCTCAGACTTTGCCTCGTTTAAAGAAAGTATCCTCATTCCTCAAGAGATGGGAACTTGAAGATCTGGTCTGAGATCATAACATATCCCTAAATATTGTGTTGATCAAATCCAATTCATTGCTGCTCATGGCTTTGGGAATACTGTGAGGATGTGAAAGACATTTTCTTTCTTCAACAATGGACAGCATCCTCATTGGTGGGAAGAAGAACCTACAGAGTGATAGTTTACATTGGCAGTGTCCATCAGAAATATCATACAGCAACTTCCACTCCGACGTTTATGGGGCATCCACACATATCAGCGTCATAGAGATGGTTATGGAGTCTTGTTGTGCACCATGTCTGCTCACAATATTCTCCTCCTTTGTTTCTAGATGCGCCACGGAATCTCTCAATTTCTTCCCTTGCTGTGGTTAAAGATTCATCGATCAATATAATTGAGGGGAATTCTGCAGTGATAATCTGCTCCGTCGAGAGCTTCCCAGCTTCTAACTTGATCTGGAGACATCTTAATGCCACAATGAACAGGACAAGTTCCGACAATGAGCTGTGGTTGCAGATTCCTCACGTTACATACAGGGAGACTGGAGACTATCAGTGTGTGGCGGAGAATGAACGTGGGGCAGTGAAGGGCTCCATAACCATCAATGTGGAATGTGAGTGTACACAGACTTCAACATTAAGGGGTGGCATGGTAGCTCAATGGTTAGGACTGCAGCCTCATATCACCAGCGACCCTGATTTGATTCCACATTTGGCAGCCATCTGTGTCAAGTTTGCACGTTTGCCCCGTGTCTCCATAGGTTCCCTCCGGGTGCTACAAATCGTCCCACTTTTTCTTAGAACATAGAACATTACAGCACAGTACAGGCCCTTCAGCCCTCGATGTTGTGCCAACCTGTCATACCGATCTGAAGCCCATCTAACCTACACTATTCCAGGTACGTCCATATGCTTATCCAATGATGACTTAAATGTACCTAAAGTTGGTGAATCTACTACCGTTGCATTCAAAGCGTTCCATTCCCTTACTACTCTCTGAGTAAAGAAACTACCTCTGACATCTGTCCTATATCTTTCACCGCTCAATTTAAAGCTATGCCCCCTCGTGCTCGCCATCACCATCCTCGGAAAAAGGCTCTCCCTATCCACCCTAACTCGCCCTCTGATTATTTTATATGTTTCAATTAAGTCACTTCTCAACCTTCTTCTCTCCAACAAAAACAGCCTCAAGTCCCTGAGCCGTTTCTCGTACAACATTCCCTCCATACCAGGCAACATCCTAGTAAATCTCCTCTGCACCCTTTCCAAAGCTTCCAGTTGTCAAGATGTGCAGTTAAATGAATTGGCTGTGGCAGATTGCACTTTAGTTTCCCAAGATATGTAGGTTAGATGTGCTCGCCAATGGAAATATAAGGTAGGGGATGGATCTACGTGTCATGCTTTTCGACAGGTCAGTAGGACTTATTGGGATGAATACCCTGTTTCCACACTGTAGGGATTATGTATAGAAAAATCTCTCCTATATACACACACAAACACATGATAACAGCTCCGCAGGCACATGTGCGACACATTCCCTCGATGAGTTGTGGTACTGCATAATTAATTCTCTGTTGACTGACAAGATGCAGACTTGAGACAGCAATGCCCTGCAAAGATAATTAGAGGATAGTTCAATTTGTCGTTAAATTATTTTTATCGTTATATTCACACGTGTTGTATAATCCAGTAATCGGTGAATATTGCAATATTCAGGGAACATGAATTCCAGGGATTACAACATTCAGTCCTCCCTAGGGATAAAGGTGTGGTTCGTTGCAAAGTTTTAAATATCTCATTCACTTTAATTCAAAGGTCAGCCACCATTAAATTTTCAATTGTTCAGCTGGGGGTAGAGTGAGAAATCCAACAGCTGGCTCTGTGCGGGATCGATGCTCTGAGCATTGAGAAAGTTTTGAGGCCTTGGTGGAGGTCACATAATTGGCTTGTGACAGCGATTTTCTGCCCTTGTGATGCTCTGCACACTGCAGTACCTCAGACATTGGTGGCAGGATTTCAACCTCTGTGAAAAATTCGGTCAATGAACTCTTTCTTTCTCCACAAATGCTGTGTGATCTGTCAAGAATTTCAAGGTTTTTCAGTTTTCATTTTAGATTTTGAATGTTTTTCCCAACACTGGGAGTGAATAGCTGGACAGCATTTTAATAGATAAAAAATGTTATCAAAAGACATGGGTCACATGTAGAAAAATGAAGACAAGATAGAGACCGCAGTGATCTGACTAAGTGGTGAAATAGGCTCCTGGCCTAATCTTGTTCCTCAAAATTCTCCCAATTACACATTCTTCTGCCTATGTATGTTGTCTTGTATTCTTATCAAATTTGTTGTCTGTGGCGTGTGTGTTTTCACTAAGATTTTCTACATAGGAGAGCTAGATGAATATCATCATATAAATGTTATCAAACATACATTACTGCGCATCGTGTTTACATCAAATATACCAACCTTGTTTGCTTTGCAAACATGTTGTGTTAAACATTCTGCTATGCTGAGCTTTAACAACCTCAGAATAGAAAAATTCGAATGACCTCAGTGATCAAAAATTTTGATACCATGAATACTTCCAGACATCCTGAGAGTTTCTTCTTACTTGCATGGAATGGCTTTCAGTTACTGGACTGCTCTTCTCGGGTCAACAAACAAGGATTAGATTTTAGTCAGCTAATGGGAAAATCACAATTGAATTCCATTTTCACAGTTGCTGTTTTTGTGGTCGTAACTGGCAGATTTATGGTCAGCCCATATGGTGACTTTTCTCAGTAGGTTACTGCCTTCTCCGTTGTAGTCTGTGTGGTGGAAGTGCCAATCTGATCCATGCTATTTATTTGTGCAACTGAATGGCCTACTGGGCCTCTGCACAGTGAAGTGAAGTGAACTAGAGACCCAGGCATGGGTTTGCGAAAGGTTTTGCGTGCTCTGTTTGTTAATAGAAAGTGGTGACTGGTTTAATTTTTAAAACAATGTAAATTGCACAGCACTTTTTGAAAAGTTTACATTTTTTAAATTTCAAATTTCATTAACGGAAGTCAAAGTTTGAAAGTTGTCATGGGAGGTTTGAATGCAAATTCCATAGATTGTTACAAAAAAAGAAATTGCTGCAATGGCTCAGCAGGTCTGACAACACCTGCAGCAAGAAATAAGAGTTCATGCTTTGGGTCAGTGACTCTTCCTCATAATTGATGGTCGCTGGGAATAGGTTGTTTCTTTTAGATCAGATAGGGTGGTCAGAGTGTGATAAATTGCAACTGATAGGAGGAGATAGAGCCCAAAGACACAGATGAACAGTTGCACAAAGGAGTGGATAACAATGATACTTGGAGAATAGATAGGCAATTCGTACAATTAGTGGTGAACAATGCATAGTGTATGATAACAGTCCACTTGATAACAGGACCCGGTGTGTAGGGGTTTTGTCAGGTGATGGAAGAAGGTGCTTTAAGTCTTAAATTTGTTGAATTCAACAGTGAGTCCAGAAAACTGTAGAATTCCCATGTGGAAAACATGGTGCTTTTGCACGACCTAGCACTGAGCTTCGCTGAAATACCAGACCGTATCCAAGACAGATGATGATGAGAGAACACAGTATTGTGTTGAAATGGTAGGTAACCAGAAGCTCAGGGTTTCTCTCTACAAAAACAACATTGTGCTTCCGTTGAAGGCAGTTAGAAGTTTGCAGAGAGATGACAGAAGCAACGGTGGAGTTACAGTGGTGAACAATAAGACAGGAATTTGGCTCATATCCATCAAAACCTTGCCCATTCATCTACCCATTAAGATGCTTTTTAAATTTGTAATCATACCCATGTCCACCACTTCATCCAGCAGCTCATAGCATATACGTACCACCCTGTTCATGATAGCGATGCCCCTTACGTCCCTTTTATATCTTTCCCTCCTCACCTTAAACCTATGTCCTCTTGTTTTGGACTCACCCACCCCAGGGAAACGACCATGTCAATTTACCCTATCCGTGCCCCTCATGATTGTAAACCTCTATAAAGTCAACGTTCACCCGCCGAAACCCCAAGGAAAATAGTTCCAACCTATGCAGCATCTCCCTCTAGATCAAACCCTCCAACCCTGGTAACATCTTCATAAACCTTGCTAGTTTCACAACTTTCTTCTTATAGGAGGGAGACCAGAATTGAACGCAATACTCCAAAACCAATGCCATATAAAACTGCAACATGACCTCCCAATTACTAAACCCAATGCATTGACTCATAAAGGCAAGCAAACCAAACACCTTCTTTGTTATCCTATCTACATGTGACTCCACAATGAATGAACTATGAAACTCCAAGGCCTCTTTGTTCAGCAACACTCCGGAAGAACTTACTTCTAAGTGTACAAGGCCTGCCCTGATCTTTCTTTACAAAATGCAGCACCTCACATTTGTTTAAATTAAGCTCATCTGCCATTTCTCAGCCCATTGGCCCAATTGATCACAATCATGATGTACTCTGATTTAACCTTCTTCTCTGTAAACTACACCTCCAATTTTAGTGTCCTCTGCAAACTTGATAATCATATAATCTACATTCTATCCAAATTTTTAAATAACTGTAAAAATCAATGGATCCGCACCAATCCCTGTGGTACACACGCTGGTCACAGGCCTCCAGTCTTAAAAGTAACCCTCCACCACCATCCCTCAGTGATATGAGGCCCATTGTATAGCACAGAACATATCCCTGATCAATTACGCATTCAAATAGCAAGGAATTGCTATCCCTTATAAATGAGATTTGAATGAGATTTCATCATCCACAGGATCATTCATGTATGGAAGTGTTGCTGAGACGGTTTTTGGGATCTATCTTCACCTCATTTAGTATTTGATGAGTTCTGTTGGGGTAATTGATCACAGCCTCGCTGTTAATTTTGAAAACAAAAATAGAAGTTTTATATATATTGCCAATTCTAACTTTGGATTGTGACATTTTTCATTTGTTAACACCATGGAATGTTGTAACTGAATTCTGTTTTTCAGTAAGAGGCATCTCAAACATTGCCTCGTTTAAAGAAAGCATCCTCATACCTCAAGAGATGGGAACTTGAAGATCTGGTCTGAGATCATAACATATCCCTCAATATTGAGTTGATCAAATCCAATTCATTGCTGCTAATGGCTTTGGGAATACCGTGAGGATGTGAAAGACATTTTCTTTCTTCAACAATGGACAGCATCCTCATTGGTGGGAAGAAGAACCTACAGAGTGATAGTTTACATTGGCAGTGTCCATCAGAAATATCATACAGCAACTTCCACTCCGACGTTTATGGGGCATCCACACATATCAGCGTCATAGAGATGGTTATGGAGTCTTGTTTTGCACCATGTCTGCTCACAGTATTCTCCTCCTTTGTTTCTAGATGCGCCACGGAATCTCTCAATTTCTTCCCTTGCTGTGGTTAAAGATTCATCGATCAACATAATTGAGGGAAATTCTGCAGTGATAATCTGCTCCGTCGAGAGCTTCCCAGCTTCTAACCTGATCTGGAGACATCTTAATGCCACAATGAACAGGACAAGTTCCGACAATGAGCTGTGGTTGCAGATTCCTCACGTTACATACAGGGAGACTGGAGACTATCAGTGTGTGGCGGAGAATGAACATGGGGCAGTGAAGGGCTCCATAACCACCAATGTGGAATGTGAGTGTACACAGACTTCAACATTAAGGGGTGGCATGGTGGCTCAATGGTTGGAACTGCAGCCTCATACCACCAGCGACCCTGATTTGATTCCACATTTGGCAGCCATCTGTGTCAAGTTTGCACGTTTGCCCCGTGTCCGCATGGGTTCCCTCCGGGTGCTACAAAACCTCCCACTTTTTCTTAGAACATAGAACATTACAGCACAGTCCAGGCCCTTCGGCCCTCGATGTTGTGCCGACCTGTCATACCGATCTGAAGCCCATCTAACCTACACTATTCCATGTACGTCCATATGCTTAACCAATGACGACTTAAATGTACCTAAAGTTGGTGAATCTACTACCGTTGCATTCAAAGCGTCCCATTCCCTTACTACTCTCTGAGTAAAGAAACTACCTCTGACATCTGTCCGAGATCTTTCACCCCTCAATTTAAAGCTATGCCCCCTCGTGCTCGCCGTCACCATCCTCGGAAAAAGGCTCTCCCTATCCACCCTATCTAACCCTCTGATTATTTTATATGTTTCAATTAAGTCACCTCTCAACCTTCTTCTCTCTAACGAAAACAGCCTCAAGTCCCTCAGCCTTTCCTCGTACGACCTTCCCTCCATACCAGGCAACATCCAAGTAAATCTCCTCTGCGCCATTTCCAAAGCTTCCACTTGTCAAGATGTGCAGTTAAGTGAATTGGCTGTGGCAGATTGCTCTTTAGTTTCCCAAGATATGTAGGTTAGATGTGCCAGCCAATGGAAATATAAGGTAGGGGATGGATCTACGTGTCATGCTTTTTGGCAGGTCAGTCTGGACTTATTGGGATGAATAGCCTGTTTCCACACTGTAGGGATACTATATAGAAAAATCTCTCCTATATACACACACAACCACATGATAACAGCTCCGCAGGCACATGTGCGACACATTCCCTCGATGAGTTGTGGTACTGCATAATTAATTCTCTGTTGACTGACAAGATGCAGCCTTGAGACAGCAATGCCCTGCAAAGATAATTAGAGGGTAGTTCATTTTGTCGTTAAAATATTTTTATCGTTATATTCACATGTGTTGTATAATCCAGCAATTGGGGAATATTGCAATATTCAGGGAACATGAATTCCAGGGATTACAACATTCAGTCCTCCCTAGGGATAAAGGTGTGGTTCATTGCAAAGTTTTAAATGTCTAATTCACTTTAATTCAAAGGTCAGCCACCATTAAATTTTCAATTGTTCAGCTCGGGGGAGAGTGAGAAATCCAACAGCTGGCTCTGTGCAGGACAAATTCTCTGAGTATTGAGAAAGTTTAGAGGCCGTGGTGGAGGTCGCATAATTGGCTGGTGACAGAGGATTCCTCCCCTTTTGACGCGCTGCACACTGCAGTAACTCAGACATTGGTGACACGATTTCAAGCTCTCTGTGAAAAATTCTGTCAATGAACTCTTTCTTTCTGCACAAATGCTGTTTGATCTGTCAAGAATTTCAAGGTTTTTCAGGTTTCATTTTAGATTTTGAATGTTTTTCCCAACACTGGGAGTGAATAACTGGACAGCATTTTAATAGGTAGAAAATGTTATCAAATGACATGGGTCACATGTAGAAAAATGGAGACAAGATAGAGACCGCAGTGATCTGACTAAGTGGTGAAATAGGCTCCTGGCCTAATCTTATTCCTCAAATTTCTCCCAATTACACATTCTTCAGCCTATGTATGTTGTCTTGTATTCTTCTCAAATTTGTTGTCTGTGGCGTGTGTGTTTTCACTAAGATTTTCTACATAGGAGAGCTAGATGAATATCATCATATAAATGTTATCAAACATACATTACTGCACATCATGTTTACATCAAATATTCCAACCCTGTTTGCTTTGCAAACATGTTGTGTTAAATATTCTGCTATGCTGGGCTTTAAAGACCTCAGAATAGAAAAATGAGAATGAGCTCAGTGATCAAAAATTTTGATACCATGAATACTTCCAGACATCCTGAGAGTTTCTTCTTACTTGCATGGAATGGCTTTCAGTTACTGGACTGCTCTTCTCGGGTCAACATACAAGGATTAAGTTTTAGTGAGCTAATGGGAAAATCACAATTGAATTCCATTTTCACAGTTGCTGTTTTTGTGGGTGTAACTGGCAGATTTATGGTCAGCCCATATGGTGACTTTTCTCAATAGGTTACTGCCTTCTCCGTTGTAGTCTGTGTGGTGGAAGTGCCAATCTGATCCATGCTATTTATTTGTGCAACTGAATGGCCTACTGGGCCTCTGCACAGTGAAGTGAAGTGAACTAGAGACCCAGGCATGGGTTTTCGACAGGTTTTGCATGCTCTGTTTGTTAATAGAAAGTGGTGACTAGTTCAATTTTTAAAACAATGTAAATTGCACAGCACTTTTTTAAAAATTTACATGTTTTAAATTTCAAATTTCATTAACTGAAGTCAAAGTTTGACAGTTGTCATGGGAGGTTTGAATGCAAATTCCATAGATTGTTACAAAAAAAGAAATTGCTGCAAAGGCTCAGCAGGTCTGACAACACCTGCAGCGAGAAATAAGAGTTCATGTTTTGGGTAGGTGACTCTTCCTCATAATTGATGGTCGCTGGGAATAGGTTGTTTCTTTTAGATTAGATAGTGTGGTCGGACAGTGATAAATTGCAACTGATAGGTGGAGATAGAGCCCAAAGACACAGATGAACAGTTGCACAAAGGAGTGGATAACAATGATACTAGGAGAATAGATGGGCAATTCGTACAATTAGTGGTGAACAATGCATAGTGTATGATAACAGTCCACATGATAACAGGACCCGGTGTGTAGGGGTTTTGTCAGGTGATGGAAGAAGGTGCCTTAAGTCTTAAATTTGTTGAATTCAACAGTGAGTCCAGAAAACTGTAGAATTCCCATGTGGAAAACATGGTGCTTTTGCTCTACCTAGCACTGAGCTTCGCTGAAATACCAGACCGTATCCAAGACAGATGATGATGAGAGAACACAGTATTGTGTTGAAATGGTAGGTAACCAGAAGCTCAGGGTTTCTCTCTACATAAACAACATTGTGCTTCCATTGAAGGCAGGTAGAAGTGTGCAGAGAGATGACAGTAGCAACGGCGGAGTTACAGTGGTGAACAATAAGACAGGAATTTGGCTCATATCCATCGAAACCTTTCCCATTCATTTACCCATTAAGATGCTTTTTAAATTTGTAATCATACCCATGTCCACCACTTCATCCAGCAGCTCATACCATATGCGTACCACCCTGTTCATGATAGCGATGCCCCTTCCGTCCCTTTTATATCTTTCCCTCCTCACCTTAAACCTATGTCCTCTTGTTTTGGACTCACCCACCCCAGGGAAAAGACCATGTCAATTTACCCTATCCATGCCCCTCATGATTGTAAACCTCTATAAAGTCAACTTTCACCCGCCAAAACCCCAAGGAAAATAGTCCCAGCCTATGCAGCATCTCCCTCTAGATCAAACCCTCCAACCCTGGTAACATCTTCATAAACCTTTCTAGCTTCACAACTTCCTTCTTATAGGAGGGAGACCAGAATTGAACGCAATACTCCAAAACCAATGCCATATAAAACTGCAACATGTCCTCCCAATTACTAAACCGAATGCATTAACTCATAAAGGCAAGCAAACCAAACATCTTCTTTGTTATCCTATCTACATGTGACTCCACATTGAATGAACTATGAAACTCCAAGGCCTCTTTGTTCAGCAACACTCCCAAAGAACTTACTTCTAAGTGTATAAGTCCTGCCCTGATGTTTCTTTACAAAATGCAGCACCTCACATTTGTTTAAATTAAGCTCATCTGCCATTTCTCAGCCCATTGGCCCAGTTGATCACAATCATGATGTACTCTGATTTAACCTTCTTCTCTGTAAACCACACCTCCAGAATTTAGTGTCCTCTGCAAACTTGATAAACATATAATCTACATTCTATCCAAATTGTTTAAATAACTGTAAAAATCAATGGATCCGCACCAATCCCTGTGGTACACACGCTTTTCACAGGCCTCCAGTCTTAAAAGTAACCCTTCACCACCATCCTTCAGTGATATGAGGCCCATTGTATAGCACAGAACATATCCCTGATCAATTACGCATTCAAATAGCAAGGAATTGCTATCCCTTATAAATGAGATTTGAATGAGATTTCATCATCCACAGGATCATTCATGTATGGAAGTGTCGCTGAGACATTTTTTTGGGATCTATCTTCACCTCATTTAGTATTTGATGAGTTCTGTGGGGGTAATTGATCACAGCCTCGCTGTTAATTTTGAAAAGAAAAATAGAAATTGTGTATATATTGCCAATTCTAACTTTGGATTGTGACATTTTTCATTTGTTAACACCATGGAATGTTGTAACTGAATTCTGTTTTTCACTAAGTGGCATCTCAAACTTTGCCTTGTTTAAAGAAAGCATCCTCATTCCTCAAGAGTTGGGAACTTGAAGATCTGGTCTGAGATCATAACATATCCCTCAATATTGTGCTGATCAAATCCAATTGATTGCTGCTAATGGCTTTGGGAATACCGTGAGGATGTGAATGACATTTTCTTTCTTCAACAATGGACAGCATCCTCATTGGTGGGAAGAAGAACCTACAGAGTGATAGTTTACATTGGCAGTGTCTATCAGAAATATCATACAGCAACTTACACTCAGACGTTTATGGGGCATCCACACATATCAGCGTCATAGAGATGGTTATGGAGTCTTGTTGTGCACCATGTTTGCTCACAATATTCTCCTCCTTTGTTTCTAGATGCGCCACGGAATCTCACAATTTCTTCCCTTGCTGCGATTAAAGATTCATCGATCCATATAATTGAGGGGAATTCTGCACTGATAATCTGCTCCATCGAGAGCTTCCCAGCTTCTAACCTGATCTGGAGACATCTTAATGACACATTGAACGGGACAAGTTCCGACAATGAGCTGTGGTTGCAGATTCCTCACGTTACATACAGGGAGACTGGAGACTATCAGTGTGTGGCGGAGAATGAACATGGGGCAGTGAAGGGCTCCATAACCATCAATGTGGAATGTGAGTGTACACAGACTTCAACATTAAGGGGTGGCATGGTGGCTCAATGGTTAGAACTGCATCCTCATACCACCAGACACCCTGATTTGATTCCACATTTGGCAGCAATCTGTGTCAAGTTTGCACGTTTGCCCCGTGTCCGCATAGGTTCCCTCCGGGTGCTACAAATCCTCCCACGTTTTCTTAGAACATAGAACATTACAGCACAGTACAGACCCTTCGGCCCTCGATATCCTGCCGATCTGTCATACCAATCTGAAGCCCATCTAACCTACCCTATTCCATGTATGTCCATATGCTTATCCAATGACAACTTAAATGTACCTAAAGTCGGCGAATCTACTACCGTTGCAGGCAAAGCGTTCCATTCCCTCACTACTCTCTGACTAAAGAAACTACCTCTGACATCAGTCCGATACCTTTCACCTCTCAATTTAAAGCTATGCCCCCTCGTGCTCGCCGTCACCATCTTCTGAAAAAAGGTCTCCCTATCCACCCTATCTAACCCTCTGATTATTTTATATGTTTCAATTAAGTCACCTCTCAACCTTCTTCTCTCTAACGAAAACAGCCTCAAGTCCCTCAGCCTTTCCTCGTACGTCCTTCCCTCCATACCAGGCAACATCCTAGTAAATCTCCTCTGCACCCTTTCCAAAGCTTCCACTTGTCAAGATGTGCAGTTAAGTGAATTGGCTGTGGCAGATTGCTCTTTAGTGTCCCAAGATATGCAGGTTAGATGTGTTAGCCAATGGAATTGTAGCATTGGGGTGTGTGATGCTCTTCACATGGCCGATAATGACTTCTTTGGGTTCATTGGCCTGTTTCTACACTGTCGGGGGGGACTCTATGGAGAAAAAGCTCTCCCATATGCGCACACAAACACACATGTCTCATGTGACATGTCCCCTCTCTCAGTTGGTCCACTGCACGAGCAGTATGACCTTCAATTCTGTTGACTGACAAGGCACTGCCTTGAAACAGCAAAGCCCTGCACAGGAAATTGCAGATTTCTTTGTGGTTAAATTATTTTTATTGTTGTATCCAAATGTATTGTGCAATCCAGCAATTGGACTATTCAGGGAACATGAATTCCAGGGATTACAACATTCAGTCCTCCCGACAGATAAAGGTATGATTTGTTGCAAAATTTAAAATATCTCATTCACATTAATTCAAGTGTCAGCCACCATTAAAGTTTCAATTGTTCAGCTGGGGGGAGAGTGAGAAATCCAACAGCTGGCTCTGTGCAGGACAAATGCTCTGAGCATTGAGAAAGTTTTGAGGCCTTGGTGGAGGTCGCATAATTGGCTGGTGACAGAGGTTTCCTCCCCTTTTGACACGCTGCACACTGCAGTAACTCAGACATTGGTGGCACGATTTCAAGCTCTCTGTGAAAAATTCTGTCAATGATCTCTTTCTTTCTCCACAAATGCTGTTTGATCTGTCAAGAATTTCAAGGATTTTCAGGTTTCATTTTAGATTTTGAATGTTTTTCCCAACACTGGGAGTGAATAACTGGACAGTATTTTAATAGGTAGAAAATGTTCTCAAAAGACATGGGTCACATGTAGAAAAATGGAGACAAGATAGAGACCGCAGTGATCTGACTAAGTGGTGAAATAGGCTCCTGGCCTAATCTTGTTCCTCAAATTTCTCCCAATTACACATTCTTCAGCCTATGTATGTTGTCTTGTATTCTTATCAAATTTGTTGACTGTGGCCAGTGTGTTTTCACTAAGATTCTCTATATAGGAGAGCTAGATGAATATCGTCATATAAATGTTATCAAACATACATTACTGCGCATCGTGTTTCCATCAAATATTCCAACCCTGTTTGCTTTGCAAACATGTTGTGTTAAATATTCTGCTATGCTGGGCTTTAAAGACCTCAGAATAGAAAAATTAGAATGAGCTCAGTGATCAAAAATTTTGATACCATGAATGCTTCCAGACAACCTGAGAGTTTCTTCTTACTTGCATGGAATGGCTTTCAGTTACTGGACTGCTCTTCTCGGGTCAACATACAAGGATTAGATTTTTTGAGCTAATGGGAAAATCACAATTGAATTCCATTTTCACAGTTGCTGTTTTTGTGGGCGTAACTGGCAGATTTATGGTCAGCCCATATGGTGACTTTTCTCAGTAGGTTACTGCCTTCTCCATTGTATTCTGTGTGGTGGAAGTGCCAATCTGATCCATGCTATTTATTTGTGCAACTGAATGGCCTACTGGGCCTCTGCACAGTGAAGTGAAGTGAACTAGAGACCCAGGCATGGGTTTTCGAAAGGTTTTGCATGCTCTCTTTGTTAATAGAAAGTAGTGACTAGTTTAATTTTTAAAACAATGTAAATTGCACAGCACTTTTTTAAAAATTTACAATTTTGAAATTTCAAATTTCATTAACTGAATTCAAAGTTTGAAAATTGTCACGGGAGGTTTGAATGCAAATTCCATAGGTTATTACAAAAAAAGAAATTGCTGCAAAGGCTCAGCAGGTCTGACAACACCTGCAGCGAGAAATAAGAGTTCATGCTTTGGGTCAGTGACTCTTCCTCATAATTGATGGTCGCTGGGAATAGGTTGTTTCTTTTAGATTAGATCGTGTGGTTGGACAGTGATAAATTGCAACTGATAGGTGGAGATAGAGCCCAAAGACACAGATGAACAGTTGCACAAAGGAGTGGATAACAATGATACTAGGAGAATAGATGGGCAATTCGTACAATTAGTGGTGAACAATGCATAGTGTATGATAACAGTCCACATGATAACAGGACCCGGTGTGTAGGGGTTTTGTCAGATGATGGAAGAAGGTGCCTTAAGTCTTAAATTTGTTGAATTCAACAGTGAGTCCAGAAAACTGTAGAATTCCCATGTGGAAAACATGGTGCTTTTGCTCTACCTAGCACTGAGCTTTGCTGAAATACCAGACCGTATCCAAGACAGGTGATGATGAGAGAACACAGTATTGTGTTGAAATGGTAGGTAACCAGAAGCTCAGGGTTTCTCTCTACAAAAACAACATTATGCTTCCATTGAAAGCAGTTAGAAGTGTGCGGAGAGATGACAGTAGCAACGGCGGAGTTACAGTGGTGAACAATAAGACAGGAATTTGGCTCATATCCATCGAAACCTTTCCCATTCATCTACCCATTAAGATGCTTTTTAAATTTGTAATCATACCCATGTCCACCAATTCATCCAGCACCTCATAGCATATACATAACACCCTCTTCATAATAGCGATGCCCCTTACATCCCTTTTATTTCTTTCCCTCCTCTCCTTAAACCTATGTCCTCTTGTTTTGGACTCATCCACCCCAGGGAAAAGACCATGTCAATTTACGCTATCCGTGCCCCTCATGATTGTAAACCTTTATACAGTCAACTTTCACCCACCAAAACCCCAAGGAAAATAGTCCCAGCCTATGAGCATCTCCCTCTAGATCAAACCCTCCAACCCTGGTAACATCTTCATAAACCTTTCTAGTTTCACAACTGCCTTCTTATAGGAGGGAGACCAGAATTGAACGCAATACTCCAAAACCAATGCCACATAAAACTGCAACATTACCTCCCAATTACTAAACCCAATGCATTAACTCATAAAGGCAAGCAAACCAAACACCTTCTTTGTTATCCTATCTACATGTGACTCCACAATGAACGAACTATGAAACTCCAAGGCCTCTTTGTTCAGCAACACTCCCGCAGAACTTACTTCTAAGTGTATAAGTCCTGCCCTGATCATTCTTTACAAAATGCAGCATCTCACATTTGTTTAAATTAAGCTCATCTGCCATTTCTCAGCCCATTGGCCCATTTGATCACAATCATGATGTACTCTGATTTAACCTTCTTCTCTGTAAACTACACCTCCAAAATTTAGTGTCCTCTGCAAACTTGATAAACATATAATCTACATTCAATCCAAATTGTTTTAATAACTGTAAAAATCAATGGATCAGGACCAATCCCTGTGGAACACACGCTGGTCACAGGCCTCCAGTCTAAAAAGTAACCCTCCACCACCATCCTTCAGTGATATGAGGCGCATTGTGTAGCACAGAACATATCCCTGATCAATTACGCATTCAAATAGCAAGGAATTGCTATCCCTTATAAATGAGATTTGAATGAGATTTCATCATCCACAGGATCATTCATGTATGGAAGTGTTGCTGAGACATTTTTTGGGATCTATCTTCACCTCATTTAGTATTTGATGAGTTCTGTGGGGGTAATTGATCACAGCCTCGCTGTTAATTTTGAAAAGAAAAATAGAAGTTGTATATATATTGCCAATTCTAACTTTGGATTGTGACATTTTTCATTTGTTAACACCATGGAATGTTGTAACTGAATTCTGTTTTTCAGTAAGTGGCATCTCAAACTTTGCCTCGTTTAAAGAAAGTATCCTCATTTCTCAAGAGATGGGAACTTGAAGACCTGGCTTGAGATCATAACATATCCCTCAATATTGAGCTGATCAAATCCAATTCATTGCTGCTAATGGCGTTGGGAATACCGTGAGGATGTGAAAGACATTTTCTTTCTTCAACAATGGACAGCATCCTCATTGGTGGGAAGAAGAACCTACAGAGTGATAGTTTACATTGGCAGTGTCCATCAGAAATATCATACAGCAACTTACACTCAGATGTTTATGGGGCATCCACACATATCAGCGTCATAGAGATGGTTATGGAGTCTTGTTGTGCACCATGTTTGCTCACAGTATTCTCCTCCTTTGTTTCTAGTTGCGCCACGGAATCTCTCAATTTCTTCCCATGCTGCGATTAAAGATTCATCGATCAATATAATTGAGGGGAATTCTGCAGTGATAATCTGCTCCATCGAGAGCTTCCCAGCTTCTAACCTGATATGGAGACATCTTAATGCCACAATGAACAGGACAAGTTCCGACAATGAGCTGTGGTTGCAGATTCGTCACGTTACATACAGGGAGACTGGAGACTATCAGTGTGTGGCGGAGAATGAACATGGGGCAGTGAAGGCCTCCATAACCATCAATGTGGAATGTGAGTGTACACAGACTTCAACATTAAGGGGTGGCATGGCGGCTCAATGGTTAGAACTGCATCCTCATACCACCAGACACCCTGATTTGATTCCACATTTGGCAGCCATCTGTGTCAAGTTTGCACGTTTGCCCCGTGTCCGCATGGGTTCCCTCCGGGTGCTACAAATCCTCCCACTTTTTCTTAGAACATAGAACATTACAGCACAGTCCAGGCCCTTCGGCCCTCGGTGTTGTGCCGACCTGTCATACCGATCTGAAGCCCATCTAACCTACACTATTCCATGTACGTCCATATGTTTATCCAATGACGACTTCAACGTACCTAAAGTTGGCGAATCTACTACCGTTGCAGGCAAAGCGTTCCATTCCCTTACTACTCTCTGAGTAAAGAAACTACCTCTGACATCTGTCCTATATCTTTCACCCCTCAATTTAAAGCTATGCCCCCTCTTGCTCGCCGTCACCATCCTGGGAAAAGGCTCTCCCTATCCACCCTATCTAACCCTCTGATTATTTTATATGTTTCAATTAAGTCACTTCTCAACCTTCTTCTCTCTAACGAAAACAGCCTCCAGTCCCTCAGACTTTTCGCATACGACCTTCCCTCCATACCAGACAACATCCTAGTAAATCTCCTCTGCACCCTTTCCAAAGCTTCCACTTGTCAAGATGTGCAGTTAAGTGAATTGGCTGTGGCAGATTGCTCTTTAGTGTCCCAAGATATGTAGGTTAGATGTGTTAGCCAATGGAATTGTAGCGTTGGGGTGTGTGATGCTCTTCACATGGCCGATAATGACTTCTTTGGGTTCATTGGCCTGTTTCTACACTGCCGGGGGGGACTATATGGAGAAAAAGCTCTCCCATATGCGCACACAAACACACATGTCTCATGTGACATGTTCCCTCTCTCAGTTGGTGCACTGCACGAGCAGTATGACCTTCAATTCTGTTGACTGACAAGGCACTGCCTTGAAACAGCAAAGCCCTGCACAGGAAATTGCAGATTTCTTTGTGGTTAAATTATTTCTAATGTTGTATCCAAATGTATTGTGCAATCCAGCAATTGGACTATTCAGGGAACATGAATTCCAGGGATTACACCATTCAGTCCTCCCGACAGATAAAGGTATGATTTGTTGCAAAGTTTAAAATATCTCATTCACATTAATTCAAGTGTCAGCCACCATTAAAGTTTCAATTGTTCAGCTGGGGGAAGAGTGAGAAATCCAACAGCTGGCTCTGTGCAGGACAAATGCTCTGAGTATTGAGAAAGTTTTGAGGCCTTGGTGGAGGTCGTATAATTGGCTGGTGACAGAGGATTCCTCCCCTTTTGACACGCTGCACACTGCAGTAACTCAGACATTGGTGGCACGATTTCAAGCTCTCTGTGAAAAATTCTGTCAATGAACTCTTTCTTTCCCCACAAATGCTGTTTGATCTGTCAAGAATTTCAAGGATTTTCAGGTTTCATTTTAGATTTTGAATGTTTTTCCCAACACTGGGAGTGAATAACTGGACAGCATTTTAATAGGTAGAAAATGTTATCAAAAGACATGGGTCACATGTAGCAAAATGGAGACAAGATAGAGACCGCAGTGATCTGACTAAGTGGTGAAATAGGCTCCTGGCCTAATCTTGTTCCTCAAATTTCTCCCAATTGTACATTCTTCAGCCTATGTATGTTGTCTTGTATTCTTATCAAATTTGTTGACTGTGGCCAGTGTGTTTTCACTAAGATTTTCTCTTTAGGAGAGCTAGATGAATATCATCATATAAATGTTATCAAACATACATTACTGCGCATCGTGTTTCCATCAAATATTCCAACCCTGATTGCTTTGCAAACATGTTGTGTTTAATATTCTGCTATGCTGGGCTTTAAAGACCTCAGAATAGAAAAATTAGAATGAGCTCAGTGTTGCATGAATGCTTCCAGACATCCTGAGAGTTTCTTCTTACTTGCATGGAATGGCATTCAAGTTACTGTACTGCTCTTCTCGGGTCAACATACAAGGATTAAATTTTAGTGAGCTAATTGGAAAATCACAATTGAATTCCATTTTCACAGTTGCTGTTTTTGTGGGCGTAACTGGCAGATTTATGGTCAGCCCATATGGTGACTTTTCTCAGTAGGTTACTGCCTTCTCCGTCGTAGTCTGTGTGGTGGAAGTGCCAATCTGATCCATGCTATTTATTTGTGCAACTGAATGGCCTACTGGGCCTCTGCACAGTGAAGTGAACTAGAGACCCAGGCATGGGTTTTCGACAGGTTTTGCATGCTCTGTTTGTTAATAGAAAGTGGTGACTAGTTCAATTTTTAAAACAATGTAAATTGCACAGCACTTTTTTAAAAATTTACATGTTTTAAATTTCAAATTTCATTAACTGAAGTCAAAGTTTGACAGTTGTCATGGGAGGATTGAATGCAAATTCCATAGATTGTTATAAAAAAAGAAATTGCTGCAAAGGCTCAGCAGGTCTGACAACACCTGCAGCGAGAAATAAGAGTTCATGTTTTGGGTCAGTGACTCTTCCTCATAATTGATGGTCACTGGGAATAGGTTGTTTCTTTTAGATTAGATAGGGTGGTCGGACAGTGATAAATTGCAACTGATAGGTGGAGATAGAGCCCAAAGACACAGATGAACAGTTGCACAAAGGAGTGGATAGCAATGACACTAGGAGAATAGATAGGCAATTCGTACAATTTGTGGTGAACAATGCATAGTGTATGATAACAGCCCACATGATAACAGGACCCGGTGTGTAGGGGTTTTGTCAGGAGATGGAAGAAGGTGCCTTAAGTCTTAAATTTGTTGAATTCAACAGTGAGTCCAGAAAACTGTAGAATTCCCATGTGGTAAACATGGTGCTTTTGCACTACCTAGCACTGAGCTTTGCTGAAATACCAGACCGTATCCAAGACAGATGATGATGAGAGAACACAGTAATATGTTGAAATGGTAAGTAACCAGAAGCTCAGGGTTTCTCTCTACAAAAACAACATTGTGCTTCCATTGAAGGCAGTTAGACGTGTGCAGAGAGATGACAGTAGCAACGGCGGAGTTACAGTGGTGAACAATAAGACAGGAATTTGGCTCATATCCATCGAAACCTTTCCCATTCATCTAGCCATTAAGATGCTTTTTAAATTTGTAATCATACCCATGTCCACCACTTCATCCAGCAGCTCATACCATATGCGTACCACCCTGTTCATGATAGCGATGCCCCTTCCGTCCCTTTTATATCTTTCCCTCCTCACCTTAAACCTATGTCCTCTTGTTTTGGACTCACCCATCCCAGGGAAAAGACCATGTCAATTTACCCTATCCATGCCCCTCATGATTGTAAACCTCTATAAAGTCAACTTTCACCCGCCAAAACCCCAAGGAAAATAGTCCCAGCCTATGCAGCATCTCCCTCTAGATCAAACCCTCCAACCCTGGTAACATCTTCATAAACCTTTCTAGCTTCACAACTTCCTTCTTATAGGATGGAGACCAGAATTGAACGCAATACTCCAAAACCAATGCCATATAAAACTGCAACATGACCTCCCAATTACTAAACCCAATGCATTAACTCATAAACGCAAGCAAACCAAACACCTTCTTTGTTATCCTATCTACATGTGACTCCACATTGAACGAACTATGAAACTCCAAGGCCTCTTTGTTCAGCAACACTCCCGAAGAACTTACTTCTAAGTGTATAAGTCCTGCCCTGATGTTTCTTTACAAAATGCAGCACCTCACATTTGTTTAAATTAAGCTCATCTGCCATTTCTCAGCCCATTGGCCCATTTGATCACAATCATGTTGTACTCTGATTTAACCTTCATCTCTGTAAACTACACCTCCAATTTTAGTGTCTTCTGCAAACTTGATGAACATATAATCTACATTCAATCCAAATTGTTTAAATAACTGTAAAAATCAATGGATCAGCACCAATCCCTGTGGTACACACGCTGGTCACAGGCCTCCAGTCTTAAAAGTAACCCTCCACCACCATCCTTCAGTGATATGAGGCCCATTGTATAGCACAGAACATATCCCTGATCAATTATGCATTCAAATAGCAAGGAATTGCTATCCCTTATAAATGAGATTTGAATGAGATTTCATCATCCACAGGATCATTCATGTATGGAAGTGTTGCTGAGACATTTTTTGGGATCTATCTTCACCTCATTTAGTACTTGATGAGTTCTGTGGGGGTAATTGATCACAGCCTCGCTGTTAATTTTGAAAAGAAAAATAGAAGTTGTATATATATTGCCAATTCTAACTTTGGATTGTGACATTTTTCATTTGTTAACACCATGGAATGTTGTAACTGAATTCTGTTTTTCAATAAGTGGCATCTCAAACTTTGCCTCGTTTAAAGAAAGCATCCTCATTCCTCAAGAGATGGGAACTTGAAGGTCTGGTCTGAGATCATAACATATCCCTCAATATTGAGCTGATCAAATATAATTCATTGCTGCTAATGGCTTTGGGAATACCGTGAGGATGTGAAAGACATTTTCTTTCTTCAACAATGGACAGCATCCTCATTGGTGGGAAGAAGAACCTACAGAGTGATAGTTTACATTGGCAGTGTCCTTCAGAAATATCATACAGCAACTTCCACTCAGACGTTTATGGGGCATCCACACATATCAGCGTCATAGAGATGGTTATGGAGTCTTGTTTTGCACCATGTTTGCTCACAATATTCTCCTCCTTTGTTTCTAGATGCGCCACGGAATCTCTCAATTTCTTCCCTTGCTGCAAATAAAGACTCATTGATCAATATAATTGAGGGGAATTCTGCAGTGATAATCTGCTCCGTTGAGAGCTTCCCAGCTTCTAACCTGATCTGGAGACATCTTAATGCCACAATGAACAGGACAAGTTCTGACAATGAGCTGTGGTTGCAGATTCCTCACTTTACATACAGGGAGACTGGAGACTATCAGTGTGTGGCGGAGAATGAATATGGGGCAGTGAAGGGCTCCATAACCATCAATGTGGAATGTGAGTGTACACAGACTTCAACATTAAGGGGTGACATGGTGGCTCAATGGTTAGAACTGCAGCCTCATACCACCAGCGACCCTGATTTGATTCCACATTTGGCAGCCATCATATCCCAAGATATGTAGGTTAGATGTGCTTGCCAATGGAAATATAATGTAGGGGATGGATCTGCGTGTCATGCTTTTCGGCAGGTCAGTATGGACTTATTGGGATGAATAGTCTGTTTCCACACTGTACGGATACTATATAGAAAAATCTCTCCTATATACACACACAAACACATGAATACAGCTCCGCAGGCACATGTGTGTGACACGTACCCTCGATGAGTTGTGGTACTGCATAATTAATTCGCTGTTGACTGACAAGGTGCAGCCTTGAGACAGCAATGCCCTGCAAAGGTAATTAGCAGATAGTTCATTTTGTCATTAAATTAATTTTATCGTTATATTCACATGTGTTGTATAATCCAGCAATCGGTGAATATTGCAATATTCAGGGAACATGAATTCCAACATTTGCAACATTCAGTCCTCCCTAGGGATAAAGCTGTGGTTCATTGCAAAGTTTTAAATATCTCATTCACTTTAATTCAAAGGTCAGCCACCATTAAATTTTCAATTGTTCAGCTGGGGGGAGAGTGAGAAATCCAACAGCTGGCTCTGTGCAGGATCAATGCTCTGAGCATTGAGAAAGTTTTGAGGCCTTGGTGGAGGTCACATAATTGGCTTGTGACAGCGATTTTCTGCCCTTGTGATGCTCTGCACACTGCAGTACCTCAGACATTGGAGGCAGGATTTCAAGTTCTCTGTGAAAAATTCGGTCAATGAACTCTTTCTTTCTCCACAAATGCTATTTGATCTGTCAAGAATTTCAAAATTTTTCAGTTTTCATTTTAGGTTTTGAACTTTTTTCCCAACATCTGAATATCTGGATAGCATTTTGTTAGGTAAGAAATATTATCAAAAGACATGGGTCACTTTTGGAAAAATGTAGATCAGATCGAGATTGCAGTGATCTAAGTGGTGAAATAGGCTCCAGGGGTTACATAGCCTACTCTTGATCCTCAAATTTCTCCTCAAACAAAGTCTTCTCAAACATCTCAGGATCTGGGTAAAACTGGCAGATTTATGGTCAGCCCATATGGTGACTTTTCTCAGTAGGTTACTGCCTTCTCCATTGTAGTCTGTGTGGTGAAAGTGCCAATCTGATCCATGCTATTTTTTGTATAATTGAATGGCCTCCTGGGCCTCTGCAGAGTGAAGCTAAGTGGACTAGAGACCCCCACATTGGCCAGAATGGACAGGCTTTGTTTGTTAATAGAAATTAGTGACTAGTTTAACTTTTAAAACAATATAAATTGCACAGCACTTTTTTGAAAAAATTTCCATTTTTTAAATTTCAAATTTCATTAACTGAATTCAAACTTTTAAATTTGTCATGGGTTCAGTGACCCTTCCTCAGAACTGATGGTAACTGGGGAAAGGTTGTTTCTTTTACATGGGACAGGGTGTTGAGAGGATGATCAGGTGTAACCAATCAGTGGAGATAGATCCCAAAGGTAGAGATGAACAGTTGGACAGACAAAAGTGTGGACAACAATCAGACAAGGAGAATGAATAGGTAATTCAGACAATTAGTGGTTCACACTGGGTTGTGTGTAATAGCGGACCATGTGATGACAAGGCCTGGTGTGAAGGGGTTGGATCAACACGGGGGAGAAAGTGCCTGAAGTCGTAAATTGTTGAACTCAACATTGAGTCCAGAAGACTAGAAATCCTGTGCAGAAAATTATGGCCCTTTTGCTCTACCTTGGGCTGAGCTTCGCTGGAGTACCAGACCATGTCCAAGACAGATGATGATGAGGGAATTCAGTAATGTGTTGAAGTGGCAGGTAATAAGAAGTTCAGAGTTTCTGTCTACATAAACAACCCTGTGCCTCTGGCTAAAGGCAGTTAAAAGTGTGCAAAGAGATGACATTAGCAATGGTGCAGTTACCACAGTGAATAATAAGACAGGCACCATGTGTTCCAAGTACAAAATGACATGACTTAGTGTTGAGGACTGCTACATGGATGATTAACAGGTCATTTGGAGTTCTATTATACAAAATACATTTTATTTGAGAGATAGTAGGAACTGCAGATGCTGGAGAATCTGAGATAACAAGGTGTAGAGCTGGATGAGCACAGCAGGCGAAGCAGCATCAGAGAAGCAGGAAGGGTGATGTTTCAGGCCTAGCCTAGACCCGAAACATCAGCCGTCCTGCTCCTCTGATGCTGCTTGGCCTGCTGTGTTTATCCAGCTCTACACTTTGTTATCATATATTGTAGTTGAGCTGTTTCACCTTAGTATTAACCCAACCATTGAATACTATTTAAGCAAGAATGCATGTTTTTCCAAATTTAAAAACCTTTAGCCACTCCTCTCTAGCATTGTCCAGTATAGCATGAAAATTAAAGTCATAGAGATATACAGCATGGAAACAGACCCTTCAATCCAACCCATCCATACCAAGCAGATATCCTATGTAAATCTCATCCCATTTGCCAGCATTTGGCTCATATCCATCTAAACCTTTCCTGTTCATATACCCATTTAGATGCCATATAAATTTGTAATTATACCCACGTCCACCACTTCCTCTGGCAGTTCATACCAGACACCATCCCACTGCGTGAAAAAGAATCCCCTTAAGTCCCTTTTATATCTTTCCATTCTTACAGTAAACTTATGTCCTCTAGTTTTGAACTCACCCATCCCATGGAAAAAAAAAGGTCCATTTGTTCTATTCATGCTCCTCATGACTTGTCAATGTCTATAGGGTCATCCCTCAGCCTCCAATACTCCAAGGAAAATAGCCCCAGCCTCTGCAGCTAGCAACTTTCTCACAAACCTTTCTCAACCTTTTCTAGCTTCACAACATCCTTCTGATAGGAGGGAGGCCAGAATTGGACACGTTAGTCCAAAATCAATGCCATATAAAGCTGCATATGACTTCCCAGCTACTATACTCAGTGCACTGACCAATAAAGGCAAGCATGCCAAATGCCTTATTTGCTAACCTATCTACATGCAACTCCACATTCAAATAACCATGAACCTGCACTCCAAGGTCTCTTTGTTCACCAACTCCTATCAGGATCTTACCATTAAGTGTATGAGTCCTGCACTGATTTGCCTTTACCTCACATTTGTCTAAATTGAATTTCAACTGCTACTGGGCCATCTGATCATAATTACGTTGTATTTTGAGTTAAACTTCTCTGCTGTCCACTATACCTCCAATTTTAGTGTCACCTGCAAACTAAGGGAATAGGAATAATCCTGAGCATTGAAGACTGGTCAGTCTTACTTCTGTGGTGGGCAAATTATTTGAGAGGATTCTGAGAGCTAGTGTTGATAATTATTTGGAAAAGCACAGTTTGATTAGAAATAGTCAGCATGGCTTTGTGATGGGCAGGTCATGCCTCACAAGCCTTATTGAATTCTTTGAGGATGTGACAAAACATTTGAATGAAGGCAGAACAGTGGAGATGGTGTACATGGATTTTAGAAAGGCATTTTAAAAGATTCCACATGGTAGGCTCATTTAGAAAGTAAGGAGGCATGGGATTCAGGGAAATTTGGCTGTCTGGATACAAAACTGACTATCCAATAGAAAAAAGAGGGTGGTAGGATGGATAGTATCCAGTGTGGAACTCGGTGACCAATGGTGTTCCGCAGGGATCTGTTCTGGGAACTCTGCTCTTTGTGATCTTTATGAATGACTTGGATTAAGGGTGAAAAGGTGGATTAGTAGGTTTGCTGATGACATAAATGTTGGTGGAGTTGTGAACTGCGTGGAGGGCTGTTGGAGATTGCAACAGGGCATTGACTGTATGTCGAGCTGGGCAAAGAAGTGACAGATGGATGTCAACCATACCCTACATTTCACTCTGAAGTGAAAAGTGTGAAGTGATTCATTTTGGAAGGTCAAATTTGAATGCAGAATACAGGGTTAATGGCAAGATTCTTGGCAGTGTGGAAGAACAGAGGGATCTTGGGGTCCACATCCATTGATCCCTCAAAGTTGCTACCCAAGTTGATAGGGTTAACAAGAAGGTGTACGGTGTGTTGCCTTTCATTGATAGCAGGCTTGAGTTTAAGAGCCACAAGGTTATGCTGCAGCTCTATAAAACTCTGGTTAGACCACACTTGGAATATTGTGTTCAGTTGTGGTCACCTCATTATAGGAGAGATGTGGAAGCTTCAGAGAGCATGCAGAGGAGATTTATCAGGATGCTTCCTGGACTGGAGGGTAGCTCACATGAGGAAAGTTTGAGGGAGTTAGGGCTTTTTCCATTGGAGTGAAGATGGATGAGGTCACTTGATTGAGGTGGACAAGGTGATGAGAGGCATAGGTAGAATGGGTAGACAGTACTTTTTTCCCAGGAATAATTTTAAGGTGATTGGAGGAAGGTATGGGGGGATATCAGAGGTAGGTTCTTCACACAGAAAGTAGTGGGCATGTGGAATGCACTGCGGGCAGTGGTAGTGGAGTCAGATACATAAGTGACTCTTTGAAAGGCACATGGAGGGTAGTAAAATGTACAGTATGCAGGGCAGTTTGATCTTAGTAGGATAATAGGTTGGCGCAACATTGTGGGCTGTACTGTGCTGTTCTATGTTCTACATTTCCTATGTTCACGTCCAAATAGTCTAAATAACTAATAAAAAGCAATGGACCAGCGCCATTCCTTGTGGTAAACCACTGGTCACAGGCCTCCAGCCTTAAAAGCAACCCTCCACCACCAATCTTCAGTGATACAAGATCCAGTGTATGGCTTGGAACACATATCTGATCAATTGCTATTGCAAATAGTGAGGAATTGCTATCCCTTATAAAAGAGATTTAAATGAGATTTCACGCTCAGCAGGGTCACTAATGTCTGGGAATGGTGCTGAGACATCTTTGGATTCTATCTTTACCTCATTTAGTATTTAAGGAGTTCTGTCAAGGTAAAGAATCACAGTCACGCTTTTAATTTTGAAAAAGTAATAGAAGTTGTCTATATGTTGCCAATTGTATTACAATTCTAACTTTTTTCCATTTGTTAACACCATGGAATGTGACTGCATTTGCTTTGTAAGTAAGTGGCATCTCAAACCTTGTCTTGTTTGAAGAAAACCTCATCATTCCTCACCAGATGGGAATTTGGTGATCTGGTCTGCAATGTTCCTCAATATTCCATTTCTCAATTCCAATTCTTTGCTACCAAGGTTTTAGGAATATTGTGATTATGTGAGAGACATTTTCTTCCGTTCAGAATAGACAACACCCTCATTGGTAGGAGGAGTAAGCTACAATGTGTTAGTTTACAGAGGAAGTGTCCACCAGAAATATCATACAGCAACTTTCACTCAGATGATTAGGGGAGATCCACTTATCAGAGTGACAGATATGGTTATGGAGTCTTGCTGTGCACTGTGTTTGCTCACAATATTCTCCTCCTTTGTCTCTAGATTCACCACGGAATCTCTCAATTTCTTCCCTTGCTGTGATTAAAGATTCATCGATCAATATATTTGAGGGGAATCCTGCAGAGATAATCTGCTCTGTCGAGAGCTTCCCAGCTTCTCACCTGATCTGGAGACATCTTAATGACACATTGAACAGAACAAGTTCCAACAATGAGCTGTGGTTGCAGATTCCTCACATTACATACAGAGAGAATGGAGACTATCAGTGTGTGGCAGAGAATGAACATGGGGCATTGGAGAGCTCCATAACCATCAATGTGGAATGTGAGTGTACACAGGCTTCAACATTAAGGGGTGGCACAGTCTATCAGTGGTTAGAACTGCTTTCTCCCACCACCAATGACCCTGATTTGATTCCACCCTCAGGCCACCATTTGTGTCGAGCTTGCACATTTGCCCCATGTCTGCATGGGTTCCCTCCAGGTATTGGAGTTTCCTCCCACTTGCCAAGATGTGCAAGTTCGGTGGATTGGCTTTGGCAGGTTTTCCCGAAGTGTCCTGGGATGAGTCTGCATATGTGATGCTCTTCACAGGGCTGTTATGGGCTTGAAGGGCCGGATGGCATGTTTCCACACTGTAGGGATTCTTTATTGAAAAATCTCTCCCATATACACACATAAACACACGAGTACAGCCCTGCAGAAACATGTGTGACATGGCCCTGCTCTCAGCTGTTGCACTGCAGCATCAGTATGAGCTTCAGTTCTCTGTTGACTGACAAGATGCTGCTTTGAAACAGCAATCCCCTGTGCAGAAAATTATAGATTTCTTCGTGGTTAAACTATTTTTATTGTTGTTATTGTGTAACCCAGGAATCGATGAGAATTGCAACATTCAGGGAACATGAATTCCAGGGCTTGCAATATTCAGTCCTGCCTAGAGCCAAAGGTATGGACTGTTGCAAGGTTTTAAATATCTCATTCAGATCGGTTCAAGGGTCAGACACTATTTAAGATTCAACTGGTCAGACCCTTAGTTTGGCACGGGAGGAGAGAGCAAGAGAACCAGGAGCTGTCTCCATGCGGGATCATTGTTCTGAGCCGCACTGCTTTGAGAAAGTAACAAGGCCTTGGTGAAAGCCACTTAACGCGCTCCTGACAGCAACTTTCTGCACTCTGCAGTGCTTTATACTCCAGTGGCAGGATTTCAAGCTCTTCTTGGACAATGTGGCCAATGAACTCTTTCTTTCTCCACAAATGCTGCTTGATCCATCAAGAATTTCAAGGTTTTCAGTTTTCATTTTAGATTTTGAATGTCTTTTCCCAACACTGGGGAGTGAATATCTAGATAGCTTTTTGTTAGGTTGAAAATCGTATCCAAAAACATGGATCACATGTAGAAAACTGGAGACAAGATAGAGACTGCAGTGATCTGACTAAGAGGTGAAATAGGCCCCAGGGCTTACATGCCCTGCGCTTGGTCCTCAAATTTCTCCTAATTATTCATTCTTCAATCTATGTATGTTGTCTTGCATTCTTCTCAAACTTGTTGGCTGTGGCGTGTGTCTCTTAACTGAGCTTTTCTATTTAAGATACCTAGATGTATGTCTTCATGCAAATATTATCAAAAATACATTACTGAACAGAGTGTTTCCGTCAATAATTCAGTCAGCTCACTGAAATCTCTATCTTGTCTCCATTTATCTACATGTGATCCATGTCTTTTGATAACATTTGCTTTGCAAATGTGTTCTGCTAAATATTCTGCTATGCTGGGTTTTAAAAACCTCAGAATGCAAAAGTTAGCATGAGCTCAGTGTTTGATCAAAAACTTTGATACCACTGAATGCTTCCTGACATCCTGAGAGTTTCTTTTTAATTATTTGGGATTGGATTCAGTTACTGTACTGCCCTCCTCAGATCATATATAAGGGCTAAATTTTAATGAGCTACTGGGAGCTGAAAAATTAAATTCCATTTTCACAATTGCTGTTTTTGTAAAACAACATCTCAGGTTGTGGGCGTAACTGGCAGATTTATGGTCAGTCAACATGGCGACTTTTCTCAATAGGTTACTGCCTTCTCCTTTGTCGTCTGGTGGTGAAAGTGCCAAACTGGTTCATGCTTTTTTTTAATATAATTGAATGGCCTACTGGACCTCTGCAGAGTGTGGTTAAGTGGACGAGAGACCTACGTATTGGCCAGAATTGACAGGCTTTGTATGCTCTGTTTGTTTATAGAAATTAGCGACTAGTTGTGTTTTTAAACCAACAGCAATTTCACAGCACTTTTTTTTTAAGAAAACATTTACTTGCTTTTGTTCCCAGTTTCATTCACTGAATTCAAACTTTAAAAGTTGTCATGGGAGGTTGGAATGCAAATTCTATGGATTGTTACAAAAACAAAATTTGCTGGAAAGGCTCAGCAGGTCTGGCAACATCTGTAGGGAGAAATCAGACTTAACTGTTCGGATTCAGTGACCCTTCCTCAGATCTGATGGTAGCCAGGAAAATGTTGTTTCTTTTGCATTCAATAGGGTGGTGGGAGGGTGATATGGTGTATCTGATAGGGAGAGACCAAGACCAAAGTTAGAGACAACATTTGGACAAAGAAAGGATGGAAAACAATCAAACTAGTAGAATGGATAGGCTCTGATGGTGACAATTAGTGGCTAAACAGTGGGCTGTGTTAACACAGCATGTTATAACAAGGGCTAGTTGAAGTCAGAGCATGGGAAAAGGTGCTTCAAACCCGAAAAATGTTCAACTGAATGTTGAGTCCATTAGGCTGTACAAGTATTAAATAAGGCAATGTTGTACCAGCCTGCATACAGCTTCACTGGGATACCACAGCAAGTCCAAGACAGAAAGATGTTGACCAGGCAACAAGAGAGTGTGTTGAAATGACAGAAAACCCAGAAGCTCAGGGTTTCTTTCTGCAACAAAAGACCCAGCGTTTCCGTCCAAGTGCAGTTATAAGCATGTAGAGAGATGACAATAGCGATGATGGAGTTACGGCAATGAATTTGCCTGTTTACCCTATCCATGTCATTCATGATTATATAAATTTCAATAAAGGTCACCCCTCAGCCTCCAACACTCCCGGAAAAATAGCCCCAACCTATTCAGCCACTCCTTGTAGCTTAAACTCTCCAATCCTGGTAACATAATTTTTTTGTGATCCCTTTCTAGTTTTTCACATCCTACATACAGCAGGGAGACCTGAATTACATGCATTACTCAAAGGGGGCCAAACCATTGTTGAGTACAGCCGTATCATGGCCTCCCAACTCCTATATTCAATGAACTAACCAATAAAGGCAAGCATATCAAACGACTTCTTCACTATCCTATCCCCCTGCACCTCCATTTTCAAGGAACTAGGAACCTGCACTCCAAGGTCTCTGTGTTCAGCAACACTACCCAGGACCTTACTACTAAGTGTATAAGTCCTGTCCTGATTTGCCTTTCCAAATGCAGCACCTCACATTTGTCTAAATTAAACTCCATCTACCACTCCTCGGCCCATTAGCCCATCTGATCAAGATCCCAAAGTAGTCTGAGGTAACCTTCTTCGCTGTCCGCTTCACCTCAAATTTTAGTGCTATCTGCAAATTTACTACCTATATCTCCCACATTCACATCCACATCATTTATATAAATGACAAAAAGCAGTGCATGTAGCACTGATTCTTGTGGGATACCACGGGTCACAGGCCCCCAGCAACCCTCCCTCACCACCTGGTCCACCCTGTCTTCTATCTTTGTACCCAAATAGCTAGTTTTCCCTATGCTCCAAGCGATCTAACCTTGCTAATCAGTCTACCATGAGGAACCTTGGCGAACACCTTGCGAAATCCAGACAGATCACTTCCACCACTTTGCCCTCATCAATCCTCTTCATTACTTCTTCTAAAAAACTCAAACAAACAAGTTAGTGAGACACAATTTCTCTCACACAAAGCCATGTTGACTATCCCTCATCAGTCCCTGCCTTTCCAAACACACATAAGTCCTGTTCTTCAGGATCCCCTCCAACAATTTGCCCACCACCAATGTCAGACTCACTGGTCAATAGTTCCCTAGCTTTTCCTTACCAGCTTTCTGAAATGTTTGTACTTTTTAGCATGGCCCCATTTTAAAACTGGCTGCAAAGATGAGCAGGTGTGTAAGCAGTGGAGGCATGAGCTGGATTGAAAAGGGTGTTAGATCGACTTCCAGGAGGTGGTTGATAAGGTTTTCCTCAAAAGCAAAGATGAAGGCACATGGAATTCAGATCTAACACATTAGGTCCTACATTTAATGAAAGGGCCCTGGGTACTGTTGTCAAACAGAAAGACCTTGGGGTTCAGGTATATAGTTATTTGAAAGTGGCATCACAGGTGGGCAGGGTGGTTAAGGAGGCATTTACTGTGCTTGCTTTCCTTGCTCAGACCATTGAGTATCGGAGTTGGGACATCATGTTCAGGTTGTACAGGACATTGTAGAGATCACTTTTGGAGTACTTTGTTCAGTTCTGGTCATTCTGCCATTGGAAGGATATTATTAAATTGGAAACAGTGAAGTAAAGATTTACCAGGACTGAGACTAGAGGGCTTGAGTTATAAGAGGAAGCTGAGCAGGCTGGGACTTTTCTCACTGGAGCGTAGGAGGTTGAGGGGTGACCTGTTAGAGTTTATAAATCATGGGGGGCATAAATAAAGAGAATAGTAAAGGTCTTTGCCCTCATGTGGGGGTGCTCAAAACTAGGCAGCACATTTTTAAGCTGAGAGGGGAAAGATTTAAATGGAATCTGCGGAGCAACTTTTTCATTCAGAGAGTGGTACGCACATGGAATGTAATGTCAAAGGAAGGGTTGAGTGTGGGTACAGTTACAACATTTAAAAGACATTTGGATGGGTACATGAATAGGAAATTTTAGCAGGATATGGGCCATACGCAGGTAAATGAGACTAGTTTAGGACATGTAGTTGGCATGGTGTGTTAGACCAGTGAGTCTGTTTCCATGCTGTATGACTCGATGATTCTCTATAATGAAGGGCACTGATGTCATCTGGTTGGAAATTGGGATGAAGTCCCAGGAACTATTTTATAGCTCAGTGCAATTAGGAATCAGGTGATATTCCTGTTTGTCCAATTTTCACAGTTTGTATTCGGGGAAAAGGTTTTTACTCTGTGTGAAATCAGGGGCTGAGGGGAGGGCTGTCCTTCATCAATAATGCAGTAAGTGGAAGCCCATGTTAATTTTTACAAAAGTAATGATGAAGGGATAATTTTTTTATAAGGTGTAAGGGCTAGCATGTGGGATCCCCTCATAAAGGTGATGCATAGGGCCACCAATGTCTGGCAGTATTGCTGAGAAATCTGTGGGATCTATTTTCACCTCATTTGGTATTTGCTGAGCTCTGTGACACGATTGATCACAGTCAGTACAATACACATTTACCTCATATTCATTTTTAAAAATTCATTTGTAGTAATTGGGCATCGCTGGCTGTGCCAGCATTTATTGCCAGTCCCTAGTTGCCCTTCAGAAGGTGGGGGTGGGCCACCTTCTTGAACTGCTGCAGTTTAGCTGCTGTGAGTTGACCCACAATGCCCTCACGGAGGGAATTCCAAGCTTTTAACCCAGCGGCAGTGAAGGAATGGTGACATATTTCCAGGTCAGAATGATGAGAGCCTTGGTGTTTCCCATGTATCTGCTGCCCTTATCCTTCTTGAGGGAATGATTGTGGGTTTGGAAGATGCTGTCTGAGGATCTTTAGTGAATTTCTGAAGTACATCTGGTAGAATGTACTGCCACTGAATGTTGGTGCTGGCAAGAGCTGGAGCCCATGAATGCAGAGCCAATCAAATAGAATGGTTTGTCCTGGAAGGAATTAAGTTTCTTGAAAGTGTTGTTGAAGCTGCACCTATCTGGGCAAATGGGGAGTATTCCATCACACTCCTAATTTGTATTGCAATATTGGAAATGAGATTATAGTCCATTGTGTTACTGTTCTAAACATGGATTATAACACTTCATTTGCAAAAATCCAAAGTATTTTGTATGTATCCCTTCAAAGGTACCAGGGATCTCAAACTTTGACTCCTATAAAGAAAACATTCTGGCTCCTCACTGGATAGTAACCTGGTGATCTGGTGTGGGATCATAATGTATCCCTCAATATTCCATTGCTAAAATTCAATTCACTACTACCAAGGCTTTGGAAATATTGTGAGGATATGGTAGGTACATTTTCTTTGAGAAAGGAGAGGGCCCTCATTGGTGGGAGGAGGAACCTACACTGTGAAAGTTTACATCAGCAGCGTCCATCAGAACTGTAATACAGCAACTTCCACTCAGAAGGTTATGAGGATCTGAACAGAGATATGGAGTTATGCTGTGCACTGATATTCTCATAATATTCTCTTCCTTTGCATCTAGATGCACCACGGAATCTCTCAATTACATCCCGTGCTGTAATTCAAGATTTATCAATCAATATAATTGAGGGGAATTCTGCAGTGATAACCTGCTCTGTCGAAAGCTTCCCAGCTTCTAACCTGACGTGGAGATATCTTAATGTCGTGATGAACAGAACAAGTTTCAACAATGAGCTGTGGTTGGAGATTCCTCACGCTACATACAGGGAGACTGGAGAGTATCAGTGTGTAGCAGAGAATGAACATGGAGCCGTGGAGGGCTCTATAACCATCATGGTGGAACGTGAGTGTATATATACACACACACACACACACACACACACACACACACACACACACACACACACACTTGTCAACAACATCTTCGCAAACATAAATATCACTAGAGAGGAAGAAAACAACAAACTGCTCCTGTTCTTAGACATAATGGTAGAGATACTGACTCACAGTGAATTCCCGACCTGAGTAGATAGGAAGGCCACACACATGGACCAAATCCTTAACCTCAATAGCAAATACCCCACCATACACAAACAGAGCTGCATCAAGACACTACTGAAATGAGCTCCATCACACTGCAACATCCCAGAGGCCCAGAGAATGGAACATGAACTACACAAAATTTTCACTGACAACAGATACCCAAGGAGATTTGTCTGCAGATGCCTACAAAACAAATGAGGCTCAGAGGACACAGTACAACAGAAGACACTAGCAATGCTACCCTACATCAAAAATGTATCAGAAATGACTCTTAAGAGCGCATAAGATCATGAGTGCACACAGACTACAGCAACATTACACCAAATGTTATCAAAAACTAAAAACCCCATACCAACAGTAAACAAGACCAATATGATATAGAGTACCATGCACTGAGTGCACTAAACATTGCATTGGATAAATAGGGAGGAAACTACACAAACACCAGTTGGTAGTAAAAAGGTAGGAAACTACACAAACACCAGTTGGTAGTAAAAAGACACAACCAATATTCATGTGTCAATACCCACAGACGAAGGCCATCAGTTCAACTGGGTCAAAGTGATCATACTGGGCCAAGCGAACACCAGACAAGGAAATTTGATAGCCTGGTTCTCAACACAGGACTCCATTAACCAACAGCAATAGACTCCATATATAGACCACCGCTAAAACAATAGAACCAGAAGTGACAAGACCATTACACCAGAGGATCATATAAATCTGGAAGGAAGCAGCACACCAACCCTCTGGCTAGAAGCTGCACTGATGACGTTGCCTAGAAGGGTAACAAAACATCTGCACAGCACAGAACAACCAGCGTGGCGTGCTAACAAACAACTGCAGTTGGCCATTTGGCCCCTCAAGCCTGTTATGCCATTCACTGAGATCATCGCTGATCAATGAACGAAGTCCATAAACCTACCTTTGGCCCATATCCCTGAACAAAAGTTTCTTGTCATATTTAAAAGTACCCACTGCCATTTACAGAATTTGAGCTCCAAACCTAGAATTTAAGTTGGATATATGTTATAGATTCTATTGCCATTCCAATTTTGGATAAGTTTCATTTGTTGAAACTTTGAAATTCTGTGACTTTATTTTCTTTGTAAGTTTATGGCTTCTCAAACATTGTCTCCTTTAAAAGAAAATTTCCTGATCCCTCACTAAATGCTAACCTGGTGCTCTGCTCTAGGGCCATAACATTTCCCCCAACATTCCATTGATCGAATCCAATTCATTGCCGCTAAGGTTTTGAGAATATTGAGGATGTGAAAGGAACTTTCTTTCAGAATGGAAAGCTCCCTCATTGGTGGAAGAGAAAGCTACAGTGTGACAGTTTACATAGGCAATATCTGTCAGAAGCGTAATACAGCAACTACCAAAGAGAGATAGTTACGAGGAATCCACAAATTGCATTCAGAGAGATGGATATGGAGTCTTGCTATGTGTTTGCTCACAATTTTCTTTTCCTCCATTTGCAGACCCACCGCGGAATCTTGCAATTACTTATCTCACTGTGATTGAAGATTCATCCATCAATATAACTGAGGGGAATTCCCCTATGATAATGTGCTCTGTCGAGAGTTTCCCAGCTTCTAAACTGACATGGAGACATCTTAATGTCACAATGAACAGGACAAGTTCCAACAACGAGCTGTGGTTGGAGATTCCTCACATTACATCCAAGGATACTGGAGACTATCAGTGTGTGGCAGAGAATGAACATGGATCAATGGAGAGTTCCATAATCATCACTGTGCAATGTGAGACTACCATTACATGTGTTCATTGTTACATCTTCAGAGAAGCCATTGGCATTGCCTTGTTTCTTCTCTGGATTTCTTCAAGCCTCCCTCATTCCACTGCTCCTGTGTTATCTATGATCTGATTTTTCTTTATCCTTTTCTGTTTACTGCATATTTCTCCCACAATTATTGCTGAGAAAAAGATGGTTCTTCACTAGTCCTTACTTTTCTATCTCAGTCTAACTGGACCTAACACATTCTTGACTCCTATACTTACATTCTCTTTATTTAAGCCCTTGTCTGAATCCGAGCACCCTTGGGCACACCCACAATTCAAAACCTGTTACCTTCCTCTGATCCACTTTCTTCAGGGTCTGACCCCCACATTCATCGAGTATGGCCCTCCATATTACCGTCCACCTAACATTTTCTCAGTTTCAGGCTGTTTTCAGATATTTAGACTGAAGTCACTGGCCACAGTGCCTGCTGTTGTTTTTCTAAGCTAAATTACAGCTCTGGATGTAGTTTTAATACGTATTCATGAGCCAAGTTTTGGAATTTGTCCACTCTCCCCATCTCAGTACACCTAATCTTGATATCCTCATTGCCTTCGGTCGGCCATTGCTGCATTCACATCCAGTTCAAATGTCTCCCTGTGTCTTTGTCTGGGTCTATCATACTCTCCAGCTCTTGCTTTGCTGTGTTTGTGTGTGTAGTGCCATCCGCACACCAATGATTCCACAGCCATATCTCAACAAACAAATTTATATCCTGCGAGACTCTGAGATGTACATTGTCTACGACAGGCATTTGGATGCGTGTAAACACAGACAAATATTTCACAAACACGTTCCGCTTTTAAGACATTTTTAAGTTAAACCTTCTGTATGGCACTTTTGATCAGTGAGCAAAGATCTCCTTATGTGGCTCAGGATAATGTTTTGCCAGAAGGAGGTGAAAAATGAGGTTGTAATTCCAGAGATTCAGGCTTTAGGCAATTGACTCAGGAAATACATAAGAGGCCGGAACTGGAAAACTGGAACAAGTGATCTTGGAGGGTTGTGGGACACAGGGATTACTTGCTGATTCTCCTTTGCTCTTGTTCCAGATCCCCCATGGGAGACCACAGTGTCCACCAGTGGAGCCTCAGGTGGGATCAGAGAGGGAAACAACGTCACATTAACCTGCTCCAGTGAAAGTGTCCCGTCGATATCTCATTACACCTGGTTCAGGATCGAGGGAAATGCCAGCACCCAATTAAACACAAACAGCCAGATTCTCTCCTTCACTCCAGTAACACGGGGGGATGATGCAGGTTTCTATTGCACAGCAACAAACCCATTGGGTAACAGCAGCTCTAACACAACCCACCTGAATGTGGAATGTAAGCAGTTTACTCTGTCTGTCTCTTCTTAAAACTCAGGGGCTGTCTGGGGGCAGCTTACACACTGCAGGTTAGAGTAAAGAGCTCCCTCTCTGCTGTAAGCTGTCCCTCACTGAGATACACAGCGAGGCATCAGGATTGGTAACTAATAGCTTGGCTGCTCAGCATCATAAAGGAGAATTGAGAGGGGCATGGACTATTAGGAAGGGATTATCAGAAATTTGGTTCCTGGAAAGGTTCTGGAAGATGCAGTCACAATGGGTGGGGGGGCGGTGATTGAAACGTTGTAAGGTTCAAGTGGTCATAATTGGAGGGGGGTAGGGCAGAGACCTTGGAGGGCTGTAGGCATCTGCAGAGGTTCGAGAGGAAAAAAGTAGCTCAGGAAAGATTTGAAAACAAGCATGGGTATTATAAACTGGTGTTTCCAGACTGAGCACCGATGTTCAGCTAATGACAGAGTGCAACTATTAATTCCGGGTACAACTTAGGACATAGGCAGTAGAGTTTTCGATGAGCTGAAGTTTACAGAGTGTGGGAGATGGGAAAGCGTTTAGAAATGAATTTGGAGTGGAGCAAGACAACTGAAGGCGATTTTGGCATAAATATTATATCTACTATTTTTGGCTAATTGCTATCGTTCCCTCCTCAGATGATCCAGAGATTTCCTGGGAGTCGGAATGTACTCGGAGGTCAGAGGGGATCACCTGCGTCTGTGTGGCCAACTCCAATCCTCCTGGCGACCTCACCTGGCATCTGCCCCATGCCAACCTCAGTGGTAACCAAACATGGGGAGGTTTTGTGTCACTGCAGCTCAGAGCGGGGCATCAGGTGATGGGTTTCCTGATCCTGACGGGACACCAGGATGAACAGGAAGTGATGGGATCATGCTTGGTTCGAAACCCGTATGGCGCAGCCACGTTCAATGTGCAACTTAGGGTCAAAGGTGAGAGAATTGACTCTGGATCGATCTTGGCTTGGCTGGTTATACCCTCAACACTAGAATCCCCTTCTTCCCCATCTTCACCTCCTTTATGATGCTCTTTCCCACCAGACTCTGGCCAGCACATCCTCAGAGTTATAAAGTAGAGTTCTAGAGTAATACAACATGGAAACAGGCCCTTCATCCTCAACTGGTCCATGCTGACCCTGGTGCCCATTCAGCTAGTTCCAATGGCCCACATTTGGTCCATATTCCTCTAAACTTTCCCATCCATGTAGCTGTCCAAATGTTTGTTAAAATCTCATTATTGTACTTGCCTGAAACAATTTCTCTGGCAGGCCATTCCCATATTTGCACCACTCTCTACATGAAGAAGTTGCCCTTCTTAAATCTTCAGTGGTTCTGAAATCTTTGCCCTCTCACTCTAATCCAATGCCCTCTAGTTTTCAATTTCCCATCACTGGGAAAAAAAGGCTATATGCGTTCATCCATCCTATTTATGCCTCTCATGATTAAATACATCTCAATAAGATCACCCCTCATTCTCCTAAGTTCCAAGGAATAAAGTCCTATTCTGGCCAACATCTCTCTCTAACTCAGGCCTACTAGTCCTGGCATCATCCCTTTAAGTCTTCTTTGCTCACTTTCCAGCTTAGCTATGTCTTTCCTATACAGGGTGATAAAACCCATACACAATACTCCGAGTGCAGCCTCGCCAATGACTCATACAACTGTAACTTGATATCCCAATGTTTCAGCCGATGAAGGCCAGAATGTTAATTGCCTTCTTCGCCACCCTGTCCACCTGTGAAACCGTTTTCAATAAACTATCTACTTGTACTCTGAGGTCCCTCTCCTCAGAACCTTACCATGATTTGATTTTTCAAAGTGCAACATCTCACACTTATCTGTATTGAATTGCATTTGCTAATCCTCAGCCCACTTCCCAATCTGATCAATATCCCTCTAATTTTTAATAATCTTCTTGCTATCAATGACACCTCCTAAATTTATATCATCCACAAACTTACTAATCATGCCTTGTAAATTTCATATCCAGACCGTTTATGTAAATAACAAAAGTTCCCAGCACCGACCCCTGTGGCACACCATTTGTCACAGGCCTCCAGTCCAAGAAACAACCTTCAACCATCACCCACTGATTCCTACCATCAAACCAATTTTGAATCCAATTAGCTAGCCTCCCTGGAAGCCCTGCAGCCTAACCTTCATAACTAGCCTGCCGTGCAGAACCTTGCCAAAGACCTTACTAAAATGCATATGATCAACGTCCACAGCCCTACCTCATCTCTCCTCTTTGAAGAGGTAACAAAAAACTCTTAAAATTTGTAACTTCCTGCCCATAAATCCATGCTGACTATCCCTAATCCATGACTATCCAAACATTGGTTGATCCTGTCCCTCAGTATCTTCTCCAATAAGTTGCCTGCCACTGATGTCGGGCTCATTGGCCTGTAGTTCCTTCGCTGGTCTTTGCTACCTTTCTTAAACAATGGAACATTAGCTACCCTCCAGTCTCTGGAACTTCATCCACTGTGAAAGATGAAGCAAAAATCTCTGCAATTTCTTCCCTAGCCTCCCACAATGTCTGAGGACAGACTTGATCAGGCCCAGGGGGTTTATCTACCTTAATGTGATTGAAGGCCGAAAACACCTTCTCTCTCATCATATGTATGTGGTCCAAAACATCCCTATTTGTTTGCCTTATTTCTTTAGCATCCATGATTGTCTCCTCAGTAAACACTGAGGAGAAATATTCATGAAAAATCTCCCTCATTTCCTGTGGCTCCATACGTAGATGGCCGTGCTGATATTAAAGGGGTCCTCTTCTCTCCCTAATCACTCTTTTACTCTTAATATTGCTATTGAACTTCTAGGGATTATCTTTAATATTTCTGCCAGATCCACCTCATGCCGTCTTTTTGCTCTTCTGATTTTGCTTAAGTGCAATCCTACACTTTTATAGTCATCTAGGGATTCACTTGAGCCTGATAGCTCAAACCTAATGCATGCCTTCTTTTTCCAGACCAGAGCCTCAATATCCCTCATTAGCCAGCTGGATCCCTAAATCTGCCAGCTTTCCCCTTCACTCTAACAGGGAGATACTATCCCTGGACTCTTGGTATCATACTTTTAAAAGCCTCCCATTTACCAGTCATTCCTTTTCTTTCAAACATTCACCAAGTCAATCTTTACTAGATCTGCTTAATGGCCCCAAAGTCGGCCCTGCTCCAATTCTGCACCTTAACTTGTGGACCCGTCCTTTTTTTTCCATAACTATGTTAAAACTTACAGTGATATGGTCGCTGGATCAAAAGTGCTGTGACTGACACTTGAGTAACTTGTTCAACCTCGTTTCCTACAAGGAGGTCTAGTGTTGTACCCTCCTGAGTAGGGCCCTCTACATACTGATTTAGGAATATTTCTTGGACGCTGAGACAAATTCCACTCTGGGTGGACCAGTTAATGCTGGGTAAAATAAAATCTCCAACCAATACTACTGTTTAATTTCTGCAGCTATCTGCAATCTTTCTACATATTTTCGCCTCTAGTACGCGCTGGCTGTCTGGGGGTCTATAATACAATCCCAACAAAGTGACCTTCTTATTTCTAAGTTCTAACCATATGGTTCATTTGATGATCCCTTAAGAATATCCTCTCTAAGCTCTGTTGCTTTGACCTCCCTTATCAAAAGGGCAACACCTCCTCCTCGCTTACTTGTACTTCTGTCACACCTGTAGCTTCAGTATCCTGGAACACTGAGCTGCCAGTCCTGCCCTTCTCTCAGCCATGTTTCTGGTATGACTATAATATCCCAGTCCTCAGAGCCAATCCATGCTCTGAGCTCATCTGCCTTAGCAGTCAGGCCTTGTACGTTGAAATAAAAACACTTTAAACCTTTTCCCTCCCTTTACTGTGTCCCTGGCTACCCTGAATTGTAAACCCTCAATGGCTAATGTATTTTCCCCTGACTTCTCGATGGCCCCTCTCTCATTCAGAGTCCCACTCCACTACCAAACTAGGTTAAACCCTCTGGGTAACACTGGTAAAGCTTCCCTCAAGGTTATTGTACTCCCTGCAGCTCAAGTGCAACCCACCCTCTTGTACAGGTCAGCTCAATCCCAGAAGAGATCCCAGTGATCCAAGAACTGAAAACACTGCCCTCTACATCAGCTCCTCAGCCACGCATTCATCTGGCCTATCTTTCTAGATCATAAAATCCCTAGAGTGTGGAAACAGGCCCTTCAGCCCAACTAGTTTACACTGACCCTCGGAGCATCCCACCCAGACCCAGACCCACCTCTTGATAACTGACCAAATATGCACACTGCTGAGCACTATGGACAATTTAGTATGGTCAATCAACATAAACTGTGCATCTTCGGACTGCGCGAGGAAACTGGGGCGCCTGAAGGAAACCCACGCAGACACAAGGAGAGTGTACAAACTCCACACAGACAGTCACCTGAGGGTGGAATTGAATCAGAGGCCCTGGCGCTATGAGGCAGCAGAGCTCACCACTCCGTCCCTTTCTATGTTGGTCTTCACTGGCATGTGGCACTGGGAAGAATCTGGACATCATAGCCATTGCAGTGTCAATGGCAACACTAGATAAAACTCAGGTCAGGCCATTTGGCGGAGGCCATCAGGAAGCACTTTCTTCACAAACTGAGGTGGATATCTGGAACTCTCAGCAACACTCCCCATTCCCCCACCCCCAAACAATACTCTAACTGAAAATAAAGAGAGGCAACATTGCAGGGGACATTGGAGAGTAAAGTAGTATTAAGTTGGTGAAGAGGTCCAGCTCACTGAGGGAGGATGGGATCTCACCATGGAAACAGATGGGGTAGTGTGCAGGTGATTGGGGCTGTTGGTGTGGCAGGATGCAAGGCAGGGCTCGGGGCATCGTCGGGGCTAGGCTGAGAGAAATCAGATTATTGGCAGGTTAGGTACAGGCCAACAGTGGACAAAGCTTTGAGTTGAGAGGTGTGCCTGGATGGGTGGAGGACAGGCTGCCCAGGGGGGAGGAGGAGGAGCAAAACAGCACTGGATTGTTAGAGAGTGAGAAGGCACCTGGTCAGAGGAGAGATAATTGTCAGATGTCCAGGTTCAGGTGAGGTGAAATTGGAGGCTGTGTGGTCAGTGGGAGGGTTGGGGGATCAGTTTAACAGCTAATGGATTGTTAGTCCAAGCTTTTAATTGTCTGAGCATAAAGGAAGTGCTCCTCCCTGACCTGACTGGGCTCTGTCAGTGTTCCAGACACAGGGACATTGCTAATTGGAACTTCCAATTTCCTGGACAATTCGCATGGATGCACCTGCCTGTGGGATTCTGCAGGATCCTGTCACACAACTCCAATCTGCGGTGATCCAACAATCAACTATCCATCAGGCATTTGATAAGGTTCCCCATGGTAGGCTCATTCAGAAGGTCAGGAGGAATGGGATACAGGGGAACTTAGCTGCTTGGATACAGAATTGGCTGGCCAACAGAAGACAGCGAGTGGTAGTAGAAGGAAAATATTCTGCCTGGAAGTCAGTGGTGAGTGGAGTTCCACAGGGCTCTGTCCTTGGGCCTCTACTGTTTTTAATTTTTATTAATGACTTGGACGAGGGAATTGAAGGATGGGTCAGCAAGTTCGCAGACGACACAAAGGTCGGAGGTGTCGTTGACAGTGTAGAGGGCTGTTGTAGGCTGCAGTGGGACATTGACAGGATGCAGAGATGGGCTGAGAGGTGGCAGATGGAGTTCAACCTGGATAAATGCGAGGTGATGCATTTTGGAAGGTCGAATTTGAAAGCTGAGTACAGGATTAAGGATAGGATTCTTGGCAGCGTGGAGGAACAGAGGGATCTTGGTGTGCAGATACATAGATCCCTTAAAATGGCCACCCAAGTGGACAGGGTTGTTAAGAAAGCATATTGTGTTTTGGCTTTCATTAACAGGGGGATTGAGTTTAAGAGTCATGAGATCTTGTTGCAGCTCTATAAAACTTTGGTTAGACCGCACTTGGAATACTGCGTCCAGCTCTGGGCGCCCTATTATAGGAAAGATGTGGATGCTTTGGAGGGGGTTCAGAGGAGGTTTACCAGGATGCTGCCTGGACTGGAGGGCTTATCTTATGAAGAGAGGTTGACTGAGCTCGGTCTCTTTTCATTGGAGAAAAGGAGGAGGAGAGGGGACCTAATTGAGGTATACAAGATAATGAGAGGCATAGATAGAGTTGATAGCCAGAGACTATTTCCCAGGGCAGAAATGGCTAGCACGAGGGGTCATAGTTTTAAGCTGGTTGGTGGAAAGTATAGAGGGGATGTCAGAGGCAGGTTCTTTACGCAGAGAGTTGTGAGAGCATGGAATGCGTTGCCAGCAGCAGTTGTGGAAGCAAGGTCATTGGGGTCATTTAAGAGACTGCTGGACATGTATATGGTCACAGAAATTTGAGGGTGCATACATGAGGATCAATGGTCGGCACAACATTGTGGGCTGAAGGGCCTGTTCTGTGCTGTACTGTTCTATGTTCTATGTTCTATGTTCTAGACCGTTGAACTGTCCAACGTAAATTTGAATGATACACAGACTATATTCAAAAGGATTGAATATATTGCTCATATTATGACAGAATCAGAAGTGTGATGATTGCTCTATTGAAGGTAATGTGACTGCCAATTTTTGCACAACAAGATCCCATAAACAGCAATGTGATAATGAACTGATGATCGATTATTTAAGTGAGTTTGTTTGATACAAAGACAGAGATTATAAAGTGGGTCACTAATGCCCCATTAGTGAAGGAAACCCAGTGTTTTCTCCCAGTCTGTGCATACATGATTATAGTCTCAAGCTACAACACAGTTACCTCTTAACTGCCCTCCTCTCTCAGTTTGTGGGGGTTAGGAAAAAGACACATCACAATCTTTGAAGTGACAATGAAGAAGGGGTATGAAATGTCAACTGCTTGAGAATAAATTCTGAAAAATAGAGTGCATTGCTTCTCAAGATACATCCTGTCATTCCAGTATGGTAATTAATGGCTATGTTTACAGGTAGAGACTCCAATAAATGGACAGTAGGACTGGTCATAACTGCAATTGTGTTCAGCATTTTCCTGGCTGTAATCGTAATCTTACTGAGCGTGAACAAGTAAGTATGAATACTTCATTCGATTTTATTTTAAATATTTACTTTCACTTTCAGCCCTACAGTTGGTGAGTGTTCTCTTCAGGTGAGGTAGCGGGCACTTCTTCTGGAAACCCCATGATCTAGAGCGGGTCTTTCATTGTGTGTCCAGATGAAAAGTTAGAAGTTCAGAGACGCCCACGCCCTCCACCTCCTCCAGGACTTCCAATTCCCTGGCCCCCAACACCTCATCTTCACCATGGACGTCCAGTCCCTATACACCTGCATTCCGCATGCAGATGGCCTCAAGGCCCTCCGCTTCTTCCTGTCCCGCAGGCCCGACCAGTCCCCTTCCACCGACACCCTCGTCCGCCTAGCCGAACTCGTCCTCACCCTCAACAACTTCTCTTTTGACTCCTCCCACTTCCTACAGACTAACAGGGTGGCCATGGGCACCCGCATGGGCCCCAGCTACGCCTGCCTCTTTGTAGGTGACGTGGAACAGTCCCTCTTCAGCACCTACACAGGCCCCAAACCCCACCTCTTCCTCCGGTACATTGATGACTGTATCGACACCGCCTCTTGCTCCCCAGAGGAGCTCGAACAGTTCATCCACTTCACCAACACCTTCCACCCCAACCTTCAGTTCACCTGGGCCATCTCCAGCACATCCCTCACCTTCCTGGATCTCTCAGTCTCCATCTCAGGCAACCAGCTTGTAACTGATGTCCATTTCAAGCCCACTGACTCCCACAGCTACCTAGAATACACCTCCTCCCACCCACCCTCCTGCAAAAATTCCATCCCCTATTCCCAATTCCTCCGCGTCCGCCGCATCTGCTCCCACGATAAGTCATTCCACTCCCGCACATCCCAGATGTCCAAGTTCTTCAAGGACCTCAACTTTCCCCCCACAGTGATCGAGAACACCCTTGACCGCGTCTCCCGTATTTCCCGCAACACATCCCTCACACCCCGCCCCCGCCACAACCGCCCAAAGAGGATCCCCCTCGTTCTCACACACCACCCCAACAACCTCCGGATACAACGCATCATCCTCCAACACTTCCGCCATCTACAATCCGACCCCACCACCCAAGACATTTTTCCATCCCCACCCCTGTCTGCTTTCCGGAGAGACCACTCTCTCTGTGACTCCCTTGTTCGCTCCACACTGCCCTCCAACCCCACCACACCCAGCACCTTCCCCTGCAACCGCAGGAAATGCTACACTTGCCCCCACACCTCCTCCCTCACCCCTATCCCAGGCCCCAAGATGACATTCACATTAAGCAGAGGTTCACCTGCACATCTGCCAATGTGGTATACTGCATCCACTGTACCCGGTGTGGTTTCCTCGACATTGGGAAAACCAAGCGGAGGCTTGGAGACCGCTTTGCAGAACACCTCTGCTCAGTTCACAACAAACAACTGCACCTCCCAGTCGCAAACCATTTCCACTCCCCCTCCCATTCTTTAGGTGACATGTCCATCATGGGCCTCCTGCAGTGCCACAATGATGCCACCCGAAGGTTGCAGGAACAGCAACTCATATTCCGCCTGGGAACCCTGCAGCCTAATGGTATCAATGTGGACATCACCAGCTTCAAAATCTCCCCTTCCCCCACTGCATCCCTAAACCAGCCCAGTTCGTCCCCTTCCCCCACTGCACCACACAACCAGCCCAGCTCTTCCCCTCCACCCACTGCATCCCAAAACCAGTCCAACCTGTCTCTGCCTCCCTAACCTGTTCTTCCTCTCACCCATCCCTTCCTCCCACCCCAAGCCGCACCCCCATCTACCTACTAACCTCATCCCACCTCCTTGACCTGTCCGTCTTCCCTGGACTGACCTATCCCCTCCCTACCTCCCCACCTATACTCTCCTCTCCACCTATCTTCTTTTCTCTCCAACTTCGGTCCGCCTCCCCCTCTCTCCCTATTTATTCCAGTTCCCTCTCCCCATCCCCCTCTCTGAAGGGTCTAGGCCCGAAACGTCAGCTTTTGTGCTCCTGAGATGCTGCTTGGCCTGCTGTGTTCATCCAGCCTCACATTTTGTTATCTTATAAAAGTTATAAGTTGTTGTGATATGGAATACACTGCCTGATGGGGAGGTGGAAGCATATTCAACAGGAACTTCCAGACATGTAACTGTATCTATGCTGCGCTGACTCTGATTTACAACCACACTTTGATATTGATATTGCAGGAGAAAGAGAGCAATTGAGCAGACTGCTTCAAAGACCAGTGACATTGCACTGACCTCCAGTCAACTCTCTGTGAAGCACCAGGTAACCAAGAAGCGGTTTACGCTCACTTTGAAGCTTTAAGCTCAGCATTTAAACAATGCAAAATGTTGCAACTGACAAAGGCAAGGATTTTCTCTGCACTAACATCACTTTTTCAAAGCTGCCAGCAGTGACAGGACTTTGCACAGGACAGTCATAGAATTCCCTACAGTGTGGAAACAGGCCATTTGGCCCATCAGGTCCACACTACCCCTCCATAGAGCATCCCACCTAGTTGGCATATCCATGGGCAACTTAGCATGGCCAATCCACCAAACCTGCACATCTTTGGGATGTGGAAGAAAACCTGTGCAGACATAGGGACAACGTGCAAACTCTATGCACACAATTACGTGAGGCTGGAATTGAAGCGTTGTGAGACACGCGCACACACACACACACACACACCACACACACACACACACACACACACATTCAAGGCAAATTCCAGCCAAACGGACTGTGGAACAGGGACAGGAATGTGGAAGTTGTGCGCAGCCAAGATGATTAAAAGGCAACGTCTGTCCCAGGCACATTAGCCATGGATTTCTAACTGGCGAGTAAGCAATGGCTCAATGGGCAGCCCTCTCACCTTCCCTTTCTGAGTCAGAAGGTTTAGTAACCAACTCCACAAATTTAAACATAACCTGACAAAACTGTCACTTTGGGCAGTACCACATCGTCGGAGGGTCATACTGAGAGTGCTGCCCTTGTCTGAAAGAAGGGTCATTATACTTCAAACATAAACTGCCTTTTCTTCACAAATGCTGCCAGACCTGCTGAGTTTCTCCAACAGTTTTCATTGTCATTGTTTCAGACCCCTGCAGCTTTATTTCATTGTTCAAAAAGTGGTTGATGTCAACTGTTTGCTGAACCTTTCTGTGCACATCAGCTGCTGAATGCCTACACTACAACAGTGAATACGCTTCCAAAAGGAGCTCACTCTGAAGGTGTTTTGGAACGCTTTGTATGAGGGAAGAAGAGAGATCAAATCTAAATTTAGAGTCAAACTATGCCATTCCACCTGAGAGGAGAAAGGATCGATACTAGGAGGGACAGAGAGACAGACAGAGGCAGAGCGAGCGAGAGACAGATCGAGCAAGCGAGCTGGGGGAGAGAGAGCAAGACAGTGAGTGAGAGAAGGTTAAATCCAGCGAATGGTGAAAAACACTCACGAGGCTGTGCAATCACTGAACTCAAAAATGCCAATAAATGTTGAGAATATCACTTGTTTCCATTTCTTGATGGATCTCCACACTGCTCGAGCTGCCATCTTTAAGACGATAGATTAAACCACTCTTTCTGCCTGTGGGAGTTGTTAAAGATCCCAAGGGCATAATTTGGAAGAGAAACTGTGAGCAGTTCTCCTCATTGTCCTGGGTCCTATTTTCACCAAAAACAGAATTAACAAAACAAAATAATGTAAGTTATTCTAATACTGCTGTTGAGAAATTTGTTCTATGCAAGTCAGCTGCTATGTTTCTGATATTACGTCAATAACTAGAGTTCAATAAATAAAAGTCGTTCAGTTGCTGAAAAGCATTTGAGATGTTCAATCTCTGTGAACAATGAATTTTAGCCTTCAAGGTAAGGAAGAAGTGGAAGTTAAACCCACAGAATCACGATTAACTCTCACTAGGCTGTGCAAATAATATAAACCTATTCATACCAATAAATGATGAGAACATCTTTTATTTCAATCTCTCTGCAGGGTTCTCAGAACATGGAGGTTATTGACCCTCAGAATACAACCAGAGACATAACAAGAGAGGAGGACACACCAGCTCCCCAGGATGACTTTGAGAGTTCGGTGGAAAAGGAGACGCTGGAAACGGGGACCCCAGGAGAACTAAAGACCTCCTCTACACCAGCATCAATTTCTCAAAGCTGCCCAGCAGAGGCAGCGCTGAGCACAGGGGCAAGGACACAGAATACGCAGAGATCAGATTCCAGCCAAAGTGAGAAAGTCAGAGAAGGGTCTGAGTAGCCAATATGGTTGAATAATAACAATGAAGAGAAAACAACATTGCTCAACTTTGTTGTTAGTTCTGAACATGCTTTCCAATTGCTGCAGCTTTCTCATGGCCCTACAGGTTGCACAAAGCTCATGAATAATTTTACATACATTAGTACAAGCAGTTGTAATGAAGCTTCAAAATGCTATCATTATTTGGGAACTTTGGTTCCAAAATGGAGGAATGATGCAGGTTTATTCTGAAAGCAGTGATCCATAACAGAAGTGCTGTTAATAGCAGCTTCCAAAGCAGTAGCACTGAAAGAAAATGACCTGACCTAATTAGAAGATAATTAAATTTGAATTCCAAACAAATATGGAATTAAATGACCAATGGTAACCATGTAACAATGAGCTAAATAGTCTGCTTCTGCTCCTCTGTCTTCTGGTATAATCTTCGTTATTATCAAAAAACCCATCTGGCTCAACAATGTCCTTTAGGGAAGGAAATGCACTGCAATATATGCAAATTCAAAACCCACAGCAATGGGATTGATTCTTAACTGACCTCTGAAATGGCCTAGAAAACCAGTCAGCTGTGTCAAACTGTGAAAACTTCTCAGAAAAGGAACCAGACAACCACCAGACACCAATCTAAACTCTGGAAGTTAGAACGGCAAAGTCCTCCTTACCAACATCAAAAAGGATGTGCCAAGATTTGAACTGACCCAGCAACTCAAGACTGGGTCATCAACAGCAGAATTGTACTCCAATACAATCTTCAACCTCATGGCCCAGCATATTGCCCAAGCTAGCATTTAAATCAGGCCAGGAGATCAACCCTGGCTCAAGGTTGCAAGTGGGTGTGCCAGGGGCAGCATCAGGCATGCCTAAAAATGGGGTGTTCACCAGGTGAAGCAGCAACACTGGAGAACACGAGCAGCAAATATTAAACAGTGCTGAAGCAACAGGTCTGTAGTCCTGCCAAACCAAGTTCTGAATGGTGGTGGACAATTAAACAATTCTCTGGAGGAGAAGGCTCCACAAATATTTCATCTTGAACTATGGGGAAGCCCTGCACATCAATGCAAAAAATAAAGACCAAAGCTTCTGCGACAACCTTCATTCAACAGTGCCAACTGGATGATCTGTCTTAGTCTCCTCCTGAGGTTCCCCAGCATCACAGTGGTGCATCTTTCAGCTTGGTTTACTCCACTTAATATCAAGAAATGGCTGATGCCACTGGACACTGCAAAGACTATGGGCCTTCACAATATTGCAGCATCTTGAGCTATTCCAACACATCTACAACAATGGCATCAAAGGAAAAGAATAGTAATTTACTTTCACTTGCATTTTTCCAAAATACATTGAAAATTGTTTAAGTCGCCATACTCCAGCACCTGTATTAACACAAATCATATATTGAAAAAATTAAGACAAAGCTCACCTTTGTTCAATTCACGTAGGTTCCCAAAGTCAAGTAAAAGACAGGAGCCACATTCTCCCCCGTTGCAGAACACCAAAGCCGCCAAATCTCAGGGTGCACCACCATGCTGCCAAAGATGCTGCAGAAGCCGCTTCGGGGACCCACCTTGATGCTGAGCTGTAGATGAGGCAAATGGCCAGGCTGGGCCATTGAATGCAGAAGCTGCCTCAAGGAATCCCATGCTGTACCAACCTCGTCGCTGAAGAATCTATCGTCTAGGGCAGTTAGAATCCCAGACTGGACCCATCACGCTGCCAAAGACAACAAAGCGCTGAAGTGGATCAGCAAACCACAAGACCCACCAGGTCACTGCCACAGTGGCCACAAGGAATGCCCTTACTGCCTCCAGAACTACAGCAGCCTCCCAAAGCATCCTTCCTCCACTGAAGCTGTGAAAAGCAGCAATGTGGAAAATCGTTGAGTAGAAAATTTTATCCCAGCTTCCGCGTCAGACTGCATTTCAATAGCAATTTATGCACCCTCGGGGCATCCAAAACAACTTTTTAAAGCAGAATTTTGAAATGTAATCATCGGTGGATTGTGGAAAATGTGATGGCCAAATTATGCACAGAAAGATTCCACCTGTAACTTGATGATGAATGCAGCCATTTTATTTTCAGTAATGTTGCTTCATGGTTAACTTATGAACTATGGAGAGCTCCCTCGTGATGTTTCATGGAATGATGACTGTGGGTTCATTCACATTGCCCCAGGAGGTTAAACTGGGCTTGAATTAATGTCTCAATCTACCATTGGTGGCTGTACCTGTCATGCTGATGAGAATCTTCTAATGCCCAATTGTATGTCAAGGATTTATCAAGCCTGCACGTTGGTGTATTTAAAACAGGAAAACACATTATAGATTATGTTGCAGATATTATTGCCAACCATCTAATTTCGATGTGTAGCTTGCAGACTGTCTAATTGCAGACAGTCACAGCACACACACAACATCAAGTCAGGTCAAACCAGACAAAGTGAGACAGAGACAGACCAACAGAGAAAGGGAGTGAGATAACAAGGTGTGGAGCTGGATTAACGCAGCAGGCCAAGCAGCATCAAAGGAGCAGGAATGCTGACGTTTCAAGTCTGCACTCTCCTACTGTCACAGAAAATGAGTGGATTGGAGGACGAGAGACAGAGAAAGAGACAGAGGAGGCAGCAAGAAAAAGACAAGAACAGTTAAGGAGAAAAAGCAAGTGGCAGAGAAAGAAATAGAGAGAGACAGAAGGAGACAAACAGAAAGAGAGGGTGATAAACTAAAAAAGGGACAGAGCGAGACACAAATAGGATGCACAGCGTAGGAAACAGGTAGATCTATTAATTCATGCTTTCTCTGCTGGATGCAACGAGGAACTGGGACTTTTTAAAAATGCATTTACGGGACGTAGGTGTCACTGCGAGGCTTTATTGCCAATCTGTAACTGACCATGAGAAGGTGCTGGTGAGCTGCCTTCTTCATCCCCTGTGATTACTTAATGAGAAATGCACAGAGATGTTAGGGAGAGTTCCAGGACTTTGACCCAGCAACACTGAATGAATAACCATGTATTTACAAGTCCGGATGGTGAATACTTTACAATGGAATGTTCCATGCAGCCCACAAAGAAATAGGCATAATTGAGGTCCCTGCAGGTAACCATGCCCATATCTTGGAACTTGACGTTTGGTGTTGACATTACAACATGTCAACATTTATATTGCCACTCTTTCTCCAGTACATCAATGACATCATCAGTACTCTTTTCATTTCTCATCTTAAATTTGAAAAAATCAAATTTGCTTCTGATTTTGACACTGTTCTCACTTTCACCTTGTCTATCTCTGGCTCATCCCTCACTTTCCTCAACATTTCTGTGGGTAGGCTCGCCATCAATATCTACAAACCCGGCAACTCCCTGAGTTAAGATAACAAAGTGTGGAGCTGGATGAACACAGCAGGCCAAGCAGCATCTTAGGAGCACAAAAGTTGACGTTTTGGGCCTAGACCCTTCATCAGAAAACCTCAGAGAGTTACCTTGACTATACACCTTAACGCTCTACTTCCTGTAAAGATACTATTCCATTCTCCCAGTTTCTTTGCATCTGTTCCGATGATGCCAACCTCTACAAAACATCCTTCTGAACTGTCCACCTTCTTTCCTCAACCGAGGTTTCCCCACACTGCCGTTGACAGGGCCTACAGCCGTGTCCAACCCATCTCCCGCACTTCGGATCGCACTCCTTCTCTTCATTCCCACAACAGCATGACGATACTATGACTGACTGACTTATTTGCTGACTGAGTTGCTGAAGAGGTGGAGGAAATTTCAGCAGGCGGAAGAACATCAGGGGGCATTCGACAGTCTGAAAGCTGAGTTAACCACTGCCCCAGTGTAAGCCACATCTAATTACGCAAAGCCATTCAAGGGCTATTGATCGGAGTGATTTGGGGTTGGTGCTGTACTCTTGCAAGGAAATGACAAGAAAATAGAGAGATCTATTGGATATTTTTCCAGAAAATTGAATAATCAACATATATTCTACAATTAAGAAGGAGACCTTGAGTTTGGTGTTGTTGTTGCAACATTTCAACATTTATATTGCCATTAATATGTCTGAGATAACTATACATACTGATCCTCACCATGTCATATTTTTGGAAAAATTTAAGGATAAAAATTCCGGACTGTTTAGATGGAGTTTATTATTGCAGTCATTTGGCAGGACATGAGAAGCTAACTGCTGACACATTATCTGGATTTTGTTGAAGGAAGACGGAAGTGTTTGGTGGAGGGAGAGAAAAGTGGACTGAAACAGACTGTAGGAGTAAATGTTTGCATGCTTAAAGTCAATGCAATGTGTTTGTATTGTTGTGAATTAATAGCATAAGACTAAAGATATTTTTTAAAAATGAAGTCATCTTTGTATATTAATGGATTTTTTTTTAAAGTGGGAAGGTGTGATGATCCTGTGGCTTTAAGAGGCACATTTTGTCCTGGGTATTTTCAGAAAGGTTGAGAGGGAGAGGTGCCGAGTCAGCCTACTTAGAGCTACTAAAGTAAACAGTTTGTATCAATCTTTTATGAGTTATAAACCATTCTGAAATAGGTCATTTGAACCTGAAATGTTAACTATGTTTTCTCTCCATAGATACTGCAAGGTCTGCTGAGGTTTTCCAGCAATTTCTGTTATATATGATACACGCTGCTGCCACTGTGTGTGCAAAGCCGAACACAATTTTGCAGAATCACCTCGGTTTCTGAGAGGAAACTGCGGTTCACAAGTCAGTTTGAGGCACTTGAGGCTGTAATTAGCAGTGTTGACATTGGCTGGCCAGAGGATTTGAAAAAAATGGATTTTAACATATTACTCAAGCAGGTGTCACACAGATTTTGTGAGACTCTGAGGACTGGTGGCAAATGTTAACATTGAATTCTGAGAGTGTGGAAGCTGGCCATTCGGCCCATCTACCCTACCACCCTATCCCTGTAAGCCTGCATTCCCACGGTCAATCCACCTAACCTGCACATTTTTAGACTGTAGGATCTCGCGGAACAAACTCAGGCAGACACGAAGAGAATGTGCAACATCCACACAGACAGCCACCCAAGGGTGGAATTGAACAGTGTTGTGCCATGGAGAACGACCAGGAGACGGAGAGAGTTCTTCAAGAAAGTAAACCTTTATTTGCAAGCAAAGGCTGTGACAATCAGAAAGTGTTACTCCGATCGCCTCTGATCCTCAGTGTTTGTCATGTTATGTACTTTTTCAGTTGCTCTGTTCCTTTAAGGTTATCAGCATGGTCAGTTGTGTCAACTAGGGTTATCTCTCTAAAAGCATGCAATGAACCAGTTGTGTTAGTCCGTGCTCTCTCTCTGAAGCTATTCATCTTCTGAATCATGTCCGCCACAATGGCCTTCTACTCTATCCCTAGCCTATTACACTATATCATTGTGGCTTTCAACAATCACTTAATTTAACTACATTATGCCACCATATGTGAATAGCTATGATTACGTGATCACGTGATTTAACTATCCTTCTAGTTACATTATGCCATTATTATTTTAACCGTTGAAACTATATGGCTAACAATTCACATTACACAGCTACTCGACATAATTGATGCCACCTGCTGGTCTGTGTCTGGCCTGGTGTTTGATCTGGGCTATCAGAACACTTATCTGTTCCTGCCCTTTGATCTACTCTAACCTGGCATTTAGCTGCTACTGACGTTTGATCTATGCTATCCTAGCACTTAGCTGCTACTGCCATAAGACCATAAGACATAGGAGTGGAAGTAAGGATATTCAGCCCATCAAGTCCACTCCGCCATTTAAATCACGGCTAATGGGCATTTCAACTCCACTTCCCTGCACTCTCCCCGTAGACCTTGATTCCTTGTGAGATCAAGAATTTGTCAAACTCTGCCTTGAAGGATTCCAACGTCCCGGCCTCCACTGCACTCTGTAGCAATGAATTCCACAGGCCCATCACTCTCTAGCTGAAGAAATGTCGTCTCATTTCAGTTTTAAATTTACCCCCTCTAATTTTAAGGCTGTGCCCACGGGTCCTAGTCTCCCCGCCTAATGGAAACAACTTCCTAGCATCCACCCCTTCTAAGCCATACATTATCTTGTAAGTTTCTATTAGATCTCCCCTCAACCTTCTAAACTCTAATGAGTACAATCCCAGGATCCTTAGCCGTTCATCATACGTGAAACCTACCATTCCAGGGATCATCCGTGTGAATCTCCGCTGGACACGCTCCAGGGCTAGTATGTCCTTCCTGAGATGTGGGGCCCAAAATTGGACACAGTGTTCTAAATGGGGCCTAACTAGAGCTTTATAAAGCCTCAGAAGAACATCGCTGCTTTTACATTCAAACCCTCTTGACATAAACAACAAACGATAAACGCCCTTTGATCTATACTAGCCTAGCATCTAGTTGCTACTGCCTTTTGATCTATGCTAGCATACTGGTGTGTCACTTTATTTCTCATATATTCATATATGAGCTAGCAATATGCTAGCAATTGCTGACCTGTTGACCTATTTGACATTCTGGTATAGAACATAGAACTTAGAACATTACAGCACAGTACAGGCCCTTCGGCCCTCGATGTTGTGCCGACCTGTCATACCGATCTCAAGCCCATCTAACCGACACTATTCCACGTACGTCCATATGCTCATCCAATGACGACTTAAATGTACCTAAAGTTGGCGAATCTACTACCGAGAAAGAGGCTGCCCCGGGACTTGAACTCAGACCCCAGCGGTCACAAACCCGCGTGCTCACCATTACGCCACGGCAACCACAGCTGCTATGTTACTTTAGTTGCTGGCACTGTGAGAAAGTGTTGATCCTGTGCAGGTAATTAGAGTTGGATTTCGCCACTGACATCTCATTACCAGAAAAAATTTAGCAACATTCAGTTTAAGAATCCAACTCACACAATAAACTTCACCACAACACTCCTGTTACGTGAAAAATCTCCATATACCTGTTTTCTCAAGATAGACACAGATCCCGCTTAAATTCAAGTAATTCAGAGGTAGTTAAAAAGTTCCCACTTGTTACGATCTCAGCTAATGGGACGGCTGACGACATAAGTCCTATAGTGAAACCTGGATTGATAGATCATTATCACATTCTGAAGTGGAGGGTGAACAGCTGGAGGTCATTATGCACATCGGTGGAAATGAAGTAGATAGACAAAGGAATGGGGTCCTGCAAAACGAGTGCAGGAATTTAGATGAGAAGTTAAAAAGCAGGACCTCAAGGGTAGTGACCTCTGGTTTACTCCCAGTGCCACGTACCAGTGAGGATCGAAAGAGAAGGATAGGCCAGATGAATACATGCCTGAGGTGGTGGTATAGCAGGCAGCTTTTCATTCCTTGGATCATTGGGATCTCTTTGGGGTTAGAGGTGACCTGTACGAAAGGGATGCATTGCACTTGAGCTGGAGGGGGTCCAAGATCCTTGTGGAGAGATTTGCTAGTGTTACTCAGAAGGACTTAAACTAGTTTGACAGGGGGTGGGAGTCCGAATAAGAGTGGGGTTGTCGAGGAGTCAGGGGAAAATATATTAGCCGACAAGAGCAAGTTTAATGTTCAGGATAGACAGTGGCACACTAAAGGGAGGGAAAAGACTTCTGGTGCAAAGTGCATTTATTTCAATGCACAAGGCCTGCTTGGGATGGCAGAGAGCTCAGAGCATGGATTGGCTCTGACTGGGGACTGGGATATTATAACCATAACGGAAACATGGCTGAGAAAAGGGGAGGACTGGCAGCTCCATGTTTCAGGATACAAAAGCTACAGGCATGACAGAACTACAAGGAAGTGAGGAGGGTGGAGTTGCCCGTTTGACAAGGGATGACAAAACAACAGTGCTTAGAGAGGATATTCTGAAGGGATCATCAAATGAGACCATATGGTTAGAACTTTGAAACAAGAAGGCGATGGTCACTCTGCTGGGACTGTATTATAGACCACCAAATAGCCAGCTGGTACTAAAGAAGCAGATGTGTACGGAGATTGTAAATACCTGTCGGAATAACAGTAGTATTGGTTGGAGTTGTTAATTTGCCTGGTATTGACTGAGCCACCTAGAGTGTAAAGGCCTGGATGGGGTGGAATTTTCAAATATGTCCAAGAAAGTTTCTTAAATCAATATGTAGAGGGCCAGACTCAGGAGGGTGCAACACTGGTTGGGCAAGTGAGTGAAATGTCAGTTGGAGAGCACTTTGGGTCCAGTGACCAGAATTCTCTTAGTTTTAACATAGCTATGGAAAAAGATAGGACATGTCCACAGGTGCGAGTAGGGCCAATTTATTACCATGGCCATACAAATGCACACAAGTTAATCATTAAACTCTTTACAACACAAAAGTGAAATGAGATTAGTTCAAGATTTTAGGAATTACACCCTATATATGACATGGCTTCCACATAACTGACTCCTTACAGTTTCAGAGATAGTAAGAACTACTGATGCTGAAGTCAGAGATAACAGTGTGGAGCTGGAGGAACACAGCAGGCCAGGCAGCATCAGAGGAGCAGGAAAGATAACGTTTTGGGTCGGGACCCTTCGAGGGTCAGCTTTCCTGCTCCTCTGATGCTGCCGGGCCTGCTGCATTCCTCCAGCTGCACTCTGTGTTATCGCTACTCCTTACAGTTTAATTTCCCTCGGGCTGTACAGACAATTCAATTAGTTTTTGTTTCAAATCACCAGTGTGGAAATGGGTCGTTCAGCCCAACAAGTCCACACCAAACCTCCAAAGAGCATCCCAACCAGACCTATTATCATGGCCCAACTTTATCCCAACAACCCTGCATTTCCCATGGTTAATGCACCTAAGCTACACATCCCTAAACACGATGGGTAATTCAAAATGGCCAATCCACTACACTTGCACATCTTTGGACTGAGGGAGGAAACCCATGCAGACATTGGGACAATATGCAAACTACACCCAAGGCTGGAATCGAACCTGGGTCCCTGGCGCTTTTCAAATTTGCGACATGAACTTTTACACACATCTGAGAGCAGAAACTGTAGGCTTCTGAACTCAACACTGGCATCTACTGAAATGAATTCTTATTACAAAACAACTTTCTTCTGCATAAATTGTTAAACATTGCTGATTATAGATTTAACTGAATTGAAAACAAACCATACCTGTCTATCCTATCTATCATAAATCCACAGAATAAACATTTATTTCATTAACACTCAAGAGATTTCCAATCTTGTACAATTTGATTATGTCATTGTTTCAGGACTCTGTAAGGGTCTTTTCCTTAAGTAATCCCCTCACATAAGCCACCAATATAAAATATTAACATGCAGATGCAGCAAGTAATTCAGGAGGCTAATGGGATGCCTCCTATGTTACCACAGGAATTGAAGATAGTGGTAAGGATGTTATATTTCAGTTATACAGGTAGAGGACATTGATGACACCTCATCTCCAATACCATGTGCAGGTTTTTTTCTGTTTATTTGAGGATGGATGTGAATATGTTAAGCCTGGAGTGGGACTCTGGCAGAGGCATGGTGAGGGCTGGAGAGCCCAGAGTCAGCCTGTGACAGTGGAAAGGAAAGTTGGACTCTCTTAAGTTATCTTTTCTTTCCTTATCTTATTCTAGGTCAATGTGAATGGTACCACGTATGTACGGCAAAGATATACACTTTTCATTGTATTTTTATATTGAATACACGTGACAATAAATAATTCAATGATTCAATGTATTGGAGGCAGTTCAGAGAAGGTTCACAAAATTTGAATGAGTGAGGAAAGGTTGGACAGATTGGGCCTGTTTTAGCTGGAATTTAGCAGCGTGAGGAGTGACCTGATTGAAGTGAATATGATTCGGAACCCTTTGTCAGGGAGGATGGAAAAGAATATTTCCTTTTGTGATGGGTCCAGAACTAAAGGGTTTTGAGTTAAAATTAGGGGTTGCTCTTTGAGAACAGAAATGAAGAGATTTGGTTTTCTCTCAGAAGGTTGTGTGACTTTGGGACTCTCTGCCTCAGGAGGCAGTGGAGGTGGGGTCAGGAAATATTCTTAATACAGCGGTTGATAGACTATCATTGGTCAGGAGAACCAAAGGTTATTGGGGATGGATGAGAAGGTGGAATTCAAGGCACAAACAGATCAGACATTATGTTACTGAATGATAGAGCAGACTTGAGGGGTGGAATGGCCAACTGCTACTCCCAACTTCTATCTTTGTTTGCTCTTGGGTATTGCAATCGCAACGTCAACGTAAACAGATCATGCTGTAATGACACCTGACCACCAGTGGTGGTGCTGAATGATCTTTGATGCACCCTTTCCTGATTCCTCAGTGTGTACTCCAGGGAATCTCTCAATTCCATAAGCAACACCATCTCCCTGTTTCTAGATTACTGTTTGATTGACTATATACCCAAGGCTGACCATACAAAATGGGAGCAATCACATAGAAATATGGTAAGATGGCAGGACTGAAAAGTGGTGAGAACATTACACTGACGTGGTCTCAATCTGCTCTGATCCTGCTTTCCCGGAAGTATAGGTTTCATCAAGAGGACTCTGTAAACGTTTATAATGAATGACAGAATGAAAATTGATTCGAGTACAGCAGCAGGAACAACTCGGACTGAGAAAGCATCCAAATACAATTATACATCAACAGGGGCATTGACTATCAAAATTAATCCAGTTGACACTTCAGTGTGATACAGAGCACATGCTGTACTATAAGAAGGTCAGTGCAGAAGGAGTAGCGCACTGTCAGAGAGGCAGCACTGGGGGAGTGCCGCACTGTCAGAGAGGCAGCACTGGGAGAGTGACACACTGTCAGAGAGGCAGCACTGGGAGAGTGACACACTGTCAGAGGGGCAGCACTGGGGGAGTGCCGCACTGTCAGAGAGGCAGCACTGGGGGAGTGCCGCACTGTCAGAGAGGCAGCACTGGGAGAGTGACACACTGTCAGAGAGGCAGTACTGGGGGAGTGCCGCACTGTCAGAGAGGCAGTACTGGGAGAGTGACACACTGTCAGAGGGGCAGTACTGGGGGAGTGCCGCACTGTCAGAGAGGCAGTACTGGGGGAGTGCCGCACTGTCAGAGGGGCAGTACTGGGGGAGTGCCGCACTGTCAGAGAGGCAGCACTGGGGGAGTGCCGCACTGTCAGAGAGGCAGCACTGGGAGAGTGCCGCACTGTCAGAGAGGCAGCAGTGGGAGAGTGCCGCAATGTCAGAGGGGCAGTACTGGGGGAGTGATGCACTGTCAGAGAGGCAGCACTGGGGGAGTGCCGCACTGTCAGAGAGGCAGCACTGGGGGAGTGCCGTACTGTCAGAGAGGCAGTACTGGGGGAGTGCCGCACTGTCAGAGAGGCAGTACTGGGGGAGTGACACACTGTCAGAGGGGCAGTACTGGGGGAGTGCCGCACTGTCAGAGAGGCAGTACTGGGGGAGTGACACACTGTCAGAGAGGCAGCACTGGGGGAGTGCCGCACTGTCAGAGAGGCAGCACTGGGGGAGTGCCGTACTGTCAGAGAGGCAGTACTGGGGGAGTGCCGCAATGTCAGAGGGGCAGTACTGGGGGAGTGATGCACTGTCAGAGAGGCAGTACTGGGGGAGTGACGCACTGTCAGAGAGGCAGCACTGGGGGAGTGCCGTACTGTCAGAGAGGCAGTACTGGGGGAGTGCCGCACTGTCAGAGAGGCAGTACTGGGGGAGTGACACACTGTCAGAGAGGCAGCACTGGGGGAGTGCCGTACTGTCAGAGGGGCAGTACTGGGGGAGTGCCGCACTGTCAGAGAGGCAGCACTGGGGGAGTGACGCACTGTCACAGAGGCAGCACTGCGGGAGTGACGCACTGTCAGAGGGGCAGCACTGGGGGAGTGCCGCACTGTCAGAGAGGCAGCACTGGGGGAGTGCCGTACTGTCAGAGGGGCAGTACTGGGGGAGTGCCGCACTGTCAGAGAGGCAGTACTGGGGGAGTGCCGCACTGTCAGAGAGGCAGCACTGGGGGAGTGCCGTACTGCCAGAGGGGCAGTACTGGGGGAGTGATGCACTGTCAGAGAGGCAGCACTGGGGGAGTGCCGTACTGTCAGAGGGGCAGTACTGGGGGAGAGCCACACTGTCAGAGGGGCAGCACTGGGGGAGTGACACACTGTCAGAGAGGCAGTACTGGGAGAGTGCCGCACTGTCAGAGGGGCAGGACTGGGGGAGAGCCGCACTGTCAGAGAGGCAGCACTGGGAGAGTGCCGCGCTGTCAGAGGGGCAGTACTGGGGGAGAGCCGCACTGTCAGAGAGGCAGTACTGGGGGAGTGCCGCACTGTCAGAGGGGCAGTACTGGGAGAGTGCCGCACTGTCAGAGGGGCAGTACTGGGGGAGAGCCGCACTGTCAGAGAGGCAGCACTGGGAGAGTGCCGCACTGTCAGAGAGGCAGTACTGAGGGAGTGCCGCACTGTCAGAGGGGCAGTACTGGGGGAGTGCCGCACTGTCAGAGAGGCAGCACTGGGGGAGTGCCGCACTGTCAGAGGGGCAGTACTGGGGGAGAGCCGCACTGTCAGAGGGGCAGTACTGGGGGAGTGCCGCACTGTCAGAGGGGCAGTACTGGGGAAGTGCCGCACTGTCAGAGAGGCAGTACTGGGGGAGTGCCGTACTGTCAGAGAGGCAGTACTGGGGGAGTGCCGCACTGTCAGAGAGGCAGTACTGGGGGAGTGCCGCACTGTCAGAGAGGCAGCGCTGGGGGAGTGCCGCACTGTCCGAGAGGCAGTACTGGGGGAGAGCCGCACTGTCAGAGAGGCAGCACTGGGGGAGTGCCGCACTGTCAGAGAGGCAGCACTGGGGGAGTGCCGCACTGTCAGAGAGGCAGTACTGGGGGAGTGCCGCACTGTCTGAGAGGCAGCACTGGGGGAGTGCCGCACTGTCAGAGAGGCAGCACTGAGAGAGTGCCGCACTGTCAGAGAGGCAGTACTGGGGGAGTGACACACTGTCAGAGAGGCAGCACTGGGGGAGTGCCGCACTGTCAGAGAGGCAGCACTGGGGGAGTGCCGCACTGTCAGAGAGGCAGTACTGGGGGAGTGCCGCACTGTCTGAGAGGCAGCACTGGGGGAGTGCCGCACTGTCAGAGAGGCAGCACTGGGAGAGTGCCGCACTGTCAGAGAGGCAGTACTGGGGGAGTGACACACTGTCAGAGAGGCAGCACTGGGGGAGTGCCGCACTGTCAGAGGGGCAGTACTGGGGGAGAGCCGCACTGTCAGAGGGGCAGTACTGGGGGAGTGCCGCACTGTCAGAGGGGCAGTACTGGGGGAGTGCCGCACTGTCAGAGAGGCAGTACTGGGGGAGTGCCGCACTGTCAGAGAGGCAGTACTGGGGGAGTGACACACTGTCAGAGAGGCAGCACTGGGGGAGTGCCGCACTGTCAGAGAGGCAGCACTGGGAGAGTGACACACTGTCAGAGAGGCAGTACTGGGGGAGTGCCGCACTGTCAGAGAGGCAGTACTGGGAGAGTGACACACTGTCAGAGGGGCAGTACTGGGGGAGTGCCGCACTGTCAGAGAGGCAGTACTGGGGGAGTGCCGCACTGTCAGAGAGGCAGCACTGGGGGAGTGCCGCACTGTCAGAGAGGCAGTACTGGGGGAGTGACACACTGTCAGAGAGGCAGCACTGGGGGAGTGCCGCACTGTCAGAGAGGCAGCACTGGGAGAGTGACACACTGTCAGAGAGGCAGTACTGGGGGAGTGCCGCACTGTCAGAGAGGCAGTACTGGGAGAGTGACACACTGTCAGAGGGGCAGTACTGGGGGAGTGCCGCACTGTCAGAGAGGCAGTACTGGGGGAGTGCCGCACTGTCAGAGAGGCAGCACTGGGGGAGTGCCGCACTGTCAGAGAGGCAGCACTGGGAGAGTGCCGCACTGTCAGAGAGGCAGCACTGGGAGAGTGCCGCACTGTCAGAGGGGCAGTACTGGGGGAGTGCCGCACTGTCAGAGAGGCAGTACTGGGGGAGTGACACACTGTCAGAGAGGCAGCACTGGGGGAGTGCCGTACTGTCAGAGGGGCAGTACTGGGGGAGTGCCGCACTGTCAGAGAGGCAGTACTGGGGGAGTGACGCACTGTCAGAGAGGCAGCACTGGGGGAGTGCCGTACTGTCAGAGAGGCAGCACTGGGGGAGTGACGCACTGTCAGAGAGGCAGCACTGGGGGAGTGACACACTGTCAGAGGGGCAGCACTGGGGGAGTGCCGCACTGTCAGAGAGGCAGCACTGGGGGAGTGCCGCACTGTCAGAGAGGCAGTACTGGGGGAGTGATGCACTGTCAGAGAGGCAGCACTGGGGGAGTGCCGTCCTGTCAGAGGGGCAGTACTGGGGGAGAGCCGCACTGTCAGAGGGGCAGCACTGGGGGAGTGACACACTGTCAGAGGGGCAGTACTGGGGGAGAGCCGCACTGTCTGAGAGGCAGCACTGGGGGAGTGCCGTCCTGTCAGAGGGGCAGTACTGGGGGAGTGCCGCACTGTCAGAGAGGCAGCACTGGGGGAGTGCCGCACTGTCAGAGGGGCAGTACTGGGGGAGAGCCGCACTGTCAGAGGGGCAGTACTGGGGGAGTGCCGCACTGTCAGAGGGGCAGTACTGGGGGAGTGCCGCACTGTCAGAGAGGCAGTACTGGGGGAGTGCCGCACTGTTAGAGAGGCAGCGCTGGGGGAGTGCCGCACTGTCAGAGAGGCAGTACTGGGGGAGTCCCGCACTGTCAGAGAGGCAGCACTCGGGGAGTGCCGCACTGTCAGAGAGGCAGCACTGGGGGAGTGCCGCACTGTCAGAGAGGCAGTACTGGGGGAGTGCCGCACTGTCTGAGAGGCAGCACTGGGAGAGTGCCGCACTGTCAGAGAGGCAGTACTGGGGGAGAGCCGCACTGTCAGAGGGGCAGTACTGGGGGAGTGCCGCACTGTCAGAGGGGCAGTACTGGGGGAGTGCCGCACTGTCAGAGAGGCAGTACTGGGGGAGTGCCGCACTGTCAGAGAGGCAGCACTGGGGGAGTGCCGCACTGTCAGAGAGACAGTACTGGGGGAGTGACACACTGTCAGAGAGGCAGCACTGGGGGAGTGCCGCACTGTCAGAGAGGCAGCACTGGGGGAGTGCCGCACTGTCAGAGAGGCAGCACTGGGGGAGTGCCGCACTGTCAGAGAGGCAGCACTGGGGGAGTGCCGCACTGTCAGAGAGGCAGCACTGGGGGAGTGACACACTGTCAGAGAGGCAGCACTGGGGGAGTGACACACTGTCAGAGAGGCAGCACTGGGGGAGTGACACACTGTCAGAGAGGCAGCACTGGCGGAGTGCCGTAATGTCAGAGGGGCAGTGCTGAGGGAGCGCTGCAGTGTCAGAGGTCAGTGGTGAAGAAGCACTGCACTGTCAGAGTCTATAACTTAAGATTTTATTTTTTCACAAGAGAGTTTGAAATGCTGCCTAATCAAATATCCTCTTGAAATCCAAGTATAGTGCATCAGTTAACCATGATTTCCCTTTCTAAAACCATGACTATTTTATTACTGTGAGGGCACAAATCGAATCTTTTTAACCAATATTTCTTATGAAAACCACACAACAGATGTCAGTCTAACAGGTCTACATCTTCCTGTTTTCTATCTCTCTCTTTTTGAATTAAAAGTTATTTCTTGCTATTTTCTGCCACGGCGGTTGGTCTGCTATAGTGGTCTGCTAGATTAGTGTTCAATGACCCAGATTAGTGTTGTGTAGGACGTGGGGTGAAATTCCACCATGGCGGGTGATGAGATCTGAATTCAGTAAAATATCCGAGGTTAAAACCTAGACTATTTGAGACCACGTTGCCAACCGCAGTCAATTGTCTGGAAAAGCCTTTGCGATTCACTAATGTCCTTTACGGGAAGAAAATACACTGTCCTTAACTAGCCTAGTCTACATATGACACCAGAGCCACATCAATGACCAACAGGGAGTTCCAAACCTCAGTGTGCAGAAAAAAAACCCACACTGATCAAATCCTCATCTTCCACAGCAACCACCCCAACATCCACAAAGCTGCATTAGGACACTATTTAAACAGGTCATGACTCACTGCAACATTCCAGCAAGAAAGGGGAAAAGCACCTATACAAAATCTTTGCTATGAACAGATATCTCTGCAACTTCATCCGCAGATGACTGCTTTCAGACAACAACAAGAAGACACCGTACACCCAAACACACTGGCCACACTGCCCGACGTCAAGAACACATCAGAACCAACAACGATAATGGGAACTGCAGATGCTGGAGAATCCAAGATAACAAAGTGTGAAGCTGGAGCTCTCTGATGAAGGGTCTAGGCCCGAAACATCAGCTTTTGTGCTCCTGAGATGCTGCTTGGCCTGCTGTGTTCATCCAGCTTCACACTTTGTTATCTTAGAACAGACAACGAAACTCCTAAGACCGCTCGGAATTTTGGTGGCCCACAATCACACTATGACAAACTATCACATAGATTAAAGACCCCATTCCCACAACATGCTGAACCAACGTGGTTTACAAAATACCATGCGACAACTGCCACAAACACTACGTCAGACAGACAGGAAGGAAACTAGCCATCAGAATTCATGAACATCAGCTAGCAGCAAAGTGACACAACAAACTTTGCTTAAGATCTGTACACTCAGATAATGAAGGCCATCTGTTTAACTGAAACAACGTGCCCATAGTAGCCCATCCAAACACAGACACACACGGGAATTCCTAGAGGCACGGTTCTCAACCCATAATGCAATCAACGAACATACAGAATTGGACCCCATCTCCAAACGCATACAGATCAAAACCAGAAATGACACTACTCACCATAATGGACCAGACAATATAAAACTGAAGCAGCGTAGAACAACATTGTTCCATTGGAGGTCTCGTTGATGATGTTACCTAGCATGGTGATGAAATGTCCAGACGAAAACAAGTCAGTTCAGTGAGCAAGCCAACAAGCTCACAGAACTACAGAAAGCTGGTTAACATTTAATTGCTGTGGGTGAGCACTCAATGCTGGCTTAGCACATCCCATGAGCAAATAAAAAGAAATATGATGAAACATTTCTGGACTTTGCCTAGTATCAATTTCACTCGAGATTGTAGTCTTAGTAAATTCCTTCTTCCTTTCATCTCCTCATTCATAGTTATTATTTGAATGCCTTTTTTTATCTTCCATGATGAAAACAGAAGCAAAATGCCCATTTTATCTGCCATTTTCTTATTATCTCCTCTTAGCTCCCATTATCACTCTCCAGATTTACTCTTTTCCTTCTTAAATACCTGTAGAAACTTGCTCTACATTTTTTTTTTCACATCTCTAGCTAGCTTCCTCTTCTTCCTAACTGACATAGAACATAGAACAGTGCAGCACAGTACAGGCCCTTCAGCCCACAATGTGCCGAACTTTTACCCTAATCCTAAGATCTGTCTAACCTCCACCCCTACCTTATACTATCATCCATATGCTTAACTAATAGCCGCTTAAATGTCCCGAATGAGGCCGGCTCCACTACCCTCTCAGGCAATCAGGCATTCCAAACCCTGACCACTCTCTATGTAAAGAACCTACCTCTAACATCTCCCCTATATCTACCTCCACTCACTTTAAAACTATTTCCCCTTATAATAACTACCTCCACCCTAGGAAAAAGCCTCTGGCTGTCCACTCTATCTATACCTCTGGCCATTTTGTACACCTCTATCAAGTCACCTCTCATCCTTCACCATTCCAAAGAGAAAAACCCTAGCTCTTTCAACCTTTCCCTGTAAGACCTTCCCTCCATCCCAGGCAACATCCTGGTAAATCTCCTCTGCACCTTTTCCCATGCTTCCACATCTTTCCTACAATGAGGCGACCAGAACTGGACACAATACTCTAGATATGGCTGAACATTTTATTCATTTCCTGCTGTTCTCCACATTCTCATCAAAAATTCTGATCTGCCTGTGATAAACCCTACAAGGCACGTGGGGAATTGCTCATTTATCTCCCGCTGGAGCGTATTGAGTTCCCTTTGTAACAGGTTGGAACTCATCACCTGAGCCCTTTATAAAGCAGACCCAGTTGCCCATAACAAGTTTTGCTTGTAAATATCTATTCGGCAACAGGGGTGATTAACTAATGGCAGTTGATACTTTAAAACAAAAAAGGTCACGGTGCTTTGGTGGTGTGTCAGCCATTTCAGTTGCCTGTAAGAGCACTTTCAGATATATAAACATTTTTTAAAAAGATAAAGCAGATCCACAGATGGCTCTGTAGAACTGACTTGCCCAGGCTGAGACCACCCAATATGCACCACAATTAGTGGCTCTATTTCAGTGTTCAATAATAAATTATGCTTCTTTTCAGTCAGGCTTCCTGAGTTATACCAATACTAATCAGCTTGCAGCTCTGATAATGATATAGAGACGTTAACCTTTGAGGTTCTGCTTTATAAATCAGACGCTCATACTCTCTATGCTATTCTCATTTCTGTTTTCACTTTGTTTTTGCAACAGAGGTGAACGACACCCATTGGATTCTTCCCCTCCCACTGCAACATCCTTTCCAGTCATGGCCTCATGACCTAAAGCCTGTCACTGGGCAGGCAACATTGCCACCTGGCCACTTTCCTACAAATAACAGTGTCACACACCCTCACTATAATCCACACTCCTACCACTATGTTCCTTGTTGTGCTCTCTACTTCAAGAGCTTGTTGTACCTCAGTGTCATGGTCAATTTGCCTGTCCACTGAGCAGCCTCACTCTCATTCAGACAGACTGACTGAACTACAAGCCTATTGAACAATTGGAGAGGTTAATGCACCTTACCTCTGAGCTTCTGAAGACTAACACACTGCCACATCCTCCTGACCCTGACCACTGCCCATATCAGAACACATTATCTTACATGGTGTGACTGTCTCCTGTTACAAGGAATCCTGGCAATGTCCTTCCTATTTATCACCATATCTGTAATTTTGCCTCCAGTTCATAAGCTCTGAGCCAACGTTGCTCGAACTTCAAATAACATCATTAGACATGTTTGCTTGGATCACAATTATGTCCAAGAATTCTCAAATGCTGCAGTATTGACAAATCATAATTAAATCTTCCTTTAATGCCTTCCTGGGACATAGGAAGATGGCCGTGCTTGTTGGTCAGTCATTGCAGCTCCAGGACATCTGTGCAGGATTTCCTTGGGGTCGTGTCATAGGCTCAACCATCTTTAGCTGCTTCTTCAATGATCTTCCCTCACCACGAGACCAGTAGTGGAGATGCTCACTGATCATTGTGCAATCGCCTGCACTATTCACGATTCTCAGATACTGAAGCAGTCCATGTCCAAATGCAAAAAAGATCAGGACAATATCCAGGCTTAGGCCAACAACTGGCAAGTAACATGCTCCACAAATGTCACGCTATGACCATCACTAATGTCAGACAATCTAACCACCCCCCCTTGACATTCAATAGTGTCATCATCACTGAATTCCCCCACCATCAACATCCTGGGAGATTATCATTGACCAGAAACTGAACTCGACTCAGTAATAAACACTTTGCTACAAGACAAGGTCAGAAGCTAGGAATGCTGCAGCAATTAACTCACCTCCTGACTACAACACACAAGTCAGTAGAGTGACAGGATACTCCCCACTTGCCTGGATGGATGCAGCTCCAACAACACGTAAGAAGCTTGACATTATCCATGGCAAAGCAGCCTGCTTGATTGGCAGTACATCCACCAGCATCCACTCCCTCCACTGCCAACAGTAGCAGCAGTGTGTAAAATCTACAAGATGCACTGCAGAAATTCACCAAAGATCCTCAGACAGCACTTTCCTAACCCACTCCCACTTCAACACCACCCCCTGCAAGCTCCCCTCCAAACCACTCACCATCTTGAGTTGGAAATAGCTCATCACCATCTTCTTGAGGGCAGCTAAGGACATGAAATAAATAATAGCTAGCCAGTGACACCCATGTCCCACAAATGAATAAAAAAAACTTCATTGTCTAAGGAACCTCTTTGACTCTTCTGTCTGAGAGACCTCTTTCATTGTCTCAAGGATTATTTCTGACTCAAACACTGTATGATTCATTCTGATACAGCAATGGGTCCGATACTGATGGGTCCCCAATCTCAGCACTGACCCTACTCCTGCAATCACTGTGATAAACTTGAGCAAAGTGCTTCTAGCCTGAGCTCTGCACATATTGAGATCAAAGACAAATATGGAATTGAATTTTCTACCTGTATCCACCAACTGCTTTGCCTTCCCTCCCCGTAATCAGTTACATTACTGAGGTTTCTCGTTCAGTGAGAATGGACAAGAAGTGTAATGCTCAACAGCCTGCCTATTCTAGTAATTGCTGTGTTGACTTCATAGGAAATTCTGATTAATGTTAGCAAAAGGCTAATTTTAAACTGGAGTTTGGAAAAAATGAGGGTAATCTCATAGAGACTTATAAAATTCTAATAGGACTAGCTAGAATGTTCCCAATGACAGGGTTACAGTCTAAGGATACTGGGGCAGCCTTTTAGAACTGAGATGAGGAGAATATTTTTCACCCAGAGAATGCAGAACCTGCTGAATTCTATGCCATGCTTAGATATGGTTCTTAGGGTTAAAGGGATAAAAGTAGTGAACCAGGCCAGGAGACTGAGTTGGATGATCATCCATGATCATATTGAATAATGGAGAAGACTTAAAGGGCCAAATGGCCTAATCCTGCTTCTATATTCTACGTATCTAAAAGATGCGTTCTCTACAACTGGTGCACTGCTGAACTGGTTCCCAGGCAGAGCTCAGTAATAAAGATCTTTCACAAAGACTATTGACTGTAAGCCTGTCCATGCTGACAATGGCATTACCTTGGAGAAGTGACAGCAGGAAGTAAGATTTCCCAATCATAGTCCACTCGTAGATATTTCATCAGCTTCTCCCTCTCAAGCTCTGAAACAAAAGGTAGTTAGTGAGACCTCACCTCTTGTCGAACAGTTCACAAGAGATCAGAACTAATTTTAGACATTGTTCTCACCTATTATATTGATTCTCTGCGGGTTCAAGGCTTCAAGAAAATAAAGCATGTTCCAAAATTCATGTCTCTGCATTTCCTTCTCTTGCCAATGAGACACATGTTGATGGTGAGGGAAGGTGGTTTCATCAATATGTAGGACAGTGGGCGAGCTCTCAAGTTATTGGGCTGAATGTTGAACCCCAAGATCAAGGCTGCTTCTGTGTCCCACTGAAGCTCTGTGCAAACAACACCTCATTTTCCACTGAGCTCTTTGCAGCTTTTAGCACTGAGTTGAACAAATTCAGGCCTCCATTTTTATTAGATAATAAAATGTGAGGCTGGATGAACACAGCAGGCCCAGCAGCATCTCAGGAGCACAAAAGCTGACGTTTCGGGCCTAAACCGCTCATCAGAGACTGAATGGTGTCCTCTCTGATGAAGGGTCTAGGCCCGAAACGTCAGCTTTTGTGCTCCTGAGATGCTGCTGGGCCTGCTGTGTTCATCCAGCCTCACATTTTATTATCTTGGATTCTCCAGCATCTGCAGATCCCATTATCACTCCATTTTTATTACGCAGCTCCTGGATCTTGCTTGTGCCTCGTTGGTTTTTCCTCCCAGTACAGCAGACCCATTCTCTCCTATACACACCCATCTATCCTATTTTACATCTCAAGCCCTCTTCCACCATCATTCACAATCCTTTGCTGATTTCCTCTTGGCACTATCACCATCTGTCCCACTTCCTCATTCTCTCCTTCTGTCAACAACATAAAACCCACCATTTACCAACCCCCTTTACTTCAGAAGAACAGTCAGATTGGACTCAAAACATTATCTCAATTTCTCTCTGTCCATAGATGCTGCCAGACCTGCTGGGTTTCTCCAGTATTTCCTGTTTTCAGTCCCAGAAGTTCATGTCTATGCACTTGCCTTGCCATGATCTCGAAAGATGATCTGCCTTTGATCCAGATTTCAGTAAGAAGTCGAAACTTTGCAAAGACATCGAAATCTGGAATCTGACTTTGCACAGCCACAACATCAACAAAGGATAATGTTGGTCGTGGACCGAGTTCCAAATGTTACGTTACTTACGTATTCCCTGTCCGATTGCTCACCTGGAGAATAACTGCCGACGCTCACTTCTTGGGCTGAATGGCTTTTTCCTGAGCTGTTTGCTCTGTGTATTACATTAAAAGTGCTAACATATCATGGTGAGTGGCATCAGGAAGTGGGTACAGAGTGTCAAAGTGGCTGAGTATCTGGCCTTACCATAAAGAAGCTTTGACACCTGTGCAGGGTCTGACAATACTGCTCTACAGACCTGGCCAGCTATTGGCATGGATCAAAGTGGCTGAATGGCCCTTCTATTCCACTGTAACAGTGGTAAGGGACTGAATGGCCCTCCTGTTCCAGTGTAACAGTGTTGATGGACTGAATGGCCTCTTCGCGTTTCAATGCAACAGCTTTGATGAACTGAATAGGTTCCTCCCGTTCCAGTTTCACAGTGTTGATGGACTGAATGGTGTCGTCCTGTGATCTCCTCCTATTCCATTGTAGCAGTGTCAAGGGACTGAATGGTCTGCTCCTGTTCTAGTAGAACAGGGTTGATTGACACAACAGTCTCCTCCCCCCATTCCAGTGTAACAGTGTTGATGGACTGAATGGTCTCCTCCTGTTCTAGCATTAATAGGTTGAGGTGCTTAATAGTCTCCTCGTGTTCCAGTGTAACAGTTTGATGGGCCGAGTGGTCTCCATCCATTCAAGTATTACAGTGTTGATGGGCTAAATGGTCTCCTTCTATTTCAGTGTGGTAGTGTCTACAGGATGAATGGCCTCTTCTGTTTCTTTATAACACATTCCATAGGCTGAAAAGCTTCATCCTGTGTGCCAGGCTCAAGGAAAGACCTGAATGGGCCACTTCCTGTTCCTGTGTGCCAAGTCGCTGACTCTCTCATCTACACAGAAATAACATCAAAGATCTTTCCACCAGTTTGCAGTTTACTTGTCGTGACAGACGTGGTGCTGTTTTTTCACAATTTCCTCATTTCCTGACTTGAATCGCCTTAACACTTTCTCATTTAATACACAAGGGCAGCAGCACAGATGGCCATTCCACCCGGGCAGAGCATGTGGGCAGTTACACCCCATGCAAGTATTAGGACAGCTCAAGGTAAGCAACATCGTAACAAAACGTCACTTCCATGACCAACATCGTATTTCACAGAATCATAGAATCCCTACAGTGTGGACTCAGGCCATTTGGCCCATCAGATCCACACCAACATTCCAAATAGCATCCCACACAAACTCACCAACGTACCCTATCCCTGCAAGCCAGCATTTCCCATTGCTAATCTGTCTGGCCTTCACATGCCTGCACACTAAGAGCAATTTAACATGGCCAATCCAAATAGCCTAATATAACATGGTGTAGAGCTGGATGAACACAGCAGGTCAAGCAGAGGAGCAGGAAAGCTGGCGTTTCGGGTCTAGACTCACCTAATGCTGTTTGATGATGTGACCTCGAGACTTTACAGTCAGATTCCAACGATTGACATCTTCGAAAGATTCCTCCCGCAACTCTCTGCGGGCTCCTCATGTTCACCTACAACTCCCCTACAAGTTCTTCAACTTCTGCAACCTCTTCGTGTTCGCTGATGACACTCTTGCAACATTCCGACATCTCTGCAGCCTCCAGGTCCATGGCCATTCCCCGACTTCCATCATTCTGGCAGCCTTCTGCTACCTGGGCCCAAAGTTCTGGAGTCACTCCCTAAATATTAGGGATGAACAATCAGTCAGAAATAGAGGAGCTCAGAGTGGTATGAGCCTAGTGTGGGAATGAAGGACGAAAGTACGTAGTTGGGTATTTTTGTTGACACTGACATGATGGGCTGAAGGGCCTGTCCTGTATGATTTTATGATCCTTGGTCAGTATTTTTCATGACTACGAAGTGTTAAAGCTGACAATACACCGTCAAATATTATGCTTCCAAAATAAAAATGGAAACAACTGCAGGTGCTGTAAATCAGAAACAAAAACAGGAATTGCAAGAAAAACTCAGCAGATCTGGCAGCATCTGTGGAGAGAAATCAGAGTTAACGTTTCAGGTTGAGTGACCCTTGCTCAAAAGTGATGGTAGGTGGGAAAACATAGGCGGTTTGTATGCAGAAGATTGGGTGGGGTGAGGGGGTAGGGAGTAAATGAGAGGTGGGGATAGTACCCAAGAGAAACTAAAGGTTGTCAGCGTGGTTTTTGAAGGAGAAATCATGCCTAACCAATGTTGAAGTTCATTTAAGGAATAACATCAGCTGTGGCAAAGGGAAGGCCATAGACAAACAGAACTTGGATTTCCAGAAGATATCTTGCAAGGTGCTGCTTAAAATGTTATTGCACAAAATAGAAACATAGTGTAACTCAAGCATGGAGAACGGATTGGCTGGGTATGAGACAATGGGGTCCCACAGCAATCTGAGCTGGGGCCTCCGTTTTTAACCATTAAGGGACAGAAGGCAGAGTAGCTAAATTTCCAGATTGCATGAAGATAATATGGAAATTATATTGTGGAAAAGAAAGAAGGAGGATGCAGAGAGGTGAGTGCGTTGGTAAAAATATGGCAGGTGGAGTATCATGGAGGAAGATGTGGAGAAAAACAAAAAGCCGGGGTGAAGGAGTCAGTTCTAAAGGACCACAACAAGTGTTGCAACTCCATGTGATCAGCTGCCCAGCTCCAAACAGAAATATCACAGAGATAATGGGAACTGCAGATGCTGGGGAATCCAAGATAACAAAGCGTGGAGCTGGATGAACACAGCAGGCTAAGCAGCATCTCAGGAGCAGGAAAGCTGACGTTTCGGGCCTAGACCCTTCATCAGAGAGGGGGATTGGGAGAGGGTTCTGGAATAAATAGGGAGAGAGGGGGAGGTGGACCGAAGATGGAGAGAAAAGAGGATAGGTGGAGAGGAGAGTATAGGTGGGGAGGTAGGGAGGGGATACGTCAGTCCAGGGAAGACAGACAGGTCAAGGAGGCGGGATGAGGTTAGTAGGTAGGAAATGGAGGTGCGGCTTGAGGTGGGAGGAAGGGATGGGAATATCAGAGTCGGGTTTAAATGGTCAGCTACTTACAATGGAAGTAATGTTTTGTGGAATTTCTCACATGTTCCCCATACTCTTATTCAGATACAGAGTCACATACTGCACTTTCTAATTTAGATGGGGTAGCGGCAAAGGAAGAGACCCTTCAGTCCAAACAGGGGGCCCTGGCTGTTACTCCACAGGCAACACAGCTTGTGGGTAAATAATGGTCTGATGACAATTCACTCCCACGAGCAGCAGCTTTGATGGTGTTGCAATGTCACAGTTTCCAATCATCGATGCCTTCAATGGATTGTTGTTTATTATTGAGCCCTGGGCCTATTACTCACAAACAGGATGAGACCAATCCAGCCCTTTGATTCCTGTTCGATACAAACAGAATGAGGTCCATTCTGCCCCTCCAGTCTGTTACACTGGAATCGGAGGAGGCCATTCAGCCGTTCAAGTCTGTGGGAGAGGAGCCGGAAAAGGCCCATTAAATACTGCCCCAGGTCTGCGCCAGAGATAATCTCAGTGCCACATAAAGCGTAACAGTTTGTTCATAATGCGAGGCAAACTGCTGCCTTCTCACTTTGAACCAATTTCCTGATCTCAATCACAAGTGACACATCGACAATTCTAATTAAATACACAAGGGAACCAGCACAGGAAGAGGCCATTCCACCCAGGTAGAGTGCGTGGGGAAGTTACTCTTACAAGAATTAACACAAGTACATAGTAATAATGACAAGCACTTACAGCCACAACCAACATTATTCTTTGCTGATGTTGTGGCTTTGTAAAAGACAGATTCCAATGATTGATGACTTTGAAATATTTCTATTTATTATTAAACTCTGACCATAAGGCTCAAGTATTCATATAAATCATCTTTCTAGATCTAGGGACGAATATCTGAATTTTCAGATATCATGAAGGGTGCTATAGGAATTCAACTCTCGTTGTTTTACCTACTTGAATCCTTCTAACTCTCTGCTGAGCACCTATAATCCCGCAGAAAATCATAGTAAGCTGTGAGGACATTGTCTAAAAGTTATCCTGATCTTCTGAGAGCTGTCTGACAAGAGGTGAGCAGAGGTAATGGGAACTGTAGATGCTGGAGAATCCAAGATAACAAAGTGTGAAGCTGGATGAACACAGCAGGCCAAGCAGCATCTCAGGAGAACAAAAGCTGATGTTCTGGGGTCTAGGCCCAAAACATCAACTCCTAAGATACTGCTTGGCCTGCTGTGTTCATCCAGCTCCACACTTTGTTATCTATGACAAGAGGTGAGGTCTCATTAACTCTTTCAGAGCTTGGGAGGGAGAAACTGATGAAATATCTGGGAGCGGACAATGATCAGGAAATCTTACTTCCTGCTGTCACTTCTCCAAGGCAATATCATTGTCAGCTCAAGCAGATTTATGGTTAATAGTCTTTGTTAAAGATCATTGTGATTGAGCTCTGATTGGGAACCAATTCAGCAATAACCAATGTACAAATAGAAACCAAGCCCTGTTCACACATTACCCCTGCGCTCACTGATATACACTGGCTCCAGGTCTGACAACAGGAGTGGAGCAGCATAGAGATCTCACGGTGTGCATTGAAGATCTAGAGGAAGTTACAGACGTAGGGAGCAGAGAGAGGCAATGGGAGGAGGGGTAATCTCTGGCGCTTATCCTTGAGCTGAAGCTTTGTTAACCAAACAACAATCAAGTCATGCGAGTGCGTTGTGATAAAAACTGGGGAGTGATGTTTACTCAGAATCTATAAGGTGAATTACAGCTTTATGAAATTTATGTACTTTGCTGATTTAGTCAGAATTGCCAATGAAGACAGCATAGCAGCTGGAGAATAGACAGATTATTCAGCTTTATACTTCCTGCCCAGTCTCACTGTGTTAGGAACCTCAATTAGAGTGCAAGATAATCGACAGAAAGAAGAGAGAGAGCACTACCAACATGTTCTGGCGGAGGTAAAGGGCAAGACCAATAGGTTGGGAAAATCCTGAATGTCAAGAGATGTACAGACCTGAAAATGGGTTAAAAAAAATGCTTTTGGTAGACGTCGAGGGCTCAAAACAGTGGATGTCTTCAAGAATAGAAAATGCAGGGGGGGGGGGTGACTTCAAGAAGGAAATTAGGAGAGCAAGGAGGGGACATGAGAAAGCAATGATAGGTACCAAGGAGGAAAGTCCAAAGGTGTATTCAGGGTAAGAAATTAACCACAGAAAGAGTAGGCCCCATTAGAGACCACGTTCTTGGTGTGTAGAGCCAGAAGACATAGATGATGTTCTAAATGAATACTTTTCATCTGTACTCACTATAAAGTAGGACAATGTAAGTCTAGGTGTTAGCCATTGAGAAGGAGAAGGTATTAGCCATTTTAATCGGCTTGAAAGTGGATCAGTCCCCGGGCCCAGATCAGATTTACCTCAGGCAGCTGCGGAAGGCAAAAGGAGGAGACGGAAGGGACTCACATGAATTTTCAAGTTCTATCTGGCCATAGCAGAGGTACCAAAGGACTTGAGGTCAGCTGATGTAGTAGCATTGTTAAAAAAATAGGATAAGGACAAACAAAGGAACGTGAATGAATTATAGAATTCCTACTGTGCGGAGGTGGGCCATTCCACCCATTGAGTCCACAACCCTCCAAAGAGCATCCCACCCAGACCCATCTCCCCCCAACTTTATTTCTGTAATCCTGCATTTCCTATAAGTAATCCACCTAACCTACATATGCCTGGCCACTCAGGGCAATTTAGCATGGCCAACCCACCTAATGTGCACATCTTCGGACTGTGGGAAGAAGCCAGAGCACCTGGAGGAAACCCATTCAGACATGGAGAGATGTTTTTTGGCTGGTCAGATGTGCTGAACAGTGGCAACTGGAATTTAATCCTGAAAAGGTGATGCATTTTGGGAGGACTAACAGGCCAAAGGAAGATATGGCAAATGGAAGGATCCAAAGAAGATCATAGGGACCTTGATGTACATGTCTATAGATCCAGGTGACAGCAGAATAAATGGATAAGAAGGCACATGGACTGCTCCTGTTAGAAAAAGCATTCAGTACATGAGCCGGGAGGTTATGAGGGAGTTGTGTGTAACATAATTTCAACCACAGCTGACGTACTGTGTGTGGTCCTGGCCAATAGGAAGAATGAGATTGCATCAGAGGGAGTGCAGAAGAGATTCACCAGGATGCTGCCTCAGATGGAGTGCTTCAGCTATGGACAGAGACATCATCAGCTTGAGTTATATTATCAAGAACAGAGAATGCTTGGGTTGGTGGGGGTGGGGATTGACTGGTATCTGATTGACTTGTGCAAAGTTCTCAGCAACATAGGCAGGGTTGGTAGGAAGAAAGGATCCCTTTTTTATAGGAAATGACTGATAGGCACAGCTTTCAGTGAAGGAGTAAGAGGCTCTCAAGAAAAACCTTTCCATGCAGACAGAGATGGAAATCTGGAACTCACTGTCGAACAGTGTGGTCAAGGTGGGGACCCTCAAGACATTGAAGAAGTGTTCACTTGGTCACTTGAAATGTCAGAGCAAAGAGGAATATGGGCTAATTGGTGGAAAATATGCCTGGGTAGAATGGTTGCTGGATGACCGAGTCTCTCACTGTTCTGCAAAGTTTGTCACCTCTTCTAGACCCTAAACCCTTCCCTTTTGTAACCAACCCCAGCTCCAACATCCCTCCCTATCTCTGTAGTCTACTCTAGCCACTCAACCCCTCCCTATATTGGTAACACATCCACTCCATGCAATCCCTCCTTATCTCTGTAACCTCCCCCAGTCCCTATGCTCCTCCTTATCTCTGTAACCTCTTCTAGCCCCTACTTTCCTCTGTATACCTGTAATGTCCTCCACCCCTGCACACTTTCCTCTTTTGGTAATCACCTCCAACCCATACACTCCTCCCCACCTCTCTAAGCTCGTCCAGCCCCTCCCCCTCCTTATATCAGTAACCTACTCCAGTTGCTACACCCCTCCATTTCTCTGTAATTTCCTCCACCCCTTGCACCCCTCTTTATCTCGGTAACCTGCTCCAATCCCAGCCTCTTGAATATCTTTTGATTCCTATCAATCAAAATCAGGGTCCATTCCTTCAGCTACCTAGTGGCCTTGAACTCTGGAACTCCCTCCCAAAAGCTCTCCACCTCTGTCTCTGTCCCTCTCTCTCTTTCCTTCTCCTGATCCAACTCTTTAAATACACTACTTCAACAATGTCCTATTTCTCCAAACCTTTCATTGTCTGTTTCCTAATATTCCCTGGTAGAGCTCTAAGTGAAACTTTAGTTGATGAAAACACTGTGTTATTTGACCAGGTTAAAGGCATGACATGAATGCACAAACAATTTCTTTATCAATTTCAGGACAGCCTAACTATTGGTGATTCAGTACTGAGGGAGTGCCACGCTGTTGGAGGGTCAGTACTTATGGAGTTCCGCACTGTAGGAGGGCCAGTACTGAAGGAGTGCTCGCATTGTCAGAGGGTTAGTGCTGAGGGAGTGTCCCACTGTTGGATGGTCAGTGCAGAGGGAGTGCTGCACTATCGAAGGGTCAGTGCTGATAGAGTGCTGCACTGTCAGAGGGTCAGTGCAGAGGGAGTGGTGCACTATTGAAGGATCAGTGCTGATAGAGTGCTGCACTGTCAGAGGATCAGTGCAGATGGCGTGCTGTACTATCGAAGGGTCAGTGCTGATAGAGTGCTGCACTGTCAGAGGATCAGTGCAGATGGCGTGCTGCACTATCGAAGGGTCAGTGCTGATGGAGTGCATATTTCACAGTGAGTGCTGCCTGTCAGTTTGATCTTGATGTGCTGATCCCTTCGTTACGATAACCTATTGAATGAGACTGGCATGTGGTTGATAGCAATCAGCCTTACCACTAACCTGGTGTGTGATTTGTCACTGGCTTGACGTTTTGGGGAGTGTGATTGTGTGCAGTTCCCTTTTTATCTTGGCTGTGGTTTCTTGCCATAACTTTGCTCTGTCTAACAATACCCAAGATTAATGCATGTCTTGCTGCGATTGTACAGGGTGAGACCACCCCTGGAGTCTTGTTCACAGTTTTAATCTCCTTATCTGAGGAAAGGTGGTCTGGCAATGGAGCGTAGACAGCGATGCTTTGCCAGATTGATTCCTGGGACGGCAGGACTGACACAGGAAGAGAGACTGCATTGATGAAATTATATTTACTGAAGTTTAGAAGAATTTGGGGGAGGGGGAGCAATGGATAAAATTCTAACAGGACTGTACAGGGTAAACATAGGAAGGATGTTTTTGATGACTCGGGAGTCCAATCTAAGGATGAGGGGGAAATTGTTTAGGACTGAGATGAAGAGAAATGTCTTCACCCAGACAGTGGGGAGCCTGTGGAATTCTTTATCACAGAAATAGGTTGAGGTCTAAACACTGAATGTTTTCAAGAAGGAGTTAGATATATTTCTTAGGGGTAAAGGGATCAAAGGGTATGGTGGAGAAAGAGAGAACAGGGGACTGAGATGGATCAACATCTATGATCATTTTGAATAGTCATTAGCCTAATCTTATTCCTGGTTTCTCTGTCTCTACACTTCTTGGAGCTGGTGCAAGTCATTCAGCTCCATGAGTCTCTTTCTCCTTTATTGGGATCACAGTCAATTAATTTGTAGCCTGATCCCCCCCATCTATCTCCCAATTACCTTTGATCCCACCCTCCCATTTGTGAAGAAGCTATTGCAATTATTTAAACAGTTAAACACATCTAATGTCTAATCGTTGTTCAAGAAATTGTGTTCCACAGATGCAAGACCCTCTGAGAGAGAAACAGAGATAGAGAGAGAGAGAGAGGGAGAATTTCTACTGATCTCCAGGTTCAGCTTAATTTTAAACAGAGTCTTTGCTGGTCTAGATGGAAGCATCCTCTAACTATCCTCCATGTTCTCTCAAAGTGTCAGTATGCTTCTAAAAGACAAGTTCGGGATATTATCACAGCATTATAACATGTGACCTGAAGGTGTAAAGGTCCCACCTTCCCTGGGATCACTCAAAGCATGATCCTCTACTGGAGGTTCCTGTTCTGCAGCAACCAAATCACTTCATGACTAGCCCGGATACTTATGTGTTGGTGACTGTGATAACTTTGTATAACTGACAACCATCAAAAGCGCCTGTTGAATTCCCCTATGCCCTGGTTTTGGTGTTATCAGGGAGATAATAAGCATCACCACACTGGATAAAGATATCTTGCCGTTAGTGCCAGGGACCTAGCTTCAAACCCAGCCTCAAGCAACTGTATGTGTGGAGCTTGCACGTTCTGCTCTGTCTGTGTGGATTTCCTCCAACAGCCCAAAGGTGTGCATGTTAGGTGGATTGGCCATATTAAATTGTCCGGTAGTGTCCAGGGATGTGTAGAGATAACAAGGTGTAGAGCCCAATGAACACAACAGGCCAGGCAGCGTCAGGGGAGCAGGAAGGCTGACGTTTCGGCCTCAGCCTTCTTTAGAAATGGGGGAGGGGAAAGGGGATCTGAAATAAATTGGGAGAGAGAGAGAGGTGGATAGAGGGAGGAGAAGATATGTGGACAGGAGACAGGCCAGTCAAAGAGGTGGGGATGGAGCCAGTAAAGGTGAGTGTAGGTGGAGATGTAGGGAGGAGATAGGTCAGTCCAAGGAGGACAGATCGGACAAGGGGGCAGGATGACATTAGTACGTAGGAGATGAGGGTGAGGCTGGAGGTGGGACGAGGGGATAGGTGGGAGGAGGGACAGGTTAAGGAGGCTGGGACGAGCTGGGCTGGGTTTTGGATGCTGTCGGGGGAGGGGAGAATTTGAAGCTTGTGAAATCCACATTGATACCATTGGGCTGCAGGGTTCCCAAGCGGAATATGAGTTGCTGTTCCTGCAGCCTTCAGGTAGCATCGGAATGGGAGGTGGAGTTGAAATGGTTCACGACGGGGAGGTGCAGTTGTCCCTCCCATTCTGCAGATGATCCTTATGGAACACCACTGGTCGTGGACCTCTAACTATATAAAAACCCTCCACAACTACCCTCTCTCTTCTATGACCAGGCCAATCTTGTACCAAACTGACCAACTTAACATGGATCCCACGCAAATTAATCTTATGGACTAGCTTAATGTGAGGAATCTTGTTCAAATGTTTTAGTAAAGTCCATGTAGACAACATCCACTGCCCTACCCTCATCAGTCATCTTTGACACTTCCTCAAAAAGCTCAATCAACTTTGTGAGACAAGACCTCCCCTGCGTGAAGCCTTGGGGAATATTCTTCACAAGAACTTCCTTTTCCAAGTGTGAATAAATCCAGTCTCTCAGAACCTTCTTCAATAATTACCTGTGAAAATATCAGAATAGTAGTATCTATCAGCATTGTAAGAAAGAACATTCAATAGTTTAGCCTCGACCATTGTCTGTGACAAAAAATTCCACAGTTTCCCCACCCTCTGGGAGTAGTCACCTCTCATCTCATTCCATACTGGCTTACCCATATTCTTAGATGATGACCCCCTGCTTCTGGATTCCATAGTCATCAGGAACTTCATTACTATATTTAACCTGTTTAGTCCATTTACACTTTTATATATTTCAACTCTCCCTCAGCACTGACCATCTGAGTACAACACTACCTTAGTAAGGACCCTGTCAGGTGCAGAACTCCCTCACTACTGATCCTCCATCAGCGCTGCGCTCACTCAGTGCTGCCCCTCCTGAAATAACTCCTGAAAGGCTGGTATACCCTCATCAAGTCACCCTGTATCTACATATGTATCATGCATCACACTGGCCCAGCTAGCAGAGAGCTGGCTCCTAGAGTGAGCAGAACCCTGACAGTCCTGTTTACTTCTTGTCAGCCAGGGCTCCATGATAGGACAAGGTTAACAGACCCAATCGGGGAACTCATGAGATCCACCTGACTTACCTTATTCCAATCACTGCATCCCTCCCCCTCTAAGTAATCAGGCATGGGGCCATCCTTTTTCATGTAACTTCTGTTGTTGAATTTTTATACTAGGTCCAGTTCCTCTGACTCTGCCTCGGACCTGGACAGCATGTACAGGACTGTAGCTCACTTCTTATGCCTGGAACATCTTGGAAGATATTCATAAGCAGTAACAGATGGTATTGAGGCTGCAACATCCGCAGTGTCCATCTCGTCCTCAAGAGGGTTCCTCGACATTAGGCGGAGAGCGAAAACACACGAGTTCTGACAGTCTTGCTGGATATCCTGAGGGACTGGGTTGTTTAGCACCAGCCCTTTTTATAAAGTCACAACTTTCATGTCGTCCACGTGCTTGCTCAGGACTGCCTCTCCATCCTCAGCTTTGTACATCACGGGACCATGACCTCTTGTTCACCATTTCTCTTATCAACACAGGGCCATTCCCATGGCTTCAACACCAAAGTTTATCCCCTGAAGTAAACTGTTTCTCTTGCTTGGAGTGGTTTTGTGTCCAGAATCAGATTTAACCTGGTGTAGAGCCTTCTGCCTGTTAGCAACTCTGCTGGAGCTATCTCTGTAGTTGCATGAGGGCTGGCCTGATAATCAAAAGGGAAATGGGGCAGATCGGTTTCAAGTGAAGCTGTAAGCTGTGTCCTTAAGCCCCTGCCTTTTCAAAGTTTGGACTGCTCTTTCCACAAGATCATTGAGTCATACATGGTATGGAGGCCTTCTTAGATGTTGAATGCCATTTGACACTAGGAAATACTCAATATCCCTGCTAGTAAATGATGACCCATTGTCGGTGACCAACACTTCCAGAAGTCCATGTTTTGTAAAAGTTGTTCGTAGCTTTTCAATCATTATCGCTGAGTCTGACGAATGAACTCCATGCGTGTCCAACCACTTTGCATGGGTGTCCACAATGACTAGAAATGTTGAGCCCATGAAAGGACCACCTAGTCAACATGTAACTGTATCCAGGGTTTCCGAGCCATCCTCACAAATGTGGAGAAGCCGCTGGCAGTAGTTTTTGTCCTTGTTGGCATTCTCGGCACTGCCCCACCGACACGGCGATGTGAGCATCCAATCCTGGCCACAAGATATACCTTCTCACCAATGTCTTCACTTTGGAAACCCCTGGATGACTGTGGTGGAGTTCAGCCTGTATCTGGAAGCTCCAGAAATCACTCTCACTACCCATAAAGTTATGCCATCCTCCATGGTAATCTCTCTGTGCCCCGAAAGGTTTCAATTCTGGTTATGATGGCTCTTTTGTTTCCCCCATTACCGCCAGCTATTTTAGTTTTGCCAGAAAGGGATCTTTTTGAGTCCACAGTTTGATATTATCAGCGGTGACCAGAGGGTGTCCAAAAAGCTGTAAACCAGAACAGATTCTTTCAGTCACAGCACCATTTGTGGTGCATCCACCAGTAGGCAGCAACTCAAAGCATCTACATTTGCCACTTGGCCTCCCAGGCAGTGTTCCTATTTGTAAGCTCTCAGAATAAAAGCTCACTGCTGCATTTGACTTGAAGCAATGGTTGTCTTTCACTAACCTGAGCAGGTGTTTGTGGTCTGTCACTGTTACGAATTGACGTCCATAAATGTATTGGTGGAACTTCGCCACAGCAAAGGTAACCGCCAAACCTTCCTTCTCTCTCTGCGCATTACCCAAAGTCCAGAAAGCATACGTTATTGGGTGTACCTCTCTGCTAGGCCACCAGTGAGCCAACACTACCCCGATACTGTACAGAGAGGTATTGCATTGTCAGCACCACATCTCACTTCGCATCATAATGTGCCAGCACCTCAGATGACAATAGCTACTTCTACATTTTCCTGAAGGCTACATGTTGGGTATAAGACTATTTCCGAATCTGGTCCTTTCTCTGTAGCAAATGGAAGAGTGCCAGGACAAAGGCCAGGTTACTATGAATTTTCCATTGTAATTCACCAACTCAGGGAAAGACCTAAGCTCCAGTACAGGCTTTGGAGGCAGGGCATCTTTCATCGCCCTCACTGGTGTAACACATTCTTGTCAATTCTGTAGCACAAGAAGGTCACATGGAGTACCTGGAGCATACATTTTCCCTCCTAAGGTGTACCCCTGCATTGGAGAAACGTTTAAGCATTATGTTCAAATTCCCTAAATTCTCTTTATTGGTCTTCTCAGTTATTGGCACATCATCCAGATAAGCGGCGACCTGGGGTTGACCTTGTAAAATGTATTCCAATGTCTGCTGGAAAATGGCACAGGCTGATGATACTCCAGAAGGCAGCCTTGTATATTTATACAAACACATAAGAGTATTAATTGTCATATATCTCTGGGAATCCTCATCTAATCACAATTGCGGGTGCACATCGCTCATGTCCAGCTTTGTGAAGGACAGCCCACGTCCCCCACCAATTTTGTGCATAAGTTGCCTATGCAAGAGATTAGTTATTTATCCAACTGGGAAAGGAGGTACACTGTTTCAAATCCCTCACTACTGTTGGGTCTAGTAACCTTGTCCAAGGTGAATTGACATGTCGAGCTACATGATCGGTACGAATGGTGCTGCCCATTCCACAAAATGGACTGGTTTGATGATTCCTTCACTTTCCAAACTTCTGACTTCTGCCTCTACTTTTGCAGATAAGGCAAATGGCATGCCTCGCAAAATTGTGGATTTGCTTCTTGGTCAACTTGTAGATTTGCCTTGGCTCCTTTGATCGTCCCTAGTCCTCCCTGAAAAAACCTTCAGGTGTTTAATTAAGTCTTCACTCAGGCTGCCATTTTCGAATTGAAAGCTGTTGGGCCACTAAAGTTGAATCTTTGTGAACCAATTTGCACCATCAAGCTTGGGCCTGAGCCCACAATCAGTGGTTTCTGTACCAGCCTTTTCTCGTAAGAGAGGAGAACCAAAATTGTCACCTTAATATGTAGAGGATCCCCAGTATAGGTCCTTAGCCTGGCCAAAGATCTTACACAAAGTTAAAGATCGAAGTCCTGAAAGAACTTGGAAAGACTGGTTCTCCGATCACTGATACAGCTGTGCTGGTATCTATCTCCATTAGAACTAGATCATTAAAACAGATTTTAGTTTTGATTGTTTCTTATTTGGATATTGCTAAGCAATTAAACTGTTCCAAACCAGCTTCCAGGGTCTGCTGTCTCCTCGATACCAGACTATGAGTTCTCTTACTCAATTCAGATGGGCTGATCAGTTCAACCCTGAAAGATGTGAGATGATGCACTTGGGCAGGACAAACAATGTAAGGGAATACATGATGAATTGTAGGACCCTGGGAAGCACTGAGGATTAGAGGGATCTTGGTGTTCATGTATACTGATCCCGCAAGGTATCAAGGCAGGTGGATAAAATAGTTAAGAAGGTGCTGTAGAACCATTGCTGATTTCTCATTATTTTTGCATTTCTTATGTTTTCAATTTTAGTTTGGAACTGTGACCTAGGAGTTGTGAACTGAAAATAACTTGTGCACTTTGGAAGAGCTTGTGGTGAATAGAAAAATAGATGGAACAAGCTTTAAATTGTTGGTGATGCCAGGCCTGGGAGTTAATTACAGGCTGGTTGTTTATTAAAAAGATTCTAACAGACACAGTGGCCTCAGGAAGTTCAGTGTGTTTAAACAGAAGTTGCCTATTAACCTAGGAATTGTTTCTGCCAAATCTGGAAGAGGACCTGCATTCAAGCTCACGGTGTATAGGATGAGCCAAAGGGCTAAAGTTAATGATGATTTTCGACAGCTGTATGGAAGGTAGATTGTATAGGAAGGGCTGAATGGCTAACATTGTTGATGATACTCGACAAGCTTCATGACTTTGGATAAGTTTTGTTAACATTCTTTTACGGATACAGACTGCACCTGTAGCTTGTTTTCCTGTAGATGTGTTTTGTCCTCCACATCTGCTTTCTTTGTGCTAGCCCTATGAGAGAGGTTTGTTTCAAATTGTTGGACTTCTCTTCAGCTCGGAATCATGAACAGTGCCAGGAATGAATCTAAGCCTCCAGACCAGCTATCGATTGAGGGCACCAACAGGCAGAAGAACATGAGACCTGTTGTTTTTTGTAGAAAGGTGTGAGACTTGTTGCTATTTTTTCCTTTATATTTTTCCATTTGTTACTAGCACTCTAATAATTTATTAAATTAAACAACATAGTAGTCTGATTAATGTCTACCCTGCAAACCACAAACATTTGTTTTCAGCCCTCATTCTCACAAAGACAGACAGACAAAATAACACAGTTCATGGATAAATAAAAGAACAGTTAACAAAACTGGCCAGATGACTTAAATGGTTTACAAGGGTGCATTATTACTATTATCCGTACTCAATAAACATTCATTTAAGAAAATTGCTGTTGTCAAGCCTTCTCTTAATTATATTTAACTTAATCTGAAAAGAACTGCTTGGATTCACAATGTGCTCCAAGACAGATGGCAGATGTTGAATGGTAATTGAGGCCTTGGGAAAAGACAGCCAGCTTATCGGGCTGCAACCAGGTTTTTTTTAACTGTGTTTTCTGGTGAGATGGCTTTGCTGCGGATGATACAGCATTAAGATTTGAAAGCTCCCTGCCTAATCTACCACACCAGCTTCCGGAAGCATAGAAAGCAGAAAGCTGTGTTGGAAGTATTACTACTTTTAACTGAGTAAACTCAAAAGGTGAACCTGATCAACATTTCCAGAGAAGCAACCAAGGAGTCCACGTTTATACGTGTGAAACAATGCATCCTTGTAAACCATTAAGTCATCTGGCCAGTTTTGTTACTGTTCTTTTATTTATCCATGAACTGTGTTATTTTGTCTGCCCGTCTTTGTGAGAATGGGAGCTGAAAACAAATGTTTCTGGATTGCAGGGTAGATATTAATCAAACTACTATGTTGTTTAATTTTTCTCTGTTAGAGTTATCATATATTTGATCAATTCTTAAGTTTTTTTGCTTAAGATACAAAATCAATGACTGGAATTAATTACTCTCAAAGTCTGGAATTATTCAGAAGTCTGCTGAGGAACTATTTGGGATCTTTTGAAAGCTTTAATTTTACCGTGTGGCGAATACAGAAATAGAAAGGTTGATTTGATTCGGCACATCAAATAAATGCACTTATTAGCAAGGCATGGAGTTCAGGGCCAGGAAGGTGATGCTCGAATTGTATACAACATTGGTTAGGCCACAGCTAGAGTACTGTGTGCATTTCTGGTATCCACATTATAGGGGGATGAGATTGCACTGGAGAAGGTGCAGAAGTTATCTACCAGGATGTTGCCTGGGCCGGAAATGTTTTATTATGAAGAGAGATCAAACAGACTTGGATTGTTTTCCCTGGTGAGGAGATTGAGGAAGATGTGATTGAGGTCTATAAAATTGAGGGGCACAGACAGGGTAGATAGGGAGGGTTCAATGACCAGGGATTTAAGGTAAAGATAAAAAGTCTTAGGTAAGATATAAAGTCAAAATTTTTCACCCGTTGGGTGGTGGGAATCAGGAACTCACCACCTGTAAGAAACCCTCAGAGCATTTAATCAATATTTTGTAGTGTCACTGCCAAACTATAGCCTGCAAGTCTCTGGGTCAAGTGTGGGAAAATGGAATCAGGATAGTTAAGTGGTTGTACTTGACTGGCAGGGATACAAAAGGCCAAAGGGCCTTTCCCTATGCTGCAGATCTCTGGGACATTAGTAGCACTTATTCTCAACTTGTGATTTATAGATTCCAAGGGCTGTTTGTGAGAACAAATCAGCAATGTGGGAGATTGAGTGTGAAACTGCAGTGTGGAGGAGAAGTACGGGAGAAATGGAAAGCTATTCACTTTGTATAAAGGAATGTGAGTTCGTATTAGTCCAACATGTATAACTGAGAAGATGTCCTCTCTCAGAGCTTCCCAACATTCATCCCCTTTCAAAATGATGGGTTCTCTCAGCTCCTGTGGGAATCAGTAACCAACCATTAATATATATTGAAACCTGCTCTGAGTCTGGTCATCCAGTGAGATTGGTGGGTCTGCAGCCTATCCAGTGCTAAATACTGATATGTCTCTCCTTAGCTGGACTGGCACAAAAGTGGAAAGGCAATACTCCATCTGAGGTGACAGCACAGGAAGGTTCCTGTGCTCAAATTCCATGTAATTACAGTTACCCTTATATCCGGCAAACCAAACAGGAGTTGGAATCTGGTTTACTAACGAGAAACAGGTCACATTGTCGATAGCCTTTTACTCCCAGAATCACAGTCAAGTGTTACCACAGTTCTGTTATTGGACCCCGCTGTCTGGGAACCTGAAAAATGGAGCCTGCTCCCTGATTATGTACAGCATCACACAGGAAGATGCAAGAGCTTATTATTTCAGAGTAGAATTCTAGGAAAAGGGCAAATTCAGCTACTTTCCTGCAACCAAGCTTCATATTTCAAATAAGTGATATATTTTCTCAATAATTCACACCCAACACTCAGTTGAAAACTACACAACCCTGCATTTGATTTGCTTGATTTATCAGTGTGAGAACCAGTGTTCATGACTTCATGACTCGATTACCACTCTACTCCACAAACCATACCTTTTGGTGTAAATGTTCTGATTCAATGTTGCTACCCTTTCACACCATTACCCAGAGCATCTGTGACTTTCACCAGGTTTCCACAATACAGAAAAATAACAACTTAATTATAATAGGGTTGTATTGTTAAAAGAAGTGGAAAAACTGTTCCCAAATCAGGTACATTCTGGAATTAAACAATATCCCATTAACACAAATGAAAATATTCAGATGACAAACACTACGTAGCTCTGAAGAGATTATATTATTTTAAAAGCCAAGGGGCGATGGGGGAAAGGAATAAAAACACTCATAGGCTAAGGATTGGTAGTCAAATGACAAAATGAGTTTCCTGTCGATGAGATTGAAATACTGTTTACCGTAGAATGACAGATTGTCTTTTCAGATCAGACTTTCGACAGATGGAAAGTCAATTGGATTCAGGTCTTTGAACAGAATGAATAGTTCGGCTTTCAGGGTTGATGAGATTGTCAGAAATACTGAGATCAGGAAATTTCTCAGGTTTCCAGAAATATGTAACTGAGTGAGAGATATGTGCAGTTTGTCCTGCTGTAAGGTGTCTTCTTATTTTTTTTAAGAAAGAATTGCCGACTGCACATTTTGATATCATTTCTCCCAATGGCATAGACAGATGTCTTGGAAAAACAGGAACTAACTCCAAAACAGTGTTGCTAAAAAACCTTCGGCACTCACACCCCATCTGTTCTAATCAAGTGTGACCAACAATTAAAGCGACTAACCTTCCCACTAATCCCTCTTAAAAGCTTAATTTCTCTCCTTTCTGATATTACTTGACATTTTGGTCATAATCAATGTTCAATAATTCCCAAAGTCACATGTCCCATCAAACCTTAGTAAACCTTTTTTTTAAAATTCAAACAATTCTAATTTTTTTTAGGCATTGTCCTGAATTATAAATATTCATCAACTACATGCCTCTTGTCCTGGAAAATGAAACATCATTTCCAAATGCATTTAATTGTGATACAAACATGAAAATATCTACACCATAAAACACAAAAAAGTCAAACATGCATTAATTCTATGCAATATCAATACAGTTTCGGATCATTTTGCTAGGTATTCAGAGGACAAATGAGCTCTGCCCGCGAACAGCTTCACTTTCTTTGTGAATGCCTCAGGAACCAGGTACTGTCCCACAGCATGAAGTGCAACAACCCACAGGCATATAAAATAGTTGAACAGAGCGGACGCAGAAAGCAGTGATTACTGATGCCCATAACTGACTCCACAGATACGAATGGAAAATTTCACACCAAAAATCACAGTTTCTCAACTCTACAGATCAGCAGTGGACTACAACCCTAGAACAGGCCATTACCATCAATCAACACAAGACTAAAGCTAAGAAGAGACACAAGCTACAGGAGAAACTCACCAGGCTGATTCACCACAAAAACAGGGACAACAAACTGGGCACATGGATATCTAACAGACAACTCACACAAACTGAGAAAGAAGTCCCATTGCACAGATTGAGCTATAACCTCAAAGATGTGAACAGAACAGGCTTCATGGCCACCCTGGAGACTAAGTTAAAAGACAACTGTTGCACAGACGAAATACAACAATCCATCTGACAATTATAATCCCTACACTACACAGAAGGAACAAAGGGACACATCAGAGGGAAAAGCCCTAGATAAACTCAGGAAAGACAAGAACAGTATAATCCTACCAGTAGGCAATAACCGTCATTATGAACAAACCAGACTACATCAAGAAAGCACAGGCAGTGTTCACAGAAGCATGAACACCTCCTGCTTTCATAGACTTCCTAAAACACACGAACCAGACATTCCCATCAGACCCATTGTTTCCCGCTCGGACACACGGGCACACCTTCACACAAACTGTCAAGGACGTACAACAGAGATTGAAACACCTAGTCGATGGATCACCCCATTCCATCCACTCAACTTGGTGGACTGGAGAGTGTTCAAGTGTTTGGCGGACAACCAAGTAGAGTATGCCACCACATTCACCGACTTCATTCGCAAATGCATGGAGGACCATGTACCAAAGAAGTCAATCCATGCGTTCCCCAACCACAAACCTCGGATAAACCAGGAAGTCCATTCCCTACTGAAGACCAGGAGGGCAGTATTCAAGTCAGGTGACCCGGACCAATACAGGAAATCCATATATGACTTCCACAACACCATTGGGGATGGCAAGGGGCAGTACAGGACCAAGTTAGAGGCTCAAAGTTACCAAACAAACTCCTATCATCTATGGCAAGGCCTAAATGACACTATAGGATACAAAATGAGGCAGTTCAAAATAGCGCACAATGACACATTACCTTGACACGCTCAATGCTTTCTATGCTTGGTTTGAGTGGAATACCACCGGCATAGTCATGCAAGCCCCAACAGCTCCAGACACACCTGTCCCCTTCATCACCACTTTAGACATCAGATCAATCTTCCTGGCAGTCAACCATCAGCCCGGATGGTGTCCCTGGCCGAGCACTCAGATCCTGTGCAGACCAACTGGTGGAGGTATTCACCGACATCTTCAACCTCTCCTTCCTACAAGCCAAGGTTCCCACCTGCTTCGAGAAGACCAGCATCATCCCCATACCTAAGAAAACGTACACAGTGTCTCTAAATGATGATCATCTTTGGCTCTGACCTCAGTAATCATTAAGTGCTTTGAGAGGTTGGTCATGGCACACATCAACTCCAGTCCCCCAGCCTGCCTTGATCCGCTGCAGTTTGCCTACCGACATAACAGGTCCACAGAGAATACCATATCCTTAGCCTTGCACTCACCCCTGAAACATCTGGGCATCAAAGGCACCTCATTGACTACAGTTCCATCTTCAACACCACTATCCCCTCCCCCCAGGCTGATCTCAACTGTGCAACTTGGTCTTGGCTCTGGCATCTGCAACTGGATCCTCAGCTTTCTAACCCATAGGCCACAACCAGTGAGGATAGGTAACTGCACCTCCTCTACAATCACATTCAACACTGAAACCCACCCCCACCCCCACCCCTCCCCAAGGCTGCATTCTCAGCCCCCTACTGTACACCTGTTACCCCTTAGACTATGTTGCCAAATTCTGAATGAACGCCATCTACAAGTTCGCTGATGACACAACCGTAGTAATATCTAACAATGACGAGTCAAAATACAGAATGGAGATAGAGATCTTGGTGTCATGGTGCAATGAAAACAATCTGCCTCTCAGCTTCAGCAAAACTAAAGAAAAACTGACTTCAGAAAGATAGGAGGAGAATACAGTCCTCCCCATTTATCAACAGAACTGATTTTGAGAGGGTGAAGAGCATCAAGTTCCTCAGTGTGACAATAACCAACAACCCGTCCTGGGCTTCCCACATAAATGCGACAGTCAAGAAGGAACAACAACTCCTCTTCCTCCTCAGGCGGCTAGGAAATTTGGAAAATCCATTAGGTCCCTCAACAACTTCCATAGATGCATCATTGAAAGCATGCCAGCCTGATGCGGCAACTGCTCTGCCCAGGACCAGAAGAAATCACAGAAGGTGGTGTACACAGCCCAGACCATCACCGAAGCCAACCTTCTGTCCTTGGACTCGCTGTCACAGAAAGGCAGCCAACATCCTCCAAGACCCATTGCAGCCCGGCAATAATCTCCTACAACCTCTTCCATCAGGCAGAAGACACATGAACACACGTAGAAGCAAGTTCAGGAACAGCTCCTTTCCAGCCATAGTCAGACTGTTGAATGGACTGTAGCCTCAAATAATGTAAACTGCAATGTTGCCTGTGTACCTCTAAGTCTACCTAAACTCCACCCATACCCAATCCATATGCCTATTTATTAGCTGCTGAAATGCCCCGAATGAGTCTGGCTCCACTACCCTCTCTGGCAATGTATTCCACGCCCTGACCACTCCCTGAGTAAAGAACCTACCTCTGATGTCTCTCCTACATCTACCTCCATTCGCTTTAAAACTATGCCCCCTCTACACTAGGAAAACGTCTCTGGCTATCCATACTATCTATACCTCATTATGTTGGCTTTTGCTCCATTCATATTCAGACCAAATGTCTCCTTATGTCTTTTGTCTCAGCCCATCACTCTCTCCGGCTCTTATTTTGTCCTGTTTGCATGTATCATCTGCACACCAGACATTCAACAGCCATATCTCTGCAAATGAATTGATGTCCCCAAGAGACTGTTAGAAATAAAGCATCCCTATGTAAACATAGACACAAGCACTCTTTCCTCTTTCACCGTCTGTAACTGTGCTTTTGGTCAATGACCTAAGATCTAAGAGAGGCGGAGGGGGTAATTGAGAGGAGTTACCGGGAGTTGGTCACTCCGAAGGCTCAGGACAAGGATAGATGGGTTACAGTTAGGGGGAGGAAAGGGGACAGACAGACAGTGCAGAGATCCCCTGTGGGCATTCCCCTCAACAATAAGTATACCGTTTTGGATACTGCTGGGGGGGATGACCTACCAGAGGAAAGCCATAGTAGTCAGTTCTCTGGCACTGAGCCTGACACTGTGGCAAAGAAGGGAAGGGGGCAGAATAGAAAAGTACTCGTGGTAGGGGACTCGATAGTTAGGGGAATCGACAGGAGATTTTGTGGTCAGGATCGGGATTCCCAAGGTATGTTGCCGCCCTGGTGCCAGGGTCCGGGACGTCTCCGATCGGGTGTATAAGGTTCTAAAAGGGGAGGGCGAACAGCCAGAAATTGTGTTACATATTGGCACTAATGATATAGCCAGAAATAGGATTGAGGATATAAAAAGTGATTTCAGGGAGTTAGGATGGAAGCTGCAAAGCAGGACAAACAGAGTAGTGTTCTCTAGTTTACTACCGGTGCCACGAGATAGCGAGGTGAGGAACAGGGAGTGGGCGCAGCTTAACACGTGGCTGTGCAGCTGGTGTAGGAGGGAGGGCTTCAGATATGCAGATAATTGGGATGCCTTCTGGGAAAGTGGGACCTGTACAAGGACGGGTTGCATCTGAACTGGAAGGGGACCAATGTCCTGGGTGGAAGGTTTGCTCGAGTAGTTCAAGAGGGTTTAAACTAGTATGGAAGGGGGGTAGGAACCTGAGCTGTATACCAGGGGTGAGAGTTGATGCAGGTGAAGCAATAGCAAGAGGTAGACCAGCAAGTGGGAAGGATTTTCCTGGGAAGGAACCAAGGGATCAGTTAAAGTGTGTTTGCGTTAACGCAAGGAGTATAAGGAATAAAAGTGATGAACTTAGAGCATGGATCAGTACCTGGTGCTATGATGTTGTGGCCATAACAGAGACATGGGTTTCTCAGGGGCAGGAATGGTTGCTGGATGTTCCAGGGTTTAGAACATTTAAAAAGAATAGGGAGGGAGGAAAAAGAGGAGGGGGTGTAGCACTACTAATCAGAGAGGGTATCACAGCTACAGAAGCTTCCTTTGTCGAGGAAGATCTGCCGACTGAGTCAGTACGGGTGGAAATTAGGAACAGCAAGGGAGTAGTCACCTCGTTAGGGGTTTACTACAGGCCCCCCAATAGCAGCAGGGAGATTGAAGAAAGCATAGGTCGGCAGATTTTGGAAAAGTGTGGACGTAGTAGGGTTGTTATAATGGGTGACTTTAACTTTCCCAATATTGATTGGAACCTCCTTCGAGCAGAAGATTTGAATGGAGCTGTTTTTGTAAGGTGTGTTCAGGAGTGTTTCTTAACTCAGTACATTGACAGGCCGATGAGGGGAGAGGCCATTCTAGGCTTGGTGCTCGGAAACGAGCCGGGGCAGGTATCAGATCTTGTGGTGGGAGAGCATTTTGGTGATAGTGACCATAACTGCCTCACATTCTACATAGCTATGGAGAAGGAGAGGATTAGGCAGAATGGGAGGATATTTAATTGGGGAAGAGGAAACTATGATGCGATTAGACATGAGTTAGGAAGCATGGACTGGGAGCAATTGTTCCATGGTAAGGGCACTATAGATGTGTGGAGACTGTTCAAGGAACAGTTGTTGCGAGTGATGAATAAATATGTCCCTCTGAGACAGGCAAGAAGGGGTAAGATAAAGGAACCTTGGAAGACGAGAGCGGTGGAGCTTCTTGTGAAAAGGAAGAAGGTAGCTTACATAAGGTGGAGGAAGCTAGGGTCAAGCTCAGCTAGAGAGGATTACACGCAGGCAAGGAAGGAGCTCAAAAATGGTCTGAGGAGAGCCAGGAGGGGGTACGAGAAAGGCTTGGCAGAACGAATTAGGGAGAACACAAAGGCATTTTACACTTATGTGAGGAATAAGAGAATGGTCAAAGAAAGAGTAGGGCCAATCAGGGATAGCATAGGGAACTTGTGTATGGAGTCTGAGGAGGTAGGGGAAGCCCTAAATGAGTTTTTTGCTTCTGTCTTTACGAAAGAAACGAACTTTGTAGTGAATGAAACCTTTGAAGAGCAGGTGTGCATGCTGGAATGGATAGAGATAGAGGAAGCTGATGTGCTGAAAATTTTGTCAAACATTAAGATTGACAAGTTGCCAGGCCCGGCCCAGATTTGTCCTCGGCTGCTTTGGGAAGCGAGAAATGCAATTGCTTCGCCACTTGCGAGGATCTTTGCATCCTCGCTCTCCGCTGGAATCGTACCTGAGAACTGGAGAGAGGCAAATGGAGCTCCTCTCTTCAAGAAAGCAAATAGGGAAATCCCCGACAATTACAGACCAGTAAGTCTCACATCTGTCGTCTGCAAGGTGTTAGAAAGGATTCTGAGGGATAGAATTTATGACCATCTGGAAGACCATGGCTTGATCAAATGCAGTCAACACGGCTTTGTGAGGGGCAGGTCATGCCTCACAAACCTTATTGAGTTCTTTGAGGATGTGACTAGAAACGTTGATGAGGGTTGAGCTGTGGATGTGGTGTATATGGACTTCAATAAGGCATTTGATAAGGTTCCCCATGGTAGACTCATTCAGAAGGTCAGGAGGAATGGGATACAGGGGAACTTAGCTGTCTGGATACAGAATTGGCTGGCCAACAGAAGGCAGCGAGTGGTAGTAGAAGGAAAATATTCTGCCTGGAAGTCAGTGGTGAGAGGTGTTCCACAGGGCTCTGTCCTTGGGCCTCTACTGTTTTTAATTTTTATTAATGACTTGGATGAGAGGATTGAAGGATGGGTCAGCAAGTTTGCAGATGACAAAAAGGTTGGAGATGTTGTTGACAGTATAGAGGGCTGTTGTAGGCTGCAGGCGGGACATTGACAGGATGCAGAGATGGGCTGAGAGGTGGCAGATGGAGTTCAACCTGGATAAATGCAAGGTGATGCATTTTGGAAGGTCGAATTTGAAAGCTGAGTACAGGATTAAGGATAGGATTCTTGGCAGTGTGGAGGAACAGAGGGATCTTGGTGTGCAGATGCATAGATCCCTTAAAATGGCCACCCAAGTGGACAGGGTTGTTAAGAAAGCATATGGTGTTTTGGCTTTCATTAACAGGGGGATTGAGTTTAAGAGTCGTGAGATCTTGTTGCAGCTCTATAAAACTTTGGTTAGACCGCACTTGGAATACTGCGTCCAGTTCTGGTCGCCGTATTATAGGAAAGATGTGGATGCTTTGGAGAGGGTTCAGAGGAGGTTTACCAGGATGCTGCTAGACTGGAGGGCTTATCTTATGAAGGGAGGTTGACTGAGCTCGGACTTTTTTTCATTGGAGAAAAGGAGGAGGAGAGGGGACCTAATTGAGGTATACAAGATAATGAGAGGCATAGATAGAGTTGATAGCCAGAGACTATTTCCCAGGGCAGAAATGGCTAACACGAGGGGTCATAGTTTTAAGATAACAAACTGTGAGGCTGGATGAACACAGCATCCAGGCCAACAGCATCTCAGGAGCACAAAAGCTGACGTTTCGGGCCTAGACCCTTCATCAGAGAGGGGGATGGGGTGAGGGAACTGGAATAAATAGGGAGAGAGGGGGAGGCGGACCGAAGATGGAGAGTAAAGAAGATAGGTGGAGAGAGTGTAGGTGGGGAGGTAGGGAGGGGATAGGTCAGTCCAGGGAAGACGGACAGGTCAAGGAGGTGGGATGAGGTTAGTAGGTAGCTGGGGGTGCGGCTTGGGGTGGGAGGAAGGGATGGGTGAGAGGAAGAACCGGTTAGGGAGGCAGGGACAGGTTGGACTGGTTTTGGGATGCAGTGGGTGGGGGGGAAGAGCTGGGCTGGTTGTGTGGTGCCACCCACCCACCCTCCTGCAAAAATTCCATCCCCTATTCCCAATTCCTCCGCCTCTGCCGCATCTGCTCCCACGATAAGACATTCCACTCCCGCACATCCCAGATGTCCAAGTTCTTTAAGGACCGCAACTTTCCCCCCACAGTGATCGAGAACGCCCTTGACCGCGTCTCCCGCATTTCCCGCGACACATCCCTCACACCCCGCTCCCGCCACAACCGCCCCAAGAGGATCCCCCTCGTTCTCACACACCACCCCACCAACCTCCGGATACAACGTATCATCCTCCGACACTTCCGCCATTTACAATCCGACCCCACCACCCAAGACATTTTCCCATCCCCTCCGCTGTCTGCTTTCCGGAGAGACCACTCTCTCCGTGACTCCCTTGTTCGCTCCACACTGCCCTCCAACCCCACCACACCTGGCACCTTCCCCTGCAACCGCAGGAAATGCTACACTTGTCCCCACACCTCCTCCCTCACCCCCATCCCAGGCCCCAAGATGACATTCCACATTAAGCAGAGGTTCACCTGCACATCTGCCAATGTGGTATACTGCATCCACTGTACCCGGTGCGGCTTCCTCTACATTGGGGAAACCAAGCGGAGGCTTGGGGACCGCTTTGCAGAACACCTCCACTCAGTTCGCAACAAACAACTGCACCTCCCAGTCGCAAACCATTTCCACTCCCCCTCCCATTCTCTAGATGACATGTCCATCATGGGCCTCCTGCACTGCCACAATGATGCCACCCGAAGGTTGCAGGAACAGCAACTCATATTCCGCCTGGGAACCCTGCAGCCATATGGTATCAATGTGGACTTCACCAGTTTCAAAATCTCCCCTTCCCCCACTGCATCCCTCAACCAGCCCAGTTCGTCCCCTCCCCCCACTGCACCACACAACCAGCCCAGCTCTTCCCCCCCACCCACTGCATCCCAAAATCAGTCCAACCTGTCCCTGCCTCCCTAACCGGTTCTTCCTCTCACCCATCCCTTCCTCCCACCCCAAGCCTCACCCCCAGCTACCTACTAACCTCATCCCACCTCCTTGACCTGTCCGTCTTCCCTGGACTGACCTATCCTCTCCCTACCTCCCCACCTACACTCTCTCCACCTATCTTCTTTACTCTCCATCTTCGGTCCGCCTCCCCCTCTCTCCCTATTTATTCCAGTTCCCTCTCCCCATCCCCCTCTCTGATGAAGGGTCTAGGCCCGAAACGTCAGCTTTTGTGCTCCTGAGATGCTGCTTGGCCTGCTGTGTTCATCCAGCCTCACAGTTTGTTATCTAGGAATTCTCCAGCATCTGCAGTTCCCATTATCTCGGGTCATAGTTTTAAGCTGGTTGGAGGAAAGTATAGAGGGGTTGTCAGAGGCGGGTTCTTTACACAGAGAGTTGTGAGAGCATGGAATGCGTTGCCAGCAGCAGTTGTGGAAGCAAGGTCATTGGGGTCATTTAAGAGACTGCTGGACATGCATATGGTCACAGAAATTTGAGGGTGCATACATGAGGATCAATGATTGGCACAACATCGTGGGCTGAAGGGCCTGTTCTGTGCTGTACTGTTCTATGTTCTATGTTCTATGTTCTATCTCCTTATGTGGCTCAGGACCACCTTTTGTCTGAAGGAGGTGGAAAATGAAGGGAATTTCAGAGGTTCAGGTTCCAGGTAGTTGAAGGTGGAGCAATGGATATCAGGAAATGCTCAAGAGGTCGGGACTGGGGAAGTGTAGAAATCTCAAAGGGTTGTGGGGCATGGAGATTATCTGCTGATTTTCTTCTGCTCACACACACACACACACACACACACACACACACACACACACACACACACACACACACACACACACACACACACTCAGTTACAGTCACACACAGACACCAACACACAAATACACACAGACAGACACTCATACAGACACACACACACACTCAGTTACAGTCACACACAGACACCAACACACAAATACACACAGACAGACACTCACACAGACACAGACACACACACACACACACACACACACACACACACAAACACACACATACTCAAACACACACATACAAACACACAACTACGCAAACACATACACGAACACATGCAGATACAAATGCACAAAGACACACAAGTACATGGGACACACACACACTCACTCGCACACACTGTTGGCCACCCAGGTTTCTGTGATGTGAGAACAAAACATTCAAACACCATGACATAGCAGGTAAAACAGAGTGAATTACAAAACACACACAAGTTGAGAAATGAGGTGCTGAAGAGAGAAATTGCTGAAATAGAGATCAGTGCAGGCGTTTCAGGGAATTTCACACTATTACTGGGTTCGCTCCTTTCTTTGTGTCACAACATATATAGAAATTGGCCAGCCCTAAAGTTGACCTCAAAGTCAAACCGCACCCATGATTTAAGCGCACACAAGTTCCCCACACTTCAGAAAGAACATGGGCAAAAACATTGATCAAGATTGAACACCAGATGTGCTGTCAGTGTGCAAAGTTTAAACCAACAGCTTCCTCAGAAAGCAACAATTCTGATTCGACACTATCTATCAAGCACTCCCAGGACAGGGTCAGCATAGGGTTAGATATGGAATGAAGCTGCCCCTACACTGTCCCCATCAAGCAATCCCAGTGCAGGGACATGATGGGGTTAAATACAGAGTAAAACACTCTCTACTGTTTCAAACTACCACTACTCCCTTAAACTGAAAGTAAAACACCTGTTAGACAGTCACTGTCAAGTACTTCCATATCAGGGACAGCATGGGGTCAGACACAGAATAAAGCTGCCTCAACGTTATCACTGTCAAACATTCTGAGAACAGGATAGCACAGGGTTATGGATTAAAGCTCCCTCTCAACTTTCAAACGAAAGAAAAGCTTACACTACTCTTGCACTGAAGGAGCTTTTTCCTTAACTGGAAAGATAATACAAAGGAATTATTTGGCATTGTCTTCTTTAAAAAAAAAACATAAATAGAGATAGTTAGGTCCCCTGGGCCAGACAGGATATTCCCAAGGTTGCTGTGGGAAGCGAGGTAAGAGAAGATTTGTAGCTCAGGCACACATTTACAGCGAGGGAAGAGATTGCTGCACCTTTGGCAATGGCCTTTGTGTCGTCACTGTTCATTGGAGTATTGGGCGGTGGCAAATGTTATTTCCTTGTTCAAAAAAGGGAATAAGGATAATCCTGGGAATTACAGATCAGTCAGTCTTACTTCTGTGGTGGGCAGCTTAATGGAGAGGATTCTGAGAGATAGTATTTATGATTATCTGATCAGTTTGTTTTCGGTTTGTAGATCAATTTCTAATCAAACTGATCGGTTTGATTAGAAATAGTCAGCATGACTTTGTGAAGGGTAGATCATGCCTCACGAGCTTTATTGAATTATTTGAGGATGTGACAAAACACATTGATGAAGGTAGAGCACTGTGGATTTTAGCAAGGCATTTGATAAGGTTCCCCACGTAGGCTCATTCAGAAAGGAAGGAGACATGGGATTCAGGGAAATATGGTTGTTTGGATTCAGAATTGGCTGTCCAATAGTCGACAGGGAGTGGTAGTAGATGGAAAGTATTCAGCCTGGAACTTGGTGAGCAGTGGTGTTCCACAGGGATCTGTTCTGGGACCTCTGCTCTTTGTGATCTTCATAAATGACTTGGATGAGGAAGTGGAAGGGTGGGTCAGTCAGTTTGCCAATGACTTGAAGGTTGGTAGAGCTGTGAATAGTGTGGAGGGCTGTTGTAGGTTACAACAGGAAACTGACAGGATGCAGAGCTGGGCAAAGAAGTGGTAGATGGAATTCAGCCCAGAAAAGTGTGAAGAGATTCATTTGGGAAGGTTGAATTTGAATGCAAAATACAGGGTTAATGGCAGGATTCTCAGCACTTTGGAAGAACAGAGGGATCTTGGGGTCATGTCCATAATCCCTCAAAGATGCCAACCAAGTTGATAGGATTGCTAAGAAGGCATATGGTGTGTTGGCTTTCATTGGCAGGGGGATTGAGTTTAAGGGCTGTGAGGTTATGCTGTAGCTTTGTAAAATTCTGGATAGACCGCACTTGGAATATTGTGTTCAGTTCTTGTCACCTCATTATAGCAAGGATGTGAAAGCTTTGGAGAGGGTGCAGAGGAGATTTACCAGGATGCTGCCTGGACTGTGGGGAAGGTTTTATAAGGAAAGGTTGAGGGATCTCGGGCTTTTCTCATTGGGGTCAAGAAGGATGAGAGATGACTTGATAGAGGTATACAAGATGATGAGAGGCAGAGATAGAGTAGACAGCCAGAGACTCTTTCCAATGGCAGAAATGACTATTATGAGGGGGCATAATTTTTAGGTGATTGGAGGAAGGTATAGGGGAGATGTGAGAGGTAGGTTATTTACACAGAGAGCGGTGGGTGCGTGGAATGCACTGCCAGCCTTGGTCATAAAGTCAGATAATGAGGGACATTTAAGCAACTGGATGTAAGTTTGCTTGCTGAGCTGGAAGGTTAGTTTTCAGACGTTTCGTCACCATTCTAGGTAACATCATCAGTGAGCCTCGGTGAAGTGCTGGTGTTACGTCCCACTTTCTATTTGTCTGTTTAGGTTTCCTTGGGTTGGTGATGTCATTTCCTGTGTTGGTGATTTCCTGTTCTTTTTCTCAGAGGATGGTAGCTGATGATGTTACCTAGAATGGTGATGAATCATCTGAAAACTAACCTTCCAGCTCAATGAGCAAACTCACATCCAGAAACTCAACCTGATCTACAAATCTTCTCAAAACTCGCTCGCACCTATGGGTGCAATACGCTAAAACTGGCCCGAAGATGGGAAACCAGTGCCATCCGACAGAGTGCCACCCACAAACAGCTGTACTTCCTACATGAATGCCTAAGGAAACAGGTACTACCTAAATGTCCCATCTACCATCCTCTGAGAAAAAGAACAGGAAATGACATCACCAATGCAGGAAATGACATCACCAACCCAAGGAAACCTAACCAGATAAATAGAAAGTGGGACATAACACCAGCGCTTCGTCGGAGGCTCACTGATGATGTTACCTAGAATGGTGATGAAACGTCTGAAAACGAACCTTCCAGCTCAGCGAGCAAATTCACATCCAGAACCTCAACCTGAGCTACAAATCTTCTCAAAACTCATTTAAGTGACTCTTGGACAGGCACATGGGTCATAGTAAGATGTAGGGTATGCAGGTTACTTTGATCTTAGAGTCGGATAATAGGTTGGCACAATCCATAGGCCCTGTGCTGTGCTGTACTGTTCCACATTCTATAAACAAATAAGGCAGTTGTAAAATCATTGATTATACACTCAATTTTACTGCTTAATTTTTCCAAGGCATTTGCCTTAATTTATTGTTTAGTGGGAGATGGATATTGCAAAGCTCTGGCAATCGTTTAAGACAAGATATAGGAGTAGACTTAGTCCATTCAGCCCATCAGGTCTACTATTCGATCCTGGCCTCTTAGTGAGGTGAGAATGGATTGGTTCAGGCACTTCAGGGGGTTTCACACTATCACTGGGCTATATTCTCTATCTACGGCACAACATAGAAAGGAATACACCAGCCCTAAAATTGACCTCAAGCTCAAACGACAGCCATCATTTAAGTGCACACAAACCCTCCATGCTTCAGCAAAAACAACACTACTTTCTTAGAACATGAGAAACATTGACTGAGGTCAAACATCAAACACCCTATCAGTGCGCACAGTTTAAACCAACATTTTCCTTAGAAAGCACTGACTCTAAATTGATACTGTCCCCAACAGACACTCTCAGAACACGGACAGCATGGGGTTAGGTTCAGAGTAAAAGTTGTCTCTACACTGACCCCATCAAACACTTCCAGGATAGGGACAGCATAGGATTAGATACAGAGTAAGGCATTCTCGACTGTTTCAACCAAAAATAAAACGGCCTCTTCCCTTTTGAACTGAAAATAAAACTTCAACTACCCTGTCACTATCAAATACTCCCAGGCCAGGAACAGACAGGAAATAGATACGGAGTAAAGCTCTGTCTACACATTCCCCAACAAACACTCCAAGGACAGGGACAGCATGGAGTTAGGTTCAGAGTAAAGCTCCTTCTACATTGTTACCATCAAACACTCGAAGAACAGGGCAGCACCTGGCAGGACATGGATCAAAGCTGCCTCCAGATTTTCACACAGAAGTAAAGCCTATGCTACTCTTAAACTGAAGCAGCTGGAATTTTCTTTAACAGTAAAGATAATACAAATGAATTATTTGGTGTTTTATTCTTTAAACAAATCATAAACAACAAAGCAGTTGCAAGTTAACCTGATAGGTTGTAACGACATTGATTTTTACACTCAATTTTACTGCTTACTTCTCCGAAGGCTTTTTGCCTCAATTTATTGTTCAGTGGGAGATGGGTATTGCATAACTCTATCAATCTTTGAAGACAAGATACAGGAGTAGACTTAGGTCATTCAGCCCACTGCGTCTACTCCGCTATTCGATCATTTTCCAGCCCCATTCTTCGTCTTCTGCACATAACCTGTGATCCCATGACTAATCAAGAGCCTATCAACCTATACCTAAAATGGCAAAAATATCACTGTAGAGAGTCTAACAAACTTACATCTCTTTTTATAAAACGTACACAAAGGAATCTGGCAACACAGCAAAAGTAACATGGGTCAAGAAGCCTTTTCAGGTCTTGAGTGGTTAAGATCTGAAAGACTCTGCCTGTCAGTGGTGCATGTTCCATTGAAGGATTCAAAAGGGATTTGGACTGTTCCTGACTTGAAAGAATGTGCAGGATTAGGGCAAGAAGGCTGGTCAATGGAGCTAATTAAATCGCTTAATTGGATGTACTATGGAGATAGGCCAAATGGCCTCTTCATAACTATTCGGTAGCCATTCTGCTGAATCTGCATCTTTCCACATTTCCACCACAATGTCTGAGTGGGAGAGAGGGTGTGTGAGGGAATAGGAAAGGAGCGGTGGGTGGGGGAAGTGAGACAGAGAGAGAAAAAAAAGGGGAGAGATGGACAGAGGCAAACAGTGCTGGACAGAGAAGAGAAAGACAGAAGTTGAGGCAGAGTCAGACAATAAAAAAGAGATAGCGAGAGAGAAATAGAGACAGAATGAGATGGAGAAAAGAGAGAGAAGCATAGACAGAGTCAGAAAGTGAGAGAGATGAAGTGACATACACAAGGTGAGAAATGAGGTGTTGACTTTAATGTCTTTTGTCATCTGGAGAGAGAGGTTTCAGAAATGGAAACACTCTCAGGAGAGTCTAGATTGGTTCAGGCATTTCAGGGAATTTCACACTATCACTGGGCTCGCCCCTCTAATTGTAACATAACTGATTGAAATTGACCAGCCCAGTACGGGGCCGGCACGGTAGCTCAGTGGTTAGCACTGCAGCCTCACAGCTCCAGGGACCCAGGTTCGATTCCAGCTTCGGGTAACTGTCTGTGTGGAGTTTGTACATTCTCCCTGTGTCTGCGTGGGTTTCCTCCCACAGTCAAGAGATGTGCAGGCTAGGTGGATCGGCCATGCTAAATTGCCCGTAATGATCAAGAGTGTGTGGGTTACAGGGGGATGGGTCTGGGTGGGATGTTCCAAGGGGCAGTGTGGACTTGTTGGGCCAAAGGGCCTGTTTCCACACTGGACGGAATCAAAATCTAATCTAAAATTGATGTCAAACTCAAACCGCAGCTGTCTTTTTAGAGCACAAAAGTCTTCCTTGCTTCAACAAAAACAACTCTCTTTTTTTCGAACATGGGCAGAAACATCGACCGAAGTCAAACAACAACTGCCCTGTCAGTGTGAAGAGTTTAAACCAACATCCTCCTCAGAAAGCACTAACTCTAATCTGATACTGTCACCATTAAGCACTCTCAGGGCAGGGACAGCACAGGGTTAGATACAGAGTGAGGCACTCCCTATTGTTATAACCCAAAATAAAACTTCTGCCACACTGTCACTATCAAATACTCCCAGGTCAGGAACTATTTGGAGTTTGAATTATTTGGCGTTGTATTCTTTTGACAAAACATAAACCAAGCAGTTGCAAGGTGACCTGACAGGGTGTAACAACATTGGTTTTTACACTCAATTTTACTAATTTCTTTTGCCAAGGCTTTTTGCCTCAATTTATTGTTCAATGGGAGTTGGGTATTGCATAATCTGTCAATCTTTTAAGACAAGACACAAGAGAATTCACAGGCATTTCAGCCCATCGGGACTACACCATGATTCGATCCTGGCTGATAGTTTTCCATTCCCATTCTCCTGTCTTCTCCTCATAATGATCCCATGGCTAATCAAGAACCCATCAACCTATTCCTAAAATGGCACAAATATGCAGTTATATCATTATAAAGAGTCTAACAAACTTACACCTCTCTTTATAAAATGTACAGAAAGGACAACAGACATTCGTAAACAAGGCAAAAGTGACACGAGGCAAGAAGCCTTTTCAGGCCTTGAGTGGTTACGATCTGAAAGGCTCTGCCAGTCAGTGGTGCATGTTCCATTGAAGTATTCAAAAGGGATTTGGACTGTTCCTGACTTGAAGGAAGGTGCAGTATTAGGGCAAAGAGGCTGGACAATGGAACCAAGTGAATTCCTCAATTAGAAGCGCTGACGAGATAGACTGAATGGCCTCTTTATGCTCAGTACCCATTCTGCTAATTCTGCAATTTACCATACTTCATCATCAATGTCTCTGAGTAGAATAAAGGGAATGTGACAAAGTAGGAAAGGAGTGGGAGAGAGGTTGAGACAGACAGAGAATCAGAGAGTGAAAGAGAGACAGAGAGATGGAAAGAGGGAGACAGAGAGAAGGAACATGAGATAGATTGGGAAGAGAGAGAGAAGAGCGACACAATGTCAGAGAGATTCAGAGAGCAGGACAGAGAGATAGAGAATCAAAGAGAGGGAGGAGACAGGGAGTGAGAGAGAAAATAAATAAACATTGTGGAGAGATAGCATGAAGGAGAGAAAGAGAGAAAAGGGAAGGGATGTATTGAGAACGGGAGAGATGACATTGATAGAAAGTAACATTGAGAATGTCTATTGCTTCTGGGCCAGTGTTTAATATTAAAATGTGAATTTTTAAAATGGATGGTTAGAGAATGAGGCAATCATAATTAAGATCTAGTGAGGTTTGAACTCTCGACCCCTGGTGTAGACCAGAGCTCTGACCCCAAAGCCATACATTGTACATTAACTATAGCAATAGCAATCAGAAAAGGTTGGACAAACCGAGATTATTTTCACTAAAGCGTCGGAGGCTGAGGGGGTGACCTGACAGAAGTTGTACAATTATGAAAGGCATGGATAGAGTGGGGAGTCGGTGTCTTTCTCCCCCTCTGGAAATGTTGGGGCATAGGTTTAGAATGAGTGGGAGAAGATCTGAAGATGACATGCGAGGCAAGATTTTTAGAGATGAGAAAGGTGCACTGCTGTCGCTGGTACGCAGTGATCGCCCAAGGCTGAGCAACCACCCGCCCCCATCAAATCGCCATTAAGAAATGTGGAATAGTTGCAGGAACAGGGAGGGTTCCAGCAATTTCTTCGCATCCAGTGACCGAACTGCATCAAGAAGCTATCTAGCATTGCTCTGACTCTGGGATTGGAGCGGACTTGCTGATTCTAACACGGCATGGGGCAGAGACAGGGAGAGAGAGAGAGAGAGGTTTGTGTGTGTGTTGGGACAGTGGGCGTGCCGGCGGAAGTACTGGGACCCACAGACAGTGTGACACTCCCTCAGTACTGACCCGACAAAATTACAACGCTACCACTGCACTAGTGCAGCACTCTCAAGCACACCCATACCAAGGCTCCTTTGCCTTTACAGCTCCAAAAGTAGTTTAATAAATAGGAATTGGAGGAATTTTGAAAAGGGAAGCATTTTCAAAGCTGTGGGAGGAAATGGAGGTTATGGAAACTAAATTGAGAGATCTCTCAAAGAGTTGATCCAGGCAAAATGGATGGAACGGTCTCCATCAAAGCTGTAAAATTGTGCAATCTCATGATTGACGTTCCTTACCAGCAAGAGTCAATTTTCTGCTGAAGTCATAGTTGCACCAGATGGACAGGAAACAATTGGTTTCTGGTATCAGCTTTCTGTGTGTGGCCAAGTTTCATTTCAACCACAAAAACTGTGAGATCGCTTATCACAGAGGCAACTTAATCACATGCAGAACTCAGGCTAGAGTCACTTTGGTCGCGTGTTTCATTGTGTCTTTTGCAGTAGGGTCAGTTTTGAACTCGGGGACCAGTAGTTTCCAATAGTATATTGGAATCAACAAGATGATAATATAGGGTTTGGACCAGAAATAATTCCTAAAACAGTGAGGATTCAAAGATATTCCTAGCAGCCAATATGATCAAATTGAAAGCAATGACTTCCAAGCAGTCCTCAGTAGATTCATTCAAGCACTGAGAGGGGGAGAAACAGAGGGTGAGTGTGAAACAGCAGAGTGGGAATGGAAGTAGGGAGACATGAAATACTGTTCATTTTGGATCAACTAGTGGGAGTTACACTCATTTGTGTAGCTGAGAAGGCACCATCTCCTGGACCTCCTAAACATTCATCCCTTTTCAAGATGACAGGGTCTCTCCGTTCTCATGGTTTTTAGCACCCAACGTCTGATTTCCTTTCAGTTGATGGGTGGTGAGTGAGATGATGGTGGCATATCTGAGAAGGACAACTTCTGAGAGACTTGAGGATGAGGGGGGCATTCAGTTTGGATACATGAATTGAGAACTAGAGCTTCCAATGCAGCAATTTTTTTCATTCATTCACGAGACATGGGCATCACTGGCAGGGCCCAGCATTTATTTCTCATCCCCAGTTGCCCCTTGAGAAGGTGGGGGTGGGCTGCCTTCATGAACTGCTGCAGTTCACTTCCTGTTGGTTGTCCCACGATGCAGAGGTGCCGGTGTTGGACTGGAGTGGACAAGATCAGAAACCACAATGCACGAGTTTGTAATCCAACAACTTCATTTGAAAACACAAGCTTTAGGAGTCTTTGATAATGGGAACTGCAGATGCTGTAGAATCCAAGATAACAAAGTGTGGAGCTGGATGAACACAGCAGGCCAAGCAGCATCTCAGGAGAACAAAAGCTGACGTTTCAGGCCTAGACCCTTCATCAGAGAGGGGGATGGGGAGAGGGTTCTCAGACGACATGTCTATCATGGGCCTCCTGCAGTGCCACAATGATGCCACCCGAAGATTGCAGGAACAGCAACTCATATTCCGCTTGGGAACCCTGCAGCCCAATGGTATCAATGTGGACTTCACAACCTTCAAAATCTCCTCTTCCCCCAGTGCATCCCAAAACCAGTCCAGTTCTTCCCCTCCCCTCACTGCATCACAAAACCAGCCCAGCTCGACCCCTCCCCCCATTGCATCCCAAAACCAGCCCAGCCTGTCTCCGCTTCCCTAACCTGTTCTTCCTCTCACCCATCCCTTCCTCCCAATTCAAGCCGCACCTCCATTTCCTACCTACCACCTCACCCCGCCTCCCTGACCTGTCCGTCTTCCCTGGACTGACCTATCCCCTCCCTACCTCCTCACCTATACTCTCCTCTCTACCTATCTTCTTTTCTCTCCATCTTCGGTTCGCCTCCCCCTCTCTCCCTATTTATTCCAGTTCCCTCTGCCCATCCACCCCCCCACCTCTGATGAAGGGTCTAGGCCCGAAACGTCAGCTTTTGTGCTCCTGAGATGCTGCTTGGCCTGCTGTGTTCATCCAGCTTCACACTTTGTTAGCTTTAGGAGTCTTACTCTTTCTTCAGGTGTTTGTGAGAAAGGTAGCATCAGACACAGAATTTGTAAGTTAACGTCAAAGGATCACACCACTGATGAGGATGTACTAAACAAGCCTAAGATGTTGTTAAATCTTCAATCAACTAGAAGGTTTTAATTGATTAATATGTATATGTAAATCCTCGAATTCCTTTCAAATCCCTGTCCTGAGAACTAAAGTGTATCAGTGTAAAGAAGATATTTTAGGCCAGACAATGCAGCCTTGTTTAGAATCTGTTTGTGTTTTGGTTTGGTTTTATTTCTAAAATAGGACTTTATAAAAGATCACATTGACTGACTGTCTATAAGTTGTGTTGGACTATAACCTGGTGTCGTTAGATGTCTGACCCACAATGCCCTTACGGAGGGATTTCCAGGATTTTGAACTAATGACACTGAAGAAATGGCAATATATTTCCACATCAGGGTGGTGAGTGGCCTGGAAGGGAACTTGAAGATGGTGGTCTTCCCATGTACCTGCTGCCCTTGTCCTTCAAGACGGAAGCAGTTGTGGCTGTGGAAGGTGCTGTCTGAAGATCTTTGGTGAAATTCTGCAGCGCATCTTGCAGACAGTACACACTGCTGCTGCTGAGAGTTGGGGCTGGAGGGAGTGGATTTGCCATTTAAGACTGAAATGAGGAAGAATTTTGAATGTTTGGAAATCTCCTCAACTGAGATTGGTGGCAGATGGGTCATTTGATATATTCAGTGCTGAGAGAGGGAAAGTTTTGATTGACAAGGAAGTAAGGGAGCAGGCTGGAAAGTGGAGTTCAGTTCAGAATCAGATCAACGTATTAGCTAATGGATCAGCTGGAGGAGATGAATGGCATACTCCTGCTCGTATTCCTTATGAAACATAAGCAGACAGTACTGGAGAAACTCAGCATGTCCAGTCCTATCTTGGAGAAAGAAACAACGTTAACATTTCTTATCCAACATTACTATTCCTCAGAACACCTATCGCTTGTGATCTTGACTTACTAAATTGTCTTCCCTTTCACAAACGTGGAAATCCCCCAATGAACAATTGATGAACACAGTGAAACTGTGTTGGGTTTGCTCAGATGCTCCTCAAATTGGCACATTTCTGCTTGTGGTCAATCATAGCCTCAGAGAAAAGGAAACAGCTTTTTTTTCTTTAAAATTAAACATGAAACTTTGTTTGAGTCTATTAATCATCTCCATCGGGTGAAATTTATGCCTGTTCTGATTGGATTGGAGCTGGGATCTGGTTGTGTCTGTATTCCATTAATAGATAACCTTCACCACGTTAAAAAGTAGCAGTCAGCACTGAGACAGATGATAGATCACATTGATGAATTTGCAGACTGGCAAAAATTTGGCAAATTCATTCAACACAGACTGGTGTGAAGTCCTACATTTCGTACTGCTAGGAAGAGAGACATTTTGTTGAAACTTTTCATCTTGCACTCATCAGGCAGGCTGAAGAACCACAAACAACAAAGGAAGCAATGTGCATAAGACAAAGATGCTGATTGGTTGGCAAGTAAACAATCAGAATCAATTTGTCTTTCTTTGAAAGAAAAGCTTGGAGGGATCCCTGTTCCTTGTTGCCTTGCCATAGCAGCTGTTGACAAGCATCCACATGCATTCAGCAAGATTTTCTCCTGCTGCATAAATTGTTGTTCCCTTTGAAATGTGCTTTTATTGAGACCGTTTCACTGAACGCAAGATAAAAAGCTTCTAAAGCATGTCGCTGTTTTCACAATATTCAGGGTCAATAATACTGAACAACAATTCGTATGTATTGGCAGGAAAACTATGGCTTAGAATACTAGGGTTTAGCTTGGGCATAGTTTGATTAAAGATTCCTATTATTTTGATGCTATTTTTTGTGATTTGGAATTTCGCCGATGGATATTGGTCAGTTCTGTGAAGCGTCTTTTAAATTAAACAAGTCGGAAAATTAATTGAAACAGTGACCAAAGCACATGAATTTCAACATAGCATGTGGTAGCACTGAAGACCCTGGGAGAAATATACAGTGTTAATGGATAAATTGTTTATACTCTTGAGTTTAAGACAGGAAGAGTACACACTTTAAGAGCATTAATTTAGTTTTGACTTAAGAACAGAAGGTTCAATGACTCAGTTTGTAACATTCAGGAGTTCACTTCAGAAGGTCAAAAAGTTCTTTGCAGGACAATCTGTTTTCAGTACCCTGTATCATAGAATCATGAAGAGTTACAGCACAGAAGGAGACCATTCAGCCCATCATGCCAGCATCAGTTCTTCAAATGCATCATTACTCCTTGCTAATCTCCTGCCTTTTCCCCATATTCCTGCATACTATTTCCACCCAAATAATCATCTAATGTCCCTCTCCAATGCTGACCCTGAACATTTCCCCTCCACATTTCCAGGCAGTGCATTCTACACCCTAACTACTTGCTGTGTGGACAAATCTGTTCTCACATCACCCTAGCTTCATCCGCAAATCCCTTTAAATCTGTGCCCCTTTCATTCTTGTTCCATTCATGAGTAGAAACAGCTTTTTCCTGTCTACTCTGTCCAGACACCTCATGATTTGCGAGAGGTGATCTTATTCAAACAAACCAGATTCTTAGGGGATTTGACAGGTCAGGTGCTGGCAGGTTGCTTCCCCTTGTGGGAGAATCTAGGACCAGACAGCACAAACTCAGAATCAGATGTCTCACGTTTAAGGCAGAGATGAGGAGGAATTTCTTCTCTGAGGTTAGAGAATCTGTGGAGTTCTTTACTGCAGAAGGCTGGGTCATTCGAGGGAAACTTGAAATAATTCAGGACTGGGAGCTGAGCAGATTCAGTGTAAGGTTCCACAAAGGTGGAGAAAATAACAGGACTGAAGCTAGTAAAATGTTCTGGATCCAATGCTGTGAATCCCAGGTTGCAGTGAAGACTTGATGAGGAAATTATGGATGCTTTAATAATGACCTTTGAAATGTTCTTTAGGAATTGCAACATCAGATGAGGAAAATGACCCATTTCACTGCAACATTTAAAATAACAGAAAGGGAATAGATTGGTTCAGGTGTTCAAGGGAATTTCACACTATTTTTGGGCTCTCTTCTCTATTTGTGACACGATGTAGATAGAAATTCACCAGCCCTAAAACTGACTCCAAACTGAAACCACACCCTTCCTTTAAGAGCACATGAATCCTCATTGCTTCAACAAAAAACAATTCTCCTTTTTTTCGAACTTGGGCAGAAATGTCAATCAAACACCAAATGTCCTGTCAGTGTGCAAAGTTTAAACCAACAACTTCCTCAGAAAACAACAATTCTAACTCAGTATACAGACAGCACAGAGTGCTAGAAAACTCCCTCTACACTGTCCCCATCAAATCAAAACCCATCCCTCCCAGAACAGGGACAGAATGGGATTGGATTCAGAGTATAGCTTCCTCTACATCGTCCCTATCAAACACTCCCAGGACAGGAACAGGCAGCATTAGATATAAGCTAAAGCTCTCTCTAAACCTTCCTCATCACACATTCCCATGTAAGGGACAGCACAGGGTTAGATAGTGACTAAAGCTCTCTCTCCACTTTCCGTGTCAAACACTCCAATGACATGGTTAGCACTGGGTTGGGCATGGAATAATACCATCTGGACTTTCAAACAGTGGTAAAGCCTGCATTACTCTTTTAAACTGAAGCAGCTGAAAGTTTCCTTAACAGTAAATTTAATAAAAAGAAACTATTTTTAAAGAGCATAAACAATCAAGAAGTTGCAAATTGACTTGAAAGGTAACAACATTGATTACACACTCAATTTTACTGCTTACTTTTGCCAAGGTTTTTCCCTTAATTTATTCTTCAGTGGGAGGTGGGTATTGCACAGCCCTGTCAATGGATGTGAGTTTGCTCGCTGAGCTGGAAGGTTAGTTTTCAGACGTTTCGTCACCATTCTAGGTAACATTCTAGGTGACAAGCACTACATTGGACAAACTGGCAGAAAGCTAGCCACCAGGATACATGAACATCAACTAGCCACAAAACAACATGACCCACTATCACTCGTATCCTTACATACAGATGAGGAAGGACACCACTTTGATTGGGACAACACATCCATCCTAGGACAAGCCAAACAGAGACACGCACGAGAATTCCTAGAAGCATGGCATTCCAACCGGAACTCCATCAACAAACACATTGATTTGGAGCCAATCTAGCATTCCCTGAGAAAAAGCACGGGAAATGACATCACCGACGCAGGAAATGACATCACCAACCCAAGGAAACATAACCAGATAAATAGAAAGCGGGACATAACACCAGCGCTTCGTCGGAGGCTCACTGATGATGTTAGCAAAACGCCTGACAACTAACCTTCCAGCTCAGCGAGCAAACTCACATCCAGAACCTCAACCTGAGCTACAAATCTTCTCAAAGCCCTGTCAATCTTTGAAGACAAGATACAGTGTAGAATTAGGCCATTCAGTCCATCAAGTCGTTCCTGGCTGATATGCTTTCCAGCCCCATTCTCCTGTCTTCTCCCTTGACCTCCTGACTAATCAAGGACCTAAGGATCTGTAAATGGCACAGACATACAGTTATATTATTATAGATCATCTAACAAACATGAAGCTTCTTTTTTTATAAAAGGTACACAAAGGAATTTGACAATAGAAGTTTTCAAACAAAGTAAAAGTGATAGGGGTCAAGAAGCCTTTTCACACAGTGAGTGATTAAGGTCTGGAAGGCTCTGCCTGTCCGTCTGCTGGCTGCATGTTCCATTGAAGTATTCAAAAGGGAATTAGACCATTCCTGACTTGAAGGAAGGTGCTGGGTTAGGGAAAGAAGGCCTGAGAATGGAACCCAGCAAACCACTTAATCAGAAGCACCAATGAGATAGGCCGAACAGCCTTTTTGAGCTCGGTAACCATTCCGCTGATTCTGCAAATTTCCACATTTCAGTAGGAGACAGGGAATGTGAGAGAGTAGGAATGGAGATGGGGAGAGAGTGATACAGAGAGAGAGAAGGGAGAGGGAGAGACAGATGTAGACAGAGAAGTGAGGCAGTGGTACAGACAAAAAGTGGGAAGCAGTATTTGCTGATGATAATAGACATGTCTATTAGATTTCCAGCAGCTATTCCATGATGCAACATCATGGCTTGAAGGTATTTAGAAGTTACATTTTTTTACTAGCTATGGACTACCAACAGAAGTACAAACTGATCAGAGGTCAAATTGTACATCAAAATTATTCAATAAAGTTGTGGATGACATTCGGAATCACAAGGGGCATTAGAACAGGGGCATCAAACTTTAAAGACCATGTTGAGAACTTAAAATCATGATGATCCAGAGGTTTAGGATAAAGGAATTCCATTTCATGTTTTCCAATTAAGGATGACCAGTTGAGTCAACAAAATTCAGTCCGTTTGAATTAGTTTATTCATATTAAATGAGAGGACCAGTGGCATTAATTAAAATTTGGCAAATGAGAGTTTAGAAACAACATATTTGGGCTATATGTCAAATTTTAGCAAAAGGTTAGGGAAAGTGGATGAGATGGCTAGACAGCATTTGAAAAGAGCCCAGCATGAAATTAAACAAAAAGTAGATCAGAAATTTTAAAAAAGTCATATTGCAAGAGAAAATATAGCGCCAATATTAGTATCAGTGGTATGCGGACCTCTAAAAAAGAAGGTTTTAGTGGTTCTTATCAAAACGAAAGGAAATTTAGTGATGCGAATTATTTAATAAAAATGCCACCAGGTGTGGAATGTGAATATGTGCAAATAGCATTTTAACGGAGGAAGGAAAGCAAAAGATACTTGTTCCAACAAACACATGTAAATTTCTATTTGATTGTACTCAAATTAAATTGGATAATGAGGTATTTCTCAAAATTTTGAATAAATTGTTGAGTTACATTTCAGAGAAAAATTGCTATTACATGAAAGAGTTATTGTAATCACATGGAGAGATATATAGGAATAAGCCAGGAAAGACTAATCTAATAACGCATGATGTCGATACAGGAAATGCTATTCTAGATAGGCAGCATTCTTGCAGACTTGACAGTGGCACAGGCTCAAAAATAGACCTAACGCATGGTCAAAGATAATATAATCAAAGTTAGTTGCAGTGAATGGTGCTCACCAATCGTGATGGTGCCAAAACTAAATATGTTGACTATCACAATGTCAATGCAATTACAATTTTTGATTTGTACTCTTTTCCATGGCTGGAAGGCTGCATTGAGAAGGTGGGACAAGCAACTTTTATTTTGAAGCTCGGCTTACCCGGGGGGATAGTGGCAGGTACTGGCAGGTACCTTTATCTGAGAGATTGAAGGACATTTCAGCTCTCATGACACTGAATGGACCTTTCCAGTTTTAATGTTATGTCATTTGGTTTGAAAAATGTACCAGCTACATTTCAAAGAGTAACCAACAAAGTCATTTCTCAATTATTCAATTGTATAGTATATATAGACAATCTGGTCATTTTTATATTTGAGTCATTGTTAGCCATGAATGACGTACAAGTAAACAGAGGGTGCCTCTATTTCAGAAAGGTGGTAAGACAAAGCCAAAGAATGGCAAGCCTGATGTTGGCGGTGGGTAAGTTGTTGGAGGGGATTCTGAGGGACAAGGTTTACATGTATTTGGAAAGGCAAAGACTAATTGGAGATAGTCAACATGGCGTTGTGTATTGTTAATAATGTCTCACTAACTCGACTGAGATTTTTTGAAGAAGTGACAAAGAAGATTGATGAAGGCAGAGCAGTGAACGTTATCCATATAGACTTCAGAAAGACGTTCGACAAGTTAGATCACATGGAAGACACGGAGGACTAGCTATTTGGATACAACATCGACCCAAAGGTAGGAGACAGAGGGTGATGGTGGAGGGTTGCTTTTCAGACTGGATGTCTGTGACTACTCGATTGCTGCAAGGACCAATTTTTTTTTCATTTATATAAATGATTTGGATGTGAATATAAGAGTTAGGGTTAGTAAGTTTGCAGAAGACATCAATATTGGAGGTGTAGTGGAGAGTGAAGAGGGTTGCCTCTGAGTACAATGAGACCTTATCAGATGGGCCAATGGGCTGAGGATTGGCAGATGGAGTTTAATTCAGATAAATGGAAAGGCAAACCAGGGCAGGACTTATACACTTAATGATAAGCTTCTGGGGAATGTTGCCAAACAAAGAGACCTTGGAGTGCAGCTTCATAGTACTTTGAAGGTGGAGTTGCAGGTAGATAAGACAGTGAAGGAGACATTTGGTACATATGCTTGTATTCGTCAATGTGTTGAGTATAAGATTTGGATGGTCATGTTGCAGCTGTACAGGACACTGGTTTAGCCACTTTTGGTGGACTGTGTTCAATTCTGAGGTGGATGTTTTGAAGCTTGAAATGGTTCAGACAAGATTTATGAGGCTGTTGCCAGGATTGGAGGGCTTGAGCTACAGGGAGAGGCTGAATGGGCTGGGGCTATTTCCCCTGGAGCATTGGAGGCTGAGGGGGTGCCTTATGGAAGTTTATCAAATCATGAGGGGCATGAATAGGGTGAATAGTGAAGATCTTATCCCCAGGGTCAAATGAGAGGGAAAAGATTTAAAAGAAACCCAAGGAGAAACTTTTTCACACAGCGGGTAGTGCGTGTATAGAACGAGCTGCCAGAAGAAGTGATGGAGACTGGTACAATTACAACGTTTAAAGGGCATTTGAGCGGGAGTGTGAATAAGAAGGGTTTAGAGGGATATGGGCCGAATGCTGGAAAATGGGATGAGACTAATGTAGAATGCCTGGTCAGCATGGATGAGTCAGACTGAAGAGTTTGTTTCTGTGACTTACATCTCTATTACTCTGTCACTCCATGCATTCACACACATACTCTCTCCACCTATCTTCTTTTCTCTCCATCTTCGGTCCGCCTCCCCCCTCTCCCTATTTCTTCCAGAACCCTCACCCCATCCCCCCTCTCTGATGAAGGGTCTAGGCCTGAAACGTCAGCTTTTGTGCTCCTGAGATGCTGCTGGGCCTGCTGTGTTCATCCAGCCTCACACTTTATTATCATGTATGTACTGGAGATGTTTAGCAACAGGCTTCTGGAGTTGGTTCCTATTTATCCAGGATATCTATATGTTTCATTAGGAGAAGTGATCTCAAACATGTACAGAAGGCAAGTCTCTTTTTCTTGAAACAATAAAAAGATACCTTACACCAAGACAAGGTGCACATATCTCTCCCTCAGTGAAGTACTTCTGGGAACATGAGAAATCCCAGGTATCACTATTTCTGACAATCTCATCAACCTTGAAAGGTGGGCTCTTACTCCTACTCAAATACCTGAATGTAAGTGATTTCCCATCTTCCTGAAGCCTGATCTGTAGATATTCCATTATTCAATCCCATCGACAGGATCCTTTGATTGTGGATACTGACCCCAATGGTGTTTCCCTTCTTTGGCATTAAAAGTAATGTCATCTCTGTCGGCCCACACACACCCCCAGACACAGACCCATGCACTCACTGACATACAGCGCCAGAAACAGACCCACGCACTCATTGACATACACCCCCAGACACATCCCACACACACCCCCAGACACGGACCCACACACTCACTGACACACACCCCCAGATGCACACCCCCACACACTGACACAGACCCGTACATGCACTGTGACACACAGACCCAGAATGACACACACACACTGACACCGACACACCCCTGTGCACCGTCCACTCGCTGCTGCTTGGCAACACTCTCCTCACAGCCATAGCAACGAGAGCAGCCGGCCGAAGGAGAGGCCTCTGGTGGACACTCAAAGATGGATCCCCAGCAGCTGGAAGATGCTGCAGTGGCGTTTTTTGTTGTTTGCTGAAATACGCCATTGAAACCAGCAACAACCAAAGCGGAGCAGTCCAGCCTAGGGGAAGGACAACTCTGACTCCAAAACCGGGTTGAGAGAACTCATCAGCCTTGGCAGGCAGTCCCTCTAGGAGAAGGAAAACTCTGAATTTCAACCTGCAGCCTTGCGGAGGCCGCAGTCATCTCAACTTGCCGTGCCACTGTGTAACGTCCCCTGGCCTAAAGCGTGGCATTGGTTCGCATGCACCAACTGTTAGTATAAAACTACGCAGCACAGGCGGGAAGAAAAGTCGTACAGCGATGGAGGAGGGGCGTACCAGCAGGTGTTAGATGACACTGGAAGTCGCAGTCTCAACTCTGCATGTAGGCGGCTCAGGCCAACGGGTCGTCTGCCTGTTGACTCAAGGCAACAACGGCATTCAGCAGCCTTCTGAGTGACCAAGCAGCCCTCTTCAGGGACAGCACTGCTTGCTCCGAATGGCGGCGGACCTAGAAAAGGCGGTTCAAAGAAAGCTTGCCTTACCATCACCCGGTTGGTTCGCCGCAGTCAACGGGCATCTCCCTCAAGTGGTAAGAACAAACAATTAAATCTAAACACTCAACAAACCTCAAGCTAGCCTGCTGGAACATACGCACAATGCAAGACTCACCAGCAAACGAACACCCACAAAAACAATCGGCCCTCGTCACACGCGAACTGTCCCAGCTGAACATCAATATCACTGGTCTAAGTGAAGTCCGTTTCGCTGACCAAGGTTCGTTGGTAGAACATGGTGCAGGCTACACTCTGTTCTGGTCTGTCAGAAGCAGCACCGACGACAGACTCTCAGGAGTAGGTTTCATGATCAAGAAGACAATCGCCGACTAGCTCCAAAGCCTACCAATCGGCCACTCGGATCGCGTCATGACCCTGCGACTCCCACTACAAGCCAACCAGTTTGCCACTCTTGTGAGCATCTATGCCCCCACACTGCAAACTGAGCCCACAGGCAGAGAAGCCTTCTACGACCAGCTCAAGTCTCTCCTCCTGAAAGTCAGCGCGAAAGACAAACTCATCGTCCCAGGCGACTTCAACACGAGGGTGGGCAATGACTCAGAGGCATGGCCAGGAGTCCTGGGTCGACATAGCATTGGAAGCTGTAACGACAATGGGAGGCTGCTTCTGGAGCTCTGCACAGAACTGAGACTGGTGGTAACAAACACACTGTTCCAACAGAAAGCAAGATTCAAGATGACTTGGAAGCATCCCCGATCCAAACATTGGCAACTCCTGGGCTACGTCCTAGTGCACCAAAGGGATAGATCGGACGTCCTACAGACCAGGGCTGTGCTGAGTGCAGACTGCTACACAGAATAGACTGGTACGGACGAAAGTATAACTAGTAGTCAAGCCAGTGACAAAGAAGAGGGGACCATGTTTCAAGAAAATCCACGTAAGCAAGCTCTGTAATCTTCATGACGAATTCCAGTCCAAGCTAGAGGACAGACTGAAATCCAAGGACTCATCGGTCACAGATAGAAACACAGGAAAGACATGGGATCACCTGAAGTCTGCAATGTGAGATACAGCTGTTCAGGTGGCTGCATCTTCTAGGAGAAACAGAGACTGGTTTGACAAAAATGACACTGAGATACAGACTCTCCTCTAGAAGAAACGCTCTGCCCATCAGACCTTGCTCTCCAGATCTGACAACAAAACAGCTAAAGCAGAATACAGAGCTGCATGCAGTACCCTGCAGGCCAACCTCAGAACGATGCAAAACAACTGGTGGTCAAAACTGGCAGAACAAACACAGCAGTATGCAGACACTGGCAACACCAGAGCTTTTTATGAGTCTCTGCGCACGATGTATGGACCGACCCGCCAACTTCAGGCCCCTTTGCGCTCTGCTGACGGTGCCAGTTTGCTTACTGACAAAGAAGCCATCATGGAGCGATGGACAGAACACTACGAGAACCTCTTCACGGACAATCGCCAAGTACAAACAGCGTCCATCGAGAGAATCCCACAGCAGGACATCAGATCCAAACTCGACCATCCACCAACGCTGGATGAGGTTCAATCCGCCATCTCTAAGCTGAAACTCCGCAAAGCCCCCAGTATCAACAGAATCCCTACAAAAGTATACAAATTAAGAGGAGCTTTGCTCCTGAACAAACTCACCAACCTATTTACACTCTGTTGGGAACAGGGTGAGGTGCCAGCTGACCTACGTGACTCTGTGATAGTCTCCCTGTATAAGAACAAGGGTGAGAAATCGGACTGTTCGAACCTACAGAGGTATCACTTTGCTGTCTATGGCCGGGAAGATTCTCTCCAGAATCCTCTTGGACAGACTGATTCCCACCATTGCGGAGGACAACCTGACAGAAAGTCAATGTGGTTTTAGAGCGAACAGAGGCACATCCGACATGATCTTCGCACTATGCCAACTTCAGGAGAAACGCCGTGAGCAGGGCATTGGACTGTACGTGGCAGTCATTGACCTCACCAAAGCCTTCAATACTGTCAGCCACGATGGTCTATGGAAAATCCTGGGAAAGCTCGGATGCCTAAGCTCTTAACCATCCTACAGCAACTTCATGAAGGTCAGAGCGGCAAGGTGAAATACAACGGTGACCTATCACACCCATTCCCCATCAGCAACAGCGTGAAGCAGGGCTGCGTCTTGGCACCAAAGCTCTTCGCTGTCTTCTTCAACATGATGCTGCAGGAAGTGAAGGAGGGCATCACGAACTCGCTTCCACCCAGACAGCAATATCTTCAATCTGCGTCGCTTCCTCGCTCGCGCGAAGACAACACGGGAGCCCATCATGGAGCTGCTGTATGCGGACGACTGCACCCTACTCACACACACAGAAGATGCGCTACAGACTGCAGTGACGTGCTTCTCCAAAGCTGCAAAGGCTTTCAGGCTAATGATCAGTCTGAAGAAGACGGAGATCCTGTACCAGAAGCCACCATGCAACCCACCTCGAATCTCGATCAACGGCCACCCCCTCAACACAGTTGAACGTTTCGCATACCTGGGAAGCATAATCTCCAATGATGCTACAGTCACAGGAGACGTCGACAATCGCCTTGCGAAAGCAAGTAGCGCCTTCGGGTGACTGCAGAAGTGTGTATGGGGAAACCACTTGATAAGCATGTCGACGAAAATCCAGGTTTACAAGGCCGCGGTCATCACCACACTGCTTTACAGCTCCGAGGCCTGGGTTCTGTATTGGAAACAGATGCGGCTGCTGGAACGATTCCACCAACGTTGCCTGCGCTCTATATTGGGCATCACCTGGCAAGACCGCGTCTCTAACAACGAAGTGCTGGAAAAGGCCCGGCTCCCCAGCATCGAAGCAACCCTTCTCCTGAAGCAACTTCGATGGTCGGGTCATGTATCATGGATGGACAACACCAGAATACCCAAGACAGTGTTCTTCGGGGAACTCTGCGACGGCAAAAGAAACCAGGGTGCCCCGCGCAAGTGCTACAAGGGCCAACGGAAGTGACAGCTGTCTCAGGCCGGTATCACCTCAATGGAATGGCAAAAGCTGGCCTCTGACAGAGACGTATGGCGGAAGAAAAATACGATGGCGACAGAGCAGTTTGAATGTTCGAGGAGAGCAGCTGCAGAGGATAGATGGAAATGCAGGAAGGAGCCCTCATCTCAAGCCCCGCTGTCCGGAGCATTCCCCTGCCTGCACTGCCCCAGGATCTGCAGGTCCAGGATAGGACTCTACAGCCACCAACCGTTGTGCCAACGAAATCGCTGATGAATCTCTTCCCAACTGATCTTCGCAAGCGAAGAATCTGCCTGAATGAATCTCTGTCAAGCTGGCAGCTATTTGTCATGTGAATGTTTTTGTTCAGAGTTAAGAGGGTATCATTTAATTCTGGAATGTCTTGGTGCAGTGATTGGAACCGGGTGAATCTCATTTACAATATGATCATTGATTGGTGCTGTTAACCTGGGCCAATCAGGGATCCCTGGCTGACAGATACAATCAGGGGAGTCCCTGATACCAGGAACGGACTCCAACCTGGCCAGTCAATTGCAGTGAGCTGAGCACATGTCAATAAAGAGTGCATTGGTGGCAGGACACTGGTCTCTGTGCAGTTATCTCAGTTGGGAGCCAGTTTTTTCCACTTTACTTAAACAGTACAGTCTGATTACAACAAATGAGTTATTTTTACATGTACCGCAGAAAGCTGGTGAAATTCACAAGTGTTGTAATATGGTGATTAAAGGAAAACTTTTACTCCAGTGATTTAACTTGTGGAGTAGAGTGGTAACTAAGTCACAAAATATACCACCACAAATTAACATTCCCGTAAGATTCACAAACCAAACATAAGGCTGCATAGCTTTCCACCAAGTGTTGGCTGTGAACTGCTCGGCAATGATGGTATACCACATACTAGAAAAGTGAAGATCGGTTACAGGATGGTCACTGTATTATTCATGTTGTTGAATTCTGCTCCGAAATGATAAGGTCCCGTATCTTCCTGCCTGATGTTGTGTATAATCAAGGATCAGCCTCCATTTCTCAGGTTTCCAGACAGCTGGGTCCGATGGTGGAACCATGGCTGCGATTTGTGGAATGATTGGCTACCAACTTGAGAACTGTTTCTTGTTATTAAACAAGATTCAGACTCGTGAGTGTTTTGTCAAATGTGACAACCTTCCTGTGCTGCCATCTCAGTTGGACTTTCCACTTTAGTGCCAGTCTAGCTGGGGAGAGAAATATCAGCATTAGCACGAGATAGGCTGTATATTCACGAGACTCGATATCCACTCCCTCTGTCACTGGTACACAGTGGATGCAGTGTAGAGCATCTACAGCACTCACATGGAGGTCCCCAAAGTTACACAGCAGATTGAGGGAAACCGTAGTCAAGAGAGAAGCGTCTTTTCAGGATCTCAGGAAAACACATGGTCAATAGAAAAAAGAAAGTCAGGCTAATGCAGAAATGAAATTGAATATAGTTGTGCCAGGTGAACAAGGAACTTTAATGGGGAGGCACAGTGGGTCTTTGCTGAGATTGAAGAGTTGGTAAATGTATGCTAATAGGATTGAGCTTTTCCGACTGATATTTATAAGGACAATTTCAAATAGGTCTTATGTATTGTAACACAGTGTTTTTTTCTCACTTCTGTGAGGCACATTTTTATGTTGCTTGTTAAAAGTACATTGACAGTTTCTTAGTGGATTACCACCATGGGAAACAAAATCAGGAAAAGAAATCAGATGGCCTACCAAACCAGGACTCCCTCTGGCTTCTGACCTGTCCAATAATATTATCACCTGCACCGTAACAAATGACTGAAGAGAAAAACCGTTCACCCTCCTGCAATTTTCAGTCTGTTCAAGACAGAACCATTGACCAAAGGAGGACATAAAGAGGCCATCGCTCCATCAGATCTGTGCTGCCTCCCTCAAGCACTATATTCTGGAGCCCCTCGAAAAAGCAAAGCAAAACAGTTTGTGGAGCTTGACAGGGAAAAGTTGGAGAGAGGCCAGAGAGTGGTATCAACTGGATCACTCAAACAGAATGACACAACAAGCCTGGCTGCTCTCTTTCTGTGCTGTAACTTTCTGGAGCCCTGTGGATTTTAACTCCTCTCCAGATCAAAGATGAACAGTGCCATTTTGTATGGTTAGCACTTCTGCATCACAGCGCCAGGGACCCGAGTTCGATTCCACCCTCGGGCGACTGTCCGTGTCAAGTTCACACATTCTCCCCGTGTCTGCGTGGATTTCCTTTGGGTGCCCAGGTTTCCTCCGACAATCCAAAGAAGTGCAGGCTCGGTGGATTGGCCATGCTAAATATCCTGTAGAGTTCAGGAATGTGTAGATTTAGGTGGGTTATAGGGGGATGGTCTGGGTGAGATGCTCTGAGGGTCAGTGTGGACTGGTTGGGCCAAAGGGCCTGTTTCCACACTGTAGGGATTCTATGATCTCACATTCAGAACAAACTGGTCATTCAGTTGTTTTGCCCTCGTTATGGTGATAATTTTGACGGTGAGACTGGATAGGAAGTGCCCAGTGACATTTCCAGTGAATAATTGCTATTGATACTTTTAGCCAAACTGTTATTCACTCCTTTTTCCATCCAGCTGTTCTTCACTCTCTTTGGATTCTAGCCCACCGATCGTTTACACCATTCCCCCCGCCCCACCCTGCTGACATTTCGCCAGACTGAGGAAGGGTCACTTGGCCTAAAATGTTAACTCTACTTCTCTCCACAAATGCTGCCAGATGTGCTGAGATTTTCCAGCAATTTCTGGTTTTGTTTCTGATTAACAGCATCTGTAGTTCTTTTAGTTTTTATTTCACAAGTTCAAAGTTTGACTGTGCACTCTCAGCTTTGTTACCTTGTAGTCATGACAATTTCTTTTAAAAAAATCATGAATCATACAGAAAAGGCCTTTTGGCCCACCATGTCAGTATTGTCAAAAATACTTAACTATCTACAGTCTTCCATCTTTCCCATAGCAGGCCCATGCCTCTCTGAGCTCCTCCATTTCTAACATATTGTTCATCCCGGAGATTCAGGGTGGATTGCACAGCTGTGGGCCCAAGTAGTGGAGGGCACTGGGTCAATGGAAATTGAAGAATGCTCATGGACTCCGAAACTGCAAAGATGTCAGAATGTTGTCGGAGTGTCATCAGAGAACATGAAGAAGTTAGAACATAGAACATGACAGCACAGTACAGGCCCTTTGACCCTCGTTGTTGTGCCGACATGTCATACCGATCTGAAGCCCATCTAACCTACACTATTCCATGTACGTCCATATGCTTATCCAATGATGACTTAAATGTACCTAAAGTTGGCGAATCTACTACCGTTGCAGGCAAAGCATTCCATTCCCTTACTACTCTCTGAGTAAAGAAACTACCTCTGACATCTGTCCTATATCTTTCACCCCTCAATTTAAAGCTATGCCCCCTCGTGCTCGCCGTCACCATCCCAGGAAAAAGGCTTTCCCTATCCACCCTATCTAACCCTCTGATCATTTTATATGTTTCAATTAAGTCACCTCTCAACCTTCTTCTCTCTAACGAAAACAGCCTCAAGTCCCTCAGCCTTTCCTCGTAAGACCTTCCCTCCATACCAGGAAACATCCTAGTAAATCTCCTCTGCACCCTTTCCAAAGCTTCCACATCCTTCTTATAATGCGGTGACCAGAACTGTACACAATACTCCAACTGCGGCCGCACCAGAGCTTTGTACAGCTGCAGCATAACCTCTTGGTTCCGGAACTTGATCCCTCTATTAATAAAAGCTAAAACACCGTATGCCTTCTTAACAGCCCTGTCAACCTGGGTGGCAACTTTCAAGGATCTGTGCACACGGACACTGAGATCTCTCTGCTCATCTACACTACTGAGAATCTTACCATTAGCCCAGTACTTTGCCTTCTGGTTACTCCTACCAAAGTGCATCACCTCACACTTGTCTGCATTAAACTCCATTTGCCACCTCTCAGCCCAGCTCTGCAGCTTATCTATGTCTCTCTGCATCCTACAGCATCCTCCGTCACTATCCACAACTCCACCAACCTTAGTGTCGTCTGCAAATTTACTCACCCATCCTTCTACGCCCTCATCCAGGTCATTTATAAAAATGACAAACAGCAGTGAACCCAACACCGACCCTTGCGGTACATCACTAGTAACTGGTCTCCAGGATGAACATTTCCCATCAACTACCACCCTCTGTCTTCTTTCAGCATGCCAATTTCCGATCCAAACTGCTATATTTCCCACAATCCCACTCCTCCGCATTTTGTACAATAGCCTACTGTGGGAAACCTTATCGAACGCCTTGCTGAAATCCATATACATCACATCAACCGGTTTACTCTCATCTACCTGTTTAGTCACCTTCTCAAAGAACTCAATAAGGTTTGTGAGGCACGACCTTCCCTTCACAAAACCGTGCTGACTAAGCTGTAGGAGTGTCATAGGAAAATCCAAAGAGCTTGTAGCAGGGTCGGAGGAGAACATGAGGAGCACGCAGAGAGTTGTGGGAGGAATCTTTCAAAGATGCCAATCATTGGAATCTGACTGTAAAGTCTAGAGGTCATACCATCAACAAAATTGTGTTATTTGGATTGGCCGTGCTAAATTGTCTTAAAGTCCAGCAATGCACAGGTTCGGCAGATTAACCATGGAAAATGCTGGCTTACAGGGATAGGGTTGGGTGGTGAGTTTGGGCGGGATGCTATTTGGAATGTTGGTGTGGGCATGATGGGCCAAATGGCCTGAGTCCACACTGTAGGGATTCAGTGATTCTGTGAAATACGATGTTGGTCATGGAAGTGACGTTTTGTTACGATGTTGCTTACCTTGAGCTGTCCTAATACTTGCATGGGGTGTAACTGCCCACATGCTCTGCCCGGGTGGAATGGCCATCTGTGCTGCTGCCCTTGTGTATTAAATGAGAAAGTGTTAAGGCGATTCAAGTCAGGAAATGTGGAAATTGTGAAAAAACAGCACCACGTCTGCCACTACAAACAAACTGCAAACTTGTGGAAAGAACTTTGATGATATTTCTGTGTAGATGAGAGAGTCAGTGACTTGGTACACAGGAACAGGAAGTAGCCCATTCAGCTCTTTCCTCGAGCTTGACATACAGGAACAGGACGAAGACCTCTCAGCCCCTGACACCTGTTATATAGAAACAAGAGGAAACCATTCATCCTGTCCACTCTGTTACATTGGAATGACAGGAGACCATTCAGGTCATCAATGCCATTATACTGGAATGGGAAGAAACCCCCCAATCCCTTGACAATGTTATACTGGAATAGGAGGCGACTATTCAGTCACTTCGAACCATGTCAGTAGCTGCTCAGTTCTGCACAGCAATATTGTCAGGGTCATGCACAGGAGTCACAGCTTCTTTACTTTAAAGCCAGATACTCATCCACTTTGACACTCTGTACCCACTTCCTGATGTCACTCACCATGATACGTTAGCACTTTTAATGCAATACACAGAGCGAACAGCACAGGAAAAAAACCATTCATCCCAAGAAGAGAGCTTCGGCAGTTGCTCTCCAGACGAGCAGTCGGACAGAGAGTAGGTAAGTAATGTAATATTTGGAACTCAGTTCCATTACCAACATCATCCTTTGTTGACGTTGTGACTGTTCAAAGTCAGATTCCAATCACTGATATCTCTGGACTGTTTCTACTTCTTATTAAGATGTGGACCAAAGGCAGAGTATCTCACTCGGGACAAGGCCAGTGCAGAAGCATGAACTTTGGGACTGAAAACAGGAAATACTAGGAAAAACCCAGCAGATCTGGCAGCATCTATGGACAGAGACAAATTGAGGTAATGTTTTGGGTCCAATCTGATTAGTCTTCTAAAATAAAGGGAGTTGATACATGATGGTTTTTATGTTTTTGACAGAGGGAAAGAGTGAGGAAGTGGGACAGATGAGATTGGGGCCTAGAGGAAAACACTGATGGACTGCTAATGATGGTGAAAGAGGGCTTGAGATGTAAGATAGCTGTTAATGATCAGTATTACTAGGACAAAATGGATCTGCCGTCCATGGAGGAAAGCCAACAAGTCCCAAGCAAGAGCTAGGAGCTGTATAATCAAAGTGGAGGTCTAAATTTGCTGAACTCAGTGGTCAGTGCAAAGAGCTCAGTGCTAAACGAATTGTTCCTCCAGCTTTCATTGAGCTTCGCTGAAACACAGAAGCAGACTTGAGCCTGGGGTTCAATATACAGTTCAGGAAATTGCCAGCTTACCTTCTGTTGTACATATTGATCAAACCACCCTCCCCCACCATTGACAAGTGTCTCTTTGGCTTCCATCCAAGCAGAGCAGACCCATTTTCTCCCCTACACACCAATCATTTGTACCCATTTTACATCTCAATCTTTCCTTTACCATTATTTGCACATCCTCTGACTTTTCCACCTGCATCATCTGTTTTATTTATCAGTTCTTACCCTCTGTCAGCAGCGTGATAAACACAATTTTCCACTTTCTTTCAGTTCCAAACAAATGATATCGCATAGACCTCTTGGATTCCTCCAGCAGTTTTTGATTTGATTTATAATTTCCTGCATTCACAGAAATTTGTTTTTCATCTGAGCTTCTGGTTGCCCTGAGGTGGTGAAATGTGCTGTAAAAATACAATTCCCTCAGAGATTTGGGGTAATGGGAACTGCAGATGCTGGAGAATTCCAAGATAATAAAATGTGAGGCTGGATGAACACAGCAGGCCAAGCAGCATCTCAGGAGCACAAAAGCTGATGTTTCGGGCCTAGACCCTTCATCAGAGAGGGGGATGGGGAGAGGGAACTGAAATAAATAGGGAGAGAGGGGGAGGCGGACCGAAGATGGAGAGTAAAGAAGATAGGTGGAGAGAGTGTAGGTGGGGAGGTAGGGAGGGGATAGGTCAGTCCAGGGAAGACGGACAGGTCAAGGAGGTGGGATGAGGTTAGTAGGTGGCTGGGGGTGCGGCTTGGGGTGGGAGGAAGGGATGGGTGAGAGGAAGAACCGGTTAGGGAGGCAGAGACAGGTTGGACTGGTTTTGGGATGCAGTGGGTGGGGGGGAAGAGCTGGGCTGGTTGTGTGGTGCAGTGGGGGGAGGGGACGAACTGGGCTGGTTTAGGGATGCAGTGGGGGAAGGGGAGATTTTGAAACTGGTGAAGTCCACATTGATACCATATGGCTGCAGGGTTCCCAGGCGGAATATGAGTTGCTGTTCCTGCAACCTTCGGGTGGCATCATTGTGGCAGTGCAGGAGGCCCATGATGGACATGTCATCTAAAGAATGGGAGGGGGAGTGGAAATGGTTTGCGACTGGGAGGTGCAGTTGTTTGTTGCGAACTGAGCGGAGGTGTTCTGCAAAGCGGTCTCCAAGCCTCCGCTTGGTTTCCCCAATGTAGAGGAAGCCGCACCGGGTACAGTGGATGCAGTATACCACATTGGCAGATGTGCAGGTGAACCTCTGCTTAATGTGGAATGTCATCTTGGGGCCTGCGATAGGGGTGAGGGAGGAGGTGTGGGGACAAGTGTAGCATTTCCTACGGTTGCAGGGGAAGGTGCCGGGTGTGGTGGGGTTGGAGTGCAGTGTGGAGCGAACAAGGGAGTCACGGAGAGAGTGGTCTCTCCGGAAAGCAGGCAGGGGAGGGGATGGAAAAATGTCTTGGGTGGTGGTGTCGGATTGTCCTCCGACACTTCCGCCATTTACAATCCGACACCACCACCCAAGACATTTTTCCATCCCCTCCCCTGTCTGCTTTCCGGAGAGACCACTCTCTCCATGACTCCCTTGTTCGCTCCACACTGCCCTCCAACCCCACCACACCCGGCACCTTCCCCTGCAACCGTAGGAAATGCTACACTTGTCCCCACACCTCCTCCCTCACCCCCATCCCAGGCCCCAAGATGACATTCCACATTAAGCAGAGGTTCACCTGCACATCTGCCAATGTGGTATACTGCATCCACTGTACCCGGTGCGGCTTCCTCTACATTGGGGAAACCAAGCGGAGGCTTGGGGACCGCTTTGCAGAACACCTCCGCTCAGTTCGCAACAAACAACTGCACCTCCCAGTCGCAAACCATTTCCACTCCCCCTCCCATTCTCTAGATGACATGTCCATCATGGGCCTCCTGCACTGCCACAATGATGCCACCCGAAGGTTGCAGGAACAGCAACTCATATTCCGCCTGGGAACCCTGCAGCCATATGGTATCAATGTGGACTTCACCAGTTTCAAAATCTCCCCTTCCCCTACTGCATCCCTAAACCAGCCCAGTTCGTCCCCTCCCCCCACTGCACCACACAACCAGCCCAGCTCTTCCCCCCCACCCACTGCATCCCAAAACCAGTCCAACCTGTCTCTGCCTCCCTAACCGGTTCTTCCTCTCACCCATCCCTTCCTCCCACCCCAAGCCGCACCCCCAGCTACCTACTAACTTCATCCCACCTCCTTGACCTGTCCGTCTTCCCTGGACTGACCTATCCCCTCCCTACCTCCCCACCTACACTCTCTCCACCTATCTTCTTTACTCTCCATCTTCGGTCCGCCTCCCCCTCTCTCCCTATTTATTCCAGTTCCCTCTCCCCATCCCCCTCTCTGATGAAGGGTCTTGGCCCGAAACGTCAGCTTTTGTGCTCCTGAGATGCTGCTTGGCCTGCTGTGTTCATCCAGCCTCACATTTTATTATCCCTCAGAGATTTCGTTCTTTTAATGCTTGTAACTCTCTCCAGAGCACCTCTCATGTCAGAGAGAATCAAAGTACTCTGTGAGGGCATTGTGTACAAGTAGCTCTGATAGGTCGAGTGCCATTGGACAAGATGAGAGGTCATTAAATTTCTTTCTCTTTGAGAGCTGGAGGGGAGAAGCTGATAAAATCTGAGAGCAACCAATGATTAGGAAATCTTACATCCTCCTGTCACTTCTCCGAGGTAATGTCATCGTCAGCTTGGATACATTTATGGTTAATACTCTTTGTGAAAGATCATTTTTACTGAGCTCTAACTCATAACCAATTCAGCAGAGAGACAGTATACCAATTCACGCTAAGTCCAACACAGCCATTAGCCCTCTTACCTTTGTTCACTCAATCGAAGGGAGTTAATTCAACTCTCTGAATTATAATCTCTCTGATCTTCTAACCCTAACCCCAATACTATAATCTCCTCCAGCTCCTGTGCCATTCCCATTCTCTCTAACCTCCACAAACACCTATACCACTCCTCAATTCTGACACCCACTCCAGCCCCGGCACACCTCCCTATCTCTATAACTTTCTCCAGCCCCTACACCCCCTCCCTATCTCTGTAACCTCCTCCAGCCCGTACTTCCCCTCCCTATCTCTGTAACCCCCTCCAGCCCCTACACCCCCTCCTTATCTCTGTAACCTGCTCCATCCCCACACCCCTTCCTATCTCTGTAACCTCCTCCAGTCCCCACACACCCTCCCTATCCGTGTAACCCCCTCCAGCCCCTACACCCCCTCCCTATCTCTGTAACCTCCTCCAGCCCCTACACCCCTCCCTATCTCTGTAACCCCCTCCAGCCCCTACACCCCCTCCCTATCTCTGTAACCTCCTCCAGCCCCAACACCTCTTCCTATCTCTGTAATCTCCTCCATCCCCTACACCCCTTCTTATCTCTGTAACCCCCTCCATCCCCTACACCCCTCCCTATCTCTGTAACCCCCTCCAGCCCCTACACCCCCTCCTTATCTCTGTAACCTGCTCCATCCCCACACCCCTTCCTATCTCTGTAACCTCCTCCAGTCCCTACACACCCTCCCTATCTGTGTAACCCCCTCCATCCCCTACACCCCTCCCTATCTCTGTAACCCCCTCCAGCCCCTACACACCTCCTCCCTATCTCTGTAACCTCCTCCAGCCCCTACACCCCTCCCTATCTCTGTAACCCCCTCCAGCCCCTACACCCCCTCCCTATCTCTGTAACCTCCTCCAGCCCCTACACCCCTCCCTATCTCTGTAACCCCCTCCAGCCCCTACACCCCCTCCCTATCTCTGTAACCTCCTCCAGCCCCTACACCCCCTCCCTATCTCTGTAACCCCCTTCAGCCCCTACACCCCCTCCCTATCTCTGTAACCCCCTCCAGCCCCTACACCCCCTCCTTATCTCTGTAACCTGCTCCATCCCCTACACCCCCTCCCTATTTCTGTAACCTCCTCCAGCCCCAACACCTCTTCCTATCTCTGTAACCTCCTCCATCCCCTACACCCCTCCCTATCTCTGTACCCCTCTCCAGCCCCTACACACCTCCTCCCTATCTCTGTAACCTCCTCCAGCCCCTACACCCCTCCCTATCTCTGTAACCCCCTCCAGCCCCTACACCCCCTCCCTATCTCTGTAACCTCCTCCAGCCCCTACACCCCTTCCTATCTCTGTAACCTCCTCCAGCCCCAACACCCCCTCCAGCCCCTACACCCCTCCCTATCTCTGTAACCCCCTCCAGCCCCTACACCCCCTCCCTATCTCTGTAACCTCCTCCAGCCCCTACACCCCTTCCTATCTCTGTAACCTCCTCCAGCCCCAACACCCGCTCCTGCCCCTACAACCCCTCCCTATCTCTGTAACCTCCTCCAGCCCCTACACCCCTTCCTATCTCTGTAACCTCCTCCAGCTCTTGCAGACTCTCTATCTCTGTTATCTCCTCTAGTTCCTACACTCCTCCCAAACTCTGAAACATTCTCCAGGCCCTACACCCTTTCCTATCTGTGTACCCTTCTCCAGCCCCTAAAACCACTCCCCCTCTCGGCACCACATTCTCCAGCCCCTACACCTCTCCCTATGTCTGTAACCTCCTTTAGCCCCTACAATTCCCCCAATCTCTGCAATCTCCTCCAGCCTCTACACACCTCACTATCTCTGCAATATTATTCAGGCTCAGTACTCCTCTCCACCCACCCTGATCTCTGTAACCTTTTCAATCTCTGTGCTCCTCCATTTCCAGCCTCTTGCTGATCTCCCAATTCCTGCTGCTCCCCCATGGATGGCTGTGCCTTCAAGTGTCAGCGCTGGAACTCTGTCATTCCTTTCCCTGAAACTTGAGCATGAACATTTGGTTCAAATGGGAGAAGCTGAGTTAGATTCAGTGCAACCTCAGTGTGACAGCAACTCAGCAGTGTTCAGAATAGAAAGTGAGTCACCCTTTTCACTTCCTGCCCAATCTCACCATTTTAGCAACACTGATAAAGTGAAATATCTGAAAGATGAAGAGAAAGCATTGCCACAAAGTAGATAAAGATGTCAAATTTACAGAGTTTGTCCGTTTGCTGATCATTTGATGTAAAGCTTAAACTCAAAGGCACTGAATGAAAAGGTAGTGGAGGCCATTCTGCCCACCATCCTTAGTTGTACTGTCCAATTAGTCTCACATTTCTACACTGTTTGTATTTCTCTGACTCCCTGTTTTATAAGTTCAAGTAGAATCTGCTTCCATTGTCTTTGAGGCAGCATGTCCCAAATCATAATGACTCATCATTTCAAATTCCAAATTCTTCTCTTGCCCCACACCCCTGAAGTTCTTTTCCCAAATCTCTTCAATCTGGGCACTCTGATGACTGGCCCTCTTGCCCCTGGAATCTGTGTCTCCCTCTTGAATCAGTGGAAACCTCCAGTGATTTTGAACTCTTCAATTAAACCTGCTCTTCATGTTTCCTTCTCCATTGAGAACAATTACAGCTTCTCCAATCTCTCCACATTCAGTCAAGTCCCTGAAGAATTCTCTTGTATCTTTTCCACAGCCTCTCCGAAGCCTTCATATCTTTGCTAAAATGCAGTGCCCTGAACTGGCCTCAACACTCCAGATGAGACTGAACCAGTGTGTATAAAGTTCACAATGACTTCCTTGTTCTTGTACTCTATGCTGCGTATATAAAGTTCAGGATCCTGTCGGCTATATTCACTACTTTCTCAACTTCAAATTGGCGGTGTATTTGAATGGGAAGCATTCTTAGGGCTATAGGAAAGGGATGTAGGGATAGGACTAACTGGCGAAGCCTCTCAAAGAGCCAGCACAGAGACAATAGACTGAACAGCCTCCTTGAGAACTACAAGGGTCTACAATTTGATGTTCTTATTTTTCTTTCTTCACCTCTTCTGCTAAAATTAGAAAAATTGCAGAGGAGCAAGGGTGTGGTTCTCAATCCAAAGGGATTTTATGAATTAATGAGATTTCAAAGAGATTACAATGAAGCCCATAATCACTCATCTTTTGATGCCAAGTAAGGAGCATTATCAACTGCTAGCCTGATTTTTCATTAGTGCCATTATGAACGGACTCTTAATAGACTTGATCTTCTATCCCATGTTCACATTATATTCACTCTTTTGTCTCCTGACAGTACTAGTGGCATTTGCATGGCCTTGGTGGCCAAGAGGAATTAAATGCATTGGCTGGTAAATACTGACAGTTCTCTCGCCACCTGCCACAAGAGTGGAAAATTGGCACTGCACAGTACAGGAAAGGTCCTGTGCACAGATTCCATATATTTATAGTTATCCTTCTAACTGCGAGTCAGAATCTGATAAACAGTGGTAAATGGGGAACATTGTCGATAGTCTTTCACTTCAAAAATCACAGTATGAGTTTGCCACTGGGCCCGGATTTCTGGAAACCTGAAAGATGGAGACTCATTATAAACAATATCAGATGGGAAGATGCAAGATCTTTTTATTTCAGAGTAGAATTTAACACCTGAAGTAACTATAGCTACTGAATAGTTAGCGTTACTTTCCTGTAACCTGGCTTCACATTCCTGGCAAGTTGCAGTGCTGTAATTACTAACAATTCACATCTACTACTCAATAGGAAATAACACAAACCATGACAATGTGACATTAACACACAACACAGCTTCTTATCAGGTAGTGTGTAATTCTCAATAACCTCGTGATGGCTTCCAGCTCTGTCCTGGAAGAATATTTAATACTTTAATATCAGTGATTGAACATTTTGATTGCATCCATAACTTTTGTTATTCTTTTATTGAATGGGAATGTCACTGGCTGGGCATTTATTGTCCATCCCTAATGGCCCAGAGGGCAATTAGCTATCAACCATATTGCTGTGGTTGTGAAGTCACATATAGGCCAAACTGGGTAAGGATGACAAATTTCCTTCCCTCAGGGACATTAGTCAATCAGCTGAATTTTTACACCAATCAACAGTGGTAGCTTTGAGGACATATGGCCAACTTTTTTATTCCCAACTTTCAGTGAGTTCAAATTTTAACATCTGCCATGGTGGGATTCAAACGCATGTCCCTGGAACATTATCCTACGTCCTAAGTTCCGATCAGATTATCCACCTCAATCCATTACAGCTCAATATAATGCAATGCCTGGTTAATAATAACCTGGTGATAAGTTTCAGTTTGGTCCTAAAGCAATTTCTAATACCCCCCTTAATGTGAACCATTAAATGCATCGACTGTGTCCATCAATGTTATCAGCTTATCCACCCCCATTTAATCCTGTTTGAAGTCTTACTTAGACTTAGAAGAAAAGCTGATGTAATACCCCTGTTTAAGAAGGGAGGTAGGCAGAGACAGAAGACTATAGGCTGGTTAGCCTGATCCCGGTTGTTGGTAAGATTTTAGATCCATTATTAAGCATGAAATTGTGAAGTTCTTGGATGCATATGATAAAATGGGGTTAAGTTAGCATGGCTTCATCAAGGGGAGGTCATGCTTGACAAATCCATCAGAATTTTTTTGAGGAGGCAATGAACAAGTTGGACAAAGGACAGCCAGTGAATATGATCTATTTGGATTTCCAATAGACCTTTGACAGGAGGCTGCAAAATAAGATAAGAGCCCTTGGCTTTAGAGGCAAGATAATAGCATAGATAGAGGATTGATTGACTGACAGAAGAAGACGAGTTGGGATAAAGGCATTTTTTCCAGCATAGTAGCCTGTGACAAGTGGAGTTTTGCAGGTGTCATAGTTGGAACCAAAGCTATTCCTGTTGTACATTAGTAATCTGGATTAAGGAACTGAGGGCATTGTTGCTCAATTTGCAGATGACACAAAGATAGGCGAAGGGATAGGTGCTGCTGTGGAACCAGAAGGCTGCCAAAGGACTTGGACAGGCTAGGAGAGTAGACAAAGAAGTGACAGATGGTATACAAGGTTAGACACTTTGGTAGGAAGAATAGATTATTTTCAAAACAGGAAAATTCTTCAGAAATCTGGAGCACAAAGGGACTTAGGAGTTCGAGTTCAGGATTCTTTAAAGGTTAATATGTAGGTTTGTTGGCAGTTAGGAAGGCAAATGAATTGTTAGTATTCTTTTCAAGACAGTTAGAATACAAAAGCAGAGATGTACTGCTAAGGCTGTATAAGGTTCTAGTCAGGAACATTTGAAATATTTGTGAGCAATATGTGCTCCTCAGAATATCCCTGTAAACTTTGCAGACAATAAAGTGATTTTTCAAATGTTGTAAGGTGAGAGTTGTAGCAGCTAAGTGCTGCACGGTAAATTCCCACAAACAGCAACAGGTGTTCATATGTTTTGGGTGCTAGTTCAGGGATGATTTCAAAAAATTCCTGTCCTGTTGTGGACAGCAGTTATTTGGGAATTGATTTTGAGAATCTAATGTGCCAGTTTGTCCCCAAGCTGTGAGCTACTGTTTTCCCCTGACCAGTGCTGGTCAATGCAAGGCTCTCCAACAAAAAGTGAAATAAGTTCAGAGACAGGCCCATCAGCAAGTATAAAATCAGTAAATGCTTACTCTTAAATGGATCTATACATTAATGTGCTGTCTGCGGGCATAAACAGGCCATTCAGTCCATCTGCTCCATGCTAATGTTTACACTTGCCACAGTGTTATCAGATACAGACTATTATCATTAAATTTCATCACCTTATGAGCACCTTGGGAGTCCCTGCCCTCAAATTATTTGAAAACATGACTAAAGCACTGACATAAAATGGCTACAGCAATCACCTGATCCATTCAGTTTTGACAAGTTTCATGAAGCCAATGTAGATGAAACAAGAGACAGTCTGAGGTGAAAGCAACATTTTTCCCAGGGCAACTTAAGTGGTCAGACAGAACATCCCTCAGAGGAATGCGAAGTTCCTCGCAGTCTATTTCACTTACACCATGAGGACAGTCTTTACATGTTGGAGATGAATCATCACTTACAATCACAAAACATGCAAAAACATAATTCAGCAGACAAATACCAGACAAACAACCTGCTATTTCTACCAGTTTCTTTTCAGCAGATGTAAGAGATGGATCTGAGGCTGCAGAGTGAAATATACATATATAGAAACCTCTCTCTCTTTGTATCTTTGATCCTCTGGATCCTGTTAGACAGAGACAGAGGAGATTATTCAGTCCCCAAGCCTGTTACACAGGAACATGAGGAGGTCCTTTCAGCCCCCACCTCAAGTCTGTTACACATAAAAAAGGAGGCCATTCAGTCCCTTCCAGTATATTACACAAGAGTGAGATGATGCCCAATCTGTCCCTTGGGTTTGCTACACAAGAAAATGAGCTGCAGTCCAAAGATTAATATTTTTCTTATGGAGCCAGCTTATAGTGCTGCTTTCTCACATCAAACCAACTTCCTGAATTGACTCACAGTGAAACATCAACTCCTTCTATTGAAACTAACGGACGTAGCCCACGAAGAGGCCAATCATGATATGCAGATTGTGTCAGTAGTCACCGCCCTGGCAAGCAGTTGGGCAGGTCCTGGGTCAGCAACACAATGATTTGAATTCACTCCCATGGCCAACATCATCCTTTGCTGATATTGGGACTTTGTGAAGACAGATTATAATGACAGTTGCCTTTCAAAGATTTCAATTTATAATTAAGATCTGATGGAGAAGGGGTGCTAAAGTCTATCTCAGAATAAGACTTCTTTCTTGTTCAAAGGATGAGAGAAATGCAGAAACATAATTTTTGGAACATGCTTTTTTTTTGAAGCCTTGAACGCTCAGAGAATCAACGTGCTCTGTAAGGACAATGTCTAAAAGGAGTTCGGATCACTTGAGAGCTGTTGGACAAGAAGTGAGGTACATTTACTTTCAGAGCTCGTGAAGGAAAAGTTGATGAAATATCTGGGAGCAACAATGATCGGGAAATCTTACTTCCTTCTGTCACTTCTCCAAGGTAATGCCATTGTCAGCTTGGACAGACTTACGGTCAATAACTTTTGTAAAAGATCATTTTTACCGAGCTCTGCTTGGGAACCTGTTCAGCAGTGCACCAGTTGTAGAGAATGCATCTTTTAGATACGTAGAATATAGAAGCTGGATTAGGCCATTTGGCCCTTTACGTCAACTCCGTTATTCAGTCTCCTTGTCTGGCTTTCGCCACACCCACTTGCCCCTCGCCAGACCACTTTATCCCTTTAGCCCGAAAAACTATATCTGACTGTGGCAGAGAATTCAACAGGTTCACCATTCTCTAGATGAAAAATATTCTCCTCATCTCCTAAAAATATTCTCCTCAGTCCTATATGACCTTCCCAGTATCCTTAGATTGTGACCCTGTCATCAGGAACATCCTACCTTGTCCTATTAGAATTTTATAGGTTTCTATGAGATCCCCCGTATTTTTCTAAAGTCCAGTAAATATAGTTTAAAATTATCCTTACGCGAACATTAATCAGAATTTCCTATGAAGTCAACACAGCAATTACTAGAATAGGCAGGCTGTTGAGCATTACACTTCCTGTCCATTCTCACTGAACGAGAAACCTCAGTAATGTAACTGATTACGGGGAGGGAAGGCAAAGCAGTTGGTGGATACAGGTAGAAAATTCAATTCCATATTTGTCTTTGATCTCAATATGTGCAGAGCTCAGGCTAGAAGCACTTTGCTCAAGTTCATCACAGTGACTGCAGGAGTAGGGTCAGTGCTGAGATTGGGGACCCATCAGTATCGGACCCATTGCTGTATCAGAATGAATCATACAGTGTTTGAGTCAGAAATAATCCTTGAGACAATGAACGAGATCCCTCAGACAGAAGAATCAATGAGGATTTTCTTTATTCATTTGTGGGACATGGGTGTCACTGTCTAGCCAGTATTTATTTCATGTCCTTAGCTGCCATCAAGAAGGTGGTGATGAGCTATTTCCAAGTCAAGATGGTGGGTGGCTTGGAGGGGAACTCGCAGGGGGTCGTGTTCGCAAGTATCACTGCCCCTTGTCCTTCTAGACTGAAGTGGCTGTTAATTTAGATGGTGCTGTCTGAGGATGTTTATTGAATTTCTGCAGTGCATCTTGCAGATTTTACACACTGCTGCTACTGTTGGCAGTGGAGGGAGTGGATGCTGGTGGATGTACGGCCAATCAAGTGGGCTGCTTTGCCATGGATAATGTCAAGCTTCTTACGTGTTGTTAGAGCTGCATCCATCCAGGCAATTGGGGAGTATCCTGTCACACCGCTAACTTGTGCCTTGTGAATATAGTTAAGAGGTGAGTTACTCACCTCAGTATTCCTTGCCTCTGACCTGCTATTGTAACCACTGTTTATTGGTGAGTCCAGTTGAGTTTCTGGTCAATGGTAACCTCACAGGATGTTGAGAATGGAGAATTAAGTGATGGCAACACCATTGAATGTCAAGGGGTGGTGGTTAGATTGTCTCTTACTGGTGATGGTCATTGCCTGTCATTTGTGTAGCATGAATGTTACTTGCCAGTTGTCAGCCCAAGCCTGGATATTGTCATGATTTTGTTGCATTTGGACATGGGCTGTTTCAGTATCTGAGGAATTGTAAATGGTACTGAACACGGTGCAATCATTGGTGAACATCCCCACCTTTGCCCTCATGGGGGGTGAAAATAATTGATGAAGCCACTGAAGATTGTTGAATCTTGGACACGATCTTGAGGAACTCCTGAAAAGATGTTCTGAAACTGAGATGACTGACGTCCAACAACCATGACAATCTTCCTATGTCCCAGGAAGGCGTTAAAGAAATTAAATTAAATTAAATTAATAAAGAATTTAAATTATGATTTGTCAATACTGCAGCATTTGAGCTCTCGATGGATATAATTGTGATCCAAACGTGCCTACAGATGCTAATTGACCATAGCACTATGGTACAGGATGCTATTCAAGTAAAGAGAGCAACAAGGAATGTAGTGGCAGTAGTGTTCATTATATCGAGAGGGTGTGACACCGTTATCTGTCGGAAAGTGGACGTGCCAATGTTGCCTGCCCAGTGACAGGGTTTCGGTGATTAGCTCATGGCTGGAAAGGACGTCGCAGTGGGAGGGGAAGAATCCAATGGATGTGGCTCATATCTGTTGCAAAGACATAGTGAGAAGCAGAAATGAGAATGGCATAGAGAATATGATTTATAAAGCAGAACCTCAAAGATTATAATCTCTATATTATTACCAGAGCTTTGAGCTGATTGGTATTGGTATAAGTTAGGAAGCCTGACTGGAAAGGAACATCATTTATTCTTGAACATTAGCAGCACTAATTATAGTATATAGTGGGTAGTCCCAATCTGGAACAGACAGTTCTACAGATCCATCCCTGGATCTGCTTTATCTTAAAAAAAATCCGGAAGTGTTCTTACAGACAACCAAATGACTTTTCTACCACCAAAGCACTGTGATTTTTTTTTGGTTTTAAGTATCAACCGCCACCAGTTAATCACCCATATAGCCAATTGGATATTTGGAAGCAAAGTCTGTTACTGAAAATGAGGTCTGCTTTATAAAGGTCTAAGGTGATGATTTCCAACCTGTTACAAGAGCTCCACAGGGAGATTAATAAGTGATTCCACATGGGTCTTGTAGGGGTTATCATGGGTACATCGGTGGATTGGACCATGTTCAAGTGTTCAGCGGAAAACTTCGATGAGTATGCCATCATAGTCATGGACTAATTAGCAAATGTGTGGAGAACTGCATGCCAAAGAAGTCAATCCAAGTGTTCCCTAACTGTAAACCTTAGATGAACCAGGAAATCCATTCTCGACTGAGACCAGGAATGCAGCATTTAAGTTGGGTGGCCTGGACCAATATACGAAATCCATATATGACCTCCAAAACACCATCAGGGATGGCAAGGGGAAATACCAGACCAAGTTAGAGGCCAAACCTACTAAACAGACTCCTGCTCTTTGTGGCAAGGCATAAACAACATTACGGGACACAAAATGAAACAGTGTGAGATAGCGGACAATGATACATCCCACCCTGGAGCGCGCAATGCTTTCTACGCCTGGTTTGAACCGAATAGTGTCAATGTAGCAACACCTGCCCCGACGGCCCCAGACACACCTGTTCCCTCCATCACCACTTTAGACATCAGATCAATTTTCCTGTGAGTCAACCCAAGGAAAGTGACAGGCCTGGACGATGTCCCTGGCTGAGCACTCAGATTCTGTGTGGACCAACTGGTGGAGGTAGTCACCGACATCTTCAACATCTCCTTCCTACAAGCCAAAGACATACCTACTTCAAGAAATCCACCATCAATCCCTTACTCAAGAAAACACGTGCAGAGTGTCTTAATGACAACTGTGCAATAGATCTGACTTCAATAATCGTGAAGTGCTTCGAGAGACTAGTCATGGTCCACATCAACTCCAGTCTCTCAACCTGCCTTGATCCCCTATAATTTGCCTACTGATGTAACAGATCATCATAGGATGCCAGATCCCTAGCCCTACAATCATCTGGATATCAAAGAACCTACATCAGACTCTTACTCATTGACTATGACTGCAACACCATTATCCCTTCCAGTCTGATCTCCAAATGATGTGACCTTTATCTTGGTTTCGCCCTCTGCAACTAGGTCCTCAGCTTTCTAACCCATTGACTGCAATGAATGAAGATAGGTACCAGCACCTCCTACACAATATCATTCAACACTGCAGCCCCCTCTCCAAGGACCTGTCCTCAGCCCCCTCTGCACCCCATGTACGCCTTAGACTGTGTTGCCAAATTCTGAATGAACACCATCTACAAGTTCATTGCAATAGCACCATAGTGGGACAGATATCTAACAATGACAAGTCAAACTACAGAATAGGAATACAGGGCTTGGTAATGCGGTGCAATGTAAACAATCTATCTCTCAACAGTGGCAAAACTAAAGAACTGATCATTGATTTCAGAAAGACAGGAGGAGAACACACTCCCATCTACATCAACAAAACTGATGTTGAGAGGGTGAAGAGCATCAAATTCCTTGGATTGATGATAACTGACTTCCCATGCAGATGTGTTAATCAAGAAGGCACAACAATGCCTCTTGTTCCTCAGGAAGATCAGGAAATTTGGCATTCCCATTAGTTCCCTCGCCAATTTCTACAGATGCACCATTGAAAGTATACTGTCTGGGTGCATGATGGCCTGATATGGCAACTGCTGTGCTCAGGACCAGAGAAACCACAGAAGGCTGTATGCACAGCCTCAACCATCGTGGAAGCCAACATACCATCTGTGAACTCCATTTGCATGGCTCACTGCAGCAGAAAAGCTGCCATCATCAAAGACCCATTGCACCCTAGTAATGCTCTCCTATGACCTCTTTTGTCAGGCAGAAGATAGAGGAGCCAAAATACATGCACCAGCAAGTTCAGGAACCCAGCTTCTTCCCAGCCATTATCAAACTGATGAATGGACTCTCTGGCCTCAAGTAACACTGATTTTGCTAACGTTGATCTTGCCTAGTGCATGTCCTGTGCAATGTAACCAATATGCCTCTGTTTCAGAATTTTTGATCTGTCCCTCCTATGATTACTATGTACTTGTTTCACTAATGCCTTTTGCAGTTGCAGCCATACTTAGACTCATAGAAATGCACAGCACAGAAACAGACCCTTCTGCCAAACTCATCTATGCTGATGAGATATTCTCGATTAATCTAGTCTCATTTGTCAGCATTTGGCCCATATCTCTCAGCAGCATTCCTATTCATATAGCCATCCAGGTGCCTCTTAAATATTGTAATTGTACCAGCCTCCACCACGTCCTCTGGTAGCTCATTCCATAAACGCACCAAACTTTGTACGAAAAGGTTTCTCCATAGCTCCCTTTTGAATCTTTTTCCCACTCACTTTAAACCTAAGTCTTTTAGTTTCGGACTCCCCTACCCTGGGGAAAAGACTTTGGCTATCCATCCTATTCATACCTCTCATGATGTTATTAAGTTTTTAAGGGCACCCCATAGCTTTCTCTATTTTGCAACTTTATTCCTTTAACAACAAATGCCAACATTTCATTTGTCTTCCTTATCATTTGCTGCACCTTCATATTAGTTTCTGCAATTTGTGCACAAGGACACCCAAATTCTTCTGCATCAAGTTTCTCTCCACATAGATAATAACTTGCCTTTTTACACCTCTAAAACCTCACTCATCAGTGTTAATCTCCTCATATCAAATCATGTCTCATTCATCTAACCCGTTCAGAACTGTTCATAAATTTCTTATTTCTCATTACAACTTTCTTTCCCATCTATTTGACAATGATTTGAAAATTTGGCAGGAGTACTTTCTATTCCCTCATCCAAATCATTAATGTAGATTGTAAATAGTTGGGGCCTCAGGACTGATCCATTTGGTCTGCCATTTGTTACATCCTGCCAACAAGAAACAGGCCTATTTATCCAAACTCTCTGCTTCATGATGACTAGACAATCATCTATCCAAGACAATAAATTAGCCCTAACCCCATGTGTACACAATGCTGCAGGAGGATCGAAGGGTGAAAAGTATCATTCCACTTCAGTTTCTTGTTACTTCTACTCTTACATGTTCAGAAGGACAGAGCTTCATTCTACAGCTCACCACTGCGGTGGCTAGCTCACCAGCATTTTCTCAAGGGCACTGAGGGATGAGCATTAAATGTTGGACCAGCCAGTGACCCACACTTCCCATTAAAAAAAATTAAGAAAGGAGAATCTGCACCTATTAGGATGTCAATCAGCTGATCAGCTGGGTTCAAGTTTGAATAGAGAGAATCAACTAATGAATGAGACATGATGGTGAAAATGGTGTACGTTCTGAGGGCTCCTCAACCAATATCCGATTTTATAAATTGGCTCTGAAGTGCCTGCTTGTGGTGCAGTACCAGTCTCCATATCTCTGGACTGGGAGGTCTGGATTGAAGTCTCACCTACTCCAGGGGTGTGAAATAATTTATCTGAACAGGCTGATTAGAAAAATTGATTAAACAATTTCATTGTAAATCAGAACTGAATGCATCTCGATTGGTATACCTTGGATGGAAGACTGACTTCACTAAACAGAGTCCGAGGACAGTGAGCCAATGTAGAATAAACATGTCCACTCCTGTGCCCAGGATTCCCCTCCATGTGCTGTGTATCCCTGGGGACTTTCTTGAGGATGCTGTAGATCATCCACACTGCAGCCACTGTGGATCAGTGTTGCGGGGGGGGGGGGGTGGCGCGGTGTTGATATAGAGTGAATCTCCAGGTCATCCAGTGCTAAATATTGATATTTCTCTCCTCAGCTGGACTGGCACAAGACTGGAAACTCCACGGTCCACGTGAGGTGACAGCGCAGGAAGGTTCCTGTGCTCAGATTCCATGTCGTTACAGTTACCCTTCACATGTGTCAAACCAACCACGAATTGGAATCTGGAACAAAGAGGGAGGATCTGGAACATCATTGATAGCTTTTCACTCCAACCATCATGAGAAAGAGTCCCAACAGTTCCAAAGTAGGACATGGCTGTCTGGAGACCTGAAAAATGGGGACTGTTCTCTGATTATAAACACCATCAAGAGGGAAGATGCAGGATCTTATCACTTTAGAATAGAATTTGACAAAGTGAATAGTTACAGCTACTTTCCAAGAACCCAGCTTCACATTTCTGGTAAATGCTGACTCAATAATTTGCACTCAGCACTCTGGGAAATGAAACAAAATACAGTTGATTAGTACGGTGACAATCACTGGTTAATGAGAGTGAATGAACTCCTATGAAATTCTGTGTCGGTATGTGTTGAATTCTTACAGATCGATCCACGTACAGAACACATGTTAATGTGGCAGCCGATGCTGCCTACATCCGCTGATATAGATACCACCTGAATAGCCACTGAGAGCACGGTTTTTGGATTGTGCTTTGTCTGGTTACTCCTCACTGACCATACCACCATGAGTGGCACTGCCAGGAGTTCAGAAACCTGACGGCATCACTTTCAGATCAATGGGACCCATAAAAACACAGTGTGTGACTATCAATTAACTAGCAGTAGCTTTCAATTTAGTAATGAAGCATCCTCAAATACAGACTTTATTATCAATGGTTAAATATATTGACTGCGTCCATCAATTTTATTTCGTTATTCACTTCCATGAATCATGCTAATCCTGCTTAAAGAGACTTTCCCTGATTATTTTAACCCCTGATCTCATATCATGAGAGCTTGTAAAAGTATTTCCTTTCATAGGACTGTAATTTCTATTTGAACCAATGATTCACGTTTTATTTGTCTAACAGGATCCATTATCTCTGTTTTAGATTTCACGGATAAACCCACGGTAGCCCCTGTGGAAATTATCGCAGGAAAGCGTGTGAGGCTAAACTGCATCTTCAACACAACATGCACTGGAACCGCTCCTGCCTTAACCTGGGACACTCCCACTGCCGTACATGGATCAGTCTCAAACACTGTAACTCAGCATGGTGCCACTCTGACCTATACTTCTGTTCTGGCCCTGACACCATCACTCAGAGACCAGGGGCAAACTCTCACTTGCAGACTGAGTTATCCAACTGTTTCTTCAGAGCAGATGCACATACTCACAGTGCAATGTAAGTACTCTCTGAAAGACCAATGATTGCACAGTACTGACCCTGTGGCAATATAGCTGTCCCTAAGAACTAATCCTCCTTTACTGCAGTAGGAGACACTAATAATACTCCAGCAATGCAGCACTCCCTTTATACCAACACTCTAACATTGCAGCACAATCCTCAGCACGAATTGTTCACACAGCAGTACAGTCAGTACAGGCACTCTGACAGTGCAGCACTCCTTCAGCACTGACCTTCTGACAGCGCATCACTCCTTCAGCACTGACCTTCTGACAGCGCAGCACTCCTTCAGCACTGACCTTCTGACAGCGCATCACTCCTTCAGCACTGACCTTCTGACAGCGCAGCACTCCCTCAGCACTGACCTTCTGACAGCGCAACATTCCTTCAGCACTGACCTTCTGGCAGTGCAGCACTCCTTCAGCACTGACCTTCTGACAGCGCAGCACTCCTTCAGCACTGACCTTCTGACAGCGCATCACTCCTTCAGCACTGACCTTCTGACAGCGCAGCACTCCCTCAGCACTGACCTTCTGACAGCGCAACATTCCTTCAGCACTGACCTTCTGGCAGTGCAGCACTCCTTCAGCACTGACCTTCTGGCAGTGCAGCACTCCTTCAGCACTGACCTTCTGACAGCGCAGCACTCCTTCAGCACTGAGCTTCTGACAGCGCAACACTCCTTCAGCACTGACCTTCTGACAGTGCAGCACTCCTTCAGCACTGACCTTCTGACATTACAGCACTCCTTCAGCACTGACCTTCTGACAGCGCAGCACTCCTTCAGCACTGACCTTCTGACATTACAGCACTCCTTCAGCACTGACTTTCTGACATTGCAGCGCTCCTTCAGCACTGACCATCTGACAGCACAGCACTCCTTCAGCACTGACCTTCTGACAGTGCAGCACTCCTTCAGCACTGACCTTCTGACAGTGCAGCACTCCTTCAGCACTGACCTTCTGACATTGCAGCACTCCTTCAGCACTGACCTTCTGACAGTGCAGCACTCCTTCAGCACTGACCTTCTGACATTGCAGCACTCCCTCAGCACTGACCTTCTGACATTGCAGCACTCCTTCAGCACTGACCTTCTGACAGTGCAGCACTCCTTCAGCACTGACCTTCTGACAGTGCAACACTCCTTCAGCACTGATCTTCTGACAGTGCAGCACTCCTTCAGCACTGACCTTCTGACATTACAGCACTCCTTCAGCACTGACTTTCTGACATTGCAGCACTCCTTCAGCACTGACCTTCTGACAGTGCAGCACTCCTTCAGCACTGACCTTCTGACAGTGCAGCACTCCTTCAGCACTGACCTTCTGACAGTGCAGCACTCCTTCAGCACTGACCTTCTGACATTACAGCACTCCCTCAGCACTGACCTTCTGACAGTGCAACACTCCTTCAGCACTGACCTTCTGACATTGCAACACTCCTTCAGCACTGACCATCTGACAGCACAGCACTCCTTCAGCACTGACCTTCTGACAGTGCAGCACTCCTTCAGCACTGACCTTCTGACATTGCAGCACTCCTTCAGCACTGACCTTCTGACAGTGCAGCACTCCTTCAGCACTGACCTTCTGACAGTGCAGCACTCCTTCAGCACTGACCTTCTGACATTGCAACACTCCTTCAGCACTGACCATCTGACAGCGCAGCGCTCCTTCAGCACTGACCTTCTGACAGTGCAACACTCCTTCAGCACTGACCTTCTGACATTGCAGCACTCCTTCAGCACTGACCTTCTGACATTACAGCACTCCTTCAGCACTGACCTTCTGACAGTGCAGCACTCCTTCAGCACTGACTTTCTGACATTGCAGCGCTCCTTCAGCACTGACCATCTGACAGCACAACACTCCTTCAGCACTGACCTTCTGACAGTGCAACACTCCTTCAGCACTGACCTTCTGACATTGCAGCACTCCTTCAGCACTGACCTTCTGACATTGCAACACTCCTTCAGCACTGACCTTCTGACAGTGCAGCACTCCTTCAGCACTGACCTTCTGACAGTGCAGCACTCCTTCAGCACTGACCTTCTGACATTGCAACACTCCTTCAGCACTGACCTTCTGACAGTACAGCACTCCTTCAGCACTGACCTTCTGACATTGCAGCACTCCTTCAGCACTGACCTTCTGACATTACAGCACTCCTTCAGCACTGACCTTCTGACAGTGCAGCACTCCTTCAGCACTGACCTTCTGACAGTGCAGCACTCCTTCAGCACTGACTTTCTGACATTGCAGCGCTCCTTCAGCACTGACCATCTGACAGCACAACACTCCTTCAGCACTGACCTTCTGACAGTGCAACACTCCTTCAGCACTGACCTTCTGACATTGCAGCACTCCTTCAGCACTGACCTTCTGACATTGCAACACTCCTTCAGCACTGACCTTCTGACAGTGCAGCACTCCTTCAGCACTGACCATCTGACAGCACAGCACTCCTTCAGCACTGACCTTCTGACAGTGCAGCACTCCTTCAGCACTGACCTTCTGACATTGCAGCGCTCCTTCAGCACTGACCTTCTGACAGTGCAACACTCCTTCAGCACTGACCATCTGACAGCACAGCACTCCTTCAGCACTGACCTTCTGACAGTGCAGCACTCCTTCAGCACTGACCTTCTGACATTGCAGCGCTCCTTCAGCACTGACCTTCTGACAGTGCAGCGCTCCTTCAGCACTGACTATCTGACAGCACAACATTTCTTCAGCACTGACTTTCTGACAGCGCAGCACTCCGTCAGCACTGACCTTCTGACAGTGCAACATTCCTTCAGCACTGACCTTCTAACAGTGCAGCACTCCTTCAGCACTGACCTTCTGACAGTGCAACACTCCTTCAGCACTGACCTTCTGAAATTGCAGTGCTCCTTCAGCACTAACCTTCTGACATTGCAGCACACCTTCAGCACTGACCTTCTGACAGCACAGCACTCCTTCAGCACTGACCTTCTGACAGCGCAGCACTCCCACAGTACTTAACCTTTAACAGTGCGGCACTGCTTAAGTATAGGCCCTCCAACTGTGCAGTAGTCCCCTAGTACAGTCCCTCCAGCCGTGGCAGCATTCCCTTAGTACTGACCCTCCAGGAATGTGGCACACCCTCAGTACTAACCCTCCAACCCAGCAACTTCAGTGCTGACCCTTCGACAGTAAAGCACTCCCTCAGCGCCGAATCTCTGACAGTTCGGCAATGTCTCAGTTCTGATCCTCTGACAGTGTAGCACTCCTCAGCACTGACCCTCTGACAATGGGCCATTCCCTCAGTGTAGACCCTCCAACAGTCGAGGCACTCCCTCAGCACTGGCCCTCTGACAGTATCACAGCCCCTCAGCACTGAACGTCCAACAGTGCAGCACTCCGTCAGCACTGGCACTTCACAGTGCTGGAGTATTTCATGTGGTAAACCCTAGCACTGACCCTCCAACAGTGTGGCACTCCCTCAGCACTGACCCTCCAACAGTGTGGCACTCCCTCAGCACTGACCCTCCGACAGGATGGCACTCCCTCAGCACTGACCCTCTAACAGGATGACACTCCCTCAGTACTGACCCTCTAACAGGATGGCACTCTCTCAGTACTGACCCTCCGACAGGATGGCACTCCCTCAGTACTGACTCTCTAACAGGATGGCACTCACTCACTACTGACCCTCCGACAGGATGGCAATGTCTCAGTCCCGACCCTCCGACAGGATGACACTCCCTCGGTACTGACCCTCCGACAGGATGGCACTCCCTCAGTACTGACCCTCTGACAGGATGGCACTCCCTCACTACTGACCCTCTAACAGGATGGCACTCCCTCAGTACTGACCCTCCGACAGGATGGCACTCCCTCACAACTGACCCTCTAACAGGATGGCACTCCCTCAGTACTGAACCTCTAACAGGATGGCACTCCCTCAGTACTGACCCTCCTACAGGATGACACGCCCTCAGCACTGACCCTCTAACAGGATGGCACTCTCTCAGTACTGACCCTCCGACAGGATGGCACCCCCTCAGTACTGACCCTCTAAGAGGATGGCACTCCCTCACTACTGACCCTCCAACAGGATGGCACTCCCTCTTTACTGACCCTCCGACAGGATGACACTCCCTCAGTAATGACCCTCCGACAGGATGGAACTCCCTCACTGCTGACACTATAACAGGTTGGCACTCCCTCAGTACTGACCCTCTAACAGCATGGCACTCCGTCAGTACTGACCCTTTGATAGGATGGCACCCCCTCAGGACTGAAAGTCTGTGCCTTGATGACGAAGGAAACAAATTGACATCACTCATTTCACATTCTCACTGCCTTTCAATTCTTCACAATCAACGTATGTGAATTTGTTTTAGTGATAATGGGAACTGCAGATGCTGGAGAATCCAAGATAATAAAATGTGAGGCTGGATGAATACAGCAGGCCAAGCAGCATCTCAGGAGCACAAAAGCTGACGTTTCGGGCCTAGACCCTTCATTAGAGAGGGGGATGGGGTGAGAGTTCTGGAATAAATAGGGAGAGAGGGGGAGGCGGACCGAAGATGGAGAGAAAAGAAGATAGGTGGAGAGGAGAGTATAGGGTGGGGAGGTAGGGCAGGGATAGGTCAGTCCAGGGAAGACGGACAGGTCAAGGAGGTGGGATGAGGTTAGTAGGTAGGAGATGGAGGTGCGGCTTGGGGTGGGAGGAAGGGATGGGTGAGAGGAAGAACAGGTTAGGGAGGCAGAGACCCAAAACCAGTCCACCAGCTTCAAAATCTCCCCTTCCCTCACCGCATCCCAAAACCCGCCCAGTTCGTCCCCTCCCCCCACTGCACCAGACAACCAGCCCAGCTCTTCCCCTCCACCCACTGCATCCCAAAACCAGTCCAACCAGTCTCTGCCTCCCTAACCTGTTCTTCCTCTCACCCATCCCTTCCTCCCACCCCAAGCCACACCTCCATCTCCTACCTACTAACCTCATCCCACCTCCTTGACCTGTCCGTCTTCCCTGGGCTGACCTATCCCCGCCCTACCTCCCCACCTATACTCTCCTCTCCACCTATCTTCTTTTCTCTCCATCTTCGGTCCGCCTCCCCCTCTCTCCCTATTTATTCCAGAACGCTCACCCCATCCCCCTCTCTGATGAAGGGTCTAGACCCGAAACATCAGCTTTTGTGCTCCTGAGATGCTGCTGGGCCTACTGTGTTCATCCAGCCTCACATTTTATTATCTGGGAGGCAGAGACAGGTTGGACTGGTTTTGGGATGCAGTGGGTGGAGGGGAAGAGCTGGGCTGGTTGTGTGGTGCAGTGGGGGGAGGGGACAAACTGGGCTGGTTTTGGGATGCGGTGGAGGAAGGGAAGATTTTGAAGCTGGTGAAGTCCACATTGATACCATTGGGCTGCAGGGTTCCCAAGCGGAATATGAGTTGCTGTTCCTGCAACCTTTGGGTGGCATCATTGTGGCACTGCAGGAGGCCCATGATGGACATGTCATCTAAAGAATGGGAGGGGAAGTGCAAATGGTTTGCGACTGGGAGGTGCAGTTGTTTATTGCGAACTGAGCGGAGGTGTTCTGCAAAGTTGTCGCCAAGCCTCTGCTTGGTTTCCCCAATGTAGAGGAAGCCACACCAGGTACAGTGGATGCAGTATACCACATTGGCAGATGTGCAGGTGAACCTCTGCTTAATGTGGAAAGTCATCTTGGGGCCTGGGATAGGGGTGAGGGAGGAGGTGTGGGGGCAAGTGTAGCATTTCCTGCGGTTGCAGGGGAAGGTGCCGGGTGTGGTGGGGTTGGAGGGCAGTGTGGAGCGAACAAGGGATTCATGGAGAGAGTGGTCTGTCCGGAAAGCAGACAGGGGTGGGGATGGAAAAATGTCTTGGGTGGTGGTGTCAGATGGTAGATGGCGGAAGTGTCGGAGGATGATGCGTTGTATCCGGAGGTTGGTGGTGTGGTGTGTGAGAACGAGGGGGATCCTCTTTGGGCGGTTGTGGCGGGGGCGGGGTGTGAGGGATGTGTTGCGGGAAATGTGGGAAATGAGGGAGACGTGGTCAAGGACATTTTCGACCACTGTGGGGGGAAAGTTGCAGTCCTTGAAGAACTTGGACATCTGGGATGTGTGGGAGTGGAATGCCTCTTCGTGGTTTAATCCAGAACCCTCACCTCATCCCCCTCTCTGATGAAGGGTCAGCTTTTGTGCTCCTGAGATGCTGCTGGGCCTGCTGTGTTCATCCAGCCTTACATTTTATTATCTTCTGTGAATTTGTTTTACTTGTTTTAGATCCGCCACAGACTCTCTCAATTGCTTTCCTTGATGGAATTAATGATTCATCAATCAATATAATCGAGGGGAATTCTGCAGTGATAATCTGCTCTGTCGACAGTTTCCCATCTTCTAACCTCATGTGGCGACATCTTAATGTCACACTGAACAGAACAAGTTCCAACAATGAGCTGAGGTTGGACATTCCTCATGTTACGTACAGGGAGACTGGAGACTATCAGTGTGTGGCAGAGAATAAACATGGAGCAGTGCAGGGCTCCATAAGCCTCACTGTGGAATGTGAGTGTATACAGTTTCTATATTTCCCTTAGAAATACACATGAGCACAGACAAAGAAACATCCACCCGCTTGTGAACACAAGATAACAAGGTGTGCAGCTGGATGAACACAGCAGGCCAAGCAGCATCAGAGGAGCAGGAAGGCTGGCATTTTGCATCAGGACCCTAAGCTCTAAAGAAGAGTCCAGACCTGAAACGTCAACGTCAGCTTTCCTGCTCCTCTGATGCTGTTTGGCCTGCTGCATTCATCCAGCTCTACACCTTGTTATCTCAGATTCTCCAGCATTGGCAGCTCCTACTATCTCTGAACCGCTTGTGAATTATCTGTGCTTCATCATTTGAACAGTGCAGAGTCAGCGTCAGCTCTTAATCTGTGTTGAAGGTACGCAAATGCTAGGCTCGAAGGACTGAATGAGAAGCCTCCTCTCTGTAGAACCTCAATATCCCTCAATATTCCATCAATCAAAGACATTTTATTGGTGGCAAATTGTTTGGGGACAACCTGAGAAAGTGAATGGCTCTTTCATTCTTCCTTGATGGTGAACTTAAATAAACACAATAGCTTGGAGTCTTGCTGTGCACCAGGGTGACTATGTTCCTCCCCTCATGTAGCCTTGGCTCAAACATGATCAAATAAGCTGAATTTCAGAGGTGAGGTGAGACTGATTGACTTTGACATCAGGCCAACAATTGACTAAATGTGGCTGCAGGATCCTGAGCAAAACCAGAGTCAATGGGAACCAGCAGAAAACTTCACATTAGTTGGATTCATACCTGGGGCATGGGAAGATGATTGTGGTTGTTTGAGGTCTCCCATCTCTACTCCAGGGTATTTCTGTGGGAGTTTCTCAGGGAAGTGTCCTAGGCCCATTATAAGATCATCTGCACAGATACCGAAGCAGCCTCTATCCAAATGTAACAAGATTTGGTCAATTGGTCTGACAACTGTCAACTGGCATTTGTGCCACACAGCTGTCAGGCATTACCAGCTTCAACAAGGGAGAATCTACAATTATCCCTTGACATTGATTGGTGCTATCATTGATGAATCATCCATTATCAACATCCTTGGGGTTACCATTGAACAGAAAATGAACTGAACCAACCACATAAATACAGTTGCTCCAAGAGCAGGTTACAGGTTAGGAATCCTGCTGTGAGTAACTCACTTCCTTTCTCCCCAAAACCTACGCACCATCTATAAGGCACAAGTCAGGAGTGTGATGGAATACTCCCCACTTGCCTGGATGGCAAAATGTTGTCCAGCCAGGATAAAGCAGCTGGTTGATTGGCACCATATCTACAATACCCACTTTTAGAGTACTGTGTATAATTTTGGTCACCTTTCTCCAGGAAAGGCCTTCTTAAACTTGAGAAGGCGCAGAAAAGATTTATAAGGATGTTGCCAGAACTGAAGAATTTGAGAGACAGTGAGAGGCTGAATAGGCTGAGGCTTTTCTTCTCTGGAACATTGGAGGCTGAGGGGTGATCTTACGGAAGTTTATGTTTGGATAAGTTGAATGGCCAAAGTCTTTTCCCTAGGATTCGGGGGTCCAAAAATACAGGGCACAGATCTAAGCTGAGAGGGGAAAGATTTGAGAAGTACCCGAGGGATTACATTTTCACACAAAGAGTGGTGCAATGATGGACGTGGGTACAATTACAGCATTCAAAAGATATCTGGATGGGTATATATACTGGGAGTGTTCACAGGAATATGGGCCAAATGTTGCCAAATGGGACTAGGTTAGAATGGGATCATCTCTAGATTGGGATGTCTAGTTGGCACAGATGAGTTCTGTTACCATAAAATATGACTATGATGCATTCATTTCCTCCACGACAAACACTCAGTAGGTGCAGTACCATCGTCAAGAGGCACTGCAGACAGCGCCTTCCAAACCCACACAGTTCAGGGGCTGCAGATACATGGGAACCCCCACTCCAAGTCAGTCATTGTCCTGACTTGGAAATATATCACTGTTCCCTCAGGGTCTCTCTCACACACACACACACACACACACACACACACACACACACACACACACACACACACACACACGTGCATGCAAGTCAACAAATAATAGCAGGTTCCTTCAATATTCCATGAACAAAATACAATTCAATGGCTGTCATGAGGACATCCTGAGATATGTTACATATTTCGGAGAGATAATAGGAACTGCAGATGATGGAGAATCTGACATAACAGAGTGTAGAACTGGATGAAAACAGCAGGCCAAGCAGCATCAGAAAGATGAAGGTCTAGGCCCAAAACATCAGCTTTTCTCCTCCTAAGATGCTTCTTGGCATGCTGTGTTCATCCAGCTCTACACTTTGTTATCTCTACGTTACATATTTTCTTTCTTTTTACTTTCTCCACTGGTGTGAAAGTGAAATGTTGCCTGTCAATTTACACAGCCAGTGCCCGTCAGAAATATCACTCAGCAACTGAGATTGCAGAAATGTGACTGCAAATACATAGTGTCATAAGTGGAGAGAGCTGAACAGGGAGTCTTGCTGTGCACTGGTTTCTCACGACGAATTCTTTATTTGCTTGTAGACTCACCACGGAATCTCTTGATCACTTCTGTTCATGTGATTGAAGGTTCATCGATCAATATAACTGAGGGGAATTCTGCAATCATAATCTGCTCAGTCGAGAGCTTCCCCGCTTCTAACCTGACATGGAGACATCTTAATGTCACAATGAACAGAACAAGTTCCAACAATGAACTGTGGTTGGAGATTCCTCATGTTTCGTACAGGGAGTCAGGGGATTATCAGTGTGTGGCAGAGAACGAACATGGAGCAATGGATGGCTCCATAACCATCAATGTGGAATGTAAGTGTACTCAGACTTTATTAGCTTTTATTGATGTATGCAATGTGTGTATTCCTACCAGCACTGGCATTTCTTGACCATCCCTAATTGTGCTTAAGAGCTCTGGTGAGCTACCTTCTTGACATGACTGAGGTTTGGTGGAGTTATAGGTCCATCTACAGTGCTTTCAGAAACCAGATCCAAGATTTTGACTCAGCGATAGTGAAGAAATTGTGACATTGTTCCAAGAGGGGATGGTCTGGAAACATAGAGAATAGGATTACTAGTAGGCCATTCAGCCCATCAAAAATGCTCTGCCATTCAACATGATTTTAGTTGACCCTCTATCTCAGCATCATACTCCCAATCTCTCGTCATAGACAATGACACCCTTCGCCTTTTGAGATCTATTTTTTTCTTAAAATATATTCTGTGACTTGGTTTCGTAGCCTTCTGTGGCAGACAATTCACCTCTGATCCAAGAAGTGTCTTCACATCTCAATCCAAAATAGCCTAGATTATTACCTAAGTCCCTGGCCACTTGCTCTGGGCCCTTGGAAAAGGGAAATACCATCCCTGCATCCAACCATAAAAAATCTGCCAGATTTGATACATTTCAATGAGATTCCCTCATTCTTCTAAACTGTAATGAATACAGACTCAAGCAACAAACCTGCCATCCTATGAATCAAGACTTGAGAGCCTTCTTTGCAGGTTTATCTTTTCTAAAGTACAGGGACCAAAACTATGCGCAATATTCCAGGTGTGGCCTCACCAAAGCCCGGTACAACTTACTTGCTGTGTTTTCAAACCCTCATTCAATGAATGCCAACGTACCATTCACCTTCCTCATTGTATGCTGCACCTGCATGCTTGCTTTCAGTGACCAGTGCACAAGGACACCCATGTCTCTTTTTACATCAACTTTTCCCAAGTGATCTGTTCAAATAACCTTTCCCATTTTATTTTTCTGACTGGCGTTGACAACTTCACCCTCATACACATTATACTGCATCTGTCATGCATTTATTCGCTCTCAGTTTGTTAAATTATCTTGAAGGCTCTTCACATCCTCCTCACCACCTCTCAATCCCACCTCATTTTTATTCATGGATCATGTTGTGGAAATATTGCATTTAATTCCCTCATCCAAATCACTGACAGATATAAAGTGAATAACTAGGACCTAAGCGCTGCTCCCTGTGATATCCCATTTGTCACTGCCTCTTTTTCTGAAAAGACTGATTTATTTCTAATTTCTGTTCCCTGTCTGCCAATCAATTCTCATTCTCAAGTATATTACCAACAGTCCAACATACTTTGATTTTTATGCATTAGCCTCTTATTTGGAACTTGATCAAACGTTTTCTGAAACTCCAAATTCACATTCACTCCCTCATTATTCCCCTAGTTTGCTCCCTGAAAATACTACAGCAGGTTTCCAATTCAAAAATCCACATTGACATTATGTAATCCTTTAGCTGTTTTCTCAATTTCCTGTTGGCACATTGTCATAGTCAAATTGTCCATGCCGACCAGAAGTCCCAAATAAATCTGGTCCCATTTGCCAGCATTTGGGCCATATCACTCTAAACCCACCCAGAGGCTTTTTAAATGTTGTAATCGTACCAGCTTCCAACATATCCTCTGGCAGCTCAGACTCTGCATGCACCACCCTTGACATGAAAAAGTTGCTCCTTAGATTCCTTTTAAATCTTTCCCTCTCACCTTAAACCTAAGCCCTCTAGTTTTGGACATCACCACCCAGGGAAAATACCTTATCTATTTATCCTAGCTATGTCCTGATTTTATAAACCGCTACAAGGTCACCCCTCAGCCTCAGAAACTTCAGGGAAAATGCCCCAATCTATTCAGCCTCTCTCTGTAGGTCAAACGCTCCAACCCTAGAGACATCCTTGTAAATCTTTTCTGAATCCTTTCATGTGTCACAACATCCTTCCCATAGCATGGAGACGAGGATTGTGTGCAACATTCTAAAAGTGGCCTAACCAATATCCTACACAGTCGAAACATGGCCTGCTAACTCCTATACTCAATGCATTGACCAATAAAGGCAAGCATACCAAATGTCTTCTTCGCTATCCTGTCTACCTACAACTCCACTTTCATGGAACTATAAACCTGCACTTCAAGGTCTATTTGTTCAGCAGCACTCCCCAGGACCTTACCATAAAGTTTATAAGTCCTGCCTTAACATAGAACAGAGAACAGTACAGCACTGTACAGGCCCTTCAGCCCACGATGTTGTGCCGAACTTTTACCCTAAACCTAAGGTTTATCTAACCTCCACCCCTACCTTATACTGTCATCCATATGCCTATCTAATAGCCAATTAAATGCCCCTAACGAGGCCGACTCCATCATCCTCTCTGGCAATGCATTCCACGCCCCGGATACTCTCTCAGGAAAGAACACACCTCTGACATCTTCCCTATAGCTACCTCCACTCACTTTAAAACTATGTCCCCTCGTAATAGCTACCACTACCCTAGGAAAAAGTATCTGGCTGTCCACTCTATCTATACCTCTGGCCATTCTGTACATCTCTTATCCTTTGTCATTCTAAACAGAAATGCCCTAGGTCTCTCAACCTTTCCTTGTAAGGCCTTCCCTCCTTTCCAGGCAACATTGTAGTAAATCTCCTCTGCACCTTTTCCAATGCTTCCACATTTTTTCTGTAAGGAGGTGACCAGAACTGGACACAATACTCCAGATGTGGCCGAACCAGGGTTTTGTACAGCTGGAGCATAAATTCATGGCTCTTGAACTCAATCCCACTATTAATTAAAGCTAACACACCATTTGTCTTCTTATCAACTCTATTCACCTAGGTGGCCGATTTCAGGAAACTATGGATGTGAACCCCAAGATCTCTCTGCCCTTCCACACTACCGAGAATCTTTCCATTATTCTGCCTTCAAATTTGTCCTTCCAAAATGAATCATCTCAGACTTTTTAGGATTAAACTCCATCTGCCAATTCTCAGCCCAGCTCTGCATCCTATCAATGTCCCTTTGCAACCTAGAACAGCCCTCTGCACTACCCACAACTCGACCCACTTTCGTATTGTCCGCGAACTTGCTAATTCACCCTTCCACTCCTTCATCCAAATCATTTACAAAAGTCACAACCGGAAGACCCAGAACAGATCCTTGAGATATGCCACTTGCAACTGAGCACCATGTTGAATATTTTCCATCCACTACCCTTCTGAGGGTCAGCCAATTCTGAATCCAATCTGCCACATTTCCCTGTATCCTGTGCCTCCTTACTTTCTGCATGAGCCTACCATGGGGAACCTTATCAAACACCTTACTTAAATCCATGTAAACCACATCCACTGCTCTACCTTCATCCATGTGTTTGATCACTTCTTCAAAGAATTCAACAAGGTTTGTGGGGCATGATCTACCTCTCAGAAATCCATGCTGACTATCACGAATCAAACTGTGCCTATCCAAGTGATCATAAATCCTATCTCTCACAGCCCTTTCCAATAATTTGCCCACCACTGAAGTAAGACTAGCTGGCCTGAAATTTCCGGTGTTATCTCTATTCCCTTTGTTGAACCTCTCTCTGATCTTCCAGCACTATACCCAGTGACAGTGAGGACGAAAAGCTCATCGCCAAAGGCCCGTCGATCTCTTCCCTCGCTTCCCATAGAATCCTTGGATAAATCCCATCAGTCCTAACTGGATTTAACTATCTTCCAGTTCCTCAAAATTCCTAGTACATCTTCCTTACTAACATCCACCTCCTCTAGCCTACCAGCCTGTTTCATGCAGTCCTCCTCTACAACTAAGTCCCTCTCAGTTGTGAATACTGAAGAAAAAATTCCTTAATGACTTCTCCTATCTCTTTACGCTCTGTGCACAAATTCTCTTCATAATCCTTGATCAGCCCTACGCCTTCTCTGGTCATTCTCTTATTCCTCACATACATGTAAAAAGCCTTGGGGTTGTCCTTGATCCTATTTGCCAAGATTTTCTCATGCCCCCTTATAGCTCTCCTCAGCCCTTCCTTCAGCTCCTTCCTGGCTAACTTATATCCCTTTAGAGCCTTTTCCGATCCTTGTTTCCAAAACCTTAAAATAAGCATCCTTCTTCCTCTTAACTAGTCATTTGACCCCTGTTGAGAACCAAGGCTCCCTCATTTGACCGCATCTTCCCTGCCTGCATATCAAGCACACGCAGTATGCATTCCTTAAACAATCCCCACACTTCTATAGCGGTCTTCCCCAACAGCATCTGTTCCCATTTTATGTTACCCAGTTCTTGCCTAACAGAATTATAATTGCCCTTCCCCCAATTATAAACCTTACCCTGCTGAATTGCCCTGTTCTTTTCCATGGCTATTGTAAAAGTTACAGAGTTATGATTGCTATTGCCAAAATGCTCTCTTACCAACAGGTCTAACACTTGGTTGGTTCATTGCCAAGCACTGTCCTCGTGTTGGTCTATCTACATACTGTGTCAGGAATCCTTCCTGAACACACTGGACAAAATCTGCTCCATCTAAACTACTACAACTAAAAAGTTTCCAATCAATATTTGGAAAGCTGAAGTCACCCATAACCCCAACCCTGTGACTTCTGCACCTTTCCAGTATCTTCCCCAAATCCTCTCCTCCACTTCTCTGCAACTATTAGGAGCTCTGTAAAAATAAAAAAAACTCAAACGAAGTGACTGCTCCTTTCTTGCTCCTAATCTCAGCCCAAACTGACTCTGTAGACATATTTCGAACTGGCTTTAAGTAGCTGCTATACTAGCTCTGACGAGCAATGTCACACCACACCACCTTCGACTTCTACCTTTGAGCCAGTTCTGCATGTTCACATCAGTCTCCAGTATTTCCCCTGTTACTGATGTTAGGCTGTAATTTCCTGTTTACTCCCTCCCTGCTTTGTTAAAATGCAGGGTCACATTTGACATTTTCCAATTTCCTATTTCTACTCCACTGTTTCCATGGCTATGTCTTTCATTTCCTGGATATACATTATCAGGCCTGAGGCATTGAAAGCTTTCAGACCCATTAACCACTCCGGAGATTTTTTTTTTAACTAATACTAACCTTCAAACCGTACTTCAAAAACACTTCTGAGCGACTTGGAGGAGAACTTGTGTTTCTATGTATCATCCTTCCATAGATCTGGCAAGTGCTGGCGAAGAAACATTGATGAGTTGCATATTGAATTTTGTAAATAGCGTACACTGCCCTTGCTGTGTGTATGTGTTGGAGAAAACAAATGTCTATGGCGTGGATGTGGTGCTAATCAAATGGGCTGCTTTGTCCTGGATGAGCTTCTTGTTGTTGGAGCTGCACCCATCCAGCCAACTGGACAGTGTTCCATCACATTCCCTGTGAATGACAGACACATTTTCAGGAGTCGGCAGGTGAGTTCCTCATTGCAGCATTCCGAGCCTTTGACCTGCTCTTGTCACCACACCATTAACAATTACCAGACTGTTCTCAGGGCCAATTCCTTTTCATGTATCTGGTGTCTTCAGCCATTTCTTCACATCGTGCGGAGTGAATTGAATTTGCTGAAGACTGGCATCTGTGATGCTGGGAACCTCTGGAGAGGGACAAGGTGGGTCTCTTGCCTTTCCTTTTACACAGATATACCGGGCTCCCCCATCACTGAGGATGGGGTATTTCTGGAGTCCCCTCCTCCAATTATTGCTTGATTTGCCTCTGACTTTCATGGTGGATGTGTCCGGACTGCAGAGCTTTATTCTCTTCCGTTGGTTGTGGGATTGCGTGACTCTGACCAGTGCTTCCGCTGTTATGCAGTCCTTTGTGTCACCCCATCAGTTTGCCACCTCCATGAAAACAATTCTTACAGATATAAATTCTGTATATGTATGTAGTACATAAATATTATATCTATAAACTTTCCTTGTATTGCTCTTACACATGTGGACAGATATCACTTCACCAGGTTAGCATGAGGACATCTACTTCTGAGCACAACATTCTAAAATGGTACTGGAGTTATTCATACAATCATACAGTGCTGTTGCTCTGAATGGGGCACAAAGGCAATTCACAAAGATGTTGCCTGGGATGGAGCATTTCAGCAATGAAGACAGGCTGAATAAGCTCAGGTTGTTTTCTTTGGAGCAGGGAAGGTTGAAGTGGAAACCTGATCGAGGTAATGTTTAAGGGGTGCATGGATAGGATGAATTGAAAGCAGCTGTTCCCTTAGCTGAAGGGTCAATCCCAGAGGGGCAACATTTTTAACATGACAGGCAAGCAGTTTAGAGGGGATTTGAGAAAAACTTTTTTTTCACCATGAGTCTGGCAGGGCTCTGAAGGCACTACCTGGGAGAGTAGTTGATGTTGAAAGCCTCACAACCTTTAGGAAATATTTGGATGATCCCATAATTCAAAGGATAGGTCTCATGTACTAAAGTGGTACAAGAGACGGTAGTAGTGTAGCACTGATGGACTGAAGGACCTCTACTGTATGATTTCATGATTCTATGAGAGCCCATCAGGTTGGAATACCAAAACTGCACTAAATCTAAATTCATTGGATGTTTTTCCAGTTCGAGAATTCAGAGGATGGAAAGCAGGATTGCTTGGAGCTGGAATCATTTTAAGCGTTGGACTGAGTGGATTATTCATCTTCAAGTGTGTGAAAAAGTAAGTGTGAAAGGTCCATTTGCTGCTTTTGAACTTGCATTTTCACCAACTCATTTCTCCTCTCTGGTTTCACATCAACATCAACTGATGTTCTCTATCTCATTCCCCCCTCATTCTCTTGCACATTGTCCAGTTTCGCACTGTTTTAAAGAGCTAAGAGTAACATCTGGACCTGCAGAAGTTCCCTCTTCACCCTCTTGAGGGAGCAGTGATCTAAAACTCAATATTGTCAGGAAACAGGACACGAAGAGTTAATGATAACAAAGTAAAGGGTCTAGGCCCGAAATGTCAGTTTTTGTGCTTTTGAGATGCTGCTTGGCCTGCTGTGTTCATCCAGCTCCACACTTTGTTATCTTGGATTCTCCAGCATCTGCAGTCCCCATTATCTCTGATCACAAAAAGTTAATGGTTTACCATTAATGAAAGATAAAGGTCCTGTGTTTCAGAAAGAACGTGTTTTCACACTGTTGGTAACAAGGTGTAGAGCTCGATGAACACAGCGGGCCAAGCAGCATCAGAGGAGCAAGAAGGCTGATGTTTCAAGCCTGGGCCCTTCTTTAGAAATTATTCAACTAACTTATTCAACAGTGCCCTTCCCCTCCCCCATTTCTGAAGAAGGGTGTAGGTCTGAAACGTCAGCCTTCCTGCTCCTCTGATGCTGCTTGACCTGCTGTGTTCATCCAGCTCTACACCTTGTTATCTCAGATTCTCCAGCATCTGCAGTTCCTACTATCTCTGGTTTCATACTGTTGTCCACTTCATCGTCTGACCTATGGTGACTGTTTCTAATGCAATGCACAGAGCAAAAAGCACAGGAAGAGACCAAACAGCATGTCAGCAAGTCAGTAGAGACACTCCAGGGAAGCAGTGGGACAGGTCCAGGGTAAGTAACATAATTATTGGAATTTAATTCCTCAACCAACATCTTCCTTTGTTAATGCTGTGACTTTATAAAGGCAGATTCCAATAATTGATGCCTCTAAAATATAAATACTTAGTATTAAGATCTGGTTGTAAGGCTCAAGTCTGCTGTACAGAACATCTTTTAATCAAATTCTTTGGATGGGGTGCACAAGCTGAGCTAAGCTTGAGCTCGCCAGAGACTAAAACATTAAGGGAACTTTGCAAAATGATTAAGATAATGAAAGGATTACTTTTTAGTACAGAAATTAATTGTTGCTCAAAGGATACAAAATAAAACTACCCAGCATGATAATGACTTCCCGATCCTCTGTTTCTTGTGAACACACATTAAAGGGCCTACGCCCACTACCTTGAGCAGTGCCCAGTCTAATTCAGGATACTCTGGAAGGGGAAGGGAAAGGTGACTGAAAACAAAAGTATGGAGAAGCTAGCTTTCTCACGCTGCAACTCTGCTGAAAACCCACGAGTGGTTTACTCCACTAAAACGATCTGAAGCCGTCAGTTTTGCCTACGACACTGTCCAGCAGGTTAGTGATGCAGAGTGATGCTAACATCACTGGCTGAGGGCACCATGATTGTCCTACCTTTGCAACTTTGCCCTGGTCTAAGCTGTGGTCAACCCTCGCCTTAAACTCATTGCAAGTCATCTCTCTCTCTCTGTGAGAGAGTGGCGCTGTGTGACATTACTTTTTTACAGCAATGTCAAATATTAGTTTTGACAGCACTATGCAGGCTGTACAGCTGAAGAAACGGCAGTCTGGTTCAAACACATCCCACTTGGTGTGTTTGATAGTGTATAACCAACACACACCTGCAAGCGTCAGAAAAGTGTATCCGTCATTAAATGTGGTTCTGCTTCAAAAAATGATTGTTTTTCATGAAATGTCAAAGGCATTTATTAGATAATCCAAACCCCATTTTGAGTAGACAAAATGGATTCCAACAAACATTTCACCTTTTTCTTTGAAAAAAAAGGTTCATGGAGACTGCCAATCCTTGCTGTATTTCCCTGGCAACATCTTGATTAATCACAATCTGCCTGTCAGCTCTCATAACTAAGATCGACAGTTAACTGTTCCTGCTGCATTTCCATGTCAATACGATTGACAGTTAACTGTTCCTGTTGCAATTCCATGTCAATAAGTTTTAGAGATAATTTTTCCTGCTGCATCTAAATGTCACTAAGATTGATAGTTAGCTGTTCCTTCTGCATTTCCTTGTCAATAAAATTGACAGTTAACTCTTCCCGTTGCATTTCCATGTCAATAAGATTGACAGTTAACTGTCCCTATTGCATTTTCATGTCAATAAGATTGACAGTTAACTGTTCTGCTAGAATTCCAAGCCAATGAGGGTCCAAAGAATCGGCACTGTCATTTCCTGTTGGAGATATGGGCACCTCTTTGTCCACAGCTATTCCCTGTGCCCTCATCCTGATGATTGGAGATGGTTCAAGGGCTTGATAGAGATAGAGAGAGGCAATTACTTCTGATGGATTGACATGGGGCATTTCATGCCAAGAGGGGCAGGGAAAGCAGATCCTTGAAATCACAGCCAGATTGCTCAGGATTAATGTCAGGTGACATTTCTTCAAAAGAAGATCAGTTGGATAATGTGGAACTTTCTCCAGCAATAATCAGACCATATCCAAATCCTGTTCATTCTCACACTGTTCAATCTGCTTCCAATACAGGAGAGAATGGGCATGAAACAAGAAACTAAAACTAAGCATTCTGCCAATGAACATGAAGATCCTACTTATGAAAACTGTGAGATAGATTGGGCTTTGAGAAACCAGAAGGTGAGCTACATGCACAGGATATCCAGGCACTCACCCCCTCCACTGGCTCTAATACTGATGTCTCTGGTCCTTTCATGTCTCTGAAATCATTTACACAACCAAATTTGAACCCAGGAAATTGTACAACACACACCACACAGGATCAATCATCAAACACTACACTGTTCAGTATCGATAATCAAACCCCATACTGTTCAGCATCTATAATCAAACCCCACATTGTTCAAATAATTAATGGATTTGTTCTGGGTATAATTTGTATTGGGGTTAATAATTCTAAATGCTGATTACTCTGAATGTCTCTGTGCTTATTTTTGTTTCTATTGCAGAAGAAATTTGAGGAAATAACACTGAATCATAATATTCATGTACACCAAGAAGACAATATCTATGCAAACTGTAACTTTGATGAGGAGGCCATGTATGGGAATGTTTAAACTAAGCAAGATTGAGAAACACTCAGTGTGAGGACAACACCGAATGACAGAATCTTTCAAACTCGAACCAAAAATCCACAGGAATGATCCCCGAGAACCAATTTGAAATTTCTTGATATCATGTGTGAGAGTTTCTTGAAGGTGAAGTTATATCAGAGTGAAGTGATGCTGTGTCCAAGATGTTTCTGTCTGGATTTAACTTTAAACATCCTTCTTCAACAGTGTCTCCAACAGTAAGGGACATTCTTCTCTCCATTTTGATTATGTACATCTTTCAATCTTATCAAACATCTACCAGGACACACACATTCAATCCCATATTTTGCTTGGGAACCCTGCAGCCCAAGAATATCAATATGGACTTCACAAGCTGCAAAATCCCCCCTCCCCCGACTATATCCCAAAATCAGCCCAGCTAGTCCCCGCCTCCCTAACCATTCCTCCCACCTCAAGTCCCACCCCCATTTCCTACCCACTAACCTCATCCTTCCTCCTTGACCTGTCCATCCTCCCTGGACCAACCTATCCCCTCCCTAACTCCCCACGTACATTCATCTTCACTGGCTGTAACCCCATCTCTTTGACATGTCTATCTCCTCTCACCCTATCTTCTCCTTTATCTATCTTCTATCCACCTCCCCCTGTCTCCCTATTCATTTCAGAATCCTCTTCCCCTCCCCCAACTCTGAAGAAGGTTCTCAACCTGAAACGTCAAAACTTTCCTGCTCCTCTGATGCTGCTTGGCCCGCTGTGTTCATCCAGCTTCATACCGTGTTATCTCAGATTCTCCAGCATCGGCAGTTCGTACTATCTCTCATTCAATCCCATGCTGGTTCACTCCCCTCCACTCATCCAAATGGGTCAATGCTTTATGAATACTGCCTTCTCCAGAACTCTCATTTCTCCCTATTTTCTCTCCTATTGCATCTCATGCCCTCTGTGAGCTCACCCTGAATGTGACAGCCATCTCTTTTGCCTATGATCCAGTTCCCACTAAACCGAAGATCACCCAACAACCCCTCCTGGCTCTCATGTCAGCCCACAGTGATGGTCTCTCTCTTCAGGAACTGGGCCTCTCTCTTTTATATATCCCACCCACACACTCCCCTTCCAAAAATAACCATTCACCTCCTTAAACCTCCCACTTCTCTCTACTCTTTTAAACTGCTCTGAAAACCCAACTTTTTTTATCAACATCTTATCCACCAGTCCTAAGAGCACATTCCTTTGCCCAACAGCAATAAAGGCAGACTTACATTTCTTTAACACTTTGGACCACTGCAGGACATCCAAAGTGCTTCAGTGAATGAAATTGTTTTGAAGTACAGCCATCTCTACAATGTAGGATTGACACAGCAAGATCCCACAAAAGGTCATTAATGCTAACTGGGAATAAATATTGGCTGCAACACATTAAGGAGGTATGCCCCTGTTCCTTTTCCAAATACCAGAATGGGATCTTCTATATCCACCTGAACAGCATTCCCTCACCACTGATCCTCTGACAGTGCAGCATTCCCTGAGCACTGACCTCCAACAATTCAGCACTCTGTCAGGACTGTCCCTCTGACAGTGCTTCAATCACTCAGCACTTGCCCTCTGACTGTGTGGCACTCCCTCAGTAGTGACCCTCCAACAGTGCTGCCCTCCCTCAATACTGACCCTCGGACAGTGCAGGGCTCCCTCAGTATTGAACCTCCGACTGTGTGGCACTCCCTTAGTGCTGATTCTCTGACAGTGCAACAAACCTTTAGTATCCACCTTCCAACAGTGCAACATTCCCTCAAAACTCATGCTAAGACAGTGCAACATTCCTGAGTACTGACCATCTGATGGTGTAGCATGCGCTCTGTATCACATTGACGTATCAACTGGGGTAATTTTGTTAGGTAATGCATCTGTTGATGTATAATTGTATTTGTATGCTTTCTCAGTACGAGTTGCTGCTGCTGCTGTATTTGAATCAATTTTCATACTGTCATTCATTATAAACGTTTACAGAGCCCTCTTGATGAAACCTATACTTCAGAGAAAGCAGGATCAGAGCAGATTTAGATGAAGTCAGTCTCAAGCGCCAATGCTTCGCAGTACAGAAGTCTTGCCATATTTGTTGAACGATTATAACTGTTCCCATTTTTATTGTCAGCCTTGGTAATATAGTAAATGGAACAATAATCTAGAAACGTGGAGATGGTGTTATTTGTGGAATTTGGAGATTCCCTGCAGCACACACTGAGGAGCCAGGAGATGTGAATCAAAAATTCACACTCCAGTGAGAGGGTGTCATTACAGCATGATCTCTTCACATTGACTGCCATTACAATGCTTAAGAGCATACGTCCATCCCCAATAACCTTTGATTCACCTGTCCAATAAGAATCGTTCAACCACTGTACTAAAAATATTCACTGGTCCCACCTCCACTGCCTCCTGAGGCAGAGAGTCCCAAAGTCACACAACTTTCTGAGAGAAAACCAAATCTCATCATTTCAGTTCCAAAAGAGCAACGACTAATTTTAACACAAAATCCTCTAGTTCTGGGCAAGAGAAATTATCCCTTCCCACCCACCTTGGCAAAGGTTTCAGGATCATATACACTTTAATCAGGTCACCCCTCACTCTGCTAAACTCCAGTTAAAACAGGCCCAAACTGTCCAACCTTTCCTTATAAGTCAACCCACTCATTCCAATTTTGTGAACCTCCTCTGAACTTCCTCCAACACATTGACATCCATCTTCAAACTAAAGAAATCAAAACTGCACTGAGTATCGGATGCGTGGTCTCACGAATGTCCTGTATAAATGAAACATAAGATCTTTAATTTTATCTTCCATTCCTCTCGTAATATATGAGGTATCCCACTGAACTGCTGAATTACTTGCTATGTCTCATGTTTCTTATACATCAAAACACCTAAATCCCACTGCATCTCAGAACTTCCTTAGTAATCTCATTAATAATACTGCACAAACCATTCAACAAAGTTCACTGGATAAGATTTACCCTTTACAAATTCATTCTGGTTCTCTCATATCACCTCAGATTTCTCCAAAGTTCTCGGTCACTCAGTCCCCAATAGCCAATTCTTGTAATGTCCCCAGAAACACCTTTACTGGTTACAAAGTTAATTATTTTGGGAACAGTCAGCATGGCTTTGTGCGTAGGATGAAGAATGTAACCAAAAGAATAGATGACGGCAGAGCAGTAGACATTGTCTCCATGGACTTTAGTAAAGCCTTTGACAATGTTCCGCATGGTAGACTGATTAGTCAGGTTAGATTACATGGGATTCAGGAAGACATTGCCATTTGATACAAAATTGTCTTCATGGTAGGAGACAGACACTGGTCATGAGGGTTGTTTTTTAGACTGGAGGCCTGTGACCCGGGGTGTTCCGCAGGAATTGGTGCTGGGTCTATTGTTGTAGGTACCTTCTATAAATGACTTGGATGAGAATTTCGGACATATGATTAGTAAGTTTAGTGGATGACACCAAAATTGATGGTATAATCAACAATGAAGAAGGTTATCTAAGATTACAAAGGGATCTTGATAAATTGGGCCATTGAGCTGAATAATGGTAATGCACTTTAGCAAAATGAACAAGGGCATGGCTATACAGTTAATGGTAGGGCCTTCAGTAGTGTTGTTGAACAGAAAGAGCAGGTACATAGTTCTTTGAAAATTTCATCAGAGGTAGACAAGGTGGTTAAGAAGACATTTAGCATGCTTGCCTCAGACCACTGAGTATAGGAATTGGGACATCATGCAAAGGTTCTGTATGATGTTGGTGAGCCACGTTTGAAGTACTGTGTACAGTTCTGACTGGCCTGATGTAGGAAGAGTATTATTAAATTAGAGTGGGTTCAGAAAAGAATTATCAGAATATCGCTGGGACTGGAGGGTTTGAGTTACAAGGACAGGCTGGCTAGGTGGTGCGTAAGAGGTTGAGGGGTGACCTTATAGGGGTTTACGAAATCATGAGGGGCACCAAAAAGGTCAACGTCCAAGATTTTTTTTCCTTAGCGTGGGGGAGTTCAAAACTAGGGGGCATAGTTTTAAAGTGAGAGGAAAAAAAATTATAAGGACCTGAGAGGCAGCTTTTTCACCGAGAAGGTGTTTCATATGCGGAATGAACTGCCAGAGGATGTGAAAGAGGCGGGTGTAATTACAACATTTAAAACACATTTTGACAAGCCCATGAATAGGAAAGGTTTAGAGGGATATGAGCCAAATTCAAGCAAGTGGGACTAGTTTAGTTTAGAAAACTTGGTCAGCATGGATGAGTTGGACTGAAGGGCCTGTTTCTGTGCTGTATGATCCTATGACTCTATCTAAAAGTGATCCCTCTGTACTCTTAAATTAAGAATGGATGTTCATGACACAAAAGGGTTAATAACAAAACAGACTGTAAAAACAGTGATAGAAGAAAAATCAGAAGGTTGGATGAAATGAGGCATGGACTGAGGAAGGTTTGATTAAAGCCAGAGGAGAAGATTAGCAACTCCAACTATGGCTATGAGTGACTCAAACATGATCAGATTGTTCTTTTAAACATTGTAGTGATGTTGGTCATTTTTCTCATCCAATAAGGCAATTCCTGAACAAAGAACATCTTGAAGATCATGATTAGCACATCCACAATTTCCTCATCAGTTGCTCACTGCTGCCTGGGCTATGCAGCATTGGATCCAGAATAATTTATCAGCTCAGACCTGCTATTTTCACTATCTCTATTCAAACATACACTGAATCTATTCAACTCCCAGTCCTGAATTATTTCAAGTTTCCCTTAAATGATGCAGCGCTCCCTCCCTTTGAAGGAACTGCTTGGGTCTTAAAGATAAAAGTGCATTCATCTCACCATCTTATCCAGCAGGTAACATGTTGCTTACTCTAGTTGACCACATTCCTGGAGTTGACATCCTCTAACCTTTAACCCTTGACCCACCCATTGACCCCGACCAACTCTGTGCTCTCCTGTGCTCTCCGATTGGTCACTGACAATGACTGGCCAACTGCAGGACCGTGGACCATACACACCACAACTGTATATTTATTGCCCATGGTCAATGCCAACACCTCCAGCCTTCAACATGATGACAATTGATGATGGAGACCAAATGGTGGGATATATTGGTTTGTTGGATCTCAATAGGGATCCAGTTGATCACCATTCACATTTTCTTCAGGAAATCCGCATCACCATTGGCGTGTGTGGAAGAGGAGTGGTTGCTGTTGGCAACCGGGATGGGACGGGAACTGAAAGGCCTCAGACCCTGGCCGCTGCGCGCATGTGCAATAAGTCAACAGCCGCACTCTCCCCGCCCCTTATCTTGGACCCGCCCACATTCCCAGCCCCGCCTCTCTGGGTGACGGTTATTTATGCGGGAGAAAGTCAACCGTCAATTTTCTCCCCCGTTAGAGAAAAAGAGTGACTTCAGCAGGAGGGAATCGAACTAAAGGAGGAGGAGGAGGAGGAGGAGGAGTGATGGTAGATGACAGATGGATCGGGGGATTTGAGTTGGTGAATAAATGGGGGAATCTGAGGGCGGGGCAGGCGGAGGATGGAGAGTAGAGGGTTGGAAGGCCGGGTATTTGGGAGGATTGAGGAGGAAGGGGCTGTGAGAGAGAGGACGAAGAGAGAGAGACGGAGGGAGGAGGATTTTAGGGCCTGGGAGATGTGAGGGACATGGGGCTATAATGGTGGCGGGGTGAGGGGAGAAAGCTGATCGGGAGGGAGCAGCAAATTTCAGAGGCAGACAGGAGGTGGAATGGGGGAGGTGCCTGTGAGAGGGATTAGGCTGAAGGGGAAGGTACTTTAAGGTGTGTGGCATAGGGGTGAGGGGGAGAAAAGGGGAATGTGGAGAGTTGGTTTGGTGAGGGATGGCTATTAGTTGGAATGTCTCTGTGAGGGGCAGGGGTTTTGTGAGAGGTAGGGGTCTGTGAGGGGGTTCAAATCTGTTGGGAATAGGGGCCTTTGAGCGTTGGAATGACAAGGTCCCTTTTTTAAAACAAAAGCAGCATGGAGGAAGTAACTGTTCCCGGATGCATTCTCCATGGCAACATTTCAACCAATCAAGAGTTTAATTCCTCACCAATGAGTCCCTGTTTTCATCCAGTATAAATTGTTGTTCCCTTTGAAACTTTGTATTCCTGCATCTGTCCTGATGAGTTCAAAATGAAACACTTGACACCGTGCCAAGGAATATTGGAAAGGGCTTTTGCTGGATGAGAGACTGTGTTAATGAGAGATTGCAGTATGAGACTTGCAGGTAAGGCTTCTAGGTCAAGTCCTCCCAGCCCAGATTTGTAAAGATTTCATTCCCTACCCTCTCCCCTCTCATTCCCTTAGGCTTGTCATTTGCATTGTGGTCGCCAGCAATCTGTGGAGTTTCACCCAGTATTTGGGCAGAGAATGTACCCCAGCCCCATCATTCTCAAGGTGCTGGTCTGATGAAACATTTACAATTTACATATATTACTGTGTCATTTTTGGAGTTTAGTTTTAAAATAGTGGCATATGTGCATTTCTGACTTTTGTAAGGTGGTTTCTTCAGGAAAAGGTGTTTAGAGAATCCTTCTATAACAGTGACCTAATCAAATTGTCGATGACTGCAAACCCTTTGAGTGTTATTGAAATAAGATGTTTATTCTGTGAGTTTACAACAGATAGGATAAACATGTAAGACCACATTCTCCTCTGCTGCTTAGCCTACTGTGTTCATCATGGTGTACACCTTATTATCTCAGATTCTCTAGCATCTGCAGTTCCTACTATATCTAAGACCACCAGGTTTGTTTTTAGTTCAGTTCAATCTGTAACCAAACTTTTCAACAATTTATTTGGGAGAGAAAAAGTTGCTTCTTTTTATATATTAGGTTAAGTAGACACCAGTATTGAGTTCAGAGGTCTTTAATTTCTGTTTTCAGATGTGTGTAAGAGTTTGTGTGGCAAATTTGGAATGCTCATTGAATTGTCTGTACAGTCCATGGCAAATTAAACAGGAAGGAGTCAGTTAAATAGAAACTCTGTGATATGTGATTTATGTATATGCTAATGTCACTTATTTTAAAATTTGTATTTTTGAAATTTGAACTAATCTTGTGTCAATTTTGTGTTGGAAAGAATTTAATAATTAATTTGTGAGTATATCTGTAACCATGGTGATAAAATAATTTTAGAGAGAGTCTTGAAGAACTGATGGGTTTTTGTTTCCATTGGGAAGGTTTTTGAGTGAGGAAAATATAGAGTGCAGTTAATAGGGTTGGAGAATGGGACTAGTTGGGTAGCCATTTTGGGAGCTGGTACAACACGATAGGTTGAATGGCCTCCTGTGCTGTAAAATTCTGTCATTTGGCTTTCTGGTGGAAGATTTTCGATGCGCTTGTAAGGAAGTGTTTTTGGATTTTGTAAAGTACTGCTTAGAGGATTAATAGGATTATGCTTTAGCCATATTTATACATTACAGAATCTTTGACACATTCAATGTGCAGATAGTTTGTTTCATTTTATTTTATCTTCACTTCCTTTGTATAATAAACATTACGTGCTTGTGTTTTAGTGAGAGACTACAAAACAAAAATAAAGTAAAATGTTACAAGTCAAGCCAAATTGCAGCCCGAGATCTCATGTGTCCAGTAATAACATCAGCTGAGATCATAAGCTTGATGAGTTGAAACTGAAATGTGACATCTCAGTGAATCCAATAGAGAAGCGACCGTTCAACATTGAAAGGCTTTTGCAGTCGATCCCTCTGTCCATGACTGCAGTTGAATTTTTTCTGTAGTTGTGTCTCTGTGTGTGCGTGTGGAGGTATTTTGATGAAGAATTTAGGGTGTTAGCTGAAAAAGTGCATGCCAACACTTCATGATTGTTTGTCTATAGCTGCAATCATTTATTAATAAATCGACAACATTCAGCATAGAAATGTTGTCAGTACTTTCTGTCAACCAAAAAGACAGGTACGATGTGAAATATTGCTTTCTTGTATAAAGCCTTTAACTTCTGTGACAATTCGAGGAATAGTGAGGCTTGATTTTGAGAGTAACACCTGAGTGAGGCGTAATGCTTGCTATTTACTTATTTTTTCTTTTATTTAATTATCTTCTATTCTGTTGTTGAGGTTAATATGAAGCCTTGTGTGATTAAGTGCTGCATTAAGATATGTTCTGTCAATCCAGTCCCATTAGCTGAGATCATAACAGGTGGGAGCTTTTTAATCAAATCTGAATGAATTGAATTTTAGAGGAATCCGTGTCTAACTTGGGGAAATGGGTATGTAGAGGTTTTTAATGTAATAGGAGTGTTGTAGTGAAGTTTTATTGCATGAATTGGACTTTTGAGCTGAATGTTGCAAAAATATTCCTGGAAATGAGACATCAGTGGCCAAATCCAACTCCCCACACAGGATCAATACTTTTTCACAGTGCCAGGGACCCAGGTTCAGTTGTACCCTTGGGCGACTCTCTGTGTGGACAGCCTCCTCATGTCCGAGTTTCCCCAGGGTGCTCCCACAATCCAAAGATGCGCAGGTTATGAATGTGCAGGAATGCAGGCTTACAGGGATAGGTAGGTATGGACGTGATGGGCCGTACCACATGCTTCCACGCTGTTAGAATGCAATGTTAACATTTTCCTACAGTCCACAGAGACTCATGACACCTTTGTGTGACACTTGGTTGAATAATATGTCAAAATCCAAATATTTCAAATCGTCTGGTCAGCCAATGTCAACACTGCTAATCAAGCCTCACATGACTCAAACTGACTTGGGAACCACAGTTTCCTCTCAGAAACCAAGGTGGTTCTTACATAATTGTGTTCTGCTTCACACGGACAGTGGCAGCAGTGTGTATCGTATATAACAGAAATTGCAGGAAAACATCAGCAGACCTTACAGTATCTATGGAGAGAAAACATAGTTAACATTTCAGGTCCAATGACCTACTTCAGAACGGTTTGTATCTCGGAAAAGATTGATGTATATGCTGAAGGCGGCACAGGGGGAAGAGGGGAGGAATAAGCATGAAATGGAGCCCAGAGAAACAGAACAACAGCTGAGCAGATAAAGGAATGGATAATAAATAGCTGCTGAAAGGAACCATTAGGAGCTGACAGTGGTGAAACCAAAAATGCTGGAGATCACAGTGGGACAGGCAGCATACAAAGTTCAGATGAAGAACTATCCAGCTGCGAAACATTAGCTTGCTTTCTCTTCATAGATGCTGCCTGACCCATTGTGATCTCCAGCATTGTTTGTTTTCAGTACAGATTCCTGCATCTGAAGTAACTTGCTCCTAGTAGCTGACAGTGGGTTGTTTGTGCTGCCAGCCCATGTAATAATGACGGTCTCGTGTGTGGGGCGTAGGTATAAGGAGATGAGAGAAGATGCTCAGGTTGAAAAATGGGTGAACTCGATATTGAGTCCTAAAGGTTGTAGGCCCGAAGTGGAAAGTGAGATGCAATTTTTCACTGGAGCGCTGTAGCAAGCCTGAGACAGAAATGTTGGCCAGGGAATATGGGCGTGAGTTGAAGTAGCAAGCAAGATTAAACATGGGGTCATTTTGCAGATCAAATGTAGGTATTCTGCAGTGCGGTCATCCAGTCTGTGTTTCATCTCCCAGTACAGAGTAGATAACATTGTGTTCAATGTATATAGTAGACTATATTGAATGAAGTGCAGGTAAACTGGTGTTTCAACTGGAAGGAGTGCCTGGAACCTTAAATAATGAGGGTGGAGGAAGTGAACATGCAGCCTTTACATCTTCTGTGATTGTGGGGTTATTGGGAACGGGTCAAGGGGAAATGGGTTGGGGGCTGGGAGTGATGGAATGGACCAGGGTGTCCGGGAGGGAATGGTCCTGTGGAAGGCTGACAAGGGAAGGGAGAGGAATATGTGTCCTTTGGTGGCAGAATCCCACTGGAGGTCATGCAGATTCTACTGATGGTAAGTAAGGACTGGGGGACCTTATTGTTGTTGTTACGGATCAGACCAAACCCCCTCAAAATATATGAAGGTGATAGCCTTTTTTAAACTTATTTTAAAGGCAAGTGTCAGGTGTTGCATTCTGGATGCAATTTGATTGGTTAAACTGTCAGCCTTGAAGCAACACACACATTATTCATACACTAGCGTTAAAATACAACAAAAGAAAGAAGAAACTTGAATAATTTAACTTTATTGGAAAACTTAGCAGACTAATCGATTATTTAACTGCTAAACAGTGAATGTTTTGAAACAGTAACATTCCATACATGCACCTTTTGGCAAAAGGCAAATTCAGTGAAGCAAATTATCTCACATGATTCTAGCAGCAGGCTGAGAATCCTCAGCTTTTAGCTGTAAATGAGAGAGGGGGAATTTCCACATCCAGTTTCAAGACTCCATCAGTTACTACTTGGAAACTAAAATTAAAAATCCTGGTTCTATGACAGCTTGACCCCACTCATTAAGGTTGCTTCTATTGTCCCAACATTCAAACTAAAATACTTAAAGGCTTCACAAATGTTTATTTTGGTGGCGCTAAGTAGGCTGACTTGCGCTCTCTCTCTCTCTCTCTCTCTCACTCACTCACACACACACACACACACAGTCTCTCGGACAAAATATACCTCTAAAAGCCACAGTATCATCACACCTGCCTACTTAAAAAAAACTATACAAAGATGACTTCATTTTTAAAAATCTTAGTCTTATGCTATTAGTTCACAGCAGTACACATACATTATTTTGACTCCAACCATGAAAATTTACTCCTACAGTTCATTTCAGTACGTTTTTAGTCCCACCACCGGACGCTTTCGTCTTCATCAAGATCCTGATGCGTTGGCGATTATGTTCTCCATTCGGCCATGTGTATAATTTTCAAATTGAATAGCTGCAATAATAAGTTCCATCCAAACAATCTGGAACATTTATTCTTAAAAGTTTCCAAAACCTTGAAGGGGTTAAGGTCAATATATACAATTGTTTTAGACATATTACCAGCAATATAATTGTTGCAATCTTGTAACTTCAAAGCCAAGATGAAGGTCTCCTTCTCAATTGTAGAATATTTCAATTATTCAATTTTCTTGAAAAATAGCTAACAGGTCTTTCTATCTTTTTGTTATCTTCTTGCAAGAGTACAGTACTGACACCCAGAACACTTGTATCAAGTCAGCTTGAATGGTTTCCATAATTAGGTGGGGCTAACACTGGGGTTACAGCTTTCAGGCTGTCAAATGCCTTCTGACATTACATTGTACACTTAAATTTTCTGCACTTCTTTAGTAAGTCAGTTGGTGGATAAGTCAGCCACTCCCATACTTGTGGGAGTGAAGAGAAGGAGTGAGAGCTGAAGTGCAGGTGATGGGTCAGTCACAGCTGTTGGCCCACTCAACCACAGTGTTGGAGAATCCTTGGTTGAGGAAGAAGGTGGACAGTTTAGAAGTAGACTTCTACAAAGTCGACCTCAATGGAATAGATGCAACAGATGCAGAGAAACTGGGAGAATGAAATAGCATCTTTACAGGAAGCAAGGTGTGAGGATGTGTAGTCAAGATAGCTGTGGGAGTTGGTGGGTTTGTAGTAGATATTGGTGGCCAACCTACCCCCAGAAATGTTGCAGCTGTTGAGGAGCCAACAATAGACAATGTGAAGGTGAGAGCAGCATGGAAATGGGAAGCAAAATGGATTAATTTTTCTAATCTAGGATGAGAAGTGGACAGAGTACTGACCATGTCTCTAGTGTACTGGAGAAAGGGTTGTGGGTGGTGGCTGAAGTAGGAATGGGATAAGGAATATTCCAAGTTGTGGGCAGGGACCTCAGTTGTGTCTATTTCTTTGTGGGCTACATAGAACATTCCGCTGTAAAGCATTCACCATCCGGACTTGTAAATATATGGTTATTCATTCAGTGTTGCTGCGTCAAAGTCCTGGAACTCTCCCTAACATCTCTGTGCATTTCTCGTTAAGTAATCACAGGGGATGAAGAAGGCGGCTCACCAGCACCTTCTCATGATAAGTTACAGATTGGCAATGAATCCTTTCAGTGACACCTATAATCCTGTCAACGAATTTTTTTAAAAGTCTCAGTTCCTCACTGCGTCCAGCAGAGGGAGCATGGATTCATCGGTTTACCTGTTCCCCACGCTATGCATCTTATCTGTCTGTCTCGGTCCCTTTTTCTCTCCAATTCCCTCTCTTTCTGTTTGTTTGTCTCTGCATCTTTATTTCTTTCTATAACTCTTGCTTTTTCTCTTTAACCATTGCTATCTCTTGCTGTCTCGTTGTCTTTCTCTCCTTCTCTCTCTGTTTGTATGTCTCTCTCTCACACCCTGTTTCCCGCCAATTCCCTTTTGCTGTCGCTCTGTCTCTGCGTCTCACTTTGTCTGGCTTGTCTTGACACGATACGCTGCGTGTGTTGTGATAATCTGCAGTTAGTGAGTTTGCAAGCTGCGCATAGAAATCAGTTAGTTGACAGTAATGTATGCAACGTAATCTATCATGTGTTTTGCTGTTTTAAATAAATTAAAAAGTAAAATTAATAAATCCTTGAGCCACAGCACTGCCCCTGCTCCAGCTCCTATGTAAGGGGGTGAGTTGGGAGCGGAATGAGAGCTGTGAGTCAGCATTCTGTTGGCTAAAGGAGAACTTGCAGACCAGAATGGCCCTAGGGGCCATTGATGGAGGGGGTGAGTTTTCCTGGAGGGGGCCACAAGCAAGGACAGCCTGAACGCAATGTTGCTTTAATAGCGGTATGATTACCCACTGAGCCCCAGGAAGGATCTTAACCCCTTGACAGTGGTAGCAGCAGGCAGCTCCTGAATGGCCTTCCTCTGATCTTCACCTTTGGCTGTGTCTCCTGCCCACACCGTCAACCCCAAGAATTTTACTTTTTTTGGCCAATCTGTGCCTTTGGATTCACCTTGAACCATTCCTCACTCAGCAGCTCCAGCAATTCAACCAGCAATAGGCAGTGCTTCTGAGTGTTCATAAATAGGAGCAGGTCAGCCGCATATTGCACCAGCTGGTGGGGTCTGCTGAAACCCTTTAAACAATTTGCCATGCAATGGCTGATGATATTAGGGCTTTTGTGAAAACCCTGGGAAAGACAGGTCGTGGTGTACTACTGGCCCTTGAACATGAAAGTAAATTTGAACTAGTCCTGTCATTTCAAGGGGATGGACCAAAAGCCATTCAAGATGCCCAGGGCAGTATAATTGGTTGGCGACGACGGGATGCCACAGCATCGTCCATGGACGGACAAGCAGGAATGTTCCAATTGAGCATCCGATTGTCCACTGTGGCTCTCCATGAGTTGTTCGGCTTCCTGACAAGCAAAAATGAAGACTTCACGAGTAGCAATGGGCCTCAGAACCCCCTGCTTTCCCTGTGCACCCAACGCTGTTTCGAACTCCTGACAGGCCAAGGTGGAGAAGTTGTGTTGTTTTTGTGATCGAGTCATGGGGTCCCTTTCTATTTAATTCGTTAGAGAGAAGAAGGTTGAGAGGTGACTTAATTGAGACATATAAAATAATCAGAGGGTTAGATAGGGTGGATAGGGAGTGCCTTTTTCCTAGGATGGTGACGGTGAGCACGAGGGGCATAGCTTTAAATTGAGGGGTGAAAGATATAGGACAGATGTCAGAGGTAGTTTCTTTACTCAGAGAGTAGTAAGGGCATGGAACGCTTTGCCTGCAACGGTAGTAGATTCGCCAACTTTAGGTACATTTAAATCGTCATTGGATAAGCATATGGACGTACATGGAGTAGTGTAGGTTAGATGGGCGTCAGATTGGTATGACAGGTCGGCACAACATCGAGGACTGAAGGGCCTGTACTGTGCTGTAATAGTCTATGTTCTATGTTCTATAACAATTGATCATTAGAAGATTCTCCTAAATGTAACTGTTCATCATTCCATGAAAGAGGATAAGGGAGCTCTCCACGCTACGCAATTAACCCTGAAGCAACATTACTCAAAATAAAATGGCTGCATTCATCGTCACATGGGATCTTGCTGTGGCATAATTTAGATATCACATTTCCCACTATCCACCAATGATATTTCAAAATTATGCTTTAAAAACAAATTGTGGATATCCTGAGGCTGTGTAAGTTGCTATTGATATGCAGTTTGATGCGGAAGCTGAGATAAAATTTGCCATATTGCTGCTTTTAACGCCTTTGGTGGAGGAAGGATGCTGCAGGAGTGGAGGCAGTAGGCCATCCTATGGCCACTGCAGCAATAGTGGCTGCTGTGGTGTGCTGGTCTGCTTCAGTGGCTTTATTGTCTTTGGCAGCATGATGGGCCCAGTTTGGGATTCCAGTGGCCCAGTACAGTCTTCAGCAATGAGGTTGGCTTGGCCATGGATTCCTTGAGGCAGCGTCTTTTGATGTCTTCCGGTTGGGGTTCCAATGGCCCAGCTTGGTCATCTGCCTCAGCGGCAGCTCGGCAATGAGGTGGGTCCTTAAGGTGGCTTCTGCAGCATCTTTGGCAGCATGGTGGTGCAACCTGAAATTTTAGGCTTTGGTGTTCTGCAACGGGGGAGAATGTGGCCCTTGTCTATTCCTTGACTTTGGGAACCAATGTGAATTTCACAAAGGTGAGCCTGTCTTAATTTTTTCAATATATGATTTGTGTTAATACAGGTGCTGGAGTATGGCGACTTAAACAATTTTCAATGTATTTTGGAAAAATGCAAGTGAAAGTAAATTACTATTCTTTTCCTTTGATGCCATTGTTGTAGATGTGTGGGAATAGCTCAAGATGCTGCAAAATTTCAGAATATTGTGAAGGCCCATAGTCTTTGCAGTGTCCAGTGGCATCAGCCATTTCTTGATATTAAGTGGAGTAAACCAAGCTGAAAGATGCGCCACTGTGATGCTGGGGAACCTCAGGAGGAGACTAAGACAGATCATCCAGTTGGCACTGTTGAATGAAGGTTGCTGCAGAAGCTTTGGTCTTTATTTTTTGCATTGATGTGCAGGGCTTCCCCTTAGTTCAAGATGAAATATTTGTGGAGCCTTCTCCTCCAGAGAGTTGTTTAATTGTCCACCACCATTCAGAACTTGGTTTGGCAGGACTGCAGACCTGTTGCTTCAGCACTGTTTAATATTTGCTGCTCGTGTTCTCCAGTGTTGCTGCTTCACCTGGTGAACACCCCATTTTTAGGCATGCCTGATGCTGCCCCTGGCACACCCACTTGCAACCCTGAGTCAGGGTTGATCTCCTGGCCTGATTTAAATGCTAGTTTGGGCAATATGCTGGGCCATGAGGTTGAAGATTGTATTGGAGTACAATTCTGCTGTTGATGACCCACACGTGCATCATGGATATCCAGTCTTGAGTTGCTGGATCAGTTCAAATCTTGGCACATCCTTTTTGACGTTGGTAAGGAGGACTTTGCCGTTCTAACTTCCAGAGTTTAGATTGGTGCCTGGTGCTTGTCTGGTTCCTTTTCTGAGAAGTTTTCACAGTTTGACACAGCTGAGTAGTTTGCTAGGCCATTTCAGAGGTCAGTTAAGAATCATTCGCATTGCTGTTGGTTTTGAATTTGCATATATTGCAGTGCATTTCCTTCCCTAAAGGACATTGTTGAGCCAGATGGGTTTTTATGATAATAGCAGAGGTTAAATTATAAGACGATTAGAGAGGAGCAAAAAACAGACCAGTCAGCCCATGGTTACATGATCATCATTGGGCATATTTTATTTGGAATTCAAATTTCACCATCTTCAGATCATTTTCTCACAGTGCTGCTGCTTTGGAGGCTGCTATGAAGAGCACTTCTGTTATATGCTGCTGTTATAACTATGCTGTTGTATGTATCCATTATAGAACCAAAGTTCCCAAATAGTGAAAACATATTTTGCGAAGTTTCATCACAACTGCTATAATTAGTATATGTAAAATTATGTAAGCTTCGTGAAATCTCTGACAGCATGAAAAAGGCACAGAATTTTCAAAGCGTGTTTAGCACTAACAACAAAATTTGAGCAACATCATTTTTTTCCTCATTGTCGTTCAATCATTTTGGCTGCGCACACCTCTAACAACAACCCCCCCCCCCCCCCCCCCCGCCCCCGCCGTTGTTTCTTTCTCAGTTCGGCTACAATCTGATCTGTGCATAATCTGTATCCTTGTCCCTCTGCACAGTCTCATCACCGCTGGGTAGCTTAAGAAAGTTGATGTTGGCTTGGAGAAGGTCTTTAATTCTATATTGGTGGCCAGCATCTCCGCCCACTCCACCACCAAAGACTTCCTGGGGACCTGATGTCTCTCCCTCTCTAGTTGTGTCCCTGGTTGTGATCTGAAGGTCGGTAACCACCGTGTTCTCTGAACCCTGTGGAGAAATGGAAACAGAAGATGTTCTCGCATCATTTACTGGCACGGATAGATTTAAATTCTTGCACAGCCTAATGAGAGTCAGTCGTGGTGTGTTTGGTTTAACCTTCTTGTACCTTGAAGGCAAAAGTGATGAGCTCATTGTTCACAGAGACTGTGTGTCCCGAATGCTCCCACGACACTTGAACAGTGTTTCCTACATTACATCAACAACTGCAGCAACGAATTTGCATACAACAAATCTCCCAACAGCAGTATTCGAATGAAAACAATATTGATGTGAGGTATTCTGTTTTGTTTAGGGGGAAGGTAATGAAAGGCTCCAGGATGCTAACCGAGAACTGCTCACTGCTTCTCTTCCAGGTAGAGGCCGTGGGCTGTGTAACACCACCTCCCCCCCCCCCCCCTCCCACCCACCCCGGCACTCCTCACTGCACAGGGCAGATGGAATGGTTTAATTTATCATCTAATCATCTAACAGCACAGACTTCCAGTCAGAGAAATGGAAACAGAAGATACGTAACTCACTGGCACATCTTGGGTTAAATTATTACATAGCCTCATGGTTTATTGGATTTAACCTTTTCCATCTCTCTCTCCCTATCTCCCTCTCTCTCTGTACCCTCCATCATCACTTTCTTTGTGCCTCTCTCTCTCTCGCTATTTCCCTTGTTTTGCTGTTTCTCACCTCTAATACACAATTTTATAGTTTGACTCTCCAATCTGCATTTGAGCTCTCTTCTTCCCTCATGCGGAAAGTTCAAAAACCCCTTCAGAGCCAGAACCTTTTAGAAGTGTTCACTGTTGTAGTGTAGGATGTGCAGAAGCAATTTGTGCACAAAAAGGTCTCACAAGCGAGAACACAATTAACAGTGAAATCAACCAACTTTTGAACAGTGAAACAAAGAACTGCCGATGCTGGAAGTCTGAAACAACACTAGAAGAAATTATTGGAGCAACTCAGGAGGTCTGGCAGCAGCTGTGAAGAGAAAGCAGTTTACTTTTTTTGAGTCCAATGACCCTTCTTCAGAACAGGGTCAGCATCCTTAGTACTGACCCTCTGACAGTCCAGCACTCCCCCAGAACAAACATCCCAAAATGTCAGCACCGTTAGGTTATGTTTAAATTAGTGCAGTTAGTTATCAAATCCATGACCTTCTGACTCAGAAAAAGGGCAACTGAGAGAGCTTCCGACTGAGCCATTACAAGTGGGAATCCATGGGTAGTCTCTCTTGGAATCTGGGACACGTTGCATATTCAACCATGTTGGCTGCACACAAACATCAAACCTTTCTAATCTGATGTGTCCATTCTGGTCCTTGTCTCTATACACTGTCCTGTTACTGTTTGGCGGCTTTAAGAAGTTATTACTAGTGGAGAGAACATCCCTGGGCTTGATGATTGCAATGTGCTGTGCTGTTTATTCCCTGAAATTAATTGATTGGAGTGAGTATAAACAGCTTCTGTACCTGGTGTTTCACAGAGAGTTGACTGTAGGTCAATTCAATCTCATTGGTCTTTGATGCTGTCTCCTCAGTCGCTGTCTTTCTCCTGCAATATCACTGTAGTTATTGTATATCAGAGACTCAGTGCAGCACAGATACAGTTACATGTTTGGATCCACTTTCACCTCCCTATCAGGCATGTTACAGATTACAATAACTCATAGCTGTTCATCTGGATGCAGAACAAATAAAAGGTCTGCTTTGGATCATGAGGACATAGGAATCACGTACAGAAATGTCTGGTACGTCACCCCAAAGTAACAGTTATTGACTGAGGCAATGAAAGTGGAAGTAAAAACTTAGAGTAAATCAAACGAAGCATCTCCACTTACTTTCGCACATACAGGAAGATTAATATTCCAGCCAGGAAAACATTCAACATGATTCCAGTCATGCCCAATCCCACTTTCCATTTGTTAGAGTCTCTCCCTATAAAACAACCATTAATTACTCCGCTGTAGTTTGGAATTATGGTCTGATGTATCTTGAGAAATGCTGTATTCCATTTTTAAACATTTTGTCCTTGAGCAGTGTTGACACTTATTGCCCCTTGAGAAGGTGGTGGGGTGGCTTTTTCCTGAACCATTGGTTTGACACAAGCCAAGAGAGGAGTTTAGAAGATGGTTAAGAGGGAACTACGTTGTAGTTTGAAATTGGAGCCATCGATACAGACTGATTGAGATAAAACAGCAGTTTTCCTTCACTAATGAGCCGTTAGTGCCCCACCTCACAATTTTTGTCTTTACATCAACTGAGCTCTCAAACAACTTATTATCACCTCATGATCACATTGCTGTTTCTGGGATCTTGACAGTCACACTTCGTACACTCATAAAATTACCACATGTATGAAGTGCAACAATGACTATAAATGTATTCTATCATGATCTTAGCAATATATTCATGCAAGCCTTTATTTTGGATGTAATTTATGTATCACTTAAATGTACATTGGCCCAGGTATTCCAATGGATATTTAGTTATTAGAACCTTCAGATGGGAATTGTGTGTCAGGACCCTGCAGAATCCAGAAGCAGCTGACTCCATGGGACTTGTCCAGAAAATTGAAGATTCTGATTGGAAATTCCCCTGTCAGAACCCATTAAAGTCAGAGGCTTCGCAGAGGAGCACTTTGCCTTTGTTCATAATCAGCCAGGAAATGTCAGACGAGTAGAAAACTAGTCTAACACCTGGATAGCTATTAAACTGATCGCAACTCAACACAGTCTCCAGTTCCACCTCACCTGAACCCCTACTTCTGGCAATCACTCCTCCTCTGACCAGGCACCATCCCACTTCTCACCAATCCAAAGCCATTCTGACACTCCTACCCATCAACCGCACCACCCAACTAGACATGCCCTCAACTCAAAATGAGTCACGACCTCCCTATTGCTGTCCTGAACCACTGGAATCAGACCTAATGCCCAACCTGCCAATGGTCTGAATCCCCCAACTGCCAGACCTTCTGGAAGACCTGAAATACTCTACCCTGATGGTTCCAACACACCTACCCACTGGCTCTGAGCTCCCCCACACATTCCCCTGTTTTGCATCAGAGCAGAGACATCCACCATGAACAGCTTCCACCATGAACCTCCACCCAACACGACTATCCCCCATAATCCACTTTGACAGCACCCAGTGCTGTCTGCATTTATTTTGAATTGAAGTTGCTTGCAGTTGGGAGGGTGTTGGTTTTGGATGGAGTTCAAGATTCCACACCCCACGCCACATTTATTTGAAGAAGGTCTTCCTGACATTCCCAGTCAATCCCAATAAAAGAGCTGCCTGACTTGAATTTTATCCAGTGTAGTCATTATCACACGAGGACATACTGGTCAAACAGGCCAGTGGGAAAGAGCAACTTAAAGGAAGTAGAGAGGGAGAAGAAGCAGATTCGCGAGTTTAGAGTAAAACCAACTAATCAGAGATTAACCCTCTCACCTTTGACCCAAAGATGCACCTTGAACATGGTTGCCCCATGTGGGTTTCGAACTGAGCATGATGCCATCAATTCCTCTTCATCCTGGTGTCCCATAAGGAACAGTGAGCTCATCACCAGATGTCCCGCTCTGAGTTGCTGTGACACAAAACCTCCGCGTGTTTGGTTACCACTGAGGTTGGCATGGGGCAGGTGCCAGGTGAGGTCTCCAGGAGGGTTAGAACTGGCCACACAAATGCAGGCGATCCCATCTGCCCTCCAAGCACATTCTGACTCCTGGGAAAGCTCTGGACCATCTCAGGAGGGAATGACAGCAATTAATGAAGAATAGTGGCATTACAACCTGAACACTAAAATTTTCATCAGTGCCATACTTCACTCTGAACTCGTATCTCAACAACAGGAACAAAAACAAAATTGCTGGAAAACCCCAGCAGGTCTGGCAGCAACTGTGAAGGGAAAAAGAGTTAACGCTTCCGATCCTTTCTAGGAACTTTGTTTTTGTTCCTAATTTACAGCATCCGCATTTCTTTTGGTTTTTATCAAGTATCTCAACACTCTCTCTGCTAGACTCCCACCTCCCACAACCAAAACACTGATGCTCCCAAGTGTGAACCTGAATACAGTAATTACACTCTACCATTAGCTGAACACCATTTGACACCCACTCCAAGATCTCAATTCTGACCTCTTGAACATACCCTGATTTCCACCACTCCACCATTGTTAAGTGTCTTCCACTACTTAAGACTCTAAGCTCTGAAATTTCCTCCCTAACCCTCCATGCCCCCCTTTCTCCTGCTTTGCGATCCTCCTTAGCAACCAAACTGTTAGTCACTGACCCTAACATCACACTGTGTATCTCAGTGAGGGACAGCTTACAGCAGAGAGGGAGCTCTTTATTCTAAACTGCAGTGTGTAAGCTGCCCCCAGACAGCCCCTGAGTTTTAAGAAGAGACAGACAGTAAACTGCTTACATTCCACATTCAGGTGGGTTGTGTTGGAGCTGCTGTTACCCAATGGGTTTGTTGCTGTGCAATAGAAACCTGCATCATCCCCCCGTGTTACTGGAGTGAAGGAGAGAATCCAGCTGTTTGTGTTTAATTGGGTGCTGGCGTTTCCCTCGATCCTGAACCAGGTGTAATGAGATATCGACGGGACACTTTCACTGGAGCAGGTTAATGTGACGTTGTTTCCTTCTCTGATCCCACCTGAGGCTGCACTGGTGGACACTGTGATCTCCTGTGGGGTATCTGGAACAACAGTAGAGGAGCATCATTAGGTAATCTCGATGCCCCACAACCCTCCAAGATCTTTAAAAGAGGTAAGCATGAAAAGGTATTTGTATCTGTGTTTATGACAGGTATGTGGATGTCTGAAGACACAGTAAATGTAACAGTCTCTGGGGTGTATGAATTTGTTTGTAGAAATGTGGCTGTGTAATCTCTGGTGTGCATTTGATATCACACACACAAACTGAACAAGGCAACGGCTGGAGATTATGATAGACCCAGACAAAAGACACAGAAAGACATGGACTGAACATGAATACGTCAATGTCAAACATAATGCCTCTAAATGGCAAGGGGGATATCAAGATTGGTCACACCAAGGTAGGAAGAGTGGACAATTTCCAATACTTGACCAATGATAAATATCAAATTTACATCCAGGTCTGAAATATGGTTTAGAACAACAGCAGGCACCGTGATTAGTGACTTCAGTCTCAACAAAACATCAGCCTGAAGCTGAGAAAATGTTGGCACTGTCACTAATGATGGATATGAGAGTCAGACTGCAGAAAGAGGATGAGAGGAGGGTGGGTGTATGGCCGAGGATGCTCAGATTCAGCTGGTTGGAAATCAAGACAAATGAGTGATTTAGAGAAAGAGTAGAAGGTTGGGAGCTAGAAGGCAGTGTTAAGTCCAGTTAGACTGAGATAGTCAAATAAGTATGGGCATAGAAATGAAGAACCATGTTTGTCTTATCAACAACTGTGGATAAATTCAGTTAAATACAGGAAAGGGATAAAGAAAAATCAGACAGTGGATAACATTGGAGCCATACAATGAGGGAGCCTTGAAGAAATCCAGAGATGAAACACGATAATATCAATGGCCCCTCTAAAGATATTGTGGCAGTGAACAAATCTAACAGAAGTCTCACATTGCACATTGATGGTGACAAAGCTGTTTTCTACTCCATGTTCATTCTCCGCCACACACTGATAGTCTCCAGTCTCCCTATATGTAACGTGAGGAATCTCCAACCGCAGCTCATTGTCAGAACTTGTCCTGTTCATTGTGACATTAAGATGCCTCCACATCAGGTTAGAAGCTGGGAAGCTGTCCACAGAGCAGGTGATCACTACAGAATTTCCCTCTGTTATATCGATTGATGAATCTTCAATCACAACAGGAGAAGTAATTACGAGATTCCGTGGTGCATCTAAAAACAAATACAGATGAATTAACTCACCTTGTCTGTGAAGGATTTTGAGAGACACTGAGAACAGGTAATCAATGTAGGTTCCTTTGCCACAAAGCACAGAAACCAGACAAACACTGCAATTCAGTACCAGAGGATACAGCAAACTGATTGGGTTAATAATGAGGGAGTGCAACACTCTGTGAATCAGTATTCAGGGAAGACAGTACCGTATGTGGGTCAGTATTAAGGAAAAGTAGCACTGTCTGTGGATCAGTACTAAAGAAAGTAGCCTTGTGAGAGAACTGTACTGAGGGATCACTGCACCATCAGAGAGTTAGTACTGAGGGTGTGCAGCCTTTTTAGTGCGTAAGTACTGAGTATATATGGCACTGACCGGGGATAGGTACTGGATGTGTGTTAGCCTGTTGAAGGGTCAGTACTGAATGAGTACTGCACTGTCAATCAGTACTGAGAGAGTGCAGCACTTTCTGACATAGCAGTATTGTGGGAACGTTCATACTGGGTACCACACAGCTGACCAGTCATTACTGAGCGAGCACTACATTTTCAGAGGATTATTACAAGGGATTCGCTGCACTGCACTGTCAGTCAATACTGAATGAGTGCTGCATTGTCAGAGCAGTACCGTTGAATGCTCAGAATGTCTGCACTGTTATTGGGTCATTACTGAATCACTGCTAATACTGACACACACATACCATTGTAGCAGCACCAGAAAATACTTCAGTCACCCATGCATTTTTTGCAGACGTACTAGTTTAGGGATGAGTATTTCTGTATGTGTTCGTGCATGAGTGACAGCCATAGCCGGAGAGACATAGAGAATTACATCACAAAAAAATGCTCGTCAGCCAGTTCAACAAGCTGATCAAAAACAAAAGATAGTAGGAACTGCCAATGCTGGAGAATCTGAGATAACAAGGTGTAGAGCTGGATGAATGCAGCAGGCCAAGCAGCATCAGAGGAGCAGGAAAGCTGACGTTTCTGAAATTTCTGAAGAAGGGCCCCGACCCGAAACATCAGCTTCCCTGCTCCTCTGCTACTTGGCCAGCTTGCTGTGTTCCTCCAGCTCTACACCTTGTTATCTTTGATCAAAAACAAGCACTGATTATAATTTGTCTTGCCAGTACTCAGCCTATATTCCTTAAATGCCTTGACATTGCCAGTGAGCATCTAAATACATCTGAATGTTGTCAGAGGTTCTGCCACTACTACTCTTTTGGACAACGAATTCTAGACTTTCCCCCAACCCTCGGTGAAGAGATATTTTCTCACATCCCCTCTAAAACTGCTGCACTTTACTTTTAAATATGCCCCCGTTCATGAACTTTTCTACCAAGGGGAAAAGCCCCTACTTACAGCCCCTGTTCATTTCTCTTGTAAATTATCTATTGTTTTGCTCCAAGGAAAACAACTCCAGTCTAACCAGTCACTCATCATAGGTAAAATCCTCCTGCCCAGGTAACATCCTAGTTAATCTCCTGTGCCCGTTCTTCAGGTCAGTCACATCCATTGCATGATATGGATTCCAAAACTGTATATAATACTCCAGTTGTGGCCTAGCAGATTTTTTTTTGCAGTTCCATTGTAACCTCCCTGCTCCTGTATTCTGTTGTTCAGCTAGGAAAGCCTAGTATATCCTTAACCACTCTGGCTACCTGTCTCACTCTCTTAAGGGACTGGTAGACATTCACATGAAGGGTTCCTCTGGTCTTCAGTGCTCCCCAGTTCACCATGTAATCCCTTACCTTTTTTTTATCATGCCCAAGTGCATTGACTCACATTAGTCTGGATTGAATTCTATTTGTCACTGATCAGCCGTCTAAATTCTCCAGTAATCTACAGCTGTCTCCCTACCTATTTATCAGCTTTATCGTTTCGGGTCTGGTGACCCTTCCTCACAACTAATACACCGAGGAAGGGTCACATGTTAACTCTGTTTTTTACCCTTCACAGATGCTGCCAGACCTGCTGGGCTTTTCCAGCAATTTTGTTCTTGTTTCATCTACTTTCAAGCCTGCTTGACCATGCAGAGCCTCCTCCTTGTCTCTGCTGATTTCTTCAATTATTTCATCCCTCCCCCTGATTCTATACCCACACGGTCCCTCTCACTGGTGAACACTGACATAAAATGTTTATAAAGAACCCGACCCATATCCTCTGGGTCCACACAAACAGTGTGGTTCTTAATGGACTCGACTCTTGTCCAACTTATTCTTTGATCCTTGTAAAGTAAGTTAGACTGTTCCTGCATGTTACTTACCACTATCCTTTCCCATCCCCATTCTGCTCTCCTAATTTCCTTTTCAATATCCCTCTTACATACTCCATATTCAGATAGATTTTCTGCTGTTTAAGCCCTCAGTACCTGCGTAAAATTCTTTTATTCTGTTATTCAATCATGTATATCCCTTGACATCAAAGATTTCTTGGTCCCACCCTTTATCTTTCTTGGAAATTCTTGTTATCTCCATATTTCCTTTTTGAATGTGACTCACTTTACTGACACAGACTTGCTGAAAAGCATGTCTTCAAAACCACTGTGGCCAAATCATATCTGATGTTATTAAAATTGGCCTTCAGTTTATTTAGAACTTCAATTTCAGGCCCATTCTTGACCCATTCCATAACAATCTTGAATCAAACAGAGTTAAGACCGCTGTCTGCAAAATACTGTCCCACAGATATTTCAACCACTTGCTTCATTACCTAAAATTAAGTCCAGGACAGCATCCTGTCTTATGAAGCCTTCTGTGTATTGGCTTAAAATGGTCTCCTGAATCTACCCTAAAAATTCTGTTCTCTCTAAATGTTTCACACAATGACTACCCCAGTTAATTTTGGAAAGGAAGAAATCTCACACTGTCACTATCCTACTCCTTTTACACTCTCTGAAATTTGCCTGCTCTTCTTTTTCCAGCTGATTGTCTTGGGCCCCTAAAGGACACTCTCAACAATGTCATTGTGTCATTTAAAGTTTTAGGAACCCACTAGCATGCCATTCCACTTTACTGCTGTAATTGATTCCCTTATCAGTATTGAGATCTCCTCCACTTTTACCTCCTTCCCAGTAGTTTTACCTGAAGGCCCTGTATCTTGGAATATTGAGTTTCCAATCCTGTCCCCCGCTCTCTCTCTCTCTCTCTCTCTCTCTCTCTCTCTCAACCATGTCTCATGACAACATACTTCAAAGTTTTAATTTGCGCCCTCACCCGTTTGCATTGTTCATCAGGCTCTTTTTTGTATGACAGTAAAAACCATCTAATCTTGCCAATCTCCCTTGTGCCTAAACTGGCCAATATTTCCAAATCCTTGCTGACTCACTCACTCTCTCTCCTAGTTGTTGCTGTGTATCTCCCCGTGCTAATCCATTCCTCAGGATCCCAGCCTGCTACCAAGTTTATATTAACCTTTCCCAATAGCACTCGCAAACCTCCCCACAAGGAAGCTTGTCTAATTAATTCCAATTCAGATCCAACCTATCTGCCTTGTACAGGTCCAACCATCCCCAAAAGGGGACCCATTGTCCCAGAAATCTAATGACCTAAAGATGAAGACAGAACACACCCATCTGTCTAGCCATGCACTCATCTGGATGAACCTGCTATTTCTATGCTCACTAGCACATGGCAGTGGAAGTAATCCAGGGATTAAAACATGTCAAGTCCTTTTATTAGTGTATATCCGAACACCCAAATTCAGCTAGTAGGATCTCATCCTTTTTTGCCCCATTTGGTTGGTACCAACATGCACTACAATCTCTCACTGCTGCCCTCCAATGTAGCTTTTGACAATAGACAATAGTGCAGGAGTAGGCCATTCGGCCCTTCAAGCCAGCCCCACCACAATCAGTATCCTGCTCCTGCCTTATCCCCAGAACCCTTGATTCCACTATCTTTAAGAGCTCTATCTGTCTCTTTCTTGAAACTATCCAGAGACTTGGCCTCCACTGCCTTCTGGGGCAGAGCATTCCATATATCCACCACTCTCTGGGTGAATAAGTTTCTCCTCAACTCTGTTCTAAATGGCCTACCTCTTATTTTTAAACTGTGTCCTCTGGTCCTGGACTCACCCATCAACGGAAACATACTTCCTCCCTCCAGATTGTCCAATCCCTTAATAATCTTATACGTCTCGATCAGATCCCCTCTCATCCTCCTAAACTCAAGTGTATACAAGCCCAGTCGCTCCAATCTTTCAACATATGATAGTCCTGCCATTCCAGGAATTGACCTCGTGAACCTACGCTGCACTCCCTCAATAGCCAGAATGTCCTTCCTCAAATTTGGAGCCAAAACTGCACACAATACTCCAGGTGCGGTCTCACCAGGGCCCTGTACAGCTGCAGAAGGACCTCTTTGCTCCTATACTCAATTCCTCTTGTTATGAAGGCCAGCATGCCATTAGCTTTCTTCACTGCCTGCTGTATCTGCATGCTTGCTTTCATTGACTGATGTACAAGAACACCCAGATCTCGTTGAACTTCCCCTTTACCTAACGACTCCATTTAGATAGTAATCTGCCTTCCTGTTCTTGCCACCAAAGTGGATAACCTCACATTTATCCACATTAAACTGCATCTGCCATGCATCCGTCCACTCACCTAGTCTGTCCAAGTCACCCTGTATTCTCATAATATCTTCCTCACGTTTCACCCTGCCACCCAGCTTTGTGTCATCAGCAAATTTTGCTAATATTACTTTTAATGCCTTCATCCGTATCATTAATGTATATTGTAAATAGCTGCGGTCCCAGCACCGAACCTTGTGGAATGCCACTGGTCTCTGCCTGCCATTCCGAAAGTGACCCGTTTGTCACTACTCTTTGCTTCCTGTCAGCCAGCCAATTTTCAATCCAGTATTTTGTCCCCAATACCATGTGCCCTAATTTTGTTCACCAATCTCCTATGTGGGACATTATCAAAGGCTTTCTGAAAGTCCAGGTACACTATATCCACTGGCTCTCCCTTGTCCATCTTCATAGTTACAGCCTCAAAAAATTCCAAAAGATTAGTCAAGCACGATTTCCCCTTCGTAAATCCATGCTGACTCTGACCTATCCTGTTACTGCTATCCAAATGATTTGTAATTTCATCTTTTATAATTGACTCCAGCATCTTTCCCACCACTGAGGCTAACCGGTCTATAATTCCCTGTTTTCTCTCTCCCTCCTTTCTTGAAAAGTGGGACAACATTAGGCACCCTCCAATCCAGAAGAACTGATCCTGAATCTATAAAACATTGGAAAATAATTACCAATGTGTCCACCATTTGTAGAGCCACCTCCTTAAGTACCTTGGGATGCAGACCATCAGGTCCCGGGGACTTACCAGCCTTCAGACCTAACAATCTATCCAACACCATTTCCTGCCTAATATAAATTCCCTTCAGTCCATCCATTACCCTCGGTCCTTCAGCCACTATAACATCTGGGAGATTGCTTGTGTTTTCCCTAGTGAAGACAGATCCAAAGTACCTATTCAACTCTTCTGCCATTTCCTTGTTCCCCATAATAAGTTCACCTGTTTCTGTCTTCAAGGGCCCAATTTTAGTCTTAAGCTTTTTTTTTCTTTTCACATACCTAAAAAAGCTTTTACTATCCTCCTTTATATTTTTGGCCAGTTTTCCTTCATAGCTCATTTTTTCTCTGTGTATTGCCTTTTTAGTTATCTGCTGTTGCTCTTTAAAAGCTTTCCAGTCCTCCGGATTCCCGCTCATCTTTGCTAATGTTATACTTCTTTTTTATCTTTATACAGTTCTTAACTTCCCTCATCAGCCACAGCCGCTCTGCCTCCCCTTAGGATCTTTCTTCCTTTTGGAATGAACTGATCCTGCACCTTCTGCATTATATCCAGAAATACCTGCCGTTGTTGTTCCACTGCCATCCCTGCGAGGGTATTGAGCCACTGAACGTTGGCCAGCTCCTCCCTCATAGCTCCATAGTTCCCTTTATTCAACTGCAATACTGACATTTCCGATTCTCCCTCTCAAATTGCAGATTAAAACTTATCATATTATGGTCACTATCTCCTAATGGCTCCTTTACTTTGAGGTCCATGATCAAATCCGGCTCTTTGCACAACACCAGATCCAGAATTGTCTCCTCCCTGGTAGGCTCCAGTACCAGCTGCTCCAAGAATCCATCCCGGAGGCACTCCACAAACTCCCTTTCTTGGGGTCCCGTACCATCCTGATTTTCCCAGTCTACCCGCATGTTGAAATCTCCCATAACAACTGTAGTAATACCTTTGCAACAGGCCAATTTTGAAGGCTGTGTACACTCATGTATGAAACCCTCCATTAATCCATGTTCATTCGCTGCCAAGCACTGAATCTCCAGTCTCCCTGGATATAATGTGAGAAGTCTGCAACCACAGCTCATTGTTGGAATCAAGCCTGATTTTACTCTCTCTCACTCTGTCACACTCTTTCTCTGTCTCACTCTCTGTCTTGCTGTCTCTTGTTTTTCCACTCTCGTGAACTGTCTAACTGACGCAAACTCAAACTGACTCTGAATTCATGAACTGAACTCTGTGACATATTGAAAACAGCTTGCAAGCTTGGACCAAGGCATGTTTGACAGTAGCAACCGATATAATATCATACTCCATGAGATTTACAATATTGCCAGATTAATGTGATACACAGTACAAATAAATTCACCAAAGTACGGTATCCTCTTAATCTGAAATTTGTATTCCTGTAATGTCTGTGTGTGTGTGTGTGTGTGTCAACCTGCGAGATGTTGACATCTGAATCAACTCACATTGCACGGTGACGGTTATGGAACTCTCCACTGCTCCATGTTCATTCTCTGCCACACACTGATAGTCTCCAGTCTCCCTGGATGTAATGCGAGGAATCTCCAACCACAGCTCATTGTTGGAACTTGTCCTGTTCATTGTGACATTAAGATGTCTCCACATCAGGTTTGAAGCTGGGAAACTCTCAACAGAGCAGATTAGCACTGCAGAATTCCCCTCAATTATATTGATAGATGAATCTTGAATCATATGAGGAGAAGTAATTGAGAGATTCCGTGGTGCATCTGATAAGAAAGGAAGAGAATATTGTGACAGAACAGTAAATAGCAGGCTGCTATGCAGATATTTTTGTGTTTGATGCCCCTGATTTTCATTAACTTCCCCTCTATGAAAGTTTTTATGTCATATTTATAATGGACATTGACCATAAATTATCATAATATTCTATCACCACCAGAGCTGCTGTCCGTCAGGAAAGAAAAAAGTTATTTCATGTCCCCAGGTTCTTGTCAGCTATTGGATAATATTTAGTCATTGCATTACTAAGTGATATAGTATAACTGCAGACCACATCAGGGCAAAATCTGTCTGCTGCCCAGTACCTTCATGTTAGCACGTAGACAACATTTGATTTGTCGGCTACTTAGTAAGAGAATAAATCTATCAGATGCAATAGTTTTGAATAAACAAATAAGATTTCTGATGCAAAGGTACAGTCTCCAATGTATGCACCACATATATTCTAACATCCAGAATTAAACTGAGTAAATATTGGTAACAGACAAACTGAAATTAAAGACATTCCAGAGCACATTAAATGAAAAATGAGGTGAAGACAGATCTTTGAGCGTACCCCAGATATTAATGACGCTGTGGTTCATCATATCTCAATGTTATATATGGAAGTGGAATTTCTTTCTGACCTACTAGCGGCTTTATTCTGAAACCTAAGTGAATCCCAGGCTTTTTCTGAAGGCTTACTCCAACATTTAGCAACTGGCTCCCTGGACTACTCCTGAGTCCTAACATAGCTACAACAACAAGTTCCCAGGTCTAACCAAATGGGATGATCAAACGGTGGCTGGGACGACTTCATGTGCTGCTGCCACACAGAACGAGTCACTTTCAGTTAGCTTTTCAGCAGCTGTGTGAGCAAACCTCAGCGTTGACAGAGCCTGTCATTTTTTTTAATCTGTCTCACCCCTAGGTTCTATGTTTCTCATTCTCTTTGTATCTCTCTTTCTTCTCCTCATGCCATAATTATCTAACTGACTCAAACACAAACCAACCAAACCCTTGGATTAATTTGAGTGATCTATTTTAAAAATTGGCAACGAGCAGCATGCTTGTACTAATGTGTGGTTGACAGTATTAATGGAATGCAGTGTTCTCTGAATGTTACAATATTCTCAGATTGCTGTTATACACAGCAAATGGATTCAATTGAAAAAAAATACCAAGAACAGATAAATCTACAATTCTCTGTGTGCTGCTTGTTAAATAGTTTCTCGGTACACTGGAGGTTACATTGTCCCAACATAGACTGAGAGCTGGTAACGGGTGAACGTGTATATGTGTGTGTACATCTGACAGATGTTGAAGTCTGTGTGCACTCACATTCCAAAGTGATGGTTATAGAGCCCTCCACTGCTCCATGTGCATTCTCTGCCAAACACTGATAGTCTCCAGTTTCACTGTGTGCAATGTGAGGAATCTCCAACCACAGCTCATTGTTGGAACTTGTTTTGTTCATTGTGGCATTAAGATGTCTCCACATCAGATTAGAAGCTGGGAAACTCTCAACAGAGCAGATTAGCACTGCAGAATTCCCCTCATTTATATTGATTGATGAACCTTGAATTATATGAGGGGAAGTAATTGAGAGATTCTGTGGTGCATCTGAAAGTGAAGGAAGAGAATATTGTGACAGAACAGTGCACAGCATAACTCTGTCTTTTCTGCATTTGGTGCTTCTGATTTTTCATTCACTTTCCAGCTATGTAAGTTTCTACGTGATACTTCTAATGGATATTGCACACGTAAGCTGTCATTATTTTCTCTCACCACCAGAGCTGCTATCCATTGGGAAAGAAAAAAAAGTTATTTTCATGTCCTCAGTATGACCCCAGGTTCTTGTCAGCTATTGGATAATATTTATTCATTGCATTATTAAGTGATACGGTATGACTCCACTCCAGATCAGGCCAAAATCTGTCTGCTGGCCAGTCTGTTCATTTTAGCAAGTAGAAAGCATTTGATTTGTCAGATATTTACTAAGAAAATAAAGCCACGTGATTCAATAGTTTTGAATAAACAGAAATAAGATTTCTGATGCAGAGGGACAGTCTCCAATGTATGTACCACATATATTCTGACATCCAGAATTAAACTGAGATCAATATGACTAACAAATAAACTGTGATTAAAGACATTCTAGAGCACATTTAATGAAAAATGAGGTGAAAACAGATCTTTGAGCAGTACCCCAGATATTAATGACACTGTGGTTCATCATATCTCAATGTTAAATATGGAAGTCGAATTTCTTTCTGACATACCACTGGATTTATTCTGAATGAATAAATGAATTCCAGGCCTTTTTTTTCTAAATCCTTATTCCAACATTTAGCTACTGGCTCCCTGGACTACTTCTGAGTCCTAACATAGCTGCAACGACAAGTTCCTAGGTTGAACGGAATGGGATGTTCAGATGGTGGCTGGGACCTCTTCATGTGCTGCTACCGCACAGAAGGAGTGACCTTCAGTTAGCTTTTCAGCAGCTGTGTGAGCAAACCTGAGCCTACACAGAGCTTGTCGACCCAATTTGGCCACATCATCTTCCAGCTGTTCTCGCTCACCCAGAAGGATTGTCCTATGAAATCCCTGACTCTGGCGAGCATCACACTATCTTAGAGTGGCATTGTCAAAAATCATACGATATCGGGTTATAGTTCAACAGGCTTATTTGAAAACCTATGTTTTCGGAGTCTCTGTCCTTCCTCCGTCATCGGACACAAAATTTATACGCAAAAAATTTATACGCATCATTGATATGAATGTATTGAACAAATCTAAGATGACTGTTAAATCTTTAATCGCTTAGAAAGAAGATGCAGATTTCTGTTCATAAATATGAAAATCCAAGAATTTCTTTCAAGTCACTGCCCTGAGATAACTAAAGGTTTTATTATTATACCAGAGGAAACATCTCAGGTCATGCAATGCATGTTAGATGTGAGGCCTTGTTTAGAATCTGTCTGTATTTTAGCTTGGAGTCAGAGTTGACAGCTGCAGAAATATTTGTCTATCCCTAAAGAATCCCCACCTGGTACTGCACTTCCACTCTTCCCTCACCTCCCCTGTAGATCTGGGCCACCCATGGTATCTTGGCCTTGTGTGCTGCTGTGCTTCTCCAGAGATCTGTCACCAGCATCCAGACAGAAAACCAGCTGCTGTGTGGGACCATGGGGAACTAATGCATTACCTGCCTGTTTCTCTTGGATTGCCAGGTATTCGCACATTCTCTATCTGCCTCACCTGTGGTATGATTATGTGATATAATACTCAAATGCACAACCTTCTTCATTTTCCTGAAGAAGGGTCCAGACCCCAAATGTCAACTTTCTTGCTCCTCTGATACTGCCTGGCCTGGTGTCTTCCTCCAGTTCCACACTGACTGTCTTGTTGGGACTGTTTCAGAGGACTGTTAAGAATCAACTATCTTGCTGTGGGACTGGGGTAACAAGAAGGACAGCCCCAATAAGAACAGCAAATTTCCTTATGTGAAGGTCATTCGTCAACCTGAGGGCTTTGTACAAAAATTGACTGGTTGCATGGCCACAAGATTTTTTTTATTCCACATTTTTGCCATCTGCCACAGGGTTGAACCTGTGTCTCCCAAAGCATGAGCCAGGATGTCTGGATTATTAGACCAGTGACAATATTCACACACCACCATCTCTCCTGCTTCAGTTAGGAGTCCACAACTACACACAGTGCCCCAGATATGTTCAGCACCCTAAACAGTTGTAGAAAACACCTCCCAGACTTTTATTCCCGAATCACATTGCAACAACCATCAACATCCCACTTAGATTCCAAAGCACCTGCTGCAACTCTACAAATGTCTATTTAATGCATGTACCAGGACCCATTTGAGAGAGCATTAGAGGCTCTGAATGACACAGTACTAAATTACAGGGTGTTTAGAGCATTCTAAAGGTCTGAAAAGATGTGAAATTGCTCACACTCTATTGGAATTTGGACAGGGAGAAACTGGGATGTCCAAGCTGTTTGTTACGACACAGGAGTAGGAGATTTCCACCTCAAATCCATGAATGACAGTTATGGTTTGACCAGGTAACATCAGCTCCGTGACTTTCGGTCTCATTCTGACAGACGTATTGCCCTCCGAGTCACTCACTATCCCAACTTGGAAATATATCACCATACCTTCAGTGTTGCCAGTTTCAAAATCCTGGGACTGCCTCCCTTAATTGTGTTACCTATAGCACATGGACTGCAGTAATTCAAGAAGACAGCTCAACACCACCTTCTCAGGGGATAATTGGGGACAGGTAGTAAATACTGGTCCAGCCAGTGCCGTCCACATTATGTTGATGACTACATAGGAGTGATTTTTAATTACAGGATTTGGATAAGAATTTAACTTGGATACAGGTACATGTTTAGCATTCAATAAACTGCACTGGTCCCTGTACTGCAGATGCTTTAATACAGCATTACAATAAAATACAAGAAAGAAATGTATCCTCTGCTCCATGCCAGTGTTTCAGAAATTCAAAACCTTCTCTCACTCCTCCTTATATTCCTCCTATCACTATTTCCATCCATTCCTTTATCCCACATATACAGCCGCCACCACCACTTCAATATATTGACACGATTCACCTTGGCCACTTCTTACATTCTATCGTCCCCCCGCCCCCGATATTTCTGTGGAAGTGAGGCCCACATTCGCGCCACTCCCTATGAGAATGAGTCCCATATTCTCCTTTCTACTCCTTGTGAGAATTAGTCCAACTTTCTCTTAACCACTCCCATGGGAGTGAGAGCTTTATTTCCCCCACTCATGTGGATGTAAGTCCCGCATCCTCCCCAAAAACTCAATGGATGAATGGATACAGTGCAACAATTGCCAGAGAGAAATGTTCCCTCCCAGTTTAGCAGTCAAAGAGATATACAACAATGTAGAATTGATGAGCAGAAACTGACCAGCACATCCATGATGATGGCCTCAACCATGATCTCAGGTTCATGTTACGCTACATATAACCCCACCATACTGATCTATATTTGTAAAACCTTCCTTATTGTCCTGTTCTGACAGCATCACCTTATTATGATCTCACTACCTTAATTAGTTTGTATGGTTTTGGAGTACTTATTACTTTAGTTAGACCGCTGGCATGTGTCTCTTATACCTATTATGTTATTCCAGCCATTTGGTTTGTCACCAGCACCACTTCATTTTTTCTTGTATCTCTCTGCCTCAATTAATTGGATTATTGATCATCCACTTCACCTACTATTCAGCTGTTGACGCTTTCCTCACACTGTTGACACTTTTGATCACCTGCAGAGATTCATTATTCGACACTCCACTCACACCATCTGCCTGAATCTTTTGATTTGTCTGCATATTCATCTCTCTGCCTATAAATTCTGTGCCTATGTGATTTTCTTCACTTCACCTGCTGAAGGGACAGCACTCAGAAAGCTTGAGATTTCAATTGAACCTGCTGGTTTATAACCTGGCATGGTGTGACTTCTGACCTTGTCCACCCCTGTCCGACACGGTGCGAACCACTGGGTCACCGTGTCACTTAAGGCTTTGTAGGCAGAACCTTCCAAAATCTCAGCCATTCCATCTGGAAGCACAAGGACAATTGGAACAGCAGGAGCTACATGTTCCCCAAGATACTCGCCATTCTGTCTTGGTAATATATCACCATTCCTTCAGGAACTCTGGTGTCAAAATCCTGACATTCCCTGCCTAAGGGCTTTGTGGGTCCATCTACAGCATGAGGGCTGCAACGGTTCAAGATGGTGGCTCTGTGCCACCTTCTGAAGGAGCAATTAGGGACAGGGAATAACAGCCGGATTTAGATAGGAATTGAATATACTCACGAGCTGCAGACACTCAATGTTTAACCTGTGCTGGTTCCTGACTCTCAAATTACTTTACAATGAGACCACACAGCAGGAACGCCCCCTCTAATCTGTTTCACACCAGCTCCTTGCATCTCTCGCCCATTCGTGTGCTTCTCCAGCATCCCCTATTTCATCATATCAACACGATTGAATTTGACCACTTCCTGTGGGAGCAAGTCACACATTCCCCCAACTCCTTACGCAGTGAGTCCTACATTACCCCCTGCAAACTCCCGAGGGCAGCAAGTCCCACATTCTCAAGCCACTATCTAGAGGGAAGATGTTTCTCCTGAATTGCCCCATTGGATTTATTTGGGACTGTCTGCTATTGATGACCCTTATTCTGGTCTCCCCCGCTCCCCACAAATGGAACCATCTTCTCTCTGTCTCCTCGAACAACATCCTTTTCAGAATTTTAAAGGTCATCCCCTCAGCTTCCGCTTTTCAAGAGAAAAGAGCCTCAGACTGTTCAGTCTCTCCTGACGGCTGTAACCTGTCAGTTCTGGGATCACCCTTTATAAATCCTTTCCCAATACCTGATTCAATGCAAGATTGACACCATCTCAGTCACAGGCAGCAATAACTTACACTTCACACTCAAGGTGACCGAGTTGAACACTCGATGGTTGGTTTGAGGGTATTCACAAGTACAGCGGACAGTTTGATGGTGGTGTATGTGTGAAGGGTTAAAGGTCAGCACTGTAAAAATCTCGCCCTCGCTCTCTGTGGTGTCACTGACTGAGGAAGATGGCAGCTCACTCCAGGTCAGTTTGGGAGGGTTATCAGGGCAAGTGTGGAGGGCTTTACAGATTATATAAGCTGACGTCCCTTCCCGTAAATCCCTCGGGAGTAACATCTCAGGACGGTCAGGAACATCTGTAAAATGAAAATAGCCAGATGATAGCATTCTTTGGAAATGTATTTGGGTTGATTCTATAGTTTTGTATTGGGATTGGAATCTGGACTCTTAAAAACTCAAGGGCAATAGCCCAATCCAATCCATGCCCAAGCAATCCTGACCACTTCCCATCATTCTGTGAATTTATTTCCCTCAAGTGTCCATCCAGTTTTCTTTTGGAATGATTGATCAAAACATCTTCTACCCCACCTTGCAGACAGCGAGTTCCAGATTACAACTCCTCTTAGAAACTTAGAAAACAGGAGTCAGCCCTTCAAACCTGCCCTACAATTCAGTATGATCATGGCTGATCACTCAGTGATGTGGCAGAAGTGGGAACCAACATAATCGGCACTTATTAGACTCATCTACCAATTTGTCAATAATGCAGTGCTCCCTCAGCATTGACTCTCCGACAGTGCAGCACTCCCTCTGTACTGACCCAACAACAGTATGGCACTCCCTGAGTACTGACCCCTCTGACAGTGTGGCACTATCTCAGCACTGACCCTCTGACAGTGCGGCACTCCCTCATCACTGACCCTCCGACAGTGTGGCACTCCCTCAGTATTGACCCTCCCACAGTGGGGCACATCCTCAGTACTGACCCTCCAACAGTGCAGCAGTCTGGGATCACACCCATTTGAAGTTCATGTTGATACCTCCTGCAGTAAGACCTGAACTCACAACTTTCAGCCTAAGAGGTATGGCCCATATCCCCCTGAACTGATGGACTGTCACATGTTCTGGGACTTACCAAGAACCTTTAGATGGGCTGGTTCTTTGAAGGTGTAAACGTCGAATCCTTCCACATCCACATAAAAATAATAGTTGTCACTGTCTTCAGGCCTGAGGTTGTTAATTTTCAAGGAGCAATCCTTCTGCTCCAAGTCTCCAATTATACCTGTACGTCCAACAAAGGTGGGCATCCCATAATTGGGGTCTTTGCTGTAGACGACAGCGTATTTCCAGTAATACCAGTATTTAAACCAAGCTCCCTGCACGGCCTTGTAAGGGTGCGAAGGAAAGTCAAAGGTACAGGGTAAAACCACACATGAACCACTGATAGCCTTCCGAGCTGCAGTTGTCATGGTCCATTCTTCTGTTGCCACGCCTGAGTGAGAGAGACAGGGAGAGGTACCGGACATTACGGAACCGATTATGATTGTATTTGGAAATAGAATACAGGGTAATCTGGTTGACTGTTTACATGGATAACAGCACATAGTGTGTGTGAACATCTGAATCTGGAGCAGAAGTAGGCCATTCATCCCCTTAATCCTGTTCCACCAATCAATAAGGTCATGTCTGATCAGTTTGTGTTTAGAATTCCACATTCCCATCTCTCCCCAATAGCCATTGATTTCTTGGCTGATCAAAAATCTACCCCCTTCCCCCACTTTAAAAATATTCACTGTTCCCATTTTCACTGCCTTCTGAGGCAGAGAGTCCCAAAGTCACACATGCTCTGTTTTTAAAAGGTGACCTGTAATTTTAACTTCGAGTTAGCTAGTTCTGGACTTGTCCACAAGAGGATACATCATTGACTCTTCCATTTTAAGGGTCTTATAAAGTGAGTGTTTTGAGCTATTTTATTCAGATTTAATTGGCTAAATTAAAGCAGATTAAAGTTTGTCAACACTGCAAGAGATACTTAAAAAATTCAAAACTAAAATGAATAAAATGCAATGCAGTTACTGGGTCACAAAAGCCCCTGATGATTATGACAGACCTTGAGACAAGGTTGAGCAGGTTGGGAGCATAGCTCATTGGGGTTTTGTTGAGACTGGGAAGATCCTGAGATCCAGAGTGCCGCACTGTCGGATGTTCTACTGAGGGAGTGCCGCACTGTCGGAGGGTCAGTGCTAAGGGAGAACCACATTGTTGGAGGGTCAGTGCTCAGGGAGCACCGCTCTGTCAGTGAGTTACTGCTGAGGGAGCGCCACTCTGTCGGAGAGTCAGTGCTGAGGATGTGCCACACTGTCGAAGGGTCAGGGCTGACGGAGTGCCACACTGTGGGAGGATCAGTGATGAGGTAGCTGTCAGTGGGTCAATGCTAAGGGAGCATCGCTCTGTCGGAAGGTCAGTGCTGAGGGAGTGCTGCTGTGTTGGAGGGTCAGTGCTGAGGGAGCACCGCTGTGTTGAAGGGTCAGTGCTGAGGGAACACTGCTCTGTCATAGGATCTGTACTGAGGGAGTACTGCACTGTCAGAGGGCCAGTACTGAGGGACTGTCGCACTGTTGAAGGGTCAGTATTAAGGGAGCGCAACTCTGTCGGAGGGTCAATGCTGAGGGAGCACCACTCTGTTGGAGGGTCAGTGCTGAGGAGCGGCGCTGTATGGGAGGGTCAGTGCTGAAGCAATGCCGCTGTCAGAGGGTCCAATACTGAGGGAGTTGCTCACTGTCGGAGAGGCAGTGCTGACAGAGTGCCATAATGTTGGAAGATCAGTACTGAGGGAGTGCTACACTGTTCGAGGGTCAGTACTGAGGTAATGTTGCACTGTTGGAATTTCATTACCAAGGGAGTGCTGCACTCTCAGATGGCTCACTACTGAGCGAGTGCTAAAGTGTCGAACGGTCAGTACTGAGGAAGTGCCACACTATCAGAGGGTCAGTGCTGAAGGAGAGTCGCACTGTCGGTGGGTCAGTACTGAGGGAGTGCTGCATCATCAGAGGATCAGTAGGAAGGGAGTGCTACACTGTCGGAGGATCTAATGCTGACTGAGTGCTGCAGCGTCAGTTGGTCAGTAGTGAGGGAGTGCTGCACTGTCACAGGGTCATTACCAACAAAATGCTGCATTCTCAGAGGGTAAGTACTGAAGTGCTGCAATGTCGGAGGGTCAGTGTTGAGGGAGTGCTGCCTTGTTGGAGGGTCATTACTGATGGCAGTGCTGCACTGTTGGATGGTCATTACTGAAGTAGTGCTGCATTGTTGAAGGGTCAGTAGTAAGAGAATGCTGCCCTACTAGTAGGTCAATGCTGACGGAGGGATGCACTGTCAGAGCATCAGTACTGAGGGAGTTGCCCACTTCTTGAGGGTCAGTGCTGAAGGAGAGCTGCACTATTGGAGGGTCAGTACTGAGAGTGTGCTATCTACCAATTGGTCAGTACTGAGGAAGGGCTGCACTTGCGATAGGGTTAGGGTTAGGCTTAGGGTTAGACTATCAATTCTGAGAGAGTTGCTCGCTGTCGGAGTGTCAGTGCTGAAGGAGGGCCGAAATGTGGGAGTTTCAGTACTGAGAGACTGCTGTTGGAGGGTCAGTGCTGAGGGAGTGCTGCACTGCCAAAAGGTCGGTACTGAATAACTGCTGCACTGTTGGAATTTCATTACCAAGGGAATGCCGCACTCTCGGACGGCTCAGTACTGAGTGAGTTCTGCAATGTCAAAAGGTCAGTACTGAAGGAGCGCCGCACTGTCAGAGGATCAGTGCTGTAGGAGCGCCGCACTGTCAGTGGGTCAGTACAGAGAGTGCTGCATTGTTGGAGGGTCAGAACTGAGGGAGTGCTGCACCATCAGAACATCAGTGGTAAGGGTGTGTTGCACTGTAAGTGCTGCAATGTCGGACAGTCAGTAGTGAGGGAGTGCTGCTCTGTCAGAGGGTCAATGCTGAGAGAGTGCCGCTGTGTCGGAGGATCAGTAGTGATGGAGTGCTGCACAATCGCAGGGTCAGTGCTGAGGGAGGTTGCATTGTCAGAGCATCAGTACTTGTGGAGTGGTCTACTGTTGAAAGGTCAGTGCTGTAGGAGTGTCACACTTTCAGAAGGTCAGTACTAAGTGAGTGCACACTTTCAGAGCTGCCGTTATTTGTGTGATATGCCAAATTAGCTATGTGCCTCATCATCATTTCCATGTTGATATAAGTAGTAACTGGAAGACTGTTCTTCGATGAGTTTCTCCAGACATGTGTGGAGTTTTAATTTTCCTGATGAGCATGACTCATGAAATCACTAGTTTGAAACATTGGATCGACAGAAAAGGGGTCTTTTAAGGAGATATCATTTTGACTGTTGTTGTGCAGCTGGTGGAATTGAAGGCAATTTCAAAATAGTGATTTTGATGTGCCTGTCAGTGATGGTTTAAATTGAAAAAAATGACAAGTTGCCTCTGATCGAATATTTCAGACAATCTGTCTCCTCTCCACCTATCTTCTCCTTTATCCATCTTCTATTTGCCTCCCCCTTGCTCCCGATTTATTTCAGAATCCCCTTCTCCTCCTCCATTTCTGAAGAAGGGTCTAGACCTGAAACGTCAGCTTTCCTGCTCCACTGATGCTGCTTGGCCTGCTGTGTTCATCCAGTTCTACACCCTGTCACCTCTGATGGATTATTTATTTGTCAACCAATCAGGCCCGTTTTTACCGTATGAAATTTGCTGTTCTTGAATGTGCCCTGATAAGTCTGAGATGAAAAGTTCCAACAAAATGTCTCTCTTTTCCGCCATACAAAATATAGGACTTTGCATTAGTCTGTGTCAAACTACATTTACAGTAATTTCGCCCCATGGAGATGATTAATAGACGCAAAGAATGTTTCAATTTTAATTTTAAAGAACATAAGTTTGCCTCACAAGTCGAGTTTCCTTTTCACTAACACTATGACTGACCACAAACAGAAATGTGCCAATCTGAGGAACATGTGACGGTGATCATCGGAGATCTACATGTTTGTGAATGAGGGAGAAAGGTTCGATAAGTCATTGATAAATCAAGACCACAGATAAAAGGCATCTTGAGGAAGAGTCATATTGGAAATAAAATGATAATTCTGTTTCTCTTACCACAGATATGCCTGGACCTGCTGAGTTTCTTCAGTAATTTCTGTTTATATTTAACAAGGAATATGAGCAGGAGTCTGCCATTTAGCCTCTCCAGCCTGATCCACTAGTTAATAAGTTGATCTGATTGTGAACTGAACTCCACCTTCCTGCCCACCCCTTCTAATGTCTTTATTTATGTCAATAAGAAGTCTCCTCTCAGCATTGAATATACCAAATGACCCATCTGCTTCCATTTTCAGGTGAGATTTCCAAACATTCAAAATTCATCTTCATTTCAGTTTTAATGGCATCTTCACTCCTTCCACCACTGGTGCTCAGAAGCAACAGTGTGTACCATCAGCAAGATGCAAGTTCCCCTCCAAGCCACTCAGCCCCAAGCTGTTTTACATTCACTCTCTGTTTTTTCTGTGTGTGTGTGTGTGTGTGTGTGTGTGTGTGTGTGTGTGTGTGTGTGTGTGTGTGTGTGTGTGTGTGAGAGAGAGAGAGAGAGAGCGAGTGATGGAATGAATCTGTTGAAGACTCTTAAGAAGTTATTGCCCTCAGATTGATAATATAAGAATTGCTTTAGATCCTCATTTTCTAAGGGAATTTTTAGGTCTTCATTGTCTGAGGATGTTTTTTGGAACTCCATTGTCTAAGAGAACTATTTGAATCATCATTGTCTTTGCATCATTGTTGCTTAAGAGATCCCTTTGGATTCCCTTTGTCTGAGGGATTTACTTTTCCGTTTACTTTTCAGTTCCACACTGACTGAGTGGTCTCATTGGATCCTCAGTGTTTAAGGGATTGTATCTGTTCCAAACCTCACATTGCTGTATTGGTGATTCTGATGCAATGTTGGAGACTGAATTGTCCCCAAGCTCAGCATCGACCCTACTCCAGCAGACACTATGAAACAATCAACCAAAGTGCCTCTAGTCTGAGCTCCTCATGTGATGGAGTTTTCTCTGTGTTGGGTGCACAGCTTTCACAGATGGTCTCACAGTCTTTGTCATTCAAACGGAACTTGGCCCCACACACGAGGCTGATACTGGAAGCCAATTGTTTCCTGTCCATCTGGAACAACTCTGACTTCATCAGCAAACTGAACGGTCTCTGGGAAGGAAATCAAATCATTGGATTGCAGAATTGTACATCGCTGATGGAGACCATTCTGTCCATTCTGCTTGGGTCAGCTCTTTGAAAGATCTCTCGAATTAGTCCCCGTGACCTCCTGTTTTCCCCACAGCATGAAAATGTTTCCCTTTGCAATTTTCCTCCAATTCCTGCTTTTCAAATTTCCTCTGCAATCATCTGCAATGAATTGATCTCCTCTGGAGCTGCAATGTTCTCAGAGTCTGTGTAATTTATAAAGTGCAACAGATCAGAGACAATCAGGCTTTCTCTTATCTTGTCTGTCCTAGAGTTGCTGTGGGATATTTGGATTAAAATCAGGAAAAGACATAAACTCCAGGCCACTGCCATCAGAGTCCTGGTGTCTAGATCTACATCACCATCCAGTTGTTATCCAGACTTCTGAAATGTCCCAGTCATCCCACACTCACTGACAGACCTGAGTACCTTATCCATCAACACCTTGGTTTTATGATTCTCTCCATCTGTTTCTAAACCCTCCACTCTCTCTCTCTCTCTCTCTCTCTCTCTCTCTACCTATGTAATCTCCACCAACTCTTGAACCCTCCAAGATCTCTTTGCTCCTCCAATGCTGCTGTCAGACTGGGAGCCAGTGTATGTCAGTGAGCACAGGGTTGTTGGTGAACAGGACATGGTATGAGTTTGTACACTGGCTCACTGCTGAATTAGTTCCAAATCATAGTTCAATAAAAACGATCTATAAAAAAAACTATTAACCATAAATCTGTTCGAGCTGACAATGACATTACCTTGAAGAAGAAACAGCAGGACATAAGATTTCCCAATCATTGTCCACTCCCAGATATTTCATCAGCTTCTGAAAGAAAAGGGAATTAATCAGACCTCACCTTTTTCTGACAGCTGTTGACAGATCAGAACTGTTTTGAGACATTGCCCTCGCAGACTTGAGCCATATTCTCAGATCTTACTTGTGAGTAAAAATGTGTCAAAGACATCAATTGTTGGAATCTGATTTTAAAATTAAGACTACAAGTATTAGGAACAGGAGCAGGTGATTTTCCCCCTCGAGCCTGCTCCGTAATTCAATTCAATCACGGCTGACCCAATATTTCTCAACCACGTTCCTGCGTTTTGTCCATTAACCATGATCCTTTGAATGATCAAGAATATATTTCAGTGTTGAACATACAAGAGGACTCTTCCCCCACAGCTCTCTCTGGCAAAGAGATCCAAAGACTCACAACCCCATAAGAAGGAATTTCTTCTCTCATCAGAGTTTAAGTGTGTGCCCCTTTATTCTGAGACTGTGCCCTCTGTCCCAGACTGTCGCATGAGGTGAAACATATGCCCAGAATTTACCATGTCAAGCCCCTTAACAATCCCATACATTTCAATCAGATCAACTCTCATTCTTCTAAACTCAGATGAGCACAGTCCCAACCTGTTTAGTCGTTGCTCAGAACACAGTCCCTCCACACTGGGAATCTTCCAGGTGAATGTACCTCCAAAGAAAGGATGACATTGGTCATGGAAGTGAATTCTAACCGTTAGGTTCCTTACCCAGGTCCGGCCTGACAGTTTGCCTGGGGAGTAAGTGCTGAGATGCTCTGCTTGGACTGAATGCCACTTTCCTCTGCTGTGTTTTTTTATTAGAAAGGGCTGATACACCAGGTCAAAATGAGGAAGTAGGATACCAGTGATCACTTCCATGATAGTTTGCACTATAAGCAAATTGTTGAACCATCTGACCCAAGCTCAGAGCTGGGCAGCTGTTCACATGGAATACCTGACCTAGCCCCGATGTGGAAATTCAATTGCTACAGCCCCCAGTCCAGAATCTGAATGCATATAATATTCTTTTATAATATCCTTTTATTGTAATGCGTATTCCATTGTAAGAATGGAACTCTTACACAATGAAAAACTTTTACAATGTCTGCGTTTTTATGGCGATATCTTATGTACAAGTACCTAAGTACAATTCTTGGATAGAGCAGAGAAATAGAAACAGTTGTTTAATTTAATTTGGGGTGGCACGGTGGATCAGTGGTTAGCACTGCAGCCTCACAGTGCCAGGGACCCGGGTTCAATTCCAGCCTCAGGTGACTGTCTGTGTGGAGTTTGCACATTCTCCCCGTGTCTGTGTGGGTTTCCTCCGGGTGCTCCGGTTTCCTCCCATAGTACAAAGATTTGCAGACTAGGTGGATCGGCCATTCTAAATTACCCGTAGTGTTCAGGGGTGTGTGGGTTCAGGAGAATGTTAGCGAGTTTTAAGAAGATTTGTAGCTCAGGTTGAGGTTCTGGATGTGAGTTTGCTCGCTGAGCTGGAAGGAGAATGTGTTTGGGTGGGATGCTTCAAGGAGAGGTGTGGACTTGTTGGGCCGAAGGTAATCTAATCTAATCTTATCTAAATTACAGCGTTGAAAATAAGTTAAAAATAGGAGAACATTAAGGGTTAGCATTACAGTATTCTAAGGTAAGTTGTAAGGTAGGGACTGTCCCCTCACAGCAGTCTCCATCCAGGACTCTCTGCCTGTACGTTGCTCCGAGGCTGCTTCCCATGCACTGCTGGAGAGCTTCACCCCCGCGCTGCTCCAGGGCTCATTGCTCACCGTGTTCTGGCGTTCACGGGGCGAGCCTGCAGACCGCCAGCTGCCTGTGCTGGTTCCGCTGTGAGACTCAACCTATGACCGCTTCAGTCTGCCCCAGGACTCGCCCCATGCCCAGTCTGCGACTCCACCCTCCAGAGGGTGGGGGGAGAAACAGAAAACCACAGAGAGGAGAGGGATAAAAAGGGGAAAGATGTAAAGAGACACCAAGCAGAGGAACTCCGACCGAAGTGTCCCACACTACTGCCATCTTGCCACGTAACAGCTTATGAGATCCAAATTAACAATCCACACGGGCTATTTGAATATTTATTCACAAGTTTTATGAGCATCACTGCCTGTCCATAATTGTCCCTGTGAAGCTGCTGACCATGTGCTATAGGTATACCTGCTGGAGATGAAGTTGCAGGATTTCAACAGTGACACTTAAAGAAGAGTGATTTATTTCCAATTCAAAACGGAGAATGATCTATGACCATCAGCAATAGGAACAGGAATAGGCCATTTGGCCCCTTGAGCCTGCTGCACTATTCAAAAAGAACATGGCCGATCACACATTCCGCAGAACCACTTTATTGCCATTTCCCTAAGTGACTTGGTGGGGAACATGCAGGGGATGATGTTCCCGTGTATCTGTTGTCCTGGTCCTTCCAGGTGGAAGTGGCCATGGGTTTCGATGATGCTGTCTAAGGAGCATTGGTGCAGAACTAAGCGGGTGTGAACCAAACAGTGGAAACATTATAATTTTGGAGGGTCAGTACTAAGAGAATGTCTCGCTGCTGGAGGGTCAGTACTGAGGGAGTACCACGTTGACGGAGGGTCAATACTGAGTTAGTGCTGCACTGTCAGAGGGTCAGTACTGAGTTAGTGCTGCACTGAGGGTCAATGCTGAGGGATTACTGCATTGTTGGAGGGTCAGCTCTGAGGGTATACCACACTGTTGGAGGATCAGTATTGAGGGAGTGCTGCACTGTTGGAGGATAACAGTTAAGTCATGACAATTGAGTTACAAATAGAAAACAAATGTATCTGCTTCTACAAGAAAGCTTTTTCAGCATGTTCATGGACGCATGCCAACTGAATGCTATAATCTAAGGAGGGGCAACAATTTTTGTTTTACAGGAGACAAAGGGTGGTATGCAGCAGTCTTAAGACACCAATAAAATACAACACATCGTTTTAGACAGGTAAAAATAAAGTTTACTTTGCAACATTTGAGAAATAGTACAATACCTGTATAACATGAAATCTAACTATATTAAAAAAGATATGATAATCAACTCATAAATGTGATCATGATGCACACATTTCTAAATTTATGCTCACAGACTGTATAGATATGTTGGATAAAGGTACATCTGATTTATCTTCAAAGAGTTTGCAATTCTTCACTTTTGCCAACCTTACCTTGAAATGTTCTGCCGAGAAATTGCATCATGCTATACCTCAATGAATGTTTCCATTTGAATTGAGTACCCTAACCTTCTGGGCCTTCCTTCAGAGTAAATCTAAAATGATACTGCTGCGCTGCTTCACAAGTACAGATCAGCCATTTTTCTCCTTGACAGAGGGCTGCATCAAAATCCTCCCCACCGAGGATCTTCTTTTCTTGCTCAGTTGCATCAAGAAAATGATCTTATGCTTCCTCACCCACTCTCTCTTGCACTGAACTATGAGATACACAGATTCCCGCTGATCTCCTAGAGCTTGATTAGGTTGTCAGGCACCCCGTCAACATCATCAGCTGCCAGACAACTCCTCAAACCTCTTGCCTGAGCTCTAACAAGTGTGATAGCCAGCTGCCTTTGGGCCTTCTTACGGTGTTCCACACACCAGCATTCAATAGTTCATTTGTCATCCCGGACATACAGCTAAATACAATTCATTGTGATGGACTCAATAACTTCCAGCCTCACCGCCTTCCATCTCGAAACTCTCTTTCCAAGACCCGTCCTGAACAGATCAGACAAAAATTTGCAATTAGACCAGCTTCCATTTCTGGGCAAAACGATACATAATTGATGTTTTGGGACATCCCAAAGTAACAAACAGTTGCGACTGACTCTACCCTGAATGCTATATTCCTACAGAATGCTGACCTTCACAGTTCATAGCATGAATGATAAAAATAAATATTCAGCACAACATGCTTAGCCAATTTCAAATTTATTATTTTAATATTTAAACAGCTGATTCCTGGTGTCATGACCTCCTCATGCAATCACTTTAACATTTCAATGACTACTTCATCATTACTTTCATTATTAAACGTGATCGTCGATGAAAGGAACAACATTGCTTGTCCATTCAGAGTTGCTCATAAGAATGATATTAGTGAACAAGCTTCTTTAACCAGTGCAGTCTCTGTAAGGTGGATACTACTTTCAGTATCTGAACAAACAACACCGACTTTCAGTACATTCCCCTCAAATTTCCAATCGTTCTATTTTCCCTGTGCCCTTTCACACTGCTTATATATCAGTGTGTATGCGCTTGTTTATGCACATGCGCATTACAGAACTTGGAAATCTGTTTAATTTTGTTTTAAGCGCAAATAAAGTCAGTGTTGTCATTCGGATAAACTCAAGGAGATCTGTGTGACATGTGCTTCAAGACTTTAATGCCTATTGAAGTGCAAAGGCCTTTAAATGCCTTTAATGAAAAATGCAAACTCTGTTTTGTGATCAGAGAAATGTTCTCATTCCTGCAGATTTGGAAGTAACAGTACTCCCCATGACAAGTGCTCCTATTTTTCAAGAGGTATCAAGCAGAATAGGTAAAGGTGAAACACTGAATGGAATATATTTAGATTTTCAGAAGCCACGTAGCAAATTATCACATTCAGCCACTTAAAAGGATAAGAGCCTATGTATTGGTGGTTGTACATGAACTTGGATAGAAGACAAAAGGTTGGAATAGTGGGTCCATTTTCAGGATGGCAACCTACAATGACTGTATTTGACAAGAGTCCATGCTGAAGACATAATTTTGTTAGTATATATTAATGACATGGATGAAGAAAGCGAAAATATATGAACAGAGACATTTTAGAACATAGAACATTACAGCACAGTGCAGTCCCTTCGGCCCTTGATGTTGTGCTGACCTGTCATACCAAGCTAAAGCTCATCTAACCTACACTATTCCATGTACATCCATATGCTTCTCCAATGACGACTTAAATGTACCTAAAGTTGGCGAATCTACTACCATTGCAGGCAAAGCGTTCCATACCCTAACTACTCTCTGAGTAAAGAAACTACCTCTGACATCTGTCCTATATCTTTCACCCCTCAATTTAAAGCTATGCCCCCTTGTGCTTGCCGTCACCATCCTAGGAAAAAGGCTCTTCCTATCCACCCTATCTAACCCTTTGATTATCTTATAGGTCTCAATTAAGTCACCTCTCAACCTTCTTCTCTCTAACGAAAACAGCCTCAAGCCCCTCAGCCTTTCCTCGTAAGACCTTCCCTCCATACCAGGCAACATCCTAGTAAATCTCCTCTGCACCCTTTCCAAAGCTTCCACATCCTTCTTATAATGCGGTGACCAGAACTGTAAGCAATACTCCAAGTGCGGCCACACCAGAGTTTTGTACAGCTGCAGCATAACCTCTTGGTTCCGGAACTCGATCCCTCTATTAATAAAAGCTAAAACACTGTATGCCTTCCTAACAGCCCTGTCAACCTGGGTGGCAACTTTCAAGGATCTGTGTACATGGATACCGAGATCTCTCTGCTCATCTGCACTGCTAAGAATCTTACCATTAGCCCAGGACTTTGCCTTCTGGTTACTCCTACCAAAGTGCATCACCTCACACTTGTCTGCATTAAACCCCATTTGCCACCTCTCAGCCCAGCTCTGCAGCTTTTCTATGTATTTATCTATGTTATTTTCAGTTTCAACAAAGCAGTTTTCTCACTCCTACAGATTTTGTTGTACGGATATTCCCCCATGGAAAATTCTATTTCTTTACAGAACCTCTGGTTGAATTCAATCATCTGTTTTCTCCCTTAGGATCAATAACCATCATTTCCACCACCTCCAGTGAGATGTCACTACCAAACACATATTCCTGTCCCCTCCCTTGTCAACCTTCTTCAGGGACTGTTCCCTCTGGGACACCCTGGTCCACTCTCCTTTCACTCCCAACACCTCGCCACAGCCTCACAGCACCTTCCCCTGCAACTGCTGAAGCTTGAACACCTATTTGCTTCCTTCCTCCCTCAGTATCCAAGGATCCAAACTCACCTTCCAATTGAAGCAGCACTTTACACTGAACGTCACATGATCTAGTCCACTACATTCACTGCTCACAATGTCTCCTTTGCATTGAAGAAACAAAACATAAACTGGGTGACTGCTTTGCAGAACACTTGTATTCTGTTTGTAAAAAAAGACCCTGAACCTCCAGTTGCTTGCCACTTCAACATAACACCCGGTTCTCTGGCCAACACCTCTGGATACTTTCAAGAAAGGGATGGACAGAGCTCTTAAAGATAGTGAAATCAAGGGTTGTGGGGATAAGGCAGGAACAGGATACTGATTGTGGATTATCACCCATGATCATAATGAATGGTGGTGCTGGCTCGAAGGGCCGAATGGCCCACTCCTGCACCTATTGTCTATTGTCTATTGTCTGTCTCGGACTTAACAGAGAACATAGACTATTACAGCACAGTACAGGCCCTTCAGCCATCGATGTTGTGCCGACCTGTCATACCGATCTCAAGCCCATCTAACCTACACTATTCCATGTACGTCCATATGCTTCTCCAATGACGACTTAAATGTACCTAAAGTTGGCGAATCTACTCCCGTTGCAGGCAAAGCGTTCCATTCCCTTACTACTCTCTGAGTAAAGAAACTACCTCTGACATCTGTCCTATATCTTTCACCCCTCAATTTCAAGCTATGCCCCCTCGTGCTCGCCGTCACCATCCTAGGAGAAAGACTCTCCCTATCCACCCTATCTAACGCTCTGATTATTTTATATGTTTCAATTAAGTCACCTCTCAACCTTCTTCTCTCTAATGAAAACAGCCTCAAGTCCCTCAGCCTTTCCTCGTAAGACCTTCCCTCCATACCAGGCAACATCCTAGTAAATCTCCTCTGCACCCTTTCCAAAACTTCCACATCCTTCTCATTATGCAGTGAGCAGAACTGTACACAATACCCCAAGTGCGGCCGCACCAGAGTTTTGTACAGCTTCACCATAACCTCTTGGTTCTGGAACTCGATCCCTCTATTAATAAAAGCTAAAACACTGTATGCCTTCTTAAAAGCCCTGTCAACCTGGGTGGCAACTTTCAAGGATCTGTGTACATGGACACCGAGATCTCTCTGCTCATCTTCACTACTAAGAATCTTACCATTAGCCCAGGACTTTGCCTTCTGGTTACTCCTACCAAAGTGCATCACCTCACACTTGTCTGCATTAAACTCCATTTGCCACCTCTCAGTGTTTCAGTGAAGCTCAGCACAACTGGAGGAACAACACCTCATTTTCTGCCTTATGACCCTGCAACCTTCTGGACTCAATATTGATTGCAATAACATTAGGTCTTGAGCTCTCCCATGTCCTTACCGCAACCCCTACAACCAGGCCTTGTTATCACATAGCCTGCCATTACACACTACCCACTGTGAACCACTAACAGTTCACATTAACAGCTATTCGCCTTCCTAGTCAGATTATTATCTATATTATCTACACCCTTGTCTGTCTGACTTCTTTTCTCTCTTTGGGCTCTATCCTCACCTATGGTTTATTCCATAGCCCCTCCCACCATCCTGTCTTCTGCATATAAACTGACATTTTCCTAGCTACCGTTGGTTCTGAGGAAGGGTCACTGAACCCAAAATATTAACTCTGATTTCTCTCCACAGATGCTGCCAGACCTGCTTTTCCAGTAATTTCTACTTTTGTCTCTTGTTCTCACTTACTTGCAGTATTTCTCATTATGTCCTCGTTATACTTTTGCCGAGTTTACTGACATTGTACAAAGTAGCATTTTCTATCAATGCATTCACACTGTACATCTCTCAAGGTCTTCAACTTCATGGACTATCTTTGTGAAAATGTGAAGCAGGCTTGAGAGAAATGGGGGTAGCTGTTTTGCTCTGAAACACTGATGAATTCATTCATCTAACACGGGGATGATGATAGAAAATTGTATGCATCTTTTGCAATACAATACATGGACTCCAAGAGGAGTTGGTCCCAGATAACAGGTCATCATTCCTCAGCAGGGAATTTGAGTATTTCCTAAAGTTTAATGGTATTCAACATATAAGGACAGCTCTAAACCATGCGTCATCCAATGGTCTGGCAGAAACAGCAGTCCAAACTTTGAAGGCAGATTTAAAGAAACAATTTACAGTTTCACAAGACACCAAACTGTCCTACTTCCTATTTGTTTATAGGATCAACATCCCCACCCCCCCAACCCAAGCAACTACAGGAATAGCTCCAGCAGAGTTAATGGGGAGAAGACTCTGCACCAGGTTAAATATGATCTTCTTGGACCTGGGGTGGGGAGAGTGCGAAAGGGCTTCAGAAACACCAATGGCAGACACAAGACTCCATTAAGTGAGAGAGATAGTTTAGTTCAGGGGATAAAGCTTGGTGTAGAAACGACAGGAATAGCCCCGCATGGGTAACAGACATGGTCAGTGTGAGGACAGGCTGATGATATTTAAAGTTCAGCTAGGTGTGATGGCCCTGAAAAAGCATGTGGACCATATGAAAGCCGCAAACGCACAAACAGCGCAGTAGCAAAGTGTGCCAAGCAACTCAGCGGCCTTTCTGACTGTTCCAGAACCCTTGGGGTCTTGTCCTTCACTAAGCATTGAATTTACCTGAGAACCAGAGCTGAGCATAGCAGATGTCTCAATGTCTTTGCCACCTGAAAAAAATGGATTTCTTCCAAGTCGCTCCTGATGCAAGAAGTGAGCTACAGTGCCCGATGTATCTGTCTATACCCTGCAGCAGTTGATTGGCAGCACAGTGGCTCAGTATTTAGTACTGCTGCCTCACAGCGCCAGGGACCCGGCTTTAGTTCCACGTTCAGGAGACTGTCTATATGGAGTTTACACATTCTCCCTATGTCCGCGTGGGTTTCTGCTGGGTGTTCAGGCTTTCTCCCGCAGTCCAAAGATATGCCAAGTCGGTGGATTAGCCATGCTAAATTGCCCGTAGTGCCCAGGGCTGTGTAAGTTAAGCGTGTTAGACATGAAAAATGCAGGCTTACAGGGAAAGTGTAGGGGGGAATGGGTCTGGGTGGGATTCTCTTTGGAGGGATGGTGTGGGCTTGTTTCCAAATGGCCTGTTTCCACACTGTAGGGATTCTGTCGTGTTGCTGTACCGCTGTGTTTGGCATTATCAGCAAATTTTGTAAGGCATTATTTCTAATTTTACTTGAGGATTTAAAATCTGATTGAAGGCTTTAACAGGAAAAGACAGGGTAGGTAATGATAGTCTATTTCCACTACTTTGAGATTCTCCAACTAGGGGCCACAATCTCAGAATTAGGGCCAGAACATTCAGGAGAGATGTTAGAAAGCGCTTCTAGGCACAATGTGTGGGATATGTTTGGAACTCTCTTCCACAAATGGCAGATGATGCAGGATCAGTTGTTTGTTTTACATCTGAGAGAGATACCTAAAGCAAAGGTGTCAAGGGACTGGGGTCAAATGCCATAGGGATGTGGAGTTAGACAACAGATCAGCCATGATCTCATTGGATACCAAAATGGGATTGAGTGGCTTACTCCTACTCCTGTGTTTAACACATGGACGAAGAAGGAAACATGTCTGGTGTTAGTGAAGACAGAAATGTCTTGGGAACTCATCCATCCTCCATACCTTCATATCAGCCACAGTAATCCTGCACATGGTCTGTAACTTCACAGGGTTGGAGAATCAAAGCTCATATGTTAACAGGGGAGAACTGCAGCAACAGAGTGAAATGCATCTGCTTATGTCATCAGATTCATTATAAACTACAGAGAAACCAGTAATATTCACAATGTAACGCGCAGAAATGAACATTGTAAATACATTGATGTAAAACTGTGAGTGAAACCATTCCTGTAAGAGCACAACGTTTGAGTTTGTTCCCAAGAGATGTTTAAATAGAAAAATATCCTCAACATTGTAGTGTTTACTTTGCAGTCAGCAAATTACGACATTAACTCAGAGCTGTTTGTTCAAGTGAATGTAATTTATAACAATGCTCAGAGATATATCCATATCAGTGAAGAGCTATTCTCTGTATAAGTCAGGACCCATTATAAACAATTGAAATCGAGTGCATGCCAATGCAGTGGGCTGCTGGCACACAGAAGCTGCTTCTCACAGGAATGGGAGATTTTGTCATCATTTGGATACAAGCTATTTACTTCCCTGTGTGTGCAGCTGTTGGAATTACTGGTAAGTTGTTATCACAATTGGCACTGTTTTATGTCAGTGTCATTTTGTTTTGCTGCTGTGCTTGGTATTATTTCAGACTTTTTTTTTTCATTGTTACTGCTGTGGAATCCCCTTTTCCGTCCTTGCAGGATCTGCCTCACAATAGTGATGATTATTGTTGATCTGATCATGGAACAGTTACTTACTGGGTTATTCTTGCCTGGACGAATTAGAATCACATCTCTGTGCCAAGGGGAGAAACAAGACCATCAGAAGCTGTTGAGCCTTCAGACTATAAGCTGGCCTCATTCTTGATCGTTCATCCCTGTCTCTATTTTTGTTTTATGCTCTTGCCTTCAGCCAGAGCTGACCTTTATTCTTGCACCAACTCTGGACCAAAATCTTTATTCTTCATCACTCATTTGTTTTGTGACTACTTCGACCTTGATTTTGGTGATGTTCTACCACTTTGCATCACATCTGCTGGAATTATATCACCTATAAATGGCAGTGCTGCTATTGTGTATCATTTATCAATCAATGACGCCATCTAGCATTACACTTTATAACTACAGGAGAAGGAATTTCCAGTCTTCTGAGATGGATCTGGAAGAGACGTTCATATATGTTCAATCCCATGTTGTAGATGATAGCAGGCAACAGTATCAGTGAATAAGTGGAATCTTGGGTGATGTCTAGCAACATTCAAGTATTCACAGAGGCTGTAACTTTGAACAAACTGACCATGAGATTAGAATCAATGATCACAGAGCTGGTGAACAGAGGCAAACACAGGATATTAACAACAATATAACAAAGTGTGAAGTTGGATGAACACAGCAGGCCAAGCAGCATCTCAGGAGCATAAAAGCTGACGTTTCGGGCCTAGACCCTTCATCAGCTCTCTGATGAAGGGTCTAGGCCCAAAATGTCAGCTTTTGTGCTCCTGAGATGCTGCTTGACCTGCTGTGTTCATCCAGCTTCACACTTCGTTATCTTGGATTCTCCAGCATCTGCAGTTCCCATTATCACTATCACATATTAACAACAATATTGATTTGTACATAGTCAGAAGGAAGCAATTAGTGACAGTGCAAAAAGGCTACAGTAAGGCATGACAGAGAAATAGTTACGAAATGTTAATGATAAGGGAGGGTCGGGTGAGAAAGCAGATGCAAAGAATGAGAGAGTTCTATCAGTATTACTAATGAGACAAAATTCTGCTGAGCATGCAAAGATCGTTTGGGAATTTTAATTTAAAGTAGTGGTGAAATAAATTTGTGATCTCTGTTCTGAGAAACAATTTTCTTTAAAGGTTAGAGTGTAGTTTGGAAAAGTGAAATAAATATATTATTTCCAATGGCATTAGGACTTAGGCTGAGTGTCTCACAAGACACAATGAAGTCAATTGCCGAAGTATTTGAAGGGTCCCAACCTGAAATGTCAACTTTCCTGCTCCTCTGATGCTGCCTGGCCTGCTGCGTTCCTTCAGCTCCACACTGTGTTATCTCTGACTCCAGAATCTGCAGCACTTACTATATCAAAGTATTTACTGTGCTGATTTTTATGGCTTTGGGGTTTGTTAGCTCAGTTGGCGAGATACTTGGTTTGCAATGCAAGTGATGCAAATAGCCTGAGTTCAACTCACACGCTGGCTGAGGTTACGGTGTAAGATTCTCCTTCTAAACTTCTCCCTTCACCTGAGGTGTGGTGACTCTCAGGTTAAACCACCACAAGTCATTTCTGTCAAATGAAAGAGCAGTCCCATAATCTGGTAGGATTATGATTACTTTGCATTTCTATCACAAGTAGAAAAAAACAAATAGTTGGGGTCCATAGTAGACTGATTTCAGCAGAGTATGATTTCCGTTAGAAGCATTGTTTCATCCGAGAAGAAAATAAATGTATTAACTTGTACACTCTCCAAGTTCAGAGAGTTTGTAGGAGTGGCTTTCAGAACTGGAACCCCAGAACTGGAAAGAAATCTCCAGACCAACTGTTAAGAAAGTTAAAGTTAGAAATAGATATCACTGGGACTGAATGTTTGTTAAGGATATTGCTGAGAAACTATTGTTTTTTGCTGTTTATGTTGCAATATACATATGTTTGTTACTTTCCTGTATGTGATGCCTTGATAAAGAACTGCAATCTCAAAATGAAATTTTGTCTAACTAAGGATCACAGTAAAATAGCTCCGAAAATAAAACTTGTGATCCATCAAACCATGTTACACTTTCAAATTTTTATGTCCAGTATTACAATAAGCAAGAATTACGACCAAACGAAATTGTAAAATTTCCAGTGCATTTATAATTAAGGAAAAGTGTAATGGTAAGAGAATGAAGAGGTTTTCAAAATTTAAGATATTTATTATGTTTGAATATATTATTGAATGTATTTCATTATCACGATGTGATATGCTTTGGAGGGGCTCCTTTGATTTGTTTATTGTATAAATTATGAGGTTATTCTACTTTTAAAGCAATGGATTCAACAAAGAGTGTTTATTTAATTTACGCAATTTAACTTAAATTTTAAAAGGCTGTCCAGTGCAAATGGATCAAAAACTTGGATGTGTCCAAAGAGGTCTTCTGCAATGGTGATGAACTCAAACAAAATCTGGTTATATTAGAGTACAGTCTCTCAAAAACAGTTGAGTCTCAGCCACACTTTTAAACTGTACTCAATCTTCTGTGGTTGTTTCTTCAGTTTGGATACTTTCCCGAATCATCTACTCTTGCTTTCCACCAGCTTCTCCAGATCATCTTTTTTCTTGTCTCCCTCACATTTGCACTCACTGGCTCAGTTTAAGGCTGCCTATTCCAACACCAAAACCTCAAACTCATTCCTATTTCTCTCAGAATTTCACATTTTTTGTCTTTACCCAGGCTTTGGCTTTGTTCTTAACCCAGAACAAAAAAAAAGTGATTCTCAAAATCCCCAAATGACCTACATCATCATTCTAGATATTAATCTGATATTATAATAGCAGATTCCCATTCAATAAAGCTCATGACACCTTTTTCCTGCAGCACCTTCTCTCAATATTTTTCTTGGATCCAGTGCACACTTCATTCAATTTTTGTACTGATTTCTCAATTCACAATTATTTTCAACAATTTCTCCGTGGCAAAGAGCTGTCCAGATCAATAAACAGGTTTTTACTAAGCTAAAAAAAATAAAGAAAATCAGATGCGGACAATAAGAAATAAAATCAGAAAGTGCTGGGAAAACTCAAAATCATCAGGCACCATGAAGCCACTTACAGAGAATGTCCAAAATGAAATTAAAAGCCTATCCTCCCCCCTCTCAACACACAGAATAGAAATGCAAATCAAACATAAGCCCTACACATCAGAATCCACCTTCCCAAATGACAATCAGATATTGTGAAGCTTCATCATAATTGCTTCACTTAGTATCTGTAAAATTATACACAATTCGTAAGCTTCGTACAATCTCTGACCGCATGAAAAAGATGCAGCATTTGGAAAGCATATTCAGAATGAACAACAAAGTTGAGCATTGTCATTTTCTCTTCATTATTACTAAATCATAATGACTACACACATCTCTAACACCCTGTCCCTGTTTTTCTCTCTCACTTTGGGTGGAATCTGATGTCTTCATATTCTTTGGTCTCACCCCTGTGCACAGCCCTGTCTCTGCCGGGTGGCTTTGATATGTTGATGTTGACATAGAGAAGGTCTTTAGTTCTGTCTTGCTGTCCAGCATCTCTTCCCACTGGACTCTCAAAGACATCCTGGGGAAGCTGGTGTCTCCCCATCTCTAGTTGTGTCCCTGGTTGTGTTCTAAGGGTCAGTAACCATCATGTTCTCCTGCGAACCCTACAGAGAAATGGAAACAGAAGACCTTCACCGCATTATAAGAAGGATGTGGAAGCTTTGGAAAGGGTGCAGAGGAGATTTACCAGGATGTTTCCTGATATGGAGGGAAGGTCTTACGAGGAAAGGCTGAGGGACTTGAGGCTGTTTTCATTGGAGAGAAGAAGGTTGAGAGGTGACTTAATTGAAACATATAAAATAATCAGAGCGTTAGATAGGGTGGATAGGGAGAACCTTTTTCCTCGGATGGTGACGGCGAGCACGAGGGGGCATAGCTTTAAATTGAGGGGTGAAAGATATAGGACAGATGTCAGAGGTAGTTTCTATACTCAGAGAGTAGTAAGGGAATGGAACGCTTTGCCTGCAACGGTAGTAGATTCGCCAACTTTAGGTACATTTAAGGCATCATTGGATAAGCATATGGACGTACATGGAATAGTGTAGGTTAGATGGGCTTGAGATCGGTATGACAGGTCGGCACAACATCGACGGCCGAAGGGCCTGTAATGTGCTGTAATGTTCTATGTTCATTTACTGGCACAGTAAACATAGCTTTGAATTATTGTACAGGCTCGTGAGAGGCAGCCCTGGTTCAGAGGTTTAACCAGGGCTTTAACCTCCTTCAACCCTTTCTCTCCCTGTTTTTCTCTGTCAATCCCTGTTTCATTTCTCTCTCCACCTCCGAGTTTCTACACTTTCTCACTTCAGTGTTAATGTCATAGTTTGAGTATCAAATTTGGAGATGTGTTGAGCGAGTGCAGCAGTGTCGGAGCGTCAGAACTGAGGCTGTGCCACACAGTCGTGGCGTCAGTACTGACAAAGTGCCGCTGTTAGAGGGTCACACTGCGGGAGCACCACACTATCAGATTCAGTGCTGAGGGTGTACTTCACTGTCCGAGAGTCAGCATTGAGGTTGCGCGCACTGTGGGAGAGTCAGTAGTGCGACAGTGCCAAACTGTCAGTGGGCCGGTACTGAGGGAGGACCACACAATCAGAGGTTGAGTGCTGAGGGTGTACCATCCCTGTCAGTGTCAGTACTGAGGGTGGGCCACAGTGTGGCAGAGTCAGTGCTGAGGGAGTATTGTACTATTGGTGTATCAGCACACCTTCTGAGAGTCTGGTACTCCCTCACTTCTGATGTTCTGATAGTGTGGCACACCCTGCTTACTGGTCTCTGATAATGTGCTCTCACTCCGTATTAACCCTCTGACAGTGAGTTACTGCCTCAGTACTGACCCTCTGTTAGTGCAACACTTCAATAGCACTGACACACTGATAGTGTTGGAGTGCCTCAGCACTGCCCCTCTGATACTGCAGCGCTCCTTCCTTCAGTACAGACCGTTTGAATGCGCGGCACACCCTCAGTACTGACTCTGATAGGGTGTTGGTACCTCTGGCAGTCTGACACTGCCTCAGCCTTCCGACAGTGTGGAACTCCCTCAGCAGTGACCCGTCAACTGTGCAGCACACCCTCAGTGCTGACCATCTGAGAATGCTGAACTCCTATAACACTGACCTACCCCCCCCCCCCCCCCCCTAAGCTGCAGCACCCCTTCAGCACTGGCCATCTGATACCCTCGCACTGTCTCAGTACAGACCATCTGACATGTTGCTCACCCTCAGCACTGAATATCTTGCAGCGTTGCACTCCATCAGTAGTGACCCTCCAACAGAGTGGCACACAGTACTGAGGGAGAGCCGCACAGTCAGAGGGTCCATACTAAGACAGTGCCACAGTATTGGAGGTTCAGAGCGACGGGAATACCGCACTTTCGGAGTGTCTCTACTGAGGGAGTGTCACACTGTCAGATTGTCGCTGATGAGGGAGGGCCATACTGTTAGTGTCAATCCTGAGGGTGTGCCACACATTGTTAAAGGTTTCAGAACTGAGGGAGTGCTGCACTTTCAGACTTTCTGTACTGAGAGAGTGCCGCGCTGTTAGAGGGTCAGCGCTGAGGAACTGCCTCTCCTTCAGATGGTCTGTGCTGAGGGAGTACAACTCTTTTGGAGGGATTGTCATGCGGCAGTGCCAGACTGTGAGACAGACAGTACTGAGGGTGTAGTGCATTGTCGAACGGTCAGTATTGAGGGAGAGCCACACGATCAGCAGTCAGTGCTGAAAGAGCGCCACTCTGTTGGAGGGTAACTACTGAGGGAGAGCAACGCTGCCAGACATTCCGTGCTGAGGGTGTGCAACACGTCTGATGGCCCGTACTGAGAGAGTTCGAGTGTATCAGATGGTCAGCACTCAGGCTGTGCTGAACAGTTGACGGGTCACTACTGAGTGAATTCCAAACTGTCGCAATGTCTTTACTGAGGCAGTGCCACACTTTTGGAGGGTCAGCCCTAAGGGTGCGCTGCACTATCAGAGAGTCAGTACTGAAGGTGCGCCGCACTTTCAAACGGCCTGTACTGAAGGAGTGCTGCATTATTAGAATGCCAGTGCTGAAGCACTGCAACACTATCAGTGGGTCACTGCTGAGGAGGTGTTGCACTGTCAGAGGGTCAGTACTGAGGCAGTAACTCACTGTCAGAGGGTCACTATAGAGGGAGAGCATATTATCTGTGGACCAGTAATCGGGGTGCGCCGCGCTACAGAGGTTCTGAAGTGAGGGAGTACCATACTCTCAGAAGGTGTGCTGAGGGCATACCACAGTTTCGGAGGGTCAGTGCTGACGGAGTGCAACAGTATCAGATGGTTAGTATTGAGGGTGTGCTGCACTGTTGGAGGGTGAGTGCTGAGGGAATGCTGTTGTCAGAAGGTCAGAAGTGAGGTGCTGACCCTCTGTTAGAGGTTACATTACTGAGGGATTACCACACAGTCGGCAGGTCAGTACTGGGAGAGTGCCGCACAATCAGAGGGTCCATACTGAAAGAGTGCCACATTATTAGAGGATCAATGCGAAGGGAATATCGCACCTTCGGAGTGTCACTACTGAGGGAGTGTCACACTGTCAGAGTGTCACTAATGAGGGAGTGCCATACTGTTCGTGTCTGTACTGAGAGTGTGCTGCACAATCAGAGGGTCAGCACTGAGGAACCGTCTCGCCTTCAGATGGTCTGTGCTTTGGGAGTGCTACTCTTTTGGAGGGTTTGTAATGAGGCAGTGCCAAACTCTTAGAGCGCCAGTAGTGAGGGTTGTCTGCATTGTCAATGGGTCAGTAGTGAGGTAGCGTGACACGGTCAGCAGTCAGTGCTGAGGGAGTGCCACTCTGTTGGAGTGTATCTACTGAGGGAGAGCAACGCTATCAGACATTCAGTGCTGAGCGTGTGCAACATGTCGATGGTCTGTACTGAGAGAGTTCGAGGGTCGGTGCTGAGGTGGTACCGTAGCTTCGGTCGGTCAGTGCTATGGGAGTTCAACATTCTCAGATGGTCAGTACTGAGGGTGTGCTGCAGTCGGCGGGTCAGTTCTGAGGGTCAGTACTGTGGCACTGTCTCAGTACAGGCCCTCGAAAAGTGACCTTTCTGACTCTCAGGCTGTACAACTGTACAAGATTGCTATGTTCGAAAAACAGTCCACTTTCCCAAGTGGATCGTGACATTGTGTGCTGAGACAAACTAAATGAGTTGGCCAGAGTCAGCCTGGTGTGTGAAAGAGAAGTCATGTTGGCCAATATTATTCTGGTTGCCCTATCATAGGATGGATGGAATAAAATTGGAAAGAATGCATAAAAGATTTCCAAGGATGTTATCGAGACTGGTCACGAGCAGAGACTGAATAGCCTGGGACCTTTTATTCCCTGGACTATAGAAGGGATGGCCTTTCAGAGGTTTACAAAATCATGAGGGACATAGATAAGGTGAATAGTTAAGGTCGTTTCCCCAGGACAGGCGAGTCCAAAATTGGAGGCCACAGGTTTAAGGTGAGAGGGGAAAGAGATCAAAGGGACTTGAGGGGCAACTTTTTCAAGCAGAGGGTGGTGCATGTATGGAATGAGCTGCCAGTGGACATTTAAAAGACATTTGGATAGGTACATGTATAGGAAAGGTTCAGAGGGATATGGGCCAAATGCAGGCAAATGGGACTAGTTCAATGGATCCATTGAGCTGAGAGACCTATTTCCATACAATATTCTCCATGATCCTATATTGCAGTTCTTTCAAGGAACAAAATGTGTGATGGATAAAGAGAATCCTTCAGGCAAACTGTACTTGGATTTACAGAAGATATTTGGCAATGTGCCACTTGAAAAGTCATTGCAAATAACAGAATTGTATTGTACAGGGAGTAAACATAAGCATGGAGGGACAATTGGCTAGAGCAGAAAACAGAGAGTTTGCGTAATAGTTGTTCTTCTGAATGGCAGCAAGTGAGAAGTGGGGTCCAACAGGGATGTGTGCTGAGGCACCAGCTTATTATATTTGCCATCAATGACGTAGATGAGGGCAAAGTGGCAACATTTCCAGGTTACACAAAGATAGGTAGGATTGTATATTGTGAAGAAGACATAACGAAGACACAGACTATGATAGAAAGGTTGAGTGAAAATAGCAGAAGAATCCAACAGGATTTGGAAAAAAACAGAGATAAAAATGAGGTGTATTGAAATGGAGAATGACTGTCAAATCTTAGGAAGAAACTGATCTAGATGCCCATCATCATGTGTCACAACATGTTAGTTTGTAAGTACAGCAAGCAATTGGCAGTGTCGATTGAATGCAATCCTTTACTATGAGAGGAATTGAACATAAAAGTAAGGACGTGATTCTTCAGTTATTCAGGGCATTGGTGAGAGCACAACTTGAATAAGCTTTGCAGTTTGGTCTCCTTATTTATGGAAGAACATACATTGGAAGCAGTTCAAAGGAAGTTTTCTTGATTGATTCCTGGAATGAGTCAGTTCTCTTATTGACCTGAGTAGGATAATAGGTTGGCACAACATCATGGGCCAAAGGCCCTGTACTGTGCTGTACTGTTCTATGTTCTTATAAAGAAAGAGTGGACAGTCTGGGCATATTTCCACTGGAGTTTAAAAGGATGAGGGTGGTGTCCTTAAGTAGATAAGATTCTGAATAGCCTTGATGAGGTGGATGTGGAGAGGACGGTACAAAAATGGAAATTGCTGTAGAAACTCAGCAGGTCTGGCAGCTTCTGAAAGAACAAAGCATTAACTTTGATTTCTCTCCAGATGCTCCCAGACCTTCTGAGTTCTCAAGCAATTTCTGTTGTTTTAGATTTTCAGAATGCGCAGTTGTTTGTTATATTTCATTGGAAATGATGTTTCTTCTTGTGGGTGAGCATAGAATGTTTTACAATGAGGAATCACTCTTTCAGGACAGAGATTAATCAGTGAAAACGGGCAACATCACATCCTCCACAATAATCCTCAATACCGGCACCCTGCAAGCTCAGCCCTTACTGCATTCCCGGTGTACTAATGACTGTGTGATCAGATTTTGTGCAAACACCATTCACAAGTTCACTGATAACACCACCATTGTAGGCTGGATGTGAAACAACGATGTGTCAGAATACAGGAAGGAGATTGAATGCTCTGTGTTGTGGTAAAAATAAAACAATCTCTCCCTCAATGTCAGCAAAACTGTAGAACTGTTCATTGACTTGAGGAAGAAAGGAGGAGTAATTGCCCCTAGCTACTTCAACATAGCAGAGGTGGAGAGGTTCTAGAGAATCAAGTTCCTCGGAGTGACAATTACTAACAATCTGTCCCGGACCTCCCACATAGATGCAAGAATGTACAACAATGCCTCTGAGGCTTTGTAAATTCGGCATGTCCATAAGGACTCTCACTAACTTTCACAGGTGCACCATTGTTAGCATTGTATCTGGGCACATTATAGCTTGGTTCTGCAACTGCTCTGCTCAGGACTGTAAGAAACTACAGAAAGTTGTGAACATAGCCCAGACCATCCTGCAAGCCAACCTTCCATTCATGGACTCCATCTACACTTCTCATTGTTGCAGAAAAGCAGCCAACATCATCATCAAAGACATCTCCCATACTGGTGATACCATCTCCCAACCTCTTCCATCAGACAGAAGATACAGAACCCCAAACACTTGTAACAACAAGTTCAAAAACAGCTCCTTCCCCGCTTTTATTAGGCTGAATGGACCTCTTCAATTTCAAATCTGATGTTAATATTGCTTTTGTGCACCACCTGAGCAGCCATATCCTTGTGTAACTCACTCTATCTAAACACCCTGTGATCAATATTTTCTTGTGTGTTTTGATCTGCTTGTACTGCACGCAAAACAAAACTTTTCACTGCACTTAGGTACATGTGGCAACAATAAGTCAAATCAAATCAAATTAAGATTGAATAAAATGAAAGAACTGCAGATGCTGTAAATCAGGAGCAAAAGCAAAGCTATTGGTAAAGCTCAGCAGGTCTGTCAGAACTGTTCTGGGCAAGGGTCACCGGACCCAAAACGTTAACTCTGTTTCTACCTTCACAGATGCTGCCAGACCAGCTGAGCTTTTCCAACAACTTTGTTTTTGCTGTAAATTAAGATTGAGTTTTATTTTCTGTCTGTGGGTTTAGTAAATTTGGAAAAAGTTACATGCAAAGGAATCAAGAGTTATTGGGAATAGATGGGAATGTGAAATTCAGCACACAAACACATCAGTCATGTTCATGTTGAACAGTAGAGCATGAGCAAGAAGAATGCTGCTAGTTTACACATTTGTGCAATAATACAACGGTATGGGACTTGAGATTCTGGCCTGGGGACTTCACCTCCCAATTTTCTACCTCAGAGTGAGGCAGAGAGTTCAGAAGGCCCCCAGAGGCAGGGGAGAAATTCTATGTATAACAAGGTGTAGAGCTGAATGGACACAGCAGGCCAAGCAGCATCAGAGGAGCAGGAAAGCTAATGTTTTGGGCCTAGACCCTGCTCCTCTGATGCTGTTGGGCCTGCTGTGTTCACCCAGCTCTATGCCTTGTTATCTCAGAATCTCCAGCATCTGAAGCTCCTACTATCTCTAGAAATTCTATGTGATCAGCTGCCCAGCTCCAAACAGAAATATCACCGACTCGGGCTTAAATGGCCGACTATTTACAACGAAAGTAGAGCTTCCTTTATTTTATCACCGGTTCCTGACTTCCACAATCTAACGCAGAGTAGCACCTCTGCACTTTACAATTAAGTACATTGGGAGTAGCAGCACATGAAGAGACCAGCAGAGGATCCTGGCAGTTACTCCCTCGATGAGCAGCGGGACAGGCCATAGGTAAGTAATGTAACAAATGCAATTCACTTCCATGACAAATATCTTTGATGCTGTGATTTCACATAAACACATTTCAATGATTGATGCCTGAGTTAGATTTCTATTTACTATTGAGCTCTTGGTCTCTTAATTGGACAGACACCACTTCTTGATTCCTGTGAGGCAAACAGAAAGATGTTTACTCAGCTTCTTGAGCTTGAACCCACAAAGATGAGGCCAATTCAGCTCCTTGAATATGTTGCATTGGAACAGGAGAAGCTCCATGCAGCCCTCGGACCATAGTAAATGCTACCCAGGTCTGCACAGAGTCAACATCAGGACCACATAAAGGGTTAACAGCTTGTGTGTAATCATGGACAATCCGTTGCCTTCACACTTTGAACCAACTTCCTGATCTCACTGACAGTGATACATTGAAAATTCTAATTATATACACAAGGGAACCAGCACAGGAAGAGACTATTCCGTCCAGTCAGAGTGTGTCAGTACCTACTCCCCAGGCGAGCACTTGGACAGGCCCAGGATAAGAAAGGTAATGACAAGAGCTTATCTGCCATGGCCAAGATCATGGCCAGCTTTGTTTGCTGTGATTTTGAGAAGCCAGATTTTAATCAATGGTGCCTTCGAAAAATTTCAATTTGTTACTGAGATCTGGCCGTAAGACCCAAGTCTGCCATAAAAACTTTTTTTTCTAGTTCAAGGGATAAGGGGAATGCTGAGGCATGACCTTGCAGAGTTGATGAACATAAGAACTAGGAGCAGGAGTAGGCCATCCGGCCCCTCATGCCTGACCCACCATTTAATAAGATCATGGCTGATCATTTTGAGTTTCAGCTCCGCTTATCACCCACTCACATAAACCTTAATTCCTGCAAAATGTGCTACAGAAATTGAAATCTTTCATTCTTTTACTTTCGTGTGGCCTTGTAACTCTCTGAAGAGCATCTATCGTCCCAAAGAGAATCAAAGTATTCTGTCAGGACATGGTGTGAAAGTAGTTCTAATCTCTCAAAAGCTGGCAGATAAGAGGTGATGGCTCAATAACACTTTTCTCTTTCAGAGCTGGTGATGGAGAAGCTCATGAAATATCCTGGAATGATTGTGAAATTGATCTTCCTGCTGTCACTTCTTCAAGGTAATATCTTTGCTAGCTAGGACAGATTTATAGTTAATAGTCATTGTTAAAGTTCATTCTTATTGAGGCCTGATTAGGAACCAAATCAGCAGTGAGCCTCTCTACAAACCTACACCATTAAGGTTTTGGAGTAGATCTGTAGCTCGGGATTGGGTGTTGAGGCTGGTTGGCTCGCCGAGCTGGTTTGTTGTTCCACGGATGTTTCATTACCATGCTCGGTAACATCCTCAGTGCAGCCTCTGATGAAGCATTGGTGTGTTTTCCTGCCTGGCTTTTAAACTCTGGGGTCTGTTGCGATGGATTGCCTCACTTCAGGCTTTCCTCCATAGTGGAATGCATATGGGAGAATTCCTGGAAGCCTGGCACTCCATGAAGCATTGAACTCGACTCCATATACATTCCACTAGAAGGAAACCTGGAAGTGAGGCAATCCATCGCAACAGACCCCAGGGTTTAAAAACCAGGCAGGAAAACACACCGACACTTCATCAGAGGCTGAACTGAGGGTGTTACCAAGAGCGGTAACGAAACATCTGCGGAACAACAAACCAGCTCGGTGAGCCAACCAACCTCAACACCTACACCATGTCCAGACGGCCCACCACCCTGTGCTTATCGATCTGTAATGGCTCCCGGTCTAACAACTGTATTGGAGAAGCAGACATCTTGTAGTATACATTGCAGATCTAGAGAAGATTACAGAGGTAGAGAGCAGAGAGAGTCAATGGAGGGATGGGAAATCCATAGTGATTATCTTAAAGCTGAAGCTTTGTTCACCAGGGAAGTCAATGAACAAGGATCAAATCAGCCATGACCTTCCTGATGAAAGCATCAGGTTAAAGGGGCTGAATGGCCTGCTCCTGCTCCCTATGTCTGATTAGATGGAAAGTGTTGGAGATATTCAGAAATCTTAGAGAGGATTAAACTCGTAAACCATTTGGCCAAAATTGACTCCATTTTAAAAAAGCTGTTTTGAGGCTATTAATCATCTCCATGAGGTGAGCGTGTTGATATCTGGACAGGATTGGAGCTGGGAGCTGATGGTCTCTCTATTCCATTAATAGACAATCCTTCACCACAGTAAAAAAAACAGTCGCGTTGACGTGTGTGAGAATGCACATGGAGGAGTGACAATCAGTATTGAGGGGGACAGTGAAAGTGACAGTCAGTATTGAGGGGGACAGTGAAAGTGAAGTCAGTACTGAGGGAGACAGTGAAAGTGACAGTCAGTACTGAGGGGGACAGTGAAAGTGACGGTCAGTATTGGGGGCGACAGTGAAAATGACAGTCAGTACTGAGGGGGACAGTGAAAGTGACAGTCAGTACTGAGGGGGACAGTGAAAGTGACGGTCAGTATTGGGGGCGTCAGTGAAAGTGACTGTCAGTATTGAGGGGGTCAGTGAAAGTGACAGTCAGTATTGAGGGAAACAGTGAAAGTGACAGTCAATACTGAGGGGGACAGTTGAGGGGGACAGTGAAAGTGACAGTCAGTACTGAGGGGGACAGTGAAAGTGACGGTCAGTACTGAGGGGAAAGTGAAAGTTTACTGGAGGACATGAAAACACTGGAGAAATGAATGTACAGATTAATTTCCGGGTCATAAGTATTGGATTGTGAAGAGAGACATGTTATTGTTAGGTGTGGAACATTAAATCCAGCATCATTTAGCTGAGCTGAATGGTCAGTTCTTATGTCTATATCCAATGCACTGCAATAGATTCACACTAAACCTTTTACCCTTGGTCTCCCTGGTAAGTCTCATCATTGTCTCCATCCGAGACATTGTCATCAAACTGTCTTCAAGGTGATTGCCTGCTTACTGCGACCCATAAATAAAACTGTCTTCCACTCTGCACCCTCCTGTTCGAGATATTAAACTATATTACAAATGAGATTGGGAGTCTATAATTACTAAAGCATCTGAAAAAGAGTTCTTCAAATGAAGACCATGAAGATCCAGGAAGGTGTGTCTCATTAGGTGAATAATGTTAGTGATAAGAGTGTGGCTTCTGAGGGCTCCTCATCTATTGTGCTGCCCTGTAAATCATCACAGAACGTACCCGTATTGGTTTACCTTTTAGACACTGTGTTGAGTAGAAAACTGGCTTCACGCTTGCATCCAGGATTCCCCTCCGCCAGTGTGATATTTTGTGGAGTTTCATGTGTGTGCTCAAGATTATTCGCACTACAGCCACTGTACTCAGAGGCAGTGGATACCGAACTTAGCGTTTGTACATGCCATCCAGAACTAAATACTGGCATCTCTGCCCCCAGTTGGACTGACTCAAAATGTGAAAGTCCACACTCCAGGTGTTGTGACAGCGTGGGAAGGTTCTTCTGCACAGATTCCATGTCATTACAGTTATCCTTCACATCTGGCAAACCAACCGCGAGTCGGAATCTGGTTTTATCAAAAGCGATTGGAAACATGGTCAGTAGCTTTCCACTCCAAGAATCACAGCAATGAGATGCCTCAATTTCGCCATCGGACCCAGCTGTCTGGAGACCTAAAAGATGGAGACTGTTCCCTGAGTATAAACAACATCACACAGGAAGATGCAGGACTATATTATTGCAGAATAAAATTTGATAATGCAAATAGTTACAGCTACTTTACTGTAACCCATCTTCGCATTTCTGGTAAGTGCTGTGCTATAATTATTCAGTAATTCACATCCAGCGCTCAATGGGAAATAACACATACTGTGCCATGTGACATTAACACAAAACATGGCCTGTTACAACAGCGTCTGGTTCTCAATAACCTGGTGATAGTTTCCAGTTCAGTTCTCGAGCAACCTCTATTTCTTACTTTAATACCAGCGATTAAATGTATTGACTGTGTCCACCAATGTTATCAGGCTATCCACACGCATCATCCTCTCTAATCCTGTTTAAGGATCTTACAAAGCGACAAAAACAATAGTGTCCTTCACCACTACAGGGCATCCCAAAGAATCTCACAGAAATGAAGCAATTCTTGAGACGTAGTTACTGATGTGGCGCAGGAGTCACAGCGTCCAACGTGAGCACAGCAAACTCCCACAAACAGCAGTGATATCAATAGCTCTCTGCTCTCTGAGACGTTGGTAAGCCATTGCACTCTAAACTCTGGTCTACCCTTCCACCCTCACCCAATGTTTGCAATCCCAGTGTCAACAGGGATAAATATGTAAAGCTGAATGACAGAAGCTCAGAAATAAGATAAATTTTCTGCAGACTGTCAGTTCAGAGACCATCCTTCTAGAAGTGCTTTCTCTTGGGACACTGTGACTATGATTTGAACTGATGCTTCATGTTATATTTTTTGAAACTAATCCGTTCTCTGTCTGTCAGATTTCACAGCTAACTCCATAACATTCCCGACAGAAATTATATCGAGTGACTGTGTGAACCTCAGCTCCATGTTTAACACCACGTGCACTGGAACCGCTCCGGCCTTAACCTGGGACTCTCCCACTGCCGTACGTGGATCAGTCTCAAGCACTGTAACTCAGCATGGTGCCACTCTGACCTATACTTCTGTTCTGGCCCTGACACTCACACACCAGGGACAAACTCTCACCTGCAGAGTGAGCCACCCACCCGTTCTGTCAGAGCAGACACTAGTACTGACATCCTTCATTCTCCAATAGTCAACACTTCACACAGCAAGACCCCATAAACAGCTGTTTTGTAAGAACCAGATTTTCCTTTCTTGATTCATCCTTATGATTTTGAACTGTGCAATTGAATCTCCCCTATAAACTCCTCTGTGCTAAGGAGAACAATCCTAGCTTCTCCAGACTCGCCACAAGTAATGAAATCCCTCATCCCTGAAAATATTCCAGTAAATCCCCCTGGGCCACATCATGGAGAAGTTAAGTGGGTGAACAAATGGTGCCTGGATGCCGTGATTTGCTGGATGAGTTTTGATTGCATCAGGGAATTGGAGAGGAGATTTCCAGAGTATTTTCTCTCTTGAATTGGACATGGTGTTCTAGATCTAAATTACAGAGATTTTACAGCACACTTGGTCCATTTCCTGGATGCTGGTGTTTCTGCTCTGAATGAAACTCCTCACACCTTGTCTTCATCTACCCACTCCGTCTTCATCATTAGTTCCTACTATTTCTTTCTCCCTTGTGTTCATCCAACATCCCCTTCAACACATTGACATATTTTGCCTGGACCACACCCATTGAAGGTGGGGCCTACATTCACTCCCACTCCTTATGAGAGCAAGCCCCATGTTCTCCAAGTAAATCCTTGTGGGAGTGATTGCCACATTCTGCTCCCACCCCCCAATCCCTGTGGGAATAAGTCCCACATTCCTGAGCCTCCACTCCTGATGGCAGTAAGTCCCACATAATTTCCCACGTCCTATGGGAGTGAGTCCCACATTCTTATGCCCCACCCATCCCCCACAACTCACACTTCCTTCTCATGCTCTGAGGCAAATTTGGAACGGCGACTGAAGTGGGCCATGTAAACCTGCCAGGCAGTCCATTGAGATCTTTGATAACAAGGTGTAGAGCTGGATGAACACAGCAGGCCAAGCGGCATCATTGGAGCAGGAAAGCTGACGTTTCTGAAGAAGAGTCTAGGCCCAAAACATCAGCTTTCCTGCTCCTATGATGCTGCTCGGCCTGCAGTGTTCACCTAGCTCTACACCTTGGTATCTCAGATAGTCCGGCATCTGCAGTTCCTACTAGCATTGAGATCCTTCCTGGTTTATACAAAAGCTGAAAATAGAATTCCGCAACATGGCCATAGTTTCTGGATTTTTAGAGAACACAATCCTATGCGTAGCAATGGGGAAAAAAAACATTGCAAAGGGAGCCAAACAGTGCAAAGATCGAATGCTATCAATGCTCCTCATTAGGCTGAATGTTTTGATCGCCAACTCTCACAGCATTTCCAGTGAAAACATTAATTACATGTTAAATACATTTTACTTTGGATGTACCAAGATTGCAGTCACTGTTGCAGTGAAATGAAACTTGATTTTCACCCACAGTGGGAGATTGAGTAAGTGATTCATTCTTTCCCTGTGTTTTCTAGATGACAGAGGAGACAGTCCGAATATGATCCTGATCTTGGGAATACGAACTGGGATATTCAATGTGGCTGTTGCTCTCACTGTTGCTGCTGTTTGTGTCTACAAGCGGCAAACAGTTACACAAAACTGAAAGGCTGTTTTTTTGCTTTGTCGGTGCAAACAAATCCCAAATGATGTTGGATTAAGTTGCACTGAATCACTGGTTAGGATCATTTGAGAGCCATAGAATTATTACAGCACAGAAAGGGGCTAATCAGTCCATTGAGCCAGGCCAGCTCTCTCAGTAGACCAAAGCAGTCAGTCCCACCTCCCCATTCTCTCTTCATTGTTTGAGAGTTTATTTCACACGAGTATCCATCCAATTTTAATTTGAAATCATTGATCATCTCCCCTACCACCCCACCTCGTGGACAGTGAGTTCCAGGTCATCATCACGCTCTGTCTTCACAACAGTCCTTCCTCACAATCCCTGCTCGAGATACCCACTTCAGAATCTTGAATCTGTCTCCTCTGGTCCATGTATCATCAGCGAATGGGAACAGCTTTGCTTTGCCTCCCTGATCTAAACCTGTCCCCACTTGCTCCACCTTGGTCAGACTCCCCCTAGTCTCCTTCATTCTGAGGGATCAACCCCAGCTTCTCTAACTGAATCCCGTCATTAAAATTCTGCTCTCAGGAACCAATCGGGTCAAAGGGGGTGGCCATGGGCACCCGCATGGGCCCCAGCTATGCCTGCCTCTTTGTAGGTTACGTGGAACAGTCCCTCTTCCGCACCTACACAGGCCCCAAACCCCACCTCTTCCTCCAGTACATTGATGACTGTATCGGCGCCGCCTCTTGCTCCCCAGAGGAGCTCGAACAGTTCATCCACTTCACCAATACCTTCCACCCCAACCTTCAGTTCACCTGGGCCATCTCCAGCACATCCCTCACCTTCCTGGACCTCTCTGTCTCCATCTCAGGCAACCAACTTGTAACTGATGTCCATTTCAAGCCCACCAGCTCCCACAGCTACCTAGAATACACCTCCTCCCACCCACCCTCCTGCAAAAATTCCATCCCCTATTCCCAATTCCTCCGCCTCCGCCGCATCTGCTCCCACAATGAGGCATTCCACTCCCGCACATCCCAGATGTCCAAGTTCTTCAAGGACCGCAACTTTCCCCCCACAGTGGTCGAGAACGCCCTTGACCGTGTCTCCCGCATTTCCCGCAACACATCCCTCACACCCCGCCCCTGCCACAACCGCCCAAAGAGGATCCCCCTTGTTCTCATGCACCACCCCACCAACCTCCGGATACAACGCATCATCCTCCAACACTTCCGCCATCTACAATCCGACCCCACCACCCAAGACATTTTTCCATCCCCACCCTTGTCTGCTTTCCAGAGAGACCACTCTCTCCGTGACTCCCTTGTTCGCTCCACACTGCCCTCCAACCCCACCACACCCGGCACCTTCCCCTGCAACCGCAGGAAGTGCTACACTTGCCCCCACACCTCCTCCCTCACCCCCATCCCAGGCCCCAAGATGACTTTCCATATTAAGCAGAGGTTCACCTGCACATCTGTCAATGTGGTATACTGCATCCATTGTACCCGGTGTGGCTTCCTCTACATTGGGGAAACCAAGCGGAGGCTTGGGGACCGCTTGCAGAACACCTCCGCTCGGTTCGCAATAAACAACTGCACCTCCCAGCCGCAAACCATTTCCACTCCCCCTCCTATTCTTTAGATGACATGTCCATCATGGGCCTCCTGCAGTGCCACAATGATGCCACCCGAAGGTTGCAGGAACAGCAACTCATATTCCGCTTGGGAACCCTGCAGCCCAATGGTATCAATGTGGACTTCACCAGCTTCAAAATCTCCCCTTCCCCCACTGCATCCGAAAACCAGCCCAGTTCATCCCCTCCCCCCACTGCACCACACAACCAGCCCAGCTCTTCCCCTCCACCCACTGCATCCCAAAACCAGTCCAACCTGTCTCTGCTTCCCTAACCTGTTCTTCCTCTCACCCATTCCTTCCTCACACCTCAAGCTGCACCTCCATCTCCTACCTACTAACCTCATCCCACCTCCTTGACCTGTCTTCCCTGGACTGACCTATTCCGTCCCCACCTCCCCACCTATACTCTCCCCTTCACCTATCTTCTTTTCTCTCCATCTTTGGTCCGCCTCCCCCTCTCTCCCTATTTATTCCAGAACCCTCACCCCATCCCCCTCTCTGATGAAGGGTCTAGGCCCGAAACGTCAGCTTTTGTGCTCCTGAGATGCTGCTGGGCCTGCTGTGTTCATCCAGCCTCACATTTTATTATCTTGGATTCTCCAGCATCTGCAGATCCCATTATCACAGGTCAACCTCCCCTGCACCATTTCCAAGACCGTCACCGCATTCCCTCTCCGAAACCGAGAGTCTCATGACCCTCGCCTCCTTCCCTCTCAAACATCCTTCCTCAAGTGTAGTGACCAGAATGGTACACAATACTCTCTTCATGAATTAAAAAATGCTTTATAAATGTTCAGTGTAACTTCCTTGTTTGATCCTCTACAGCTCGATCTATAAAGCTCTTACTCTTTATATCAGGACATACAGCAATTTACCAGCAGAGTCTCTTCAGCAAGTGGAGTGCAATTAAACTTCAGCGCGTTGCTTCTTAGTGTACAGAGAGAAACCTGAAATGAGAGCTTCTCCTACCCCTCCTCAGCAAACTGAAATTTTTCCCCATCCCTTCTGCTACCCACTGCTGCTGTGTGACACTATCATACCTAAGACTGAGTGCAGCCAATATAGTCAAATAGCCCTGAACAGAAACATGGCTTCACTCAACTTTGTTATCAGAGCTGTATGTACTTGCTTAATTCTGCATCTTGATCATGCAGTGAGGAATTGCAAGCAGCATTTCAGTTATGAACATTGTTACATTTATTAACAGAATGGAATATAATACTCAGGCTGTTCAGCAGATAAATATCAATTAAACGCCACATTGATTCAAAATTGTTGACTCAAAGATGGCCTCTCATTTTCTCAGCTTGCCACATGGTTTGATATTTTGGGTTAAATACAGAATGGAAATTTCCAATGTAAACATGTCATGTTTAGTGTGGAACGTAACACAGTGTGGAACTGGAGGAACACAGCATGAAATTTGATGTTTCGGCTCCAGACCCTTCATTGAAGAAAGGTTCTGACCTCCTGTTCCTCTGATGCTGCCTGACCTGCTGTGTTCCTCCTGCACTGTGTTCATTCTGACTCCAGCATCTGAAGTCCTTGCTATCTCACATGTAGTTACAGCCTCCTGCAGTGATGTTGTTGTATTGTTCCTGCCTTGCTTCTCAGATACAGGAGGAAATACTCCAGTTGAATATGAGAAGTTGCTCAGACATCACCTTCAGGGGAATTTTCACAATGTCTTAACATTTTCTGAAGATAATGCGTACTCAGAATACCCACTGGAAGTGCATCACTCACTCAGTACAGTCCTCTAATTCTGTGGCACACCATCAGTATTAACACTGCAATTTCAGCACTCTCTCAGTACTGACCCTTTAAGAGTCCTATCCACCCCCAGGCAGTACAACCGCTCAAGATCTCGGCTTCGAGAAAAGAGTACTTCCCCTGGTTGCTTGTGACACTGGGCATACTCAGAAAAACAGAAGTTGGTCAGCCAGAGTCATCCAAGCGTGTAAAGGAGAAGGTGTGTTAACCATCATTGCAGTTCTTTCAAGCATCAGCATGTGCTGTGGATAAAGGGAATCTTGTCATCAATTGTGTTTGGAATTTCAGAAGCATTTAGTAAGCCGTTACTCAAAAAGTCACTCCAAAGAATAGTATCATATGGTACAGGGCAAAAAGACACGAGTTTGGAGGGAGTATTGACTGGCTATGAGAGGAATTGAACAGAAGAGTAAGGATGTGATTCTTCAGTTTTGCAGGGCCTCCTGTGCAGTTTGGTCTCTTTGCTTAAGGAAGGATATAAACACATTGGTGGTAGTTCAAGAAAGTTTTCTTGATTGATTCCTGGAGTGAGTCAGCTCTCTTGCAGAGAAAGAGTGGATAGACTGGGACTGTTTCAATTGGAGTTTAGAATGGTGAAAGGAGACCTGATTGAAGTCTATAAGGTCCTAAATAGCCTTGACAAGATGAACATGTACTGAGCCAGTACAGAACCGGATGAAAATGAGGAGTCATTTTTTTCTGACACAGATTAAAAATTTTTCTGTCAGTGTTTTTTGGAGCTTTAGAATTCTGCCTCAGATGGCTGTGGAGAGCGAGTATTTGAATAGTTCTCAGTAAAAGATATATTCGTATTAGGTAAGGGAATCGAAGGTTATCGGGAATAGATGGCAATGTATAATTCAACGCATCGGCTGTGTTCATACTGAATGGTAGAGTGCGATCCAGGGGTAGAATGGCCTATGTTTGCTGCTAATTTGCAAATTATGCAAAAATATATCAACACAGGATTTGAGATTCTGGACTGGCAACTCCATCTCCCAATTTTCTGCCTTAGAATAAAAGAAAGTGTACTAAAATCCCCCAGAGCCACAACTCTATGTGATCAGCTGCCTAGCTCCGAACAGAAATATCACAGAGTTAGGCTTAAACGAACAACTATTTAAAATGAAAGCAATATTTTGTAAATGTCTCCCGGCTTCCTTAATCTGACACAGTCACACATCTCCACTTGTTAATTAAACACACAGCAGGTAGCATTACAGGAAGAGGCCATTCGGTTCAAGCAGAGTGACCGAGCAGTTACTGCCCAGGCGAGCTTTTGGATAAGGCCATGGATGAGTGATGGAACTGTTCCAATTCACTTCCACAACCAATAGCTTTGATGAGGTTGTGACTTCACAAACACAGATTCCAACGACTGATGCCTTCAACAAATCCCTACTTATTATTGAGCCCTGGGCCTATTACTCACAAACAGGACCAGCTCAGGCCCTCGATTCCTGTTAGACACAAACAGAATGAGGTTCACTCAGACCCTCCAGCCTTTTATTCAGGAGCAGCAGGAGGCCCAATTGTCCTTGTTCCGTCTGTTACGCAGGAATGGGGGAAAACCTGCTCAGCCTCCTAAAAATCATGTTAAATGCTGCCCAGCTCTGCGCAGAGACAATAGCGCGATCACCTTCTCACTTTGTACCTACTTCCCGACCTCACTCACAGTGACACATTGACAATTTGAATTAAATACACAAGGGAGGTGGCACAGGAAGATGCCGCTCCAGCCAGGCAGAGTGTGTGGGCAGTTACTCCTCAGGTGAGCAGTCGGACAGGTCCAGGGTAAATAATGTAACGACAGGAATTCACTTCTAGGTTCAACATCATCCGTCGCTGATACTGTGACTTTGTACAGATAGGTTCCAGTGATTGATGCCTTCAAAGAGTTCTGTTGATTGATACCTGGCCATAAGGCTCGGGTCGGTCATGCAGAACATCTTTTGAGCCAACTGATGAGGGACGTGCAGAGGCACAAGCTTTAGTAAAGCCCAAGGAGGTGAAAGGCACTACAGAATGTCAAGTCCTTCAATACTTTACTTTCCTGAAGCCTTGTAGCTCCCAGCTGAGTGCCTACCATCCCACAGAGAATCAAAGTTGTTTGTAAGGACATTGTCGAAAAGCAGTTCTAATTTCTTGAGAGCTGTTGGACAAGATATGAGGCCTTGCTAAGTCTTTCTCTTTCAGAGTATAAGAGGGAGAAGCTGATGAAATATCTGGGAGTGGACAATGATCGGGAAATTTTACTTCCTGCTGTCACTTCTCCAAGATAATATCATTGACAGTTTAGGCAGATTTACATTTAATAGCCTTTCTAAAAGATGGTTCTTCTTGAACTATGATCGGGAATCAATTCAGCAATGAGCCATTCTACACATTCACACCAAATCCATTTCCCCCATCACCCTGTGCTCACGCATGTATACTGGTTCCCAGTCTAACAAGTGTAGTGGGGGAGCACAGAGATCTTGCAGTGTACATTACAGATCTAGAGGAGTAAGCCATAATTAAAACTAGGGAATGATGTTTATTCTGAAGCTAGTCCAATTACAATTTTCTCAAACTTATGTCTCATACTTATTTTCTCAAACTTATGTCTCATACTTATTTTCATCAGAATTGCCCATGAAGACAACACAGCAGCTCTCAGACAGACAGGTTGATCTGTATCACACTTCCTGTGCATTCTTACTGTGTTAGAAACCTCAGTAAGGGTATGAGATAACGGACAGAGAGGTGCAGAAGGTGTCAACATTCAATTCCGTTTTTAAATTTACTGTCAGCACATGCAGAGTTCAGGTCAGGGCACTTTGATCCAGTGTTTCATACTGTCTGCTGCAGTAGGGTCAGTGCTGACCTTGGGGACCAGTCAGTCTCTGATGCTGTATCAGAATCATCAATATAACAATATGCAGCATGGACTGATTCTCTCCCTATCACATTTTAATTTACAACCTTTAGACTTTTTTTTTCTTTCTGCAATGCCTTTGTCATTTTCATTAGGCCTCTGTACCATCTGCCTCTGTCAAAAGCATTAAATAAAAACGTATTTTCCAATAACTTTTAGTTCAGAAGAGCTACTCAAACTCTTCTCTCTTCACTGATGCTGAGTTTCTCCAACGGTCTCAGAGTTTGTTTCAGATTTCCAGCATGCGTAGTACTTTACCTTTGGTCTCCAGCAACAGGTCACCAATCAGAGCCAACTTGGCTGTTTGAGATTTAAACAAAAGCTTGTGGTGATAACCGTTCTCTGGTGAATTCTCCATGACGTGTCTTCACCAGATTCTGCCTGCTGTTTTTCATGCAGGATGGATTGTTGTTCCCTTTGAAATTCATTGTTCTCGAGTCTGACCTGATGACCATGAGATGAAAGCTTCAAAAACTCAGCTCTCTTTTCAGCAATAATCAACTTCTATACCAACAAAGGACAATGTGCTCATTTTGACAGGAAAAACAGAGAAGTGGTATTTGTGGGACACAGGGGTTATGTTGTACAAATGCATCAATTATTCGTCGCTGCTCCATGGGTGAGCAAAGCCTCAAAGTAACAAATCAAGCAGTGCACTTCATTTCTAGAAGGTAACCATTATAATGTAGGAACATGGTGTTAAGACACTGTATCAAACCTTGCTCAGACCATGCATGGAGTGCTGTATGCAGACTTGATCTGTATATTATAGAATGGATGCAGAGGCACTGGAGGCAGTGCAGGGAAGATTAATGAGGTGGGTCCCAGAAACATGTGAATAAAAAAGTTGCGGCTAAATCAACAGCAGCTATGTTTAGTTCAGTTACTTATTAAGAAATCTTACACACAATCAAGAACCGAAACAGCAATTTAAACTTTCTTCCATTTAGCAACCAAAATAAGGCCCTATCCCCACCCCAAGTTAAACCTCACAATTCAACTTGGTTATCTCCTGATTAATGGTGGAATTTAGTTGCAGTTCCAATCAATCGTGTCTGTCTCTGATATCCAGGGTTTCATCTTGTGCACTGGTGTTCTTTGAAGTTTGGCTGCAGAGGAATCCTTATCCAGCTCCTCCACCTACAGGTCTATGCTATGACATTACTGATGATATTTTAGACTCTTTGATTACTCCCCTGTAAACACCAAGCCTGCACTTGCTTTCTTATCAGAAATAGCTTCTTTGTTCCTTGTTACATTCAGTATTGGCTTGTCAGCTTTCTTGTGATTAACTCCTTAAATTATTCTGCAGGGCAATCTTTTGTCCTTGAGGTATCGGATAGTGTTACGATGTTGGCTAGAGTATTCCTGACTAGGAAGGCAGGAAGTCAGAATTTGTTGGTAAAGATATTCGTGGGAAAATAGTTCTGTGGGGCCTTTAAGAGCTGGTCTGTGCTTGGAAGTTTGTAGATGCAGGCACACTGAGAGTGCCTGAATGGAATATTTTGTATAGAACAGCCATGCAGCATTTGTCCCAAGGCAACAAGTTTGAATTCTGGCAATTATTTTAAACAAAGCACCGAGATACAAAAGGCTAATTAAATTTACATCTGATGGTGTTGACAATCTGAAACTAATTATGTTACAATAATTTGATTTTTGTCATTATGAGTACATAAGATGAGGGCATTTGGACAATCAGAGAGAGCCAACTGCAATTGAGAGCCATTCATCACCTGCCAAAGTTAGCACCATTTAGCTCTCAGAGAAAGTCCATGTAATTAATCAAAGGGACATGACATTTTAGCTGAAAGTCATTGAAGAAATTATGGACATAGAACATCCCTGACAGCAGATTAACAAAAGAAAGGTGTTTGTGAAGAGGCTGGAGACAACAGAATATTACAGACAACAGCCTGTGAACTTGTGGAAATTAAATGATTATTTATTGCTTCTTATTAATTGGGTTTATATTAGTGGGGCTTGTCTTTATTTAAACAGCGTTACAGTAGAATTTACTGGGGAGTAGTTAGCAGTCTAAGAGGGAATTGTCACTTTGTTAGTAATTTAGTTAATTTGTTCACTGTTGGGTTAAGTAAATAAATTGGTTCTTGTTACTTGTAAAGTGGAAATCTTTCTTTTAACCACAATAGATTATGAGGGGAGAGACACGGTTTTCTGGGTGTTTCAGGGATAATTATTAGATGGGAAACTCTCCTCCTGTCATAACAGGTTGGGGATGTGTTTTAGTTTAATTATCTGAGGGGTTTGGATATTTCCCATTGTAATAGTAGCTACTTAAAACAAAGAAAGAAACAAGGAAAATTACAGCACAGGAACAGGCCCTCCAAGCCTGCACCTAACCTTCCGGGGACTGTATCCCACTATTCCCATTCTATTCATGTAGTTGTGAAGACACCCTTTATATGTCACCATAGTATCTGCTTCAACTACCTCCCCTGGCAGTGACTTCCAGGCACCCATCACCATCCGTGTGAAAAATTTGCCTCGTACATCACTTGTATGCTTACATTCTGTTTTACAAGGACACCCAAATCTCGTTGCACATTCCCAACCTATAGTCATCTGCCTTTCTGCCTTCACTCCCAAAATGGATAACAGTACATTTATTCACATTAGACAGCATGCATCATGCATTTGCCCACTCAGCTTTTCCAAATCACACTGAAACATCTCTCACCTTCCTCACAGTTCACCCTCCCATCCAGCTTTAGGGCAGCACGGTGGCTCAGTGGATAGCACTGCTGTCTCACAGCACCAGGGACCAGGATTTGATTCCACCCTTTGGCGACTGTCTGTGTGGAGTTTGCACGTTCTCCCCGTGGGTTTCCTGCCACAATCCAAAGATGTGCAGGCTCGGTGGATTGGCCATGCTCAATTGCACATAGTGTTCAGGGGTGTGTAGATAAGGGGATAAGTCTAGGTGGGATGTTCTGAGAGTTGTTGTGGACTTGCTGGGCTAAAGAGCCTGCTTCCACACTGTGGGGATTCTATGATCACCTTTAAACCTTGCCTTTCACACATTAAACCTATGGCTCCAGGTAACTGAACCTTCCATCCTGGAAAAAAGCTTCTGAGTGTCCACGCCCTTCATAATCTTGTAGACCTCTATCTGGTTGCCTCTCAATCTCCATCATTCCAGTGAGAAGAACCCAAGTTTCTCCAACTTCTCCTCATCAGCTAATACCCTCCATACTAGGCAATATTCTGGTAAAAGCACAAAGAGTATCCCTGCAGGGACTTGTATAATAGGCAGGGATACTAACCACTATACTACCAGGGATGGTATTATTAAGAAGCTGTTTAAACTGTTTTGTTTCTGCCACTTCGACTCTCTGTGGTCCCAGACATGCTTAATTGCTTTTGCTTGCAGTATAAGTTAGTTTTTTGCCTTGACAGCTTACTCCAGATAAAGTTACTGCTGCTTCTTCCATACATATCAGTTTGCCTTAGTTGATTCTTTCAATCCATGAACAGTCATTAAAGTTCAGAAGTTTATAATATCACAGATGGATGAGGAATGGATTGACAAAGTGAGTGTTTTCTATCATAAACAGAAGGCTGACAGGTGACCTGATTTTTGTCATTAAATTTCTGCAAGGTTTTGACACACTGATTTCAGGAAGAATGTATCCTTTTTTTGGGGAACACCTGGGATCATCAATATACAACATTCACAAGAAATACAACTGTGAAAAAACATTGAAGTTGGGAATATTAAACTGTATTATAAAGTAGATTGAGCCTGTAATTACCATGAGCCTACGTAGGATAAATTTGTTCATTCCAGTATCCATGTTTCCTCTTCATCTGCTTTGCAACCTTGGGGAGACCTTTGTGTGTCCTGTTGATTTTCCACACTGCAGCCATTGTATAACAGTGGAGGTAGTGAATATCGAGTCTAGTGGACCTACGAGCCATTCAAAGCAAAATACTGATATTTCTCTCCCCAGGTCTACAGCATTATGGTGTCAGGTGCGATGACAGTATAGGAAGGTCCCTGTGCACAAACATTCCATGTTGTTACAACTATCCTTCACATCTGCAAACTAACTACAAGATGGAAACTGGTTCAGTAATAAGAATCAGGGAGCATCATTCATAAACTTTCATTCCAAGGATCGCAGTCACACATCAATATAGTTCCACCATCAGACCCAGCTGTCTGGAAACCTGTGAGATAGAAACTCTTCCCCTGATAATAATCAACATTTTTTTTTCAGAGTTGAATTCAATAACAAAAAGAAATTCATTCACTTTCCTCAAACCCATCTTGATGTTTTAGGTGAGTAACGTATTAAAATTGCTCAACAATTCACATCTAACACTGAGTTGAAAATTACACAATCTAGTATTTGGTTTGTTAGTTTTATGGGTGCGTTAAGTAACACTGTTACATTTTGTGACTCAAGCTACCATTCTATTCCGCAAGCTGTTTCAATGCTTTGATTCAATCACCATTTCTTACTTACTTAACTATTATCCTTTCTTACTACAATCCAGAACATTCAGGACTTTGCGTTTTGGTAAAACAAACAAGGGCAGAAATAATACAATTAAAAGTAGGGCCTTGGGTAATGGTGTAGAACAGAGAGACCTAGGTGCATAATTCTTTGAAGTTTGTGTCACATATCCACAGGGTGGTAAAGAACATGATTAGCAAGCTTGCCTTCATTGCTTCGAACTTTGAGCACTGGAGTTGGGAAATCATGTTGAGTTTGTGCAGGAAGTTGGTGAAGCCTCTGTGTGCAGTTCTGTACGATATCATGAAGCTGGAGAGAATCAGAAGAAGTTCACCAGATGTGGTGAGGAATGGAAGGTTTGAGTTACAGGTCGAAGCTGAATGGGCTGACACCATTTTCACTGAAGCACAGGAGGTTGATGGATAGCATCATGGATGCTGTTGAAATCACACGAGGTTTAGATAGGGAATGGAGATGTCTTAACTTATGGTGAGGGATTTCAAGATGAAATTTTGAAATGTTGATTTCGGGGTGATATTTTGAATTCACACAGGGGAAGATTTAAAAGGTCATGTGAGACAACTTTTTAACACAGAGAGCAGTTCATTTGTGGAGTGAACCTCTAGAGGAAGTGGTGGATTTGGGTACAATTACAACATTTCAAAGACATTTGGATAAGTACATGGTTAAGAAAGGTTTGGAGGGATTTGGGCCAAGCACAAGCAGGTTGCACTCATTAGTTTGTGATAATGGTCAGCACGGACTGGTTGCACCAAAGGGTCTGCTTCTGTGCTGTATGACTCTATGGTGTACACGGACTTCCAAAAGATGTTCGATTGATACAGTGGCACACAATAGACTCGGGGGAAAAGATACAGTTCATGGAATTAAAAAGGTCAGCACTGATGTGGAATTTCCCCAGGGATTGGTGTAGCAGATCTTGTTTTCCGGAAATATAAATGGTCTGCAATGCACAACTTCGATTTTAAAATGGATGCAAAATTTAGGAGAATTGAAAAGAGGGCAGTGTAGAAATTGAGAAGGACATTGACAGGATGATGGAGTGGAGGATTAGTGGCGTATGAATTTCAGCATGGGGGAAGTGCGCAGTGAAGTCATTTGGTACAAAGAACATGCAGAAGCAGTATAAACGTGGCATGATATTCTAAAGAGTGAGCAGGAGCAGAGAGATCTGAGGTGTATTAGTACATATTAAAGCTGGCAGCATGGGTCAAGAGAGCTGTTAATAAAGCAGACAATATTCTTGTCTTCACTAACACGCCATACAGTACAGAAGCAAGAGGGATATGATGAAGTTATTAAGACACTGTTTAGACATCAGCAGATTTATCGAGTGTGGTTCTGGATCCACACTATAGTTAGAATGTGAATACTTTGGAGAGAGTGTGGAAGAGATCTTTGAGAACAATTCTAGGGATGAGAAACTTTAGTTCTGAGGATACATTTGGAAAAACTGAGGCTATTTTCCTTGGAGAGGACAACACTGAGGGGTGATTTGGACAGCGCAGAAAGCAAAATACTGTTCCTGATCATGAAAGAATGAACAACTAGAGGTTACAGTTTTACAGTTTTGCAAAAGAAGCAAACGTGAGAATGCGAAAAGCCTTACTTTTCCCCGCAGTGAGTAGAATGCGTCTGCAATGCACCAAGTGAAAGAGTGGTGGGGTCAGGCTCAATTGAGGCTCTCGGGAAGACACTGGACGGTTACTGAACTTGAAATGGTGCGCAAGGAGATCGGGAACTGGTACAAGAATGGCACCAAGTGAAAATGCGTACAAAGCCAGGACACATATAAAGGGCAGAATAAATCTGCTGCTTTCAATGTAAAGTACATAAAGGACTTAATTGGAAAATTTAGTAACTGAGGAAAGGTATTTTTATTTCATGTTGTGACCAAGGGAGTGGTGGGACTACACTGAGGGTGTCATCATCCAGCCTCATTTCTAACCGTCAAATCTGAGATCATCCTGGTAACCGGACTTGCTCTCCTAGGAGTGTGATTTCCATTTGAGCTGATATTCCACCTAATATTTGTATAAAAGGATCCATCCTATGTGTGTTAGACATCACAGATAATCCGATAATATTACCGGAGGAAATTATCGCAGGAAAGCGTGTGAGCCTAAGCTGCAACTTCAACAAAGCGTGCAGTGGAACTGCTCCTGCCTTAACCTGTGACACTCCTACAGCCGTACGTGAATCAGTCAAACACTGTAACTCAGCTGTCACTACAACGTAAGTATGACTATCCTTCATTCAAAGTTGTACATCATTAACTGAACAGCAAAAAAAACCCCAAATCCCAGAGATCTAAATAAGTGGAAAGTCCCTACTGCCCATTGAGCCTGTACTAAACAGAAACAAACTCTAACTGTTATAATCCCTTTATCCAGCACTTAACCAAAGCAATGTGCTCTTTGGAATAAACAATGCACATCTAAATAGCTCTTCAGTGTTATGTTATGACACTGTTATGACAATGTGGTCAGGAAAGCAATGACCAAGCAGTATTATTGCTGGACTGTTGATGTGGAGACCCAAGTAATGTTCTGGGGACCTGGGTTCGAATCTCACAGATAGGGAATATGAATTCAATAAAGAATGTGGCGTTACGTGTCTAATGATGACCATGAATCCACCGTCAATTGTACGAAAAACCCAGGGTTTTTAGGGAGGAAAACTGTGGTGCTTTCCTGGTGTGGCCTACATTTGATTCCAAACACACAGCAATGTGGCTGAATCTTAAATGCCTTCTTGGCAATTAGGGATGGGCATTCATAGCTGGCCTAACAAGCATCACCCTCATCCCTGATGAAAAATTATATGAATAAATTAAAATATAGGAGTATCTTCCTGTACCAACTGTTTACATCTCAATGATGTCCACCTCCACCGCCCCCCCCCCCCACCCCCGCTGCCTTTGTCTGCTCTGCCTGAAGGGAAAACAACCCCAGTCAATCCAATCAATTTTTCATGCCTGAAACTCTCCAGCCCAGGCAACATCCTGGTAAATCCCCTCTGCACCTTCTCCAGTTTGATCACATCCGCCCTGTCATGTTGTTTTCAGAACTGTGCACAATGGCCCTCGCTGTGGCCAAACTGACATCTGATACAGATATGCTGCACACTAGGTTTCAATTGAGCAATACTGAACAATCTCAGAATTACTTATGTCTGACCGAAATATTCAGAAAATAGTCTATGTGCCAATTTTTTATTACTCTTAAAGGCAAATGTAATGCATTTTGTCCCAGATGCAATTAGTTGAGCTACCAAGCTTGAAGCAAAACATACATTACTCTTACACACATAGTTAAATACTGTCGAAAGAAAGATGAATTAGAATAACTTAACTCTATTCAACAGAACAATGGAATATTTAATTACTAAACTGTAACTGTTCCAATGCAGAAACTTCCCACAAACTTGTGCTTGGAAAAGACAAATTCAGTAAAATGCATTGTCTCACATGCAATTTTCTCCTTCAGAACATCAAGAGGAAACTCTGAGAGAAAGAGATAATTCAGGGGTTTTGCTGTAGCAGGGAGAGAAGTATAGCAGCTTCCAAATTCCGACAGCTACTGAAAGTTAAGCTAAGATCCTGGTTCTGTGGGATCCTGACTTCACACTTCCATGCCACTTCTATTGTTACAATATTAAAAGAAAAACATTTCGAAAGCTGTGCATTTTGTTGGCTTGGAGCACACTGCTTGGAATCTCTTTTTCAACCCCTCTTCATAAAAAAAATGAACAAAATACACCTCTGGCTGCCATAGTAACCCCACACTCACTATTATCCATATTTACCTTATGTTAATTTAGGAAATTAGAAAATCAGTTGAATTATAAATTGTTGATTGTATAACAGTTTTAACTTTGGATAGAGACTATCAGTGTGCAGCAGAGAATGACCATGGAGCAATTGTTGGGTCCATAGCTATCACTGTGCAAAGTGAGTGTTCACAGAGTTCAAAATCGCGTGCACACTTATGAATATATTCGTATTGTCCTACACACACACAGACCACACGCACACACACACACACACACACACACACACACGTGACTTGGACCCTCTCTCGGGGTTGTACTGGAGCATCAGTATAAGCTTCAATTCCCTGCTGAAGGAATGGAAACTCTAGATTAACCGGGTGCTGCTTTGAACAAGCAGGCAGTGAAGATTCTGATATTCATGGAACAAGAATTCCAATGGTTCCTCCATTCAATCCTGCCAAGACATAAGGGCGAGGTTAGTTGTAACATTTTCAATATTTCACTCAGATTAGTTCAAGGGTCAGAATCTGTTTAAGGTTGAAAGAATTGAATACTCAGTGAGAGAAAGAGAGAGGGTGAGAAACAGGGGCTGGCTCCATGCAGGATCAGTGCGGTTAGCTGTGCTACTGAGGAAGTGGCTGAAGGGTCCTGATTCTGTCCGGGTGAAGATCAGCATTCGTTCCCAGAAGCTATTTTAAAGCTGAATGAAGTCCAGGAAACAGGAGAAGCCCTAGGAGCCACTGGACAGATCGAAATGGCAAAGTTAGGGCTCAGGACTTGGTGCTGTAAGGTGTTAGGGGTTCACAAATAATTCAGCAAATGTGGAATTGGAACCCCTGATTCATTGTTAGCAAGGCTTTGGGAATTAGACATTAGACATTAAATAGTCTTACTTTGTTAAGTTTTCCAAAACAGTTAAGTTATTCCAATTCCTCTTTTCTTTGTTGTATTTTAGCTGCAGTGTTTACTTAATGTAAAGTACTTTGATGAATCAAATTGCATCTGGAACACAGTTCCTCACATTTACCTGCAAAATAAGAAAAAGTTAGGGTCTAAGCTACCTTTGTAATACATTTTGAGGGATTCAGGTCTGATCGATAATTCTTTCTTTGCTCCATATTCTCCAAATTCAAGTATCTCATGGAATTCGGAGCCCATTTTTGAAAAATACAGTGGGAAAGCCGCACCGACACAGACAGCCCCTGAACAAATATAACAGTAGTCCCACACTGTACAGTGATGGTTATGGAGCTCTCCACTGCTCTATGTTCATTTTCTACCCAGTCTTCCTGTATGTAACGTGAGGAATCTCCGACCACAGCTCATTGTTGGAACTTGTTCTGTTCATTGCCCGCAGTGAGACCCCCACCCATTGGGCTGGACACCTTCCCAACTTAACACCACTCTCCCCTATGATCTGCCCCAACGCCACTCACTGCTGCGTTGTCTCATTTTATTTTCTAGTACAGTTTTCTTGGCAGGCAGGGTATGTTCATGAAAAAACCAGGTTACCAGCTCACTTTATGAAGAAAGTGCTTCCTGACATTCTGTTTTGAATGGCCTGACATGAAGATTATCCCAATGTTGGTCAGAGGTTGTTGGGAAAACCACATGACGGCTTGTGATTTGAAATAAACCTGTTACACCATAACCTGGTGTCATGTAACTTCTGACTTTCTCCACTCCAGCCCAACACTGGCACCTCCTCCTCATGGTGTACTTCATGAAGGTGGTGCCCGCTCTTACATGGGGAGAGTTGCTGCCAATTTGTGCAAAGCAAGATGCCACAAACAGCAATGTGGCAATGAGTTGAGAATCGATCACTTTACTGAGTTGAAGGGTCTAGGCCCGAAACGTCAGCTTTTGTGCTCCTGAGATGCTGCTTGGCCTGCTGTGTTCATCCAGCCTCACATTTTATTATCTTGGAATCTCCAGCATCTGCAGTTCCCATTATCTCCGATTATAACTTTACTGAGTTTGATTGATATAAAGACAGAGATTGTGAGGTGGGTCACAAATGCCCCATTAGTGAAGGAAACCTGCTGTTTTATCCTGGTCTGTGTGTATACATGATTACAGTCTCAAACACTGATGTGGTTAATTCTTAACTACGCTCTGAACTCCTCTCTCTGTTTGTGTCCAGTCAGTGGCTCAGGAAAAAAGCCACCCACCATCTTTTCAAGGGGCAATGAGGGAGGGACAATAAACGTCAACACTATCTGAGAACCTGAGATACATCAGAACATTGTTCCAAAATGACAGCACAGTATTTGATGGCTGTTTTTACAGAGAGAGAGACTGCAATGAATGGGCAGTAGGATTGGTCTCAGCTGGAATCATGTTGACTGCTTTCCTGGCTGGAATCTTCATCTTACGGTGTGCGCAAAAGTAAGTGTAAATGCTTCTTTCAATTTTACTCTGAATATTTGCTTCCACTTTCATTAGTTCAGTTTGGGACTGTACCTATGGGGTGAGGGACCAGACACTCCTTCTGTATGTGGCCCCCATGTCCCTCTGATCCAGAGTGGGCCTTCCATTGCTGTGTGTCCACATGAGAAACCATGGTTTGTTTTGATCTGGAATATGTAGCCTGTTTGGGAAGTGAAAGCACATTTCAACAGAACGTCCAGACATGTAACTGTATCTGTGCTGCACTGACTCCCTCATTTACAATAACCACACTGTGATATTGTGTTATAGCAGGAGGAAGACAGCGGCTGAGGAGGCAGCTGCAAAGACCAATGAGAATGCACCGACCGACAGTCAACTCTCTGTGAGACACCAGGTACAGAAGCAGTTTGCACTCACTCCAAAGCTTTACGCTCAGCGTTTAGTCAGTGGGACATGTTGCAATTTACAAATCCAAGACCTTTCTCCCCACCACCATCACCATTTTGAAGGTGCCCAGTGATTTGACTGTGCACAGGGACGAGGACACAGAATATGCACAGATCAGATTCTGTCCAAACTGTGAGAGAAACAGTAAGAGGGATGTTAGAGAGTGCCGCACTGTTGGAGGGTCAGGGCTGAGGGAGCGCCGCACTGTCAGAGGGTCAGTGCTGAGGGAGTGCTGCACTGTCGGAGGGTCAGAGCTGAGGGAGTGCTGCACTGTCAGAGGGTCAGTGCTGAGGGAGTGCTGCACTGTCGGAGGGTCAGTGCTGAGGGAGCACCGCACTGTTGGAGGGTCAGGGCTGAGGGAGTGCCGCACTGTCAGAGGGTCAGTGCTGAGGGAGAGCTGCACTGTCGGAGGGTCAGGGCTGAGGGAGTGCCGCACTGTCAGAGTGTCAGAGCTGAGGCAGTGCCGCACTGACAGAGGGTCAATGCTGAGGGAGTGCTGCACTGTCAGAGGTCAGAACCGAGGCAGTCCCATCATGTCGGAGGGTCAGTCCTGAGGGAATGCCACGCTTTCATTGGGTCAGTTCTGAGGGAGTGCTGCACTGTTGAAAGGTCAGTACTGAGGGACTGCTGCACTGTTGAAAGGTCAGTACTGAGAGAGTGCTGCACACTTGGAGGGGCAGTACTGAGGGTGCTGACCCCATTCTGAGTAAGGGTCATGGACTCAAAATGTAAGCCGCTTTCTTTTCCCAGAGCCTCTCAGACTCGCTGAGTTTTGAGCAATTTCTTTTATTGTTTCAGAATTACAGCATCTCCAGTTCTTTATTTTATTGTTCATAAGTTTGGTGTCAACTGTTTATTGTGTTGCTGCTGTGGAATCTTTCTGTGCATGAACCACAGCTGCACGTCCGACACTATAGCATTGAATACACTTCTAAAAGATGCTGGCTCTGAAGGTGTTTGGAATGTACCATTTGAGTCAAGAAGAGAACTCAAATCCAAATTTGATACACAAACTATGACACTGTAACTCAAGGGTGAGAAAGGTTAGAGACTAGAAAGTGGAGAGAGAAATGACACGCGGTATGACAGACAGATACAGGGAGAGGGGAGGTGTGGGTGGAAAAAGTTAAATTCACTGAACTGTGTATAACACTCATGAGGCTGCGCAGCAACTTCCCCCAAATGTGCCAGCAAATTGTGAGAATATCTTCATTTCCATTCCTTTAACAGAGCTCTGCAGTGTCGAAGATGCCATTTTTCAGATGGCACATTAAGCCGCACCGTCTGCCCTCTGGGAGGGTGATAAAAGACCCATGGCCATGATTTGAAAGAGAAGCGGGGAGCTGTTCTCCTCAGTGTCTGGGGCCTTCCGCTATCTCCGTCAAACAAAACAGCCATTAAAAATGTGATGTTAGTTATTCTAATACTGTTGTCGGGAGATTTGCTGTGTGCAAATTCACTGCTATACTTCCTACATTACATCAATGACTACAGTTCAATAAATGAAGCCCTTCAGTCACTTGGAGTATTTGTGATGTTCAGTCTCTGTGAACAATGAGCTTTAGTTTTCAAGGTAAGAAAGAGAAGGGTGAACCCTGATTAAACCCCTGATCCTCGACTGACTCTTATGAGGTTGTGCAATAATTTAAACCTATCCACGCCAGTAAATGGTGTGAGAACATCTCCTGTTTCAATTTCTCTGAGGGGATCATAGGATAACTTGGTGGTTACTGACCATCAGAACACAACTCGGGACACCACTAGAGTTGGGGAGACACCAGCTCCCCGGGCTGTCTTTGCTCGTGCAGTGGTAGGAGATGCTAGACACCAAAACGGAAATAAAGACCTTCTCTACGACAATATCATCTTCTCAAAGCTGCCCAGCAGAGACGGGGCTGTGCGCAGGGACAAGGACACAGAACATGCAGAGATCAAATTCCAGCCAAAGTGAGAGAGAAACTGGGACAGGGTGTTCGAGATGTGTGAAGTCATTATGGTTGAATATTAATGAAAAGAAAATGACATTGCTCAATTTTGTTCATTCTGAATATGCTCCCCAAATGCTGCATCTTTTACTTGCCATCAGAGATTGTATGCAGCTAATGAATTGTGTATAATTTTATAGATATTATGTGAAGCAATTATGATGAAGCTTCATAATATCTGGTTATTATTTGGGAATGTGGGTTCAGATGCAGAGAGTTTGTGTTTGCTTTGCATTTCTATACTGTGTATTAATAAGGGGGAAGATATGCTTTTAATTTCATTTTGGACATTGTCTGTAAGTGGCATCATGGTGCCTGATGATGTTCTTTGACATATATTTAAAAATTTGAGTTAAGCTGTTTAATAGATGATGGAGAAATTGAGACACAACAAATAAAAACCTGCTGATGCTTGGCCCCAGCAGTTCATTAAAACAGAATTTCAGAACGATCAGGAAGCAGCTGCAGTCAGGCTGTGTGTAGATTTATTTAGATAGAAGGGGTCTATAACATAAAATTACCAATCCATCTATATCCTGTTGTATCCTTTCAGAATTGTCAGCATGACCAGTAACTCTGCCAATCTTTGTGCCACCTGAAAACTTACTAATCAGACCACCCACATTTTCCCCTAGATCATTTAAATACACTACCAACAATGCAGAACCAAAGACTGATCCCCATGGAGCACCACTAGTTACTGTTCACCATTCTGAAAAACACACTTCCACCACTGCCCTCTGACTTCTACGACCAAAACAGTTTTGTATCCATGTAGCCAGCCCACGCAAATCCCATGTGAGTTTGGTTTTTGTCCTTTGTCAAATGCCTGACTAAAGTCCATATAAACTACATCCACAGCCTTCCCTCATCAATTATCTTTAGGAGTTTAGGGGTTAGACATGACCTTCCCCATACAAAACTGTGCTGCCTGTCACCAACTTGACTATTTTCTTCCAAATGTCCTGGCTATTTCTCCCCTTGCCTCTTGCAGTAACCTGAGATAGATCCCATCTGGCTTCAGGGAGTTCACTACCTTAAAGCAATTTTGGATGTGCAAAACTTTCTACTTCAACATATTGACACTCTTTAGAGTATTCATGCACTCATCCCTTACCTCAAAATTAGCCATATCCATCTCCTCAGTTTACACCAGAGGGCAATTGAGACTCAACCACATTGCTGTGGGTCTGGAGTCATGTGTAGGCCAGACCAGGTAAAGATGACACTTTCCTTCTCTAAAGAGCATTAGTGAACCAGATGAGTTTTTCCTCCAACAATCAACAATGGATTTATGGTCATCATTAGACCCTTAATTCCAAATTTTATTCATTGAATTCAAACGTCACCATCTGCCATGGCAGGATTCAAACCTGGGCCCCCAGAACTTTATCTGGGTCTCGGAATTAACAGTCTCGCGATAGTACCACTAGGCCATCACCTTTCCTTTCTCCTTAAGTGGGCCTACTCTTTCTCTTCCTACCCTCCTTCTTCTCATATGTGCATAAAAAATCTTGGGATTCTCCCTGACTCTGTTTGCTAAAGGCATTTCATAGCCTCTTTTAGTCTTCCTTTTACATTTTGACTAAGCTTACAATTTCCCTTGTCATCCATGGTTCCTGAATCCCGCCATTCCTATCCTTCAGTTTTGCAAGGACTTTAATCAACTGGCCTTTAAAAGCCCCCCACATGATAGACATAGATTTACCCTCAAATAAGTGCTGGAGTCCACATCCCCATTTCCCGTCAAATTTGGATATAATTGGCCCTTGCCCAATTAAGTCACCCAAGGGGCACCCTTGTCTTTGCCCATGGCTATTTGAAATCTTATGGAGTTATGTTTACTAATTCCAAAATACTATCCTATTGAAATAATGCTACCTGTCCTGGCTCATTACCTCGTACAAAGTCTGGATTCTCAACACATTGTCTCAAAAAAGCCCTCCTGGATACATCTAATCAATAGCTCTCCATCTGAGCTCCTGTCAATAAGAGGAAAGTCAACCACCACAACTATCCTGCATTTTTCACACCGTTCCAGCATCTGACGACATATCTGTTCCTCTGTCTCCCATGGGCTGTCGGGAGGTGGATAGAAAACTCCCAATATTGTGATTTTTACTCTTTCTATTCCTGAGTGTCACCCACAATACGTCACTGCAAGAACCCACTGAAGTGTCCTCTCTCAACACAGCCTATCCTTAATCAGCAATGTAATATGCACCACTTTTGTTTCCCTTTCTATCCTGTCTAAACCAGTGATATCCTGGAATGTTAAGCTGCTAGCCCAGCTTGACTTTACTCTCCCTGCCAGAATTTTCTCTTGCTGTTCTTTTCCCCTGGACTAGGGAAACATTACACTTGAGGTAATCTATTTTTCTGAATTTGTCTTTGCCGAGGGTGTATTTATGGAATTAGATTCCCTACAGTGTGGAAACAGGCCCTTCGGCCCAACAAGTCCACACCGCCCCTTGGATCATCCCACCCAGACCCATCCCCCTATAACCCACACACCCCTGAACACCATCTTTGGACTGTGGGAGGGAACCAGAGCACCCGGAGGAAATCCACGCAGACACGGGGAGAATGTGCAAACTCCACACAGACAGTTACCTGAGGCTAGGATCGAACCGACATCCCTGGCGCTGTGAGGCTGCAGTGCTAACCACTGAGCTACCGTGCCACCTGGAACAGTTGTTTCTGACTCATTAAATAATCAATTATTCTGTTATTATTGAGTTAAAGTTGTACTAATGTTTTTATTTGAATTATTAATTGTAGGGTACGAATAAAGTGAAATATATTGAAATATACAGAACACTTGAAGGGCTTGACAGGGTAAATCTGGGAGGATGTTTCCTTTCATGGGAGAGCATAGGACCAGAGGGCATAGTCTCAGAATAAATGGGAGCCAATTTACACTGAGATGTGGAGTAATTTCTTCTGTCAGTCGGTTGTGATTTGTTGGAGCTCCTTACCACAGAGGGCAATGGGGGCAGAGTCTTTGTGTATATTTAAGGCAGAGCTGGACACATTGCTGTTCAGTTGGGGATCTAAGGTAACGGGGAAGGTAGAAGTGAGGAACGTCAGATCAGGCATGGTCCTACTGAATGGCTGAGCAAGCTTGAGGGGCTGAATCGCCTAATCCTGTCCCTGTTTCTTCAAGTTTTACTGTCTAACTTAGACTGTAATGATCATTCCTGTCATCAGGAATGTTGGAGATATTACAATTGGTCCCTTCGTTCAATTGATTGATGTAGTTCACGAAGAGTTCTGGCCCTGACCTTAATCTTTGTAAATCCCCATTCGTAGCAGCCTGCCATCCTGAGAAAGATTCAATTATTTCCTTTTATTCTCTGCTTTCTGTCTGGACACCAATGTCAATGGGGAAGAGTCTTGGAGTTGGTGGGTGGTACAAAAAACGATGACCCGCTTTGTGAAATAATGGAAAACAGCTCCCAGCACCTGAAAAGTCAATAGTCACTGTGTCTGAATCTACTTTCATTTTAGTATATTTCAGACCTCTAGCCTCACTGTGTTCAGTAACCTCTCCATGTCAGTTCTTCCTCTTAGCCCAACTGGCCTCAGTCTTTAACTCCGCCCCTGTCATTTCACCTACTTATGGTCTCCAGTAGCAGCCTCTATTTCTCTCTGTAAATGGCCCTCCTGTTTTCCTTCACGAATATGACACCAACAGTTCCTTTCCCCTGAGAACTGGCTACAACTTCCTCACCAACCAACACCTTTCCTGAGCCCTCACCTTGTTCTGTTGCTCAAATGAATGACCCATCCGCAATCATCAACTTGATCAAGTACCAACATGAAGAAAAGCAATCTTCTCCAAGCACCAGCAATATCTGGAATTTCAATCATTCCAATTTTGTTCATACTCTTTATATATATATTTTCCTCTCATGCTATATGTTTTCACACATCTTTTGTTGTAGTTTGACCATCATAAGCATGAGTCATGGTACATGTTTTGAGTGTATAATTGACATTGCACTGTTATCGCTTAGAATTTCTTTCATTTCACTGATTTTGTAAAATTAATTGTGGTACAACAAATGCACTTCTTTTCTGTTGATAAAACTTGCTGTGAATATTTATTGCTACGAACATCAGGAGGACAGAATAAATAAGCGGTGAATAACATATGTGAGAATAGCTGCAAATTGTCGATGGCTTTACACAGTTCTGCTTGCCTTATTTAAAGGATACAGGCAGTGAGAAAACACAATTGAAACAGTTAAAACCACAACATCTTATATCCTTCACTTACTATTGTCTAGTTGTATACTGAGAAAAAAAAATCATAACAGGTTTTGATCAAGTCAATTCCACTCCAGAAAGGAACAAAATAGAGATCTTCAATTTTCGAGACTCACCACACGCTGAAGTGGAATTTGAGCTGAAATGTATTGAAGCAGAGAATGGAGAGAATCTGGAGCTCAATATCCCAGGGACTGGTTAAGCTGTGTGTCACTCCTACATATGAGGGGAACTGGACAAAAAAAAGCATTGAGAGAGGTGTAGGAGGATAGGCAACTGTTCTGGAGTATCAGGAACTGTCTATGACAGCCTGGAATATAGAGGTTGTGTTTTCTGTGTGCTTCCCGGTTAAATGCTGAAGAATTCCATCATGTTCATCTGCTTCCTGTATTTTCAGGGCCAGAAACACCTTGAAACCCGATTGTGAGATTTATTTAATCAATTTTAGAACGAATGTTAATGCACACATGACAACGTTTTTTATTTCCTCTCGGATCTTACTTTGAGTGACAGCATAAATAAATGTGTTTGTGCAGGAACTGAGAAGTTTTAACATGTCCCCTGCATTAGAAGCCATATTTACGGGGTCGCCCCAATTTGTCACAATATTTGAGTTGATATTGAAATACATCATCACAACCAGTTCAGTCAGCCACAAAAGGAGGAAGTTTGCCGACAGACAGAAAAGTAGAATCATTGATTTCCTCCGACTCTCCATCTCTGGATCTTCCTGTTTCTCAGCCTTGCCTTGACCACGGAGCTTCCTCCGGGCTTTACTCGACATTAAAACATGCCTGATGGTGAGAACATTTAGCACCAAAATCAGGCAGAAAGCCAGCAGTGGGGTTGAAATACTGTGGAACCAAAAGAACACCAGCCACTCAGGATGAGTATAACTCTCTGCACTTTGCATACAACCAACAGGCATGTTTAATTCATAGGATTCAAAGGAGAAGTAATATGGGATGTTAGCCACTAAACTCAATGTATACACAGTCCCTATTACCAGCCTTGCAGTTCTGGCAGTGGAATATTTGAGTTTGAACTGCTGGCAACAAATAGAAACACAACGATCAAAAGTGAAAGCAACTGTTAACCAAACAGAACAGTCTAGACTTACATATATCATCACTTCCCGAAGAGTACAAGGAATAGTGTGGGGCATGTAGGTGTACAATTCATCAAAAATGAATGACATTACCGCACCAAAGAAAATGACCAGCAGATCTGCGACTGCCATCGCTATGAGATAGCTGGTGATACATTTTGTAAGGCCACATCTTCCTTGGGCGAGGATGATAATTGTCAGTAAATTACCTATTTTTAAAAAAACATAAAAATAGATTGTATTTCTGTCCAGAAGTATAATAACAGCCTGCCAAAGTAACAAATTTATGGAGGCTTCAATTAAAGCATGCAGTGATGGGTTACAACAAGATCATGTTCCTTTTCACAAAGTCCCCTTATTACAGTTCTCTGGAGAGACTTCTAAGGAGTTGGAGCCTTTGTTGATCCAAAATCATTAACAGCAATGAACATTGACAGCTTCGAGCATTCCCTGAAGCATTTCCATTTCCGTAAAGCTCCAGCCCAACATTAATCTGTGCAACCAAAATAAAACTAACTGGAACAGAAATCGGAGAATATGCGGGCCATTGTTTGATGCCAGTAAGGAAACCAGCTGCATTTCTGATGGTCTGATCAAAGACCATCTGTTGATAAATGGATGCAGTTTAAAGATACTCTGTATATTTCTGTTTTATGACTCATTCAATTCTAAACATGACCCATGTCCAATAGTGTGGAGCTGCTGGGGGCCAAAATAAAGTGAGTGAGATGTGTGTCAGCCTTGTCAGCAAAGCAAAAGGAACAACCAAATTATTAATTAATAATCTCAAATTTCTGGATGTTTAGAAATAAATTGATTATTCCTATCTGATAATGAGTCAAATGCAAGCACAACCATCTCATTAAAATAATTGTTCATCAATAACTTCTTTGTAACTGTGCAATTGAGTGACCATAGTAACTAGAGTTTAATTATCAGATTACTGCTGCATTCAAAAGCTACATATCTGATTTCCTCTTTTGAAAGACAAATTTTGTGAAGCCATGGTTTTTCATTTTTATTTCCATTTCAAAAATAACCATTCACTCTACATCCCACGCCATTTCCCCTCCAGTCGTCAGAGAAATGTACCAGTGAGACAGATAGCCCTCTCTAAACACTCAGTGTTATAATCCTAGTTAAACCAGAAATGTTAACGAGATCAACATAGAAATTGTTCCAAGAAATTAAATCAATATAGCTGCAAATAAACAGTGACAAATAGCATGCAGATTTAGCTGATTTATAATCACGACATTATTAATCTTAAAAGCCAATTCGGACAATATTATTCATGTCCAAAGACTTACCAAGAATTCCAACGGGTGTAATGATACACTCGAATATATATCGAGTGTAAAACAGGACTATTACTCTCTCATAGACTGACATTGCAGTTTTAAGTAAAGGCTGATCCCTCTTGAAAATAAAAGCTCCATTCACAGCTGAGTGCTGTCTGTGCAAAATCAGTTTGTATACGTAGCTCATGACATCACGTTTGGTTTCATCAAGATTCCCCAAGGTATTTGCAGACATTTGTGATGAACCTGTATCAGAGATGGTATGACATGCATCTGGAGCAGTTGGGCCCGTCTAGCTCAGAGGCATTGGGACAGTGCCATTGTGCCACAGGAGCCCTCCCCCCGTTAATTGTAGCTCCAGTTCTTTGAGCAAATTGCATGATGCACCTGCTGATACAACTGATCACACAATCACCCACCCGCTCCTGAGATTCATTCAGTTTAGTGCATATAGTAGAGATTGCCAATCCCACCTCAGCCTGTCCTGCTGGGTCTGTCATAGGTTTGAAAGTGCTGAAAGGATACTTTACGCTGCCCAGTGCAATTGGGTCATTTGGACAGGCAATTTCTATCCAACCCCTCCTCCCTCCAGCCCCTACACCCCTCCCTATCTCTGTAACCTCCTCCAGCCCCTACACGCCTCCCTATCTCTGTAACCTCCTCCAGACCCTACATCCCTCCCTATCTCTGCAACTTCCTCTAGCCCCTTACACCCCTCCCTATCTCTGTAACCTCCTCCAGCCCCTACACCCCCTCTCTATCTCTGTAACCTCCTCCAGCCCCTACACCCCCCCTATGTCCGTAATCTCACTCAGCCACCACACACCTGCACCACTCCCTACAGCTGTCTCTATATCTGCAGCCTCCTCCAACACTTACACAGAACATTAAGGATTACCATGGTCCTGCCATGGCGAGGGTGAAACACAGAGGTATATTTGTCGTTAATGAGTCTCACAGAACAGAATGAGACTATTCAGCACATTGTTCCTGTGTCAGCCCTTGCCCCACAGCTCTGCGGCTTGCTCCTTTTCAAGTATATCATTCACCCGAGAGTGCTGCTTGGTCCCACACAGCTCTGACCTCACCTTAATAATTACACCATTGCATATGTCAGAATTAAAGGAATCGTGACCCTGGGAATTAGCGGCTGAACCAATGTTTTAGGAAAAGGTTTCAGTGCAGAATCCATAGCCTTTAGCTGTGTATCTGATTGGTGTTGAATCTATAAACACACAGAGATTGACTGTGCTCGCCTCAGTATAAAGTATCACCTCCTGTGTTATTCCATACATAAATGTCTGTCCATCCATCTGTCAAGATGAATGTTTTTGCATAGCGCTGTTCTGATCTGTTCTTACAGAAGGTGGGACTCAATTTGGAGTAATGCATACAATTCCTGTCTCCCTGTTATCAGAAAAATGTTATTAAACTGGAAAGGATGCAAAAAATACTTTCAAGGAAGATTGGAGGGTTTCACTCAGAAGGACAGGCTAGATAGCCTAAGATTTTCTTCAATGGAGCGTAGGACCCTGAGTAGTGACCTTAGAGATGTTTATAGAATCATGAGGGGTATAGATAGGGTGAATAGCCAAGGCCTTTTCCCCGAGGTAGGGGACCCTAAAACTAGAGGGGCACAGGTTGAAAGTGAGAGGAGAATGACTTGACAGGGACCTGAGAGACAACATTTTCACACAGAGGCTGGTTCGCATGTGAAATGAACTGCTAGAGGACGTAGTAAAGCCACGTACTGTTGCAACATTTAAAAGACATTTGGGCAGACACATGGATAGGGAAGGTTTCAAGGGATATTTGTCAAACACAAAATAGTACTCGTTCTGTTTAGAAAGCCTGGTCAGAACAGACGGGTCAGGCTGAAAGTCCTGTTTCACGCTGTCTGACTCTGTGTCTCTGTAACACCATGAGCCTATTTATCAATGTACAGAGGTCATTCAACTCCCGACTTGTCCAGCTGCTTATCTGTCTGTCTGTCTTCCAATCCATTATGGTATCCATCCTTTCTCCAGCATTGCAAACTTAGAAGAAATTTGATTTATATGTTAGCTCGCTGATTTTAACTGTGCCAAAGAAAATCATGCATTACGGCCAAGGATAGTAAGTGATCTGACCTGAACAGTTTTCCATTCTACTGTTACAGGATGTAACAGCTCAGCATGGAGGCTATGGAAAGATGCATGCGAGAAAATGATCAGCCGGGTTTGAAGTTACACTGAACGGAGCTCGTGTGTGGGACTGTAGAATAGGCAACTTGGGAGTGTCCAGGGCTTTCCAGATTATTTCCAGTCATTGGTCAGAAGTTCACTCCCTGTTGGAGTGCAGGGAAACCCAGCAGCCAGTTGATGCACAGCAAGATCCCACAATGAGGAATGAGCTATCACTGGCTACATGATACGCCAAACAAGCCCTCTGTTTGAAGGATGGTTTCTGTTTATTAATGGGAGATAAATATTGCTCCAGGATATCATGGACAACTCACTTCATTAACAGATAATTATTTGTGTGAATGCTGACATCAGTTTCAGAGTTGAGCTGAGGACTTGGTTTAATTTCTCATTATATTTGGGGAGCAGCACTTCCTCAGTACAGTCAGCCCGGATTTTATCTACGCAGTTCTCTGAGAGTCGAACACTGAAACGACAAAATCCCAGCTCAGAAATGAGAATGCTACCTTCTCAGCTAAAGTTGACATTTCTAAAATTCTCAGAATCGTGGTGCTGTTTGCCATTGAGCAGAAACTGATCTTGACCAAACGTTTCAGCACTGTAGCTGCAAGAGCAGTTCAGAGGCTGGGAAATCTGCAGCGAGTAACTCACCTCCTGATTCCCAAAACCCTGTCCATCATCGACAAAGCAGGATTAAGGAGTGTGATGGAATATTCCCTCCCTGCCTGGATGTGTGCAGCTTCAACAACATTCAAGAAGCTCAACACCATCCAGCACAAAGCAGCCCACTTGATCGTCACCACATCCACAAACATTCTCCATTCATTGCTTCTACAATGAATACAAAGAGACTGTAGTGTTTACCATCGACAAGATACACTGCAGCAACTCACTGCGCTCTTTATTTAGCACCTTCCAAACCTCTCCCACCTTGAGGGACCAGCGTAGATGATACAAGGGAACACCAGACTGTTGCCCTCTAAATCACCGATCACCCTGAGTCGGAAATACACTATCGATCCTTCACTGTCACTGGATCAAAATCCTGGAATTTCCTCCCGAGCAGCACTGTGGTACGCCAACCCCACACAGACTGCAGCAGGTTCACACAAATACCCACCATCACCTTCTCACGAGTTACCAGAGTTGCGTAACTCATCATCTCTGAAGAATATGTTAAAGAATACTCTCACACCTCTGTCTGGTATAAAGGACATTGCTTTAACACAATCCACATATGAATAACAATGAGTAAATGCAAAGTTGTTATCGTCCAAACAGACCATTAGTGAGAGAGAAAGCTGACTGCTGGTGAAATCATCTGAGGGTCACCACGGCTCAGGCGAGGGGAGAGGTTGCGGAGGAGAGTCCTTCATTGTAACCCCCAGCCAGTGTGGGAATTGAACCCACCCCTGTTGAAATCACTAACTGAATTGTTATGATGATGCTCTACCCATTGAACAAAACTCTCACCTCCAGTGACTAGAGCGCAAAGGATGAGAACGCTGGAGAGGAAGTTCATCTTGCTTTGGCCATCAATGCTCCTTGTGCAGTGAGTCAAACCACTTCTCCTCTGGGTTCTGTGGCTGGTGTCTCTCACTCACTAATTATATACATGAGCTGGAGCAGGCAGATGCAGAATTTCTTGTTTCGTTGTCAATTTCTGCTGAAATTGATCATGTTAATGAGGTATGTTCATGACTTATCCCTCCAGCGTAGCCTGTCTTATAGCTAGCAAGTGTGTAAGAACGTGGAAAATATTCCATCATGCTCTTGACTTGTGCTTGTACTTGGTGGACATGCTTTTGCAAGTCAGGAATTGGATTTGTTGCTATAGATTTCTGAGGTTCTGACCCACTCTTGTAGCCATGATATTTTATCAGTGAATCTAATCCCAAATACTCCATAACATTTTGGACAGGTTGGTTTAAAAGAGAATGTAGAAATGACCTGTGCAATCTAAATGAGCCAATTACCCTGGGCAACGGAAAGTATCCTTTCAACATCTTCAAACCTGTGACAGACCCAGCAGGACAGGCTGAGGTGGGATTGGCAATCTACACTATATGCACTAAACTGAATGAATCTCAGGAGGGGGTGGGTGATTGTGTGATCAGTTGTATCAGCAGGTGCATCATGCAATTTGCTCAAAGAACTGGAGCTACAATTAACTGGGGGGGTGCTCCTGTGGCACAATGGCACTGTCCCAGTGACTCTGAGCTAGAAGGGTCCTACTATTCCAGATGCATGTCATTCCATCTCTGAAACAGACTCATCATAAAGAGGGATCAGCCTTTACATTAAACTGCAATGTCAGTCCATGAGAGAGTAATAGCCCTGCGTTACACTCAGTATACATTCAACTGTATCATTACACCCATTAGAATTCTTGGTAAATATTTGTACATGAATAGTATTGTCTGAACTGGTTTTTTGGATGAATAATGTCATGATAATAAATCAGCTAAATCTCCAAACTATTTGTCACTGTTTATTTGCAGCTGTATTGATTTAATTTCTTGGAACGGTTTCCATGTTGATCTCATTAACATTTCTGGTTTAACAGGGTTGTAACACTGAGTGTTGAGAGAGGGTTATGTGTTGCACTGGTCCATATCTCTGACGACTGGAGGGGAAATGGCCTGGGATGCAGAGTGGATGATCACTTTTTAAATGGAAACAAAAATCAAAAGCCATGGCTTCACAAAATTTGTCTTTTAATAGAGGGAATCAGATTTGTGACTTTGTGTGCAGCAGTAATCCTTTAATTAAACTCTGGTTGCTATGGTTACACAATTACAAAGAAGTTATTGATGAACATTTGTTTAATGATATGGATATTAGATTAGATTCCCTACAGTGTGGAAACAGGCCCTTCGGCCCAACAAATCCACACCGCCCCTTGGAGCATCCAACCCAGACCCATCCCCCTATAACCCACACACCCCTGAACACTGTGGGCAATTTAGCATGGCCGATCCACCTAGACTGCACATTTTTGGACTGTGGGAGGAAACCAGAGGTCCCAGAGGAAACCCATGCAGACACTGGGAGAACACGCAACCTCTGCACAGACAGTTGCCAGAGGCTGGAATTGAACCCGGGTCCCTGGCGCTGTGAGACTGCAGTGCTAGCCACTGAGCCACGGCTATTTTTGCATATGACTTGTCATCAGATAGGAAAAATCAATTTACTTCTAAAAGTCAAAAAATTGAAGACAATTGGTGAAAAATCTGGTGGTTCCTTTTTCGTTGCTGACAGACATGAAACTCCCTCATCTCACTCACTTTATTTTGGCTCCCAGCAGCTCCATGTTATGGGACATGGATCACGTTTGGAAGTGAAATGATTGAGTTATTGAACCTGTGAAAGTTGCCATTGTAGCGCATTGCAATGGGATTTCATAAATCAGAGATGTACAGAGTATCTTTAAACTGCATCCATTTCTCAAGAGCTGGTCATTGAAAATGTAAAGACCCATTAGAATGCAGCTGCGGTTTCCTTACATAGTTGTAACACTTGCTAGCTTTGGCAGGTGGAGCACGCAGTTTACAGTGTATCTTACCATCTTCAACAAACTGTATTCATAAAGAAGTCCATCAAGCACTGATTTGCAGTAACGTTCCAGAGGTTTTACCTCACAGTCAGGCAGGGAGAAGATCATCTCCAGTGGTTCTTTGAGCAGCCTGTCAAAATCCAGACCAGACCAAATCAAGACATCCGACTGAGTCACTCGAGAGGCAGCAAAGATCTCAGACAGAATATAAGCTCAAATATTTTAACGTGTTCTGTCATGTCTGCTGTGAATTCCAACTCTGTGCACTTTTTCCTCGTTCTTGGAAATTCCCCCAACTCTGTAATTTTGACTTTGAGGGTAGCTGTCATCATTAATGCTATTCTTCAATGTCTTTAAAATAAACGATTTTCAGTGGCAACAATATACTGTAGTCTGGGAGTTAGTCAATATGTTCCCAGACAAAACAGCAGTCTTACTTTGGCAACAAGCTGGACTCAACCAATTGATTTAAACCAAGAACTCAACGATTGAAAGCCAATTGAATTTAAAACTGTCACAGAGATAGTAGATAACGAAATGTGAGGCTGGATGAACACAGCAGGCCCAGCTTCGTCAGAGAGGTCTAGGCCCAGAACGTCAGCTTTTGTGCTCCTGAGATGCTGCTTGGCCTGCTGTGTTCAGCCAGCCTCACATTTTATTATCTTGGATTCTCCAGCATCTGCAGTTCCCATTATCACAGAGATAGTAGAAACTGCCGATGCTGAGAATCTGATTTAACACGGTGTGAAGCTGGGTGAACACAGCCTCCCAAGCAGCATCAGAAGAACAGGAAAGCTTGATGTTTTGCCCTTCTTCAGAAATTTAAAACTGAATTTAAAACTGATTGTTTTGACAACCTGAAGCCAATCATGTGATAAGAAATTGATGTGTCACTGAGGGGCGTACATTAGAAGGGTTTTGTTTTGAAAATCAGGGTGAGAGCCAACTGCCAACTGAAATGGTGAGAGCAAACAGACTTCTGAGAAATATGCCCCAAGTTTCCACAAGAAATCGCTAAACTCTCGAAGAAAACATCTTTTTATCTATAAACACAGCACTTCCAGCTAAGGGTCTTCACAGAAGAAAACATTCCTCACAACACGTTCAGTGGAAGAAAGGCATTTATGAATTCAGAGACAGTGGAAATGACAAAGCATTCCAGAAGACATATTTTGAGTGAACTTTGAGAGACTATGTTTTAATTTATTGTTTTATTACAACTTGTGTTATATACATGTGACTTGCGTTTATTGCAACGATTAGAATCTTGTTTCATTAGGAAATAGTAGTTAGAGGGGAACAATTCGGTTTCTTAGTAAGAACCAAAAGAACTGCGGATGCTGTAAATCAGGAACAAAAACTAAATTACTGGAAAAGCTCAGCAGGTCTGGCAGCATCTGTGGAGGAGAAAACAGATTAAAATTTCCAGTCTGGTGACCCTTCCTTTGAACTGAGGAACGGTCACCGGACCCGAAATGTTAATTCTGTTCTCTCCTCCACAGATGCTGCGAGACCTGCTGAGTTTTTCCAGTAATTTTGTTTTTGTTCCTGATTTACAGCATCCGCAGTTCTTTTGGTTCTTATTTAGTATTTAACTCACTGCCACATCTCTTCTAGGCATGCCCACCTTGAAGAAGTTCTGCTCCTCGCTCTGACGGGATTTCCATTCCAAACTCCCTTCTTGCCCACTGACTTTAATTTCATTCTCACTCCTGGTGTTTGAACAGGTATTTGCTATAACTCATTTCCACAGCCATATCACATTCCTCAGTGACTGCCTTAGGCTCAGGCTCACCCCACGTGGATTCCAACTGAAGTTTCATCCCTCATGTTTTAAATCCTCCCAGGATCATAGATATCTCCACTTTTCACAGACAGCTGCTCTCGCCGCATCCTGAGATCTACCCTCAGTGCCGTGCGGTGTCACATGCACACTCTCACCCTCTCTCTCCAACAGCATCGTAACACACTGGCTCAGGGCTGCATCACTCCACAGTTCCACCTCATCCTCTGGCTCATTCATTGTGCTAACAAGAAACTTTTTCCTTTTGTTTCAGGCAATAAAATGCAACAACTCAAATACCCATGGCTCTCTGGAACCTACCTCTCCTTCCCTTCCCTCTGACTCTATCCTCTCCCCCAAAAACCCCCCACCTCCTGAAGGGTATTCACCATTGCTACTAACCTTCCACTCTCCAATGCTGAGCACTCTGTACTCAGCAAAGGCCTCTCTCAGCTTTATCCCTCTGCGTTCCCCACCTTAACAAATTTCGGGCGCAACATGACGCCAAACTCTTCTTCCACCGTCTTCGCCTCTGTGCTCGTTTCTTTGGAGAAGAGTCCTCTCCCTGTCCTACAGACCCCTTTGCCCAACTCCAACACTGTCCCTCCACCTGGACCCCTCCCTCCGACCATTTACCTGCACTCGATGTTTTCATTGAGAACTGTCGACATGACATCAGTCGCCTCAATTCCTCTGCCCCCCTCACCAAATCCAACCTATCTCCCTCCAAACTGACTGCACTGCGTGCACTCAGATCTAACCCTGACTTTGTCACCAAGCCTGCCGATAAGGGTGGTGCTGTGGTAGTCTGGCGTACTGACCTCTACCTCACAGAGGCTGAGCGTCAGCTCTCAGATACCTCCTCCTACCTTCCCCTGGACCATGACCCCTCCATGGCACATCACACCATTGTATCCATTATGGTTATGGATCTCATTTCATCCAGTGATCTCCCATCCACTTCCAAGCTAATACCCCAACCCCGCACCACTCGTTTCTACCTCCTGCTGAAAATCCACAAACCAGACTGTCCAGGCAGACCCATCCTTTGTGCCGTGCAGTGTCACATGCACACTTTCAACCTCTCTCTCCAACAGCATCGTAACACATTGAGTCAGGGCTGCACCACAGAGGCTGCTCATGCCCCACACTACTCATCTCTTCCTACCTTGACTCAGTCTTCTCCCCCCGGCCCAATCCCTACCCACATACATCCATGATTCATCTGATGCCTTAGGCCAGTTTCAAAGCTTCCACTTTACTGGCTCCAGCCACCTCCTCTTTATCATGGACGTGCAATCCCTTTACACATCCATTCCCCACCAGGAGGGTCTTACGGCTCTCCGCTTCTTCCTGGGGCAAATGTCTGAACCATCCCCCCATGCACACCACCCTCCTCTGCTTGGCCGAGCTTGTCTTCGCCCTCAACAACAAAAAAAAGGCAGTTCTGAGGAAGGGTCACCAGATCTGAAGTGTTAACTCTGTTTTCACCTCCACAGATGCTACCAGGCCTGCTGAGCTTTTCCAGCATCTTTGTTTTCACTCTTGGTTTGTTAGTAGTTTTGTTAATTTGTTCACTGTTAGTGTTAAGTAAATAAATTGTTACTCGTTGCTTATAAAGTGAATATGAGGGATTTTCTTTATTTAACTATGCTTTTGACAGATTACAAGGGGCAGGGGGAGCTTCTCTAGGTGTTTTTGGTTTAATTACTAGAAAAGAACCTCTATATCGGGGCCAGTGTTTCGGATTAACTATCAGAGGGGTTCAATCACTTTCTCCTTCGTAATATTAGTCTCTGCATTAATCACGGTGTTAACTTATTGGAAATGGGGATCAACAGGTAACAATCATCTCTCCCATCACCTTGACAAAGGTTAAACATGTATTGTCTCTATTCACTGAAGTATATAAGAATGAGAGATGGCCTCATTGAACTATATTGGATTCTTAAGGAGCTTGATGGGGTAAATGCTGAGAGGCTACTTTCCCCCACAAAAGGGCCTAGGAACAGATGACATAGGCTCAGAATAAAGGCCAATTTAAGACTGAGATGAGTAGGGATTCCTTCTCTCAGAGGGTTGTCAGTCTTTGGAACTCCTTGCCAGAGAGACCTGTGGAGGCAGAGTCCTTATGAATATCTAAGACTGAAGCAGATAGATTCTTGATCAGAAGGAGAATCAAGGTTATGGGAAAGGACAGGAAATTGGACATGAGGAACCTTGAATATACTATGGTCCTAATGAAGGACAGAGCAGGCTCGAAATGATGAATGGGCTGCACTTGTTCCAAATCTTATGGTCTTCTTAGGTAACAAGGTGTAGAGCTGGATGACCACAGCAGGCTGAGCAGCATCAAAGGCAGGAAGGCTGATGTTTCAGGTCGAGACCCATTTTCTGAAGAAGGGTCTAGGCCCAAAACATCAGCCTTCCTGCTCCTCTGATGTTGCTTGTCCTGCTGTGGTCATCCAGCTCTACACCTTGTTATCTCAGATTCTCCAGCATATGTAGTTCCAACCATCTGTTATGGCCTTCTTGTCTTCTGGTTGATGTACTGAGTTGCTTCATCATCTTTAATGGCCAATTTGAAATACTTGGATAACATCTGTAAAACTGGAAATGTGAGACGGGCTGTGCAACCCAAGTGATTCGTTTGCACTGTGCTCTGTAATGTATCCTTTCAGTTTGTTTAAAACCATCAGCGAATGAGCAAGCCAGGCCTCTCTGGTAAATGACAAGCCTCAGCCTACTTCTTGGACCGAGTTAGCCTCAGGAGAGGAGTTCAGGGCTGAGCAGAGATTGAAACTGTTCTGCCGGCAATTTACTAAAATGACGCAACTTAAAATTGTCATGGGAATCTTCATCAAAACAAGCAGAATTTCATGAGGTACATAACATGATGATTTCGAACAGGCATCAATCAACTGTGAATTGCCACGTTTATTTCCAACAGGGGTCAGCCATCTGCTTTCACAGAAAACAGGAATGTCGACATACGAGAGGATAAGAGCCCTGTTTACCACACGATATATATTTAAGTGTATCATTACCCCTGTTGGAATTCTTGGTGAGTTCTCATATATTTGAAATTGAGCCTCAAACTGTATTCAAGCTCAATAGAGCTGTGTATTTTTTTAAAGTTGATACAAAATGCTCTCTGCATGCCATTTGTTACACGTCTGCAGTTCCTGTGACAACTTTCTGGGGCAATTTTCTTTTTCTATTGCCATTAATATTTCTGCTTTCCACAATTCATGAAGTAACTAATGTTTTGGGAACAATACTGTGGTTCTGAGGAATGGTTACTGGACTCGAAACGTTAACTCTGATTTCTGTCCACAAATACTTCCAGACTTGCTGAGTTTTTCCAGCAATTTTTGCAGTTCTTTGCTTTTTACGGCGGTCTCCCAAGCAGATAAGTACATCTACCCAATGGGAAGTGGCCTGGACTATGAATGGCAGGTTACTTTCTGCAAGGAAATGAAAATGCATCTTCATAATGCACGAATTGTAATGGTAAAAATGAGAAATGTGATATTTAATATATGGGGCAGACTGGAGAATTTAGACTCTACAGTCTTACGGTTCCTGAATGGTCAGAATTAGAGTGTAATTTGCGAGCTAAAGGTTGTGTGAGCATTAACTGGATGTGGAAGGTTGTGATGTTTCATCGGAGAGAATAGCATCATCAGTTTCTAACACTCTTAGGGATAAATGGTAAATAATTAATGAATTGGTTGCTACTCAGACATTCCATTGCGTATTTACAGGGATGCCATTCCTCCAACACTTCCCTTGTCTCATTGCATGAGAATTTAATCACATTAGGAATTGACACTGGTCAGACACTGCAGTCCTGAGTAAAGCTCATCATGGAGTGGAGCATAATCAAATTTGTAATAATACTTCATAAAACTGAACACGTTGGCCAACAAAGCAATTTCCCAAATTTTCCCAAATGGTCTTTAAGTGTATAAACCCCCTTGAAAAATGCACTTCTGTTTTAATTCAGTGTAATGCTTTGCACACATATGGCAAAGGGAAGTGTTAGTTCTGTCCCCAAGTATTTCCCTGCTCCTATTATTGTTGATGGTGCTGACACTGTAGTTCAGCTCTACAAACGATTTCAGGTCATGCTAGAAGTGATTGATGCTCTTTGCTGTTTTCAGTGATCTTTAGTCTACAAAGGATCCCGCTCTTTACAGAATAATTCATTACACAGAACTGTGGGAAGCAGCTTTTGGGAATGAGAGCATGATTTCAAGTTGTTGCATCACTGCTGGCTTTTATTGAAGCTAAATGAATTTTTTTTCCATATTTGCATCCTCTAATTGTTGTTATTGAGGAGAGTAATTCATACAATTTCTTGTATGGTGTCTTCAAAGGTAATTCATTGACGATTATCATTCTTGCCCGAGGTAGATGCGGGCTCACTAAATGTATCACCAGCTATCTCATCGCAATGGCAGCAGCAGATCTATTGGCCATCTTCTCCAGCATGATAATGTCATTCATCTTTGATGCACTGTACACCTACATGCACCACACTATTCCGTGTACTCTTCGGGAAGTGATGATATATGTAAGTCTAGACTGTTCTGTTTGGTTAACAGAGATAATGGGAACTGCAGATGCTGGAGAATCCAAGACAGCAAAATGTGAGGCTGTATGAACACAGCAGGCCAAGCAGCATCTCAGGAGCACAAAAGCTGACGTTTCGGGCCTAGAGGGCCCTCTCTGATGAAGGGTCTAGGCCCGAAACGTCAGCTTTTGTGCTTTTGAGATGCTGCTTGGCCTGCTGTGTTCATCCAGCCTCACATTCTGTTTGGTTAACAGTTGCTTTCACTTTTGATCCTTGTGTTTCTATTTGTTGCCAGCAGTTCAAACTCAAATATTCCAATGTCAAAACTGCAAGGCTGGTGATAGGGACCGTGTATACATTGAGTTTAGTGACTAACATCCCATATTACTTCTCCTTTGAATCCTATGAATTAAACATGCCTGTTGGTTGTATGCAAAGTGCAGAGAGTTACTCTGTTCCTGGGTGGCTGGTGTTCTTCTGGTTCCACAGCATTTCAACCCCACTGCTGGCTTTCTGCCTGATTTTGGTGCTAAATGTTCTCACCATCAGGCATGTTTTAATGTCGAGTAAAGCCCGGAGGAAGCTCCGTGGTCAAGGCGAGGCTGAGAAACAGGAAGATCCGGAGATGGAGAGTCGGAGGAAATCAATGAATCTACTTTTCTGTCTGTCGGCAAACTTCCTCCTTTTGTGGCTGACTGAACTGGTTGTGATGATGTATTTCAAAATCAACTCAAATATTGTGACAAATTGGGGCGACCCAGTAAATGTGGCTTTGAATGCAGGGGACATGTTAAAACTTCTCAGTTCCTGCACAAACACATTTATCTATGCTGTGACTCAAAGTAAGATCCGAGAGGAACTGAACAAAGGTGCCAGATGTCCCATAAAATTCTTCCTGAAGATGTTTAAGTGATAGGGTTAGGGTTAGGGTTAGGTTGTTTAAGTGAAATCATGAGGCTTCAAAGTGTTTTTCTTACTGGTTTTCAGGTCTAACAAGCATGTGAACCTTACTAAAATTTATAACCATTGGTGAAGAAATTGAGAACAAAATATCGAAACTAGACTTTCCACATCGGTTTTGCCATTCTAGCCCATCAAAGCCTCATTTCTCCTCACCCTGTACAAACAGGCTATCCTTCTCTTCCTTACTCCGTCCTGTGTTTCTCCTGATGCCCCACAACATTACGATGCTCCCCGCTTCAATCCCTGCCTGTGGGGGTCAGATACACAACGCCCCCAACTCTCTGGGTAAAGAGGTTTCTGATCAATTCCAGATTGGATGTTTCAATCTATCTCCCATGTTGATGGTCACATGTTTCCTTCTTTTCTACAAGTAGGAAGCAGAAACTGCAACACCTTCAACAATTTTCCAAACATCTCTTTGTTCAGTGAATGTGAACATCACCCCACAGTCCTGGTCTTGTGCTTGCAACTCTTTCTGTTCAGTACCTCTTCATCCCATTAATAGCAAAGCAATCGGAATTTCAAAACTAGTTTCACAAAAGCTGTTGTTTTCTAAGTCTATCCTTCTAGAAGATGTTTTCCTGGTTAGTTATCTCTGTGTTGTTCACTTTACAGACCTGACATTGTTTTCAGTAATTCGCGAATCAACATGTCCCGTTATGAGCTGTCATTAAGGGCGGCGCGGTAGCTCAGTGGTAAACACTGCAGCCTCACAGCACCAGGGAATCCGGGTTCAATTCCCGCTTCGGGTAACTGTCTGTGCAGAGTTTGCACATTCTCCCCGTGTCTGCGTGGGTTTCCTCCGGGTGATCCAGTTTCCCCTCACAGTCCAAAGATGTGCAGGCTAGGTGGATCGGCCATGTTAAATTGTCTGTAGTGATCAGGGGTGTGTGAGTTATAGGGGGATGGGTCTGGGTGGGATGCTTCAAGGGGCGGTGTGGGCCAAAGGGCCTGTTTCCACACTGTAGGGAATGTAATCTGATTATAAATAGTTCTTCAAGAGATATATTGTAGCATTGCAGTGGAGCCAGAATATTTGGCTGTAATTTAGTTTTCACTGCAAAGTATTTATGTTTCCATTGCAAGATGCCTGCCAGTGGACAGCCTGACTGCGTGGTTTACTCTTTTCGTGTTGAGATAGTCCAACATTGGTGCAGCTGGTTTCATGGTTTACCAGAGAGTTAAGCAACATCATGGTTAACCTTATACCAGCATCAAGAAGAAACAGTGTCCCACCAACATTTTAATCTGCGGCACAGCTTTCAGAAGTGAGTGTGGACTAAGTCGGACTGGTGGGGGTGGGGAGGGTTGGCCTGTTGGGAAGGGGTGGGGTTCCATGGGGCAACTGGTTATAAGGAACAGCAGGCTGCCTCAGGGACAAAAGATGGACTGGGCAGCCAGTGTTAAGGTGTTTTTTTTTATTATGAGAATATTCCACACACTGTTGCTTTATACACACCTTGGGATCCATTGTTCAGATCCAAAAGTCACTCCAAGTAGGATGAAGCTCTCTGAATGATACAAGATTTAAATCAAAGGAGTTTGCCAGACTTGCATCAGTTTGAAGACAGTAGAATGGGTGTCTCATTGTGATTTGTTGTTTCAATTGTTTGAGAGGGAGGTGGCAGACCATGTCACATCTCTCCATGTTTCATCCTCCAGTTGGAATCACTATTGTTTGTTTTAGACATTTTCGAATGCATTACACTCCCAGTTATAGTCCTCAGCAGAGTGAACCAACAAACTGGTATGTGTTAGTACGAGAGCAAAATAAAATGTGGCAAACTATGATCCACCAATTACGGCTCTCTATTCCACTGGAACATCTCACCAGGACAAATTTACCTTTAAACCACAGTTAAAAGCAATTCTGCCTCTCCTTATCTCTTAAGATTTCATAATTACAAAAAAAAATCAAATACATTGGATTGTCAATATGTTGCATGGATGATACACACGATTATATTTCAATTACTTGAAAATGCTGCACAGAAGATAAACAAGGAGAAGGTTTCCCATACATATCTGTGAAGACGTTATTAATTACTTTCTGGTGGCAGTGTATTTACTAATTTTCAGATCTTGATTAAAGTCTCTTTCCCATTTACACTCAGACAGTCCAAAAAGACCAAGAGTTTCAGAGGTGTAAAGAGGATCTCATCAATAGGAAAGTTTTCTCATCACATTCTAAGTAAACTGAACAGACGCGATGCAAGTCGGTGAGAACAAAAATGACTGAAATCAACCAGAGGTCCCTTAGGGACACAGGCAATTTATTTTTTACAAGCAAATCTGCAGAAGTGAGAAATCTCCTTCATTCAGTCAGAAAGGTTTCTGCTCATAAACATCCCTCACTCAAATCAACCATATATGTTGTAAATTATTGAGGCCTCAGCACTAATTCTTTCGGTACACTAGTAATTACAAGTTGTCATACTGAAAATGCCCTTCCTTATCCCACCACTTCATCTTCCATTAATTTTCTGATCCTATATCCATATTGATGTACTGTTTGCAACACCATAGCCTCTTATCTTGGCAAGTAGCCAATGTGTTATTCCTTAACAGGTGTCCCATGAAAATCTAAATTTGTTCCATCCAGTGCTTCACCTGTACCAATTCTGCTTGTTACATGTTGAGACTCAGGAGCATTTGTAATGTTGCAAATTAGTATACTTAAATCTGGAGAATTGAGAACATCTCTTTGTTCATGTGGAAAATACCTGTTCCCACTGTACAAAGTTGTAAGGGGTAGATCATGCCCCACAAACTTTCTTGAATTCTTTGAAGAGGTGACCAAACGCCTGGATGAAGGTAGAGCAGTGGATGTGGTATACACAGATTTAAGTAAAGCATTTGATAAGGTTTCCCAGAAAGTAAGGATGCGTGGGCTAGGGGCAGATTGGATTCAGAATTGGCTGACCCGTAGAAAACAAATGGTGGTAGTGGATGGAAAATAGTCAACATGGTGCTCAGTTACGAGTGGTGTACCACAGGGTCTGCTCTGGGTCCTCTTCTATTTGTGATCTTTCTCAATGATTTGGATGAAGGAGTGGAAGGGTGGATTAGTAAGTTCACGGGCAATACGAAGGTGGGCCGTGTTGTGGCTAGCACGTAGGGCTGTTCTAGGTTACAAAGGGACATCGATAGGATGCAGGGCTGGACTAAGAAGTGGCAGATGGAGTTTTACCTTTAAAGTGTGAGGTGAATCATTTTGGAAGGACAAACTTGAAAGCATAATACAGGGTTATCAGAAAGATTCTTGGCAGTGCGGAGGAGCAGAGGGATCTTGGGGTTCATGCTCACAGTTCCCTGAAAGCTGCCACACAGGTGGATAAAGTTGTTAAGAAGGCATATGATGTGTTAGCTTTCATTAATAGAGGGGTTGAGTTCAGGAGCCATGAAGCTATGCTCCAGCTATTCAAAACATTCATTTAGCCACATCTAGTATTGTGTCCAGTTCTGGACGCCTCATTTCATGAAGGTGTGGAAGCGTTAGAAAAGGTGCAGAGGAGATTTACCAGGACTTTGCCTGGAATGGAGGGAAGGTCTTACAAGGAAAGGTTGAGAGAGTTAGGGCTTTTCTCTTTAGAATGATGAAGGATGAGAGGTAGCTTTATAGAGGCTCACAAAGTGATCAGAAGTGTAGATAGAGTAGACAGCCGGAGACTTTTTCCGAGGGTGGAAGTTGATATTACAAGGGGCATGGTTTTAAAGTGAGTGGAGGTAGATATAGGCGAGATGTCAGAGGTAGGTTCTTTACTCAGTGGGTAGTCAGGACGTGGAATGCTTTGCCAGAGACGGTAGTGGAGTCGGCCTCATTAGGGGTATTTAAGCAGCTATTAGATAGACATATGGATGTAAGTAAAAGTTAGTGGTGGAGGGGGTTAGAAGGAACTTAGGTTTAGGGTAAAGTTTCGGCACAACATCATGGGCCGAAGGGCCTGTACTGTGCTGTGCTGTACTGTTCTGTGCTGTACTGTTCTATGTTCTATGTTCTAAAGCTTGATTTCATTTTAAGGTGTGACTTTTTTCCAATTACATGTGCACTTGATAATTCACTAGATCCTTGAAGCACATGGAACACGGCTCTGTGAATAATTGCAGTGAGTTTCTTCAAGCTGGTACTAGTGCAGTATAAAATGTATTCAAGAGGGCATAAAAACAGGTTCCCAAACCCATGATAGGTGCACATGCATAAACAATATCACATGCACACTATTGTGTAAGCAGTGTGATATGGAAAAAGGAGAACAAAATATGAGGAAATTTGAGGGTGTGGAGGGAATGGGGGTTTTGTTTGCACAGCTATTAGGAGTTGTATGTAGCCCACGTGGACTACACTGATGAAAATGTCCTGGTTCCCACAACTTTCTCAAGAGCAACTCCGAATGGACAGTAAATGTCCTTCCTTTCATTGATGATCATATGACTAAAGTGAAAAAAAAACGATAAGGGAATGAAGCAGCCGTTGAGATCTTGAAGTAATTATATCAGGTAATCATGACACCCGGAATCTAAAAGAAAATGCTTGTGTAAAACACGTAGTGATGAATATTTATTGCTCGCATTCATTCTGTGGACTACGGAGGTCAGCATTCTGTGAAAATACCGCATGCAGGGCAGGCTCAGTCCCGAGTGTCTGTTGAATTGTATGTTCCAAAATATTAGTTACGTACAATTTTGCTTAGAGATGGCTACTGTTCAACTTGCAGAACCATCTCTGGCCAGTTCAGGAAAGATATTTGATCCTATAGGGTTCTTAAAATCCCCTAATCAGAGGAGAGCTGTGTCACGCATGATCCAGTGCAAGTGGGAGGGGGTCAAAAAATAAACATCACACATTTATTTGAGGCAACATAGCCAGATGAAGGCTGATGAAAAACCCTGGATGGTGAGGAATTTGCAGTAACCAGCTCTCAGAGGGTGAAAAAAGTTGGCATCATACTTGTGAAGGTGTAATGGAGCATCAATCACAGATTCTCTGAGAAAGAAGATTCTTCAAATCAAGGGGTTCCATCAAAATGGAAAGAAAAGGTGAGGTACAGAATGAAGAACTATCACCTTGAATGTTTCATGGGCAGGTTGGGAAAAGTGAAGAATTTCAAACTCTCACTGAGATAAATGAAGTGTGTAGATCTCTCTTGTCAATGAAGAATTGGAAAATAAATTCAGGAAAGTACGTGGGTTATATCATGATCACATTTACTCCTTGATTATCCTTTTTATTTTAGCACACAATTTATGTTATATATGATCTGTTCACAGCATTGGTTTTCAAACACTGCAAAGTCTGTTGTTATCTGTCCAAAACTGTGGTATGTTGTACAGCATTCATATCTGAGGTCCACTAGAAATCCCACAGAACACAGATAATAAACAAATATTTCTCGCTTCTCACTACATTGTAACACACATTTGATAGCTGTACAGAATCATAGCAGTAATGAGAAACCTACTGGAAAAGCAAATGAATCTGTGCGTTGAGTATAAGGACATTGCCAAAATTTAATCCTGAAGGCTCTACAGTTAATCATGTCTCAGTTTCCACACACCATCACTGAAAGTATAAATTTATCAAATTCCAATGAGATGACCTATTTACATCTTTACCTGATGGACAACTGTTCAAGGCAAAAGCAATTCACACATCACCAAAAATCAAATCTATTTCTTGGAACACAATTAATTTTTAACCAAAAGAAAGTGAAAAGAAAAAAAATTTCTAACTGTTTTCTGTGCAACTTAGATTGTACGCCCAAAGCATGTGCTGTCGATAATGAGTGATATCAACAAAGTAACAGAAACAGTTGAAGTCACATGGCGTAGGAGTTAGACGGGTGTACAGAGAGCAAACGCAGAGAATAAACAAAACTAAAATTATCAAAGGTCTAGACCAAAAAAAGGAAACAAAATTGCAAATAGTCACAGCCTATTTAGGTTATTAATATGATGACATGCTGCTGCTTGTAGGTTGATGGTCACATAAGTTGATAGTTGTTCAAGAGGATTTAGAAGTTTTTCTTCAGATTTTTTTTTTCATTTTATGCGTTATTTGTTTTTATGAACAGTGAACTAGATCAGGAGAGATGCATTCTCTGCCCCTGCTCAGGAACTTAGACCATTTCCTCGCATTTAAAGATATTTGGTGCCATTCTGTCTCGAATTCTCCATCTTCGTGCCTCAGAAAGGGGCATCGTTTCACATGGCTCAACAGTAAGGAGCTCTTTATTTTGAAGTTGAACACTCTCTTGGACTTCTGTTTCAGTTACCACATTTCTAATTCAGATTACAGATCCAAAAAAAAGAAAAGTGCCATGCTGCATTCCTTTCTAATTAAAGAAATTGAACGACCAGCTTTTTGAAACAAAAAGTCATTCATAACCAAATAAAGAAAGCGTACAATACAGTAAAAATAAATCCGTTACTTCTGGTTCCCAGGTTTCAGTGTGGGATTTGGCTTGTCCAGCGATAACATTTGGGGTGATAGCACACTATTCCAAAAAAAATAAGTTCCACAGTGTTGGACTGCCGACCCTGGAACTGGGGTACACTCTACATTGATGCTGTTTATTCACACTGTAGCAATCACTGTGCGCTATGCTGAGAAAACCATGTGCTGCTCCAACAAAGCACCCTCGAATCTTGCCTAAAATTAGTCCCGGCTTGAGTGGCCAGAAATAATGGGAACTGCAGATGCTGGAGAATCCGAGATAACAAAGTGTGAAGCTGGATGAACACAGCAGGCCAAGCAGCATCTCAGGAGCACAAAAGCTGACCTTTCCGGCCTCGACCCTTTGAAGAAAAGTGGTTTGACTCCCCTTTTAACAACTCCCCCATGTTCGCACATTCTCACACTGCAATGTCGGTGTCCACCTGTGAAATGTACCTTTTACATTTCATAGTCACCACACATATACCCAGGCAGTTTTCGCAAATTTCTCACATTTTTCCCTCTGCTCAGACACTCCTTCCAAGGCACCCACAATGACATTCACTTTCCAACATTGCTACAACTTACAGAAACCTCTCTAACAGCGATACATAATGTAAGACCATGGTGCTCATGCAGAAGTAGGCCATTCGGCCCATTCCTTGAGAACATGGGCTGGAGCATTTCAGCAATGGAGGGAGGTGTGCAAAGTCACAAGGTTATTATCAATAAACTCAACACACTCTTGGTGACACACAGTGTCAAATTCTCCCCCTCACTGCTTCAAAAAACAATGTGGGGTCACACAGCTCAAGGCCATCAACAAAGTTACACAAACATCCTATTACTATTGCAGCCATCCAACTTCCATTTCAGCTTACAATTCAAAACAGCGTGTGGCATTTTACCTTGTGAACTGTAAATAGAGTGATCGTGTCGTTTCTCACACAGCTGGAGCAACTGAGACGAACTCTGGGCATCAACTCTGGCTTCATGGTAAGGCCTCACTGAAAGTTACAAATTTGACTTGACTGAATGGTTATCAGCGATGGGGGACTTCAGTTGATGTGGAAAGACTGGAGACGTTGGGATCATTTTCTCTAGATGGTAGAGAGGTTGCTTCACTGCAAAAACCTTTCAAAGATAACACAGTGTGGAGCTGGGGGATCACAGCAGGCCAGGCAGCATCAGAGGAGCAGGAAAGTTGACATTTTGGCGTTGGGACACTTCTTCAGAAATAGGGAGGGGGAAGGCAGCTCAGAAATAAATTGAGGAGGGGTGGGGCTGGGAAGGTAGATGGGATGGTGATAGGTTTGTGCGGGGAGGGAGTGAGGGGGGGGATTAGTCAGTGATGTGAGAGGGCGTGGGTAGGTGGGAGAGAAGATAGACAGGATGTGTCAGGCCAAGGACGGGTGGGTTAGGGGAAGGGTAGGTGGGATAGTGATAGGTGAGTACAAGTAGGGAGTGGGAGGATCAGCCAGTGGGATGGGAGGGGTGGATATGTGGGAGAGAAGACGGACAGGTTGTGTCAGGGCAAGGAGGTGGGGGTGAGAGGGAGGGTTGGATGAGGCCGGGGAGGTGGGAAGGTTTTAAAACTGGTGAAATCCATGTTTAGGCCATTGGGTTGTAGGTTTCCAAGGTGGAATATGAGGCGCTGCTCCTCCAGTTTCCGAGTGGCGCCACTGTGATACTAGAGGAGGCACAGGATGGACATGTCACCCAGGGAGTGGGTGGGTGTTATTGCTTGTCCTGTACAGAGAGCAGATGCTCTACCAAACGGCCTCCACTTGGCCTAACTGATGTAGAGGAGGCCACATCGGGAGCAGCGGGTACAGTAAACCAAACTGAGAGATGTGCAGATGAAGTCCTGCCTGATATAGAAAGTTTGTTTTGTGCCTTGAATGGAGGCGAAGGGTGAAAGAGTAGGGGCAGGTGTAGCACTTCCTGAGTTGCAGGGAAAGGTGCCGGGGGTGGTGGGGCTAATGGGGAGCGTGGAGCTGACGAGAGAATTGTAGAGAGAGCAGTCCCTACGGAAGGCAGGTGGGGGTGGAGTGGGAAATGTCTCTTTGTTGGTGGAGTCAGATTGTTGGCGGCAGAAGTGGCACAGAATGATGCGTTGAATGTGGAGTTTGTCGGGGTGCTATGCGAGGACAAGGGGGATTCTGTTATTATTCTTGTTGGGGGGAAGGGTTGCGAGGGCAGAGATCCGGGAATAAGACGTGCATTTGAGCACATTATCAATCACCAGAGAAGGGAAGTTGCAGTCCTTGAAATAGGAGGACATGTGGGATGTTCGGGAGTGGAATGCTCCACATTGGGAGCAGACACAGCGGAGACAGAGGAGTTGGGAATAGGGGATTGCATTCTTGCAAGAAGGTGGGTGAGAGGAGGTGTAGCGTTGGTAGCTGTGCGAGTCTGTGGGCTTCAAATGAATGTCAGTTTCGAGGCAGTCACCAGAGATGGGGACAGAGAGGTCCAGGAGGAGAGAGAGGTGTCAGAGATGGTCCAGGTGAACTTGAGGTTGGAGTGAAAGGTGTTAGTAAACTTGATGAAGTTTTGAGCTCCTTGTGGGAGCATGAGGGAGCACCAATACAGTCATTGATGTAATAGAAGGAGGTTGGGTATAGTGCCACCGTAGCCGCAGAAAAGGAACTGTTCCACGTGTCTGACGAAGGGGCAGGCGTAGCTTGGGCCCATGCGGGTGCCCATGGCCACCCCCTTAGTCTACAGGAAATGGGAGGACTTAAAACAGATGCTGTTAACGGTAAGGGTGAGTTCAGTTAAGTCCACTCCTCCGACCTCACTGACCAATCCCCATCACTTTCTACCTGCGCTTGTCTATTACCATCCCACCTACTCTTCCCAGCCCCACCCCTCCTCTTTCACTTTATTTCTGAGCTTCCTTCCCCCTCCATTTCTGAAGGAGCGTCCCCACCCGAAACGTCAACTTCCCTGCTCCTCCGATGCTGCCTGGCCTAATGCGTTCCTCCAGCTCCACACTGTGTTGTCTCTGGCTCCAGCATCTCTAGCCCTTGCTACCTCCAGATGCATTGCTAAACCATTAATTGTGAAGATACCAATTTTGTAACAATCAAATCAATCCGTGTGTTTTGTTATAGGTACTGAAAAGCTGGCAACATTGTAAAGTCCACGAGATGCAGGATTCTGAGTCCTCAGGTTGTTAATGCCGAATGGCCAAGCAGAAACAGAAAGTTTGAAAAAAGATGGTAAAGGGAATGCTCAGGTGGTGACATTTTCTTTCAGCTCTTCATGAAAATCTTGGGCCCTCCACTCAGTCTGAAATTGTTGAGATCAAGAAGTGAAGCAGAATTCACTGTGGCAACACAAAGCCCTAGTTTAGCCAGATTTGGTACACTGTGTGTGGTTCTGGGGCTAAAACTCTGGAAAGTACATCTGAGCCTTGGAGGGAGAGACGCCACAATGTGACCAATTCTCAAAGCATTAGGTTTTGAGGAGGGAGATGCCTCTATTCTACACAATTGTCACTCGGGGGAGGGAATGTTTAATTCAATCCATGAGTTCCACACAAATGTCAGAGCAATTTGAGCCACTGGGTGGGAAGAGCAAGGCTTGTAGATGTTCCCCTCTCTCCACTGTTTACATATTGTATCCTGTATTTCACTGTGTCCATCAGGAAGGATAGGGATATATTGGGTACCTGTCCCAAGTCGTGGATGCACTCAGGTCAAAGCTCACCGTCACATGGACAGCATCATTGGCCTCTGCTGAGACCCATGGTTTGCGGCAGGACAGTCAGCATTTGTGACCTGTTTGAACAGGCCTCTGAATCATGTGTAAATCGAGACAAGAGGAATGCCATGCTCCCTGGACTCTCAGCTAACTGATCCTCTCACCCCTCCACTCTTAGACCAGGCAGTATAAAATCAATGGATTATAAATTGGAGGGCCCAAGATTTTCATGAAGAGCTGAAAGAAAATGTCACCATTTTAGAACAACAACAGGACATGTGCAGAGACACCCTGTCTGCAAAGACATGACGTACTAATTCACAGTCAAAGGGGGAAAACACACCCTACATTGTACTCATTCTGATGGCCAACATTGTATGCATCTGCATCAAGGTATTTGCAGAGCCCCAGTACACAAACATCACATTTCACTCTGTGCTGAGTTCCTGCCTGTCTCTGATCATATGAAGGATGGGCCTAGTCAAGTTGAGCTGTGACACTGCATGCGGTTGGTATATAACAGACTGAGTAACAAACTCTATCCAGCAGTCATTAGTAGGTAATGCCGCAGAGGCTGTACATAGAGGCAAAGCAGATGTAGATCCTGTCCAATGATTCTCAGAGAAGGCTGTCAAATTCCAGAGCAGAGAAAGTCACAAAACTCAACAGGGAGAATTCTCGAAGTGACACAGATTTCAGAAATAATTTCGGATCGAAAGTTTCATGTGTTTCATTTTAATCCTGCTGATGTGCATTTCTTCTGTGTATGTTCTGCGTCTTTGGTCAATCTCTTTCCAATAACTCTGAAATCCCCAAGATTCAAGAATTGGAGTTTTGGTTGTTTGTCGTCAATTATATCATTCTTCAATTTGTAAAAATCAGCTTTTTAATGGACAGGCTGGGTGTTAGTCCGCATCTACACCATCTCCATTTGGATATTCCTAGACCCGAGTTTACAACAGATAGAGTTTTTCCAGCACCTTTGCCCATCATGTTGTTCACTTATTTGAAACGAGGGTCAACATGCAACAACCCATCTATCCAATCATTTTTTCTATTACTAAGGCTGATGAACAAAGGTTAAACATTTGGGAATTTAGAACAATGAGAGGTGTTCTCATTGAGACATTGTGTTTCTGCAGGGTCTCAGTCCAGTAACTCCTGAGAGGATGCTCCCACTCATGGGAGAGTTTGGGATCAGAAAGCAGAGAAATGCAATAATGGACTGAGATGAGAAGGCATTCCTTCTCTCAGAGCGTGAGGAGTCTTGAGAACACCTTATCACAGAGCGTTCTGCCGTCAGAGTCCTTATTTATATTCAAGGCAGAGTAGATAAATAGATAGATTTTTGAAGCATGGGCTGATGTGTTAGGGCAGGATATGAGGAATGTTAGATCAGCCATGATGCTATTGACTGGCAGAATGTTCTCGACATATTTCTATTTTTTACCTTTTTCCATTTGATGTTTTGAGTTGCCTCGTTCACTTAAAAGGGCAAATTCAAAGACTTGTATGACATATGTAACATTGTAAAAGTGAAATGAGTTGTGCATCTTAGTGTCTCTACTGCACGGAGCAGTGCAGTTTCAGTTCCTTCAAATCCATTACAGGATGAGTAGGAGACAGCCATGTAGGAATGACAAACTTTAGTGCACGCTTTGGACTGAATTCATCTCGGGAATGGATCCCAGGGGATGATCAGAGTCTGGTGTAGTTCTGTAAGCAATTTTCTGACTTGGGGAATTGTGATCAAAACAAGTGTAATTTCACAAAGTATAAAGGCATGCTGATTCACAACAGACAGTGCTCAACTGAGGATTGGAACCTATATTTCCAACAGGGGTCAGCCATTGGGTTTGACAGAAAACAACAATGTCAGCCATAGAGAGGATAAAAGTTCTTTTAGCCACTCGATATGTATTCAACTGTATCATTGCACCCTTTGGAATTCTTGGTGAGTTATCATGAATTTAATATTTACCCGCATCTGTGTGCAGGATGAACACAGCAGTGTTGTAGATGGGCTAAAGATATTCTCTCCATGTTATTTGTCACATCTTTCTCTTCCAACTCAAGTAAACTAACTTCCCATGACAAGTTGCATTTTATTGCTCCTCACATTTCTTGTATCGATAATACATTCAGTGAGATTGTAACTCAGAGTGTCTGGACAGCAATGTTGCTGATACTAGGCAGGTCCTTCCATTTACTAGAAGAGATGTAATATAGAATATGGAGTGGAGTGTAATTCTTGCAAGTAAAGAAAATGAAATCTCAAGAACACACAACTTATAACGGGGAAAAGAAGAAATGTGACATTTGACAGTGTGCACTGTCGAGAGCTAAACCTTTGCAGTGTTATGGCTCATGAATCATCAAAATTAGAGTGTAATTCTCCATCAAATCATTGTGAGAGTTAGCTGGATGCATAGTAGTGTATAATTCCTCGAAAAAAGCAGCATTGATCAGTTTGTAGTGCTGAAGGGATTCATGTTTCATAATGAATTATTTAGTTGTCACTTAGACATTCTACTGCAACACCAACAGAACTGTTATCCTGAACTTTTCCTCAATGTTTCACTATTGGGATTCCATTGCATGAGGAATTGACCACAATAGGGACTGACACTTGTCAGACGTTGCTGTCCTTGCATTCTGGAGCAGTATGTTCTCACATTTTAAATAACATTTGTAAAGAAGAGAAAAATTTAGCAAAGTTAAATGTGTCTATTTCTGAATCATAGAATCCTTACAGTGTAGAAAGAGGCCCTTTAGCCCAACAAGTCCACACCAATCCTCAAAGCATCCCACCCAGAACCACCTCACTATAATGCACCTAATCTATACATCCCTGAACACTATGGGGCAATTTAGCATAGCCAATCCACCCAACTTGCACATCTTTGGACTGTGTGAGGAAACCCATGCAGACATGGGGAGAATGTGCAAACTCCACACAGACAGATACCCGAGGCTGGAATCGAACCTGGGTCCCTGGCACTGTGAGGCAGCAGTGCTAACCACTGAACCACCACACCACCCAAAATTCCCCTACAGATTATCTTTAATTCTGTAAAACACCTGAAGAAACGTACCTGCATTATATTTAATTACAATGATTTGTATGTTTGCCATGGGGTAAAGTGTTATTTCTGGCCTGCAGTTGTCCCTTAGTATTTCCTGGAACACATTATTCATGATTGTGCTGTATAAAGCAGGAACGCAGTTCTACAAAATGAACAAAGGGTTTCAGGGAATGCTCATTGCAGTCAATGCTGATTCCTGTTCTTAGTGATTCACAATCAACCAAGTCTCTTGCACTTAACATTGGAATTTGCTGCAGACAACGGGGGGAAGTAGCACTGGAAAAGAGATCATGATGCCATGGTAATACATTGCTACTCACGTTATATGGTGCTTAACTAACCTTTACTACATTGGCACCCCATAATTATTATTCAGAGATTAACCATACAACTGTTTTTTGATGTTTGTTTCTCAAAGGAAATTTAGTGACAATTATAATTCTTGCCAGAGGAAAATGTGGGCTGAACAAATGTATCACCAACTATCTTGTAGCAATGGCCACAGCAGATCTACTGGTCATCTCCTCCAGCGTGGTAATGTCATTCATCTTTGATGCATTGTACACCTACATGCCACACACTGTCCCTTGTATCCTTCAGAAAGTGATGATAGATATAACTGTAGACTGTTCTGTTTGGTTAACAGTTGCTTTCACTTTTGATTGCTTTGTTTCTATTTGTTGCCAGCAGTTCAAACTCAAATATTCCAATGTCAAAGCTGTATCAGTGGTGATAGGGACCATATGTGTGTTGAGTTTAGTGACTAACATCCCATATTACTTCTCCTTTGAATCCTATGAATTAAACAGGCCTGTTGGTTGTGTACAAAGCCCAGAGAGTTACTCTGTTCCTGGGTGGCTGGTGTTCTTCTGGTTCCACAGCATTTCAACCCCACTGCTGGCTTTCTGCCTGATTTTGGTGCTAAATGTTCTCACCATCAGGCATGTTTTAATGTTGAGTAAAGCCCGGAGGAAACTCCGTGGTCAAGGCAAGGCTGAGAAACAGGAAGATCCGGAGATGGAGAGTCAGAGGAAATCAATGATTTTACTTTTCTGTCTGTCGGCAAACTTCCTCCTTTTGTGGTTGACTGAACTGTTTGTGAATATGTATTTCAATATCAACTCAGGTATTGTGAAAAATTGGGGTGACCCCTTAAACATGGCTTTGAATGCAGGGGGCATGTTAAAACTTCTCAGTTCCTGCACAAACACATTTATCTATGCTGTGACTCAAAGTAAGATCCGAGAGGAAATACAAAATGGAGTCAAGTATCCATTTACTCTCATTCTAAAGTTGATGAAGTAAATCTCATGATCAAGTTTCAAGTTGTTTCTGCTCACAAAGTAACACAAGTGGGTGAACATGATGGAACCTAGAGACATGCACAGGGAACATAAGATTTTACATTCCAGTCTATCACAGACTGATTCTGATATTCCAAAACAATCAAACTACTCTTCCACTGCTTCCCCCATTCTTTGATTATTGAGTTTCCCCTCAAATACCACTGACTTCAACCAGTCCCTGTGGCATTCAGCTCCGCTGTCTCTCCATTCTCTGCATGAAGACATTCCACCTGAAATTACAATTCACTGTGTTGATGAATCTCTAATATTGAATGTCTCACATTTTGTTCCTTTCTGAAACCAACCTTATCAAAACCTGTTGTTATTTTGGAAACTTTTATTTCCCAGCACATATCTACACAGTAATGTAAAGGAATTTCCAGAGATGGTACTGTGTTTAACTCATTTAGCAGTGTCCTCTCACTCTCCCTCTGTACCCTGAAATAACACAATTGGAACTGTGCAAAGCAATGTACATTTCACAACTATTTTCACATAAATCTATTACTTTTTAGTAACTCGCTCCCTTTGGCAAAATTCATCCTGAACAGCTATCATGTCTTGTTATCTATTCAATTCACTTGTATGCTTTTTAAAAGACATTTATTATCACCACGACTGTATGCACTGTTCTTTAACAGACATACTGTTACATTGCAGTAGACGCTCAATTTTTTTTTTACTTTTTGTCATTGTAAATGTGAAGTATTTATGTTTCCCTGCGGATGTGCCAATCGGCAGACAGAATACACAATTTAATCTTTAAATGTTGCAATAATCCGGCAGTTGTGCCAGCCGTATAATTGCCTTCCTTTCTTAAACAAATGTGAATGAACGTAAAATTCCATCTTATATCAGCATCAAGAGGACTCAGCATCTCACTGTACATTTCAATGTATGAAATGTGTGAACATTGAGTGAGGACTGCGACGTGGTTCAAAGGGGCAGCTGGTTATGGGGAACAGCAGGCTGCCTCAGGGACAATAGATGAACAGAGCAGTCAGCATTCAGTTGTTTGTGTTTTGGCAATGTGCTCCGTGCATTGTGCTTTACACAAACATTGGGTTACATAGATCCCATCCAATAATCATAAGTACAAGTAGGATGGAGCTCTCTGGCTGAATCAAAGGATTTTGGTGGGTTTGCACCAGTTTGGAGGCAGTTGAAAGGAGGTCTCATTATGGTTCCCTCTATAAACTGTTTGACAGGGAGATGACTGGCCCTGTTACATCTCTCCACATTTTCGATTCCAGTTGACGTCACTGTTGGAGAGATAATGGGAACTGCAGATGCTGGAGAATCCAAGATAATAAAGTGTGAAGCTGGATGAACACAGCAGGCCAAGCAGCATCTCAGGAGCACAAAAGCTGACGTTTCGGGCCTAGACCCTTCATCAGAGAGGGGGATGGGGTGAGGGTTCTGGAATAAATAGGGAGAGAGGGGGAGGCGGACCGAAGATGGAGAGAAAAGAAGATAGGTAGAGAGGAGAGTATAGGTGAGGAGGTCGGGAGGGGATAGGTCCAGGGAAGACGGACAGGTCAAGGAGGTGGGATGAGGTTAGTAGGTAGATGGGGGTGCGGCTTGTGGTGGGAGGGAGGGATGGGTGAGAGGAAGAACAGGTTAGGGAGGCAGAGACAGGCTGGGCTGGTTTTGGGATGCAGTGGGGGGAGGGGATGAGCGGGGCTGGTTGTGTGATGCAGTGGGGTGAGGGGACGAACTGGGCTGGTTTTGGGATGCGGTGGGGGAAGGGGAGATTTTGAAGCTGGTGAAGCCCACATTGATACCATTGGTATCAAAATTCCCAAGCGGACTATGAGTTGCTGTTCCTGCAGCCTTTGGGTGGCATCATTGTGGCACTGCAGGAGGCCCATGATGGACATGTCATCTAAAGAATGAGGTGGGGAGTTAAAATGGTTTGCGACTGGGAGGTGCAGTTGTTTATTGCGAACCGAGCGGAGGTGTTCTGCAAAGCAGTCCCCAAGCCTCCGCTTGGTTTCCCCAATGTAGAGGAAGCCACACCGGGTACAATGGATACAGTATACCACAGTGGCAGATGTGCAGGTGAACCTCTGCTTGATATGGAAAGTCATCTTGGGGCCTGGGATGGGGGTGAGGGAGGAGGTGTGGGGGCAATCCAAGATAATAAAGTGTGAAGCTGGATGAACACAGCAGTCTACGATAATAAAGTGTGAAGCTGGATGAACACAGCAGCACCCGCCACATCTGCTCCCAGGATGAGGCGTTCCACTGCCGCACATCCCAGATGTCCAAGTTCTTCAAGGACCGCAACTTTCCCCCCACAGTGGTCGAGAACGCCCTTGACCGCGTCTCCCGCATTTCCCGCAACACATTCCTCACACCCCGCCCCCGCCACAACCGCCCAAAGAGGATCCCCCTCGTTCTCACACACCACCCCACCAAGCTCTGGATACAACGGATCATCCTCCGACACTTCCGCCATCTACAATCCGACCCCACCACCCAAGACATTTTTCCATCCCCACCCTTGTCTCCCTTCCGGAGAGACCACTCTCTCCGTGACTTCCTTGTTGGCTCCACACTGCCCTCCAACCCCACCACACGCGGCACCTTCCCCTGCAACCGCAGGAAATGCTACACTTGCCCCCACACCTCCTCCCTCACCCCTATCCCAGGCCCCAAGATGACTTTCCATATCAAGCACATCTGCCAATGTGGTATACTGTATCCATTGTACCCGGTGTGGCTTCCTCTACATTGGGGAAACCAAGCGGAGGCTTGGGGACTGCTTTGCAGAACACCTCCGCTCGGTTCACAATAAACAACTGCACCTCCCAGTCGCGAACCATTTCAACTCCCCATCCCAGTCTTTAGATGACATGTCCATCATGGGCCTCCTGCAGTGCCACAATGATGCCACCCGAAGGCTGCAGAAACAGCAACTCATATTCCACTTGGGAACCCTGCAGCCCAATGGTATCAATGTGGACTTCACCAGCTTCAAAATCTCCCCTTCCCCCACCGCATCCCAAAACCAGCCCAGTTCGTCCCCTCACCCCACTGCATCCCAAAACCAGCCCAGCGTGTCTCTGCCTCCCTAACCTGTTCTTCCTCTCACCCATCCCTTCCTCCCACCACAAGCCGCACCTCCATTTCCTACCTACTAACCTCATCTCACCTCCTTGACCTGTCCATCTTCCCTAGACTGACCTATCCCCTCCCTACCTCCCCACCTATACTCTCTTCTCCACCTATCTTCTTTCTCTCCATTTTCGGTCCGCCTCCCCCTCTCTCCCTATTTATCCCAGAACCCTCACCCCATCCCCCTCTCTGATGAAGGGTCTATGCCCGAAACGTCAGCTTTTGTGCTCCTGAGATGCTGCTTGGCCTGCTGTGTTCATCCAGCTCCACTCTTTATTATCGGGAAGTCACTGTTGGCTTGTTCAATATTTAGGAATGCATTGAAACCTCAGTCATATTCCTCTGCATGTAGCCTCCATAAACTTGGTGTGTGACAATACACACGAGCAACACCTTGACCTTATCACTTTATTCTTAAACTTAATTTTCACAAATTATGTTCCACCGATTACTGGCCTTCACAGCACAGGCACAACTTACTGAGGGATATCTAACCTTGAAAGCAGCTCTCCCTTATCTCTCAAGACTTCATAAGTTCACCAGACTGAATAATAGGATACTGTGCATTCTCGATAGAGTCAGTTAAATGGATGGCATACACAACTGGAGAGATTCTGCATCTGTGAAGACCTCATGAAAGGCTCCCATTCAGACACGCATCATTCAGCGCAAAATAATGGCAATGTGGTTTCTGTCAGAACCCGTTCATAGTCTGCATCCCAGTCTTACCTGGATCACCTGAAAAGGTCAATACTTTGAGCAGCATGCAGGGGAATCACACTGGTAGAAAGTGCTGCTTTTCACTCTATCAGTAAACTCAGCAGAAATAGAAGCACACTGTAAGTCATACCCCAAGTAAGTTTGGGCAAAATTACTGAAACGGGGTCTTGATCGAGCTGATATTGGTAACAGTATCTACCCCCACACAGACTGCACTGGTTAAGGAAGGTCACTCACCACCATTGTCGCAAGAACAAAACAGAATGGGCAGTAAATGTTGATCTTTGATGGTGACCACTTGTTCAAAATGAAACAAAAGCAGAAGATTTCACAGCCATGAGTTGTTCAGATGATTATATCAAGAATTGGATGTTGCAGTATTAAAGTGGATTTTTAAAACTGGAGAGAATTATTATAATGCACAGTTACCATTAGTACTGAATCTACAAGCTGCAGAAGCTAGAATTCTGGGACAATATAACATTTAGGACAGATTCAGTTCCAAGTGTGTTTACCATTGGACTTTCCAAAGTATCAGTTTTCTGCAATTTTGCCGAGAAATGGGGGCTGTTCTCATTATCACAAGGCTTTCTCTGGTCAGTTCAGGACGGTCTGTGAAGAGGGGCTAACAGATGGAAGGCATTGAGGGTGGAAGTCATTGAGTGCATGGCCATGTGTTATATTTAACTAAAGTCCCAGGACAACAATTGACCTGTGATAACAAAGTGTGAAGCTGGATGAACACAGCAGGCCAAGCTTCGTCAGAGAAGTCTAGGCCCGAAACGTCAGCTTTTGTGCTCCTAAGATGCTGCTTGGCCTGCTGTGTTCATCCAGCTCCACACTTTGTTATCTCGGATTCTCCAGCATCTGCAGTTCCCATTATCACTAACAACAATTGACCTGTAAAGTGTTTCTGTTTGGAACTCAGAGAACAAGATCTAATGCAGCTAGATCTCAGAAAGTTTTTCAATCTCACATAGTTCAAGCAGCTAGCTGGCCAATCAATGATGCTGTCAAGTTCCTCGAAATTCTGGGAGCTCTGGCCAATCACAGGAGAGCTGTGTCACACATGATCCATTACATGTGGGAATGGGTTAAAAAGAACTTTGATCATTCACTTGGGGGAACAGAGCAAAGTGAAGGATCAGGAGAAGTGCTGGGTGGTGGAAGTTTCTGCAGCCAGCTCTCAGGGGAAAAGAAAAGCTAGTAACATGTTTATGAAGGAATACAGGAGTGCCATTTACAGAGGCAAGTCCACACTGTCCTTTGGAGCATCCCACCCAGACCCATCCCCCCTATAACCCACACACCCCTGAACACTACGGGCAAGTTAGCATGACCATAAGTAGGCCAAATGACAGAGAGGTAGTTCGAGACTGGGGCCAGTTGGGCTAAGAGGAAGAACAGGCATGGAGAGTTTACAGAACACAGTGAGGCTGGAGGTCTGAAATATATGGAAATGAAATTAGATTCAGATACAGTGAATACTGACTTTTCGGGTGCTTGGAACTGTTTTCCATTATCTCATGAAGCAGGTCTTCAGTTTACACACCACACACCAACTCCAAGCCACTTCCGCCTGGATCCTTGAAATTGGTGTCCAGACAAAAAACAGGGAATGGGAAATAAATGAATCCTTCTCTCATTGTTAGGCTGTTACTAATGGGGATTTACAAAGATTAAGGGCAGAGCCACAACACTTCTCAATCTACAACAATCAATTGAATGAATGGACCAATTGTAATATCTGCAAAATTCCTGATGACATGAAGTTAAACCAGAAAAACCAGAAGAAACAGGAATAGGACTAGAACATTTGGCCCCTCAAGCCTGCTCTGCTTTTCAATAGGACCATACCCGATCTGACATTCTTCGCACGTACTTTCCTCATGATCTTTGACTTCCTGGCTGATCAAGAATCTATCTGTCTCAGTCTTAAATGCACACACAGGCACCACTCCCTCATTTCTCTGTGGCAAGGTCCAATGACTCACAGCCTTTTGAGAGAAGAAATTCCTCCTCAGCTCAGTTGGCTCCCTCAGACTATGACCTCTAGTCCCATGCTCTCCCATGACACATTAGATTCCCTCCAGTGTGGAAACAGGCCCATCGGCCCAACAAGTCCACACTGCCCTTTGGAGCATCCCACCCAGACCCATCCCCCTATAACCCACACACCCCTGAACACTACAGGCAAGTTAGCATGGCCAATCCACCTGGCCTGCACATCTTTGGACTGTTGGAGGAAACCGGAGCACCCGGAGGAAACCCACGCAGACACAGGGAGAATGTGAAAACTCCGCACAGACAGTCGCCCGAGGCTGGAATCGAATCCGGGTCCCTGGCACTGGGAGGCTGCAGTGCTAACCACTGAGTCAACGTGCCACCCACAAAGGAAACATACCCCCAGCATTTACCCTATCAAACCCTTCAAGAATTCTGTACATTTCAATGTATTTTACTTTATTTTTACCTTACAATTAAAAATACAAACAAAAGAAATCAGAATCAGTACAACATTAACTCTATTGAAAAATTTAACAGAATAATAGATTATTTAATGACTAAACAACAACTGTTCCAATATAGTAACATCCCATAAACACACCCTTTGCAAAAACAAATTCAGAAAAATAGATTGTCTCACATAAAATTTTTCTCCAGTGCAGGAGGAAAGAGCATCAACAGAAAATTCTGGCAGAGAGAAAGAGTGAACGTAAGCATTTTGTTGGATCAAGGCGAGATGAATAGCAACTTCAAAATCCCAACATCTACTGAAAGCTAAACTAAAACTCTGATTCTGTGGGAGCCTGAATCCATCCATTCATGCTGCTGCTATTGTTCCAACTTTAAAATAAAAACCCAAAGCATCAAAAGCTATTTACTTTATTGCCTCCGAATAAAGAACTTGGTACCTCTAGCTCAAAACCCCTCCAGACAAAACAGGACAAAATACACTTTTTAAAGCCAAAGGATTGTCACACTGTGCTCTCAGGTCCCTAGTCTCTCCGAGTAGTGGAAACATCTTCTCCACATCCTCTCTTTTTTGGCCTCTCAATATTCTGTAAGTTTCGATGAGATTCCCCTTCCTCCTTCTAAACTTGATCAAGTATAGTCCTCAGCCACTCCTCATATGCCAAGATGTTACAGCTCTTGTAATCCAGCCCCCTTGAAATAAGGATTACTGCTCCCTCTGTGCACTAGCTTTCTCTGTTTCATACACAAGTGCACCCTAACTCCCTGTATGTTGTATCTCTCTGCAGCTTTGCTCCATTTAGATATTACTCTGTCTTTTGTCTTCCCTTCCAAAATGAACAACATCAATGTGAAAAGGACCTTGAGTTCAAGTCCATAGCTGAAAGTGGCCATACAAGTAGATAGGCTAGTAAAGAAGGCATGTTGCATGTTTGCCTTTATTGAGTACAAGAGTCAGGGTGTCATACTACAGCTTTATAAGACTTTGGTTACACTTCAGAGTATGGTATTCAATTGCAGTTGCCACATTTCAGGAAGGATGCAGACACTTTGGAGAGGGTGAAGAAGAGTTTTACCAAGAGTTTGCCTGGATTAGAGGGTTTGAGCTATAAGGAGAGGCTAGAAAAGCTCAGGTTGTTTGAATGTGAGGAATCACGTTAGCAAATTCGGAAAAGGCACAGAGAATTGTCCTTACAGTCCATAGCAAAAACAAAGGCTGCAGACAGCCAGTCACATAGAACATGGGACTTAGTCTCACAAAAGCAGTGTGTGCTGTCACTCATATTGATACTGTCACAGACAAGTGCATCTGTGGCGTGGAGGTTTGTCAGAATGAGGTGGAGCATGTTTTTCCCTCTTGTTGATTCCCTCACGAACTGCGGCAGACCCCGTCAAGCAGCAGTGTCTTTTAGGACTTGACCAACTCAGCCAGCAGTGCTGCGGCTGCTGCAAAACCGCTGAAGCTGATGGACATTGAAGCCCCCCCCACCCCCCCCAATCAGTGCAGGTTCTGTGCCCTTACCCAGCCCAGAGCTTCCTCCAAGTCATGTTCAATATGGGAGAACACTGATTCTTCAGCCGAGGCAGAGCTGTATGTGGTAATGAACCAGAGCTTTCCTTACCCACATTTGACCTGATGCCATGAGACTTCAAGAAGCCCAGAGTCGATTTTGCAGACTCCAAATGTAGCTCCCTCCTGACTGTATACCACTGTGCTACCACCTGGGGGACCTTAGCTGGTGTATGGGACAGTGTCTATAAGATATAATATCCTACGGTACCTGTTGTCTGATGGGTCTGAAGGACATCTCTTCCAATTTTGGCAGACACATGTTGACAAGGAGGACTTTCTCGTGCTTATTTCTAGAGCTGAGATTAACCTCAGTGCTCTGGCAGGTTTTGTTTGTTCTCTGAGATGTTTTAACAGTTCAATATTGCTGAATGGTGTGCCCAATGAAATGCCTAGCAGTCAAGAATCAATCACTCTGCTGCGGTTTGCACTTGTATATATTCTGGTACATTTCCTTCCCTAAAGGACATTATTAAGCCAGATTGGTTTTAATGATAATGATAAAGATGAGACAATAAGACCATAACGTGTAGGATAGCAGTAGAACAGTCCCCATTTTTACATGGGTCATTGGTAGACATTGAATTCCAAGTTTTATTTGAAATAGAAATTTCACCATCTTTAACAAAGTCAGGTCATTTCATCCCAGTGCTGTTTCTTTGGAGACTGCTATCAACGTCACTTCCATTATCGACCCCTTCTGTCTGAATAAATCTGCACACAGCCTGACTGCTCGCTGTTTCTGTGTGGTTCTGAATTTCCAATTTATTGGCCTGCTGTGGCCAAGCAGCAGCAGATCAGTTTTTTTGGTTGTCAACCATTTTTCCTCATCTATTAGACAGCTCACTTCAAAGTTTATAAAACAACACTGATGCCACTGTGAAACTAAAAGCATATCTTCCCCCTTCTCAACAAACAGAATAAAAATACAAACCAAACCTAAAGCCTCCACATCAGAACCCCCATTCCCAAACAATGATCTCATATTGTGAAGCTTCATCATAATTGCTTCACTTAGTATCTGTAAAATTATACACAATTCGTAAGCTTCATACAATCTCTGACCACATGAAAAAGATGCAGCATTTGGGAAGCATATTCAGAATGAACAACAAAGTCCAACAACACAGTGTGGAGCTGGAGGAAAGCAGCAGGTCAGGCAACATCGGAGGAGCAGGATAGTTGACGTTGTGGGTCTGGACCCAGCTTCAGAAACATTAACTTTCCTGCTCCTCGGCTGCTGCTGACCTGCGGTGTTCCTCCAGCTCCATAATGTGTTTTCTCTGACTCCAACATCTACAGTTCTTGCTATCTCTAAGTTGAGCAGACATCATTTTCTCTTCATCATTATTCAAACATTATGGCTGCACACATCTCTCACACCCCGTCCCTGTTTTTCTCTCTCACTTTGGCTGGAATCTGATCTCTGCATATTCTGTGACCTCACCCCTGTGCACAGCCCCGTCCCTCCTGGGCAGCTTTGAGAAATTGATGTTGGCATAGAGAAGGTCTTCTGTCATGTCTCCAACTGCACAATCAAATACACCCCCGGGAGCTGGTGTTTCCCCATCTCTAGTTGTGTCCCTGGTTGTGTTCTAAGGGTCAGTAACCATCATGTTCTCCTGTAAACCCTACAGAGAAATGGAAACAGAAGACATTCTTATAGCATTTACCGCATGGATAGGTTTAATCATTGCACAGCCTCATGAGGGTCAGTTGTGATTCAGGGGTTTGATCAGGGTTTAACCCTCTCTTTCTTAACTTGAAGACCAAAGCTCATTGATCACAGAGACTGAATGTGGCAAAATACTCCTCAGCCACTGAAGGGCCCTGTTTATTGAACTATAGTCATTGATGCAATGTAGGAAACTCAGCAGTGAATTTGCACACAGTAAATCTTCCATCAGCTGTATCAGAATAACTCACACCACATTTTTAATGCTGTTTTGTTTGAGGGAGAGAAAGATAGACATTAAAATACTGAGGAGAACTGCTCTCTCATTCTCTTCCAAATAGTGACCATGGGATCTTCAACTTCCCTGAGAGGGCAGGCAGGATGGTTTAATATACCATCTGAGAGATGACACCTCCAACACAATGGAGAATTCCATTAAAGGAATGGGAATGAAGCTATTGTCACAATTTACTCGCACATTTGGGGGAAGTTGCTGCGCAGCCTCATGAGCGTCATACACAGTTCAGTGAATTTCACCTTTTCCATCCCTCACTCTCCCTGCATCTGTCTGTCGTACAACATGCCATCTCCCTCTCCACCTCATAGTCTCAACCCTTTCTCACTTCTGAGTTACAGTGTCATAGTTTGTGTTTCAAATTTGGATTTGAGTTCTCTTCTTGCCTCACATGGAACATATTCAAAACACCTTCAGAGCCAGCATATTTTGAAAGTGTATTCACTGTAATAGTGTAGGACGTTCAGCTGCAGTTTGTGCACAGAAAGATCCCATTACAGCAACACAGTAAACAGTTGATCCCAAACATTTGAACAATAAAATAAAGATCTGCAGATGCTACAATTCTGAAACAACAACAAAAGAAATCACTGGAGAAACTCAGCACGTCTGGCAGCATCTTGAAGAAAAAGCAATTTACATTTTGAGTCCATGACCCTTCCTCAGAACAGGGCCAGCATCTTCAGTATGAACGCTCGAACAGCACAGCACTCCCTCAGTACCTACCCTCCGACAGCACAGCACACCCTCAGTACTAACACTCCGACAGCACAGCACACCCTCAGTACTAACACTCCGACAGCACAGCATTCCCTCAGTACTGAGCCTCTGACAGCACAGCATTCCCTCAGTACTAACACTCCGACAGCACAGCATTCCCTCAGTACTAACACTCCGACAGCACAGCACTCCCTCAGTACTGACCCTCCAACAGCACAGCACACCCTCAGTACTAACCCCCGACAGCACAGCATTCCCTCAGTACTAACACTCCGACAGCACAGCATTCCCTCAGTACTAACACTCCGACAGCACAGCACTCCCTCAGTACTGACCCTCCAACAGCACAGCACACCCTCAGTACTAACCCCCGACAGCACAGCATTCCCTCAGTACTGACCCTCTGACAGCACAGCATTCCCTCAGTACTAACACCCCGACAGCACAGCATTCCCTCAGTACTAACACTCCGACAGCACAGCATTCCCTCAGTACTAACACTCCGACAGCACAGCATTCCCTCAGTACTGACCCTCTGACAGCACAGCATTCCCTCAGTACTAACACTCCGACAGCACAGCATTCCCTCAGTACTAACACTCCGACAGCACAGCATTCCCTCAGTACTAACACTCCGACAGCACAGCACTCCCTCAGTACTGACCCTCCAACAGCACAGCACACCCTCAGTACTAACCCCCGACAGCACAGCATTCCCTCAGTACTAACACTCCGACAGCACAGCATTCCCTCAGTACTGACCCTCTGACAGCACAGCATTCCCTCAGTACTAACACTCCGACAGCACAGCATTCCCTCAGTACTAACACTCCGACAGCACAGCATTCCCTCAGTACTGACCCTCTGACAGCACAGCGTTCCCTCAGTACTAACACTCCGACAGCACAGCATTCCCTCAGTACTAACACTCCGAAGGCACAGCATTCCCTCAGTACTGACCCTCCAACAGCACAACACTCCCTCAGTACTAACCCTCCGACAGCACAGCATTCCCTCAGTACTAACCCTGCGAAGGCACAGCATTCCCTCAGTACTAACATTCTGACAGCACAGCATTCCCTCAGTACTAACACTCCGAAGGGACAGCATTCCCTCAGTACTGACCCTCCGACAGCACAGCACACCCTCAGTACTGACCGGCCAACAGCACAGCATTTCCTCAATACTAACCCTCCAACTGCTCAGCATTCCTTCAGTACTGACCCTCCGACAGCACAGCACCTCCTCAGTACGGACCCTCCTACAGCACAGCATTTCTGCAGTACTAACCCTGCAACAGCACAGCATTTCCTCAGTACTAACCCTCCGACAGCACAGCACACCCTCAGCGCTGACCCTCCGACAGCACAGCATTTCCTCAGTACTAACCCTCCGACAGCACAGCATTCCCTCAGTACTAACCCTCCGACAGCACAGCATTCCCTCAGTACTAACCCTGTGAAGGCACAGCATTCCCTCAGTACTAACATTCTGACAGCACAGCATTCCCTCAGTACTAACACTCCGAAGGGACAGCATTCCCTCAGTACTGACCCTCCGACAGCACAGCACACCCTCAGTACTGACCGGCCAACAGCACAGCATTTCCTCAATACTAACCCTCCAACTGCTCAGCATTCCTTCAGTACTGACCCTCCGACAGCACAGCACCTCCTCAGTACGGACCCTCCTACAGCACAGCATTTCCACAGTACTAACCCTGCAACAGCACAGCATTTCCTCAGTACTAACCCTCCGACAGCACAGCACACCCTCAGTGCTGACCCTCCGACAGCACAGCATTTCCTCAGTACTAACCCTCCGACAGCACAGCATTCCCTCAGTACTAACCCTCCGATGGCACAGCACACCCTCGCCGCTGACCCTCCGACAGCACAGCATTTCCTCAGTACTAACCCCCCGACAGCACAGCACACCGTCAGTACTAACCCTCCGACAGCACAGCGTTCCCTCAGTATTAACACTCCGAAGGCACAGCAATCCCTCAGTACTAACACTCCGACAGCACAGCATTCCCTCAGTACTAACACTCTGACAGCACAGCATTTCCTCACTACTAACCCTCCGACTGCTCAGCAATCCCTCAGTACTAACACTCTGACAGCACAGCATTTCCTCACTACTAACCCTCCGACCGCTCAGCATTCCCTCAGTACTGACCCTCCGACAGCACAGCACCTCCTCAGTACGGACCCTCCTACAGCACAGCATTTCCTCAGTACTAACCCCCCGACAGCACAGCATTTCCTCAGTACTAACCCTCCGACAGCACAGCACACCCTCAGTACTACCCACCCGACAGCACAGCATTCCCTCAGTGCTAACCCTCCGACAGCACAGCACACCCACAGCACTGACCCTCCAACAGCAAATCATTCCCTCAGTAATGACCCTCCAACAGCACAGCATTCCCTGAGTACGAACCCTCTGGCAGCACAGCATTCCCTCAGTACTAACCCTCTGACAATGTGGCACTGCCTCAGCACTGTCCCTCCGACAGTACCCGCTCCCTCAGCACTGACCCTCCGACAGTGCGGCGCTCCCTCAGCACTGACCCACCAACAGTGCCCGCTCCCTCAGCACTGACCCTCCGACAGTGCCCACTCCCTCAGCACTGACCCTCCGACATTGCAGCGCTCCCTCAGCACTGACCCTCCAACAGTGCGGCGCTCCCTCAGCACTGACCCTCCGACAGTGCCTGCTCCCTCAGAACTGATCCTCCGACAGTGTGGCGCTCCCTCAGCACTGACCCACCGACAGTGCCCACTCCCTCAGCACTGACCATCCGACAGTGCGGTGCTCCCTCAGCACTGACCCTCCGACATTGCAGCGCTCCGTCAGCACTGACCCTCCGACAGTGCGACGCTCCCTCAGCACAGACCTCCGTCAGTGCCTGCTCCCTCAGCACTGACCCTCCAACAGTGCGGCGCTCCCTCAGCACTGACCCTCCGACAGTGCCTGCTCCCTCAGCACTGACCCTCTGACAGTGCGGCGCTCCCTCAGCACTGCCCCTCCGACAGTGCCCACTCCCTCAGCACTGACCCTCCAAAAGTGCCTGCTCCCTCAGCACTGACCCTCCAACAGTACCCGCTCCCTCAGCACTGACCCTCCGACAGTGCCCGCCTCCCTCAGCACTGACCCTCGACAGTGCCTGCTCCCTCAGCACTGACCCTCTGACAGTGCTGCGCTCCCTCAGCACTGACCCTCCAACAGTACCCGCTCCCTCAGCACTGACCCTCCGACAGTGCCCGCCTCCCCCAGCACTGACCCTCCGACAGTGCCTGCTCCCTCAGCGCTGACCCTCTGACAATGCGGCGCTCCCTCAGCACTGCCCCTCCAACAGTGCCCACTCCCTCAGCACTGACCCTCGAAAGTGCCTGCTCCCTCAGCACTGACCCTCCAACAGTACCCGCTCCCGCAGCACTGCCCCTCCGACAGTGCCCACTCCCTCAGCACTGACCCTCCGAAAGTGCCTGCTCCCTCAGCACTGACCCTCCAACAGTGCCCGCTCCCTCAGCACTGACCCTCCGACAGTGCCCACTCCTTCAGCGCTGACCCTCGACAGTGCCCACTCCCTCAGCACTGACCCTCCGACAGCACAGCACTCCTGCTGGATTGACCATCTGGCAGTGCAGCCAATGAATGAACACCACAAAGTGACAGCTCTGTCAGGTTATGTTTAAATTAGTGAACCTGGTTATTAAACTCACGACCATACGACTCAGAGAAAGGGTAAGCCAGAGAGCTTTCCACGGAGCAATCGCATACTCCACAGACTGAAATCCATGGGTGCCAGATTCTGGGTGACATGCCTACTGTACCATGCTGGCTGCAGACGGCCTTCACATCCCTCTCCCTGCTTCACACTCAGTTTGGTTGGAATTTGACATTTGCCTATCTCTCTCCCCTGTGCACAGTCACGTCGCTGCTGGCTAGCTTCAAAAAGATGATGCTGGTGCAGAGAAAGGTCTTGGATTTGTAAATTGCAACATGTCTCACTGACTAAACGCTGAGCGTAAAGCTTTGGAGTGAGTGCAAACTGCTTCTGTACCTGGTGTCTCACAGAGAGTTGACGGTCGGTCGGTGCATTCTCATTGGTCTTTGCAGCTGCCTCCTCAGCCGCTGTCTTCCTCCTGCTATAACACAATATCACAGTGTGGTTATTGTAAATGAGGGAGTCAGTGCAGCACAGATACAGTTACATGTCTGGACGTTCTGTTGAAATGTGCTTTCACTTCCCAAACAAGCTACATATTCCAGATCAAAACAAACCATGGTTTCTCATGTGGACACACAACAATGGAAGGCCCACTCTGGATCAGAGGGACATGGGGGCCACATACAGAAGGAGTGTCTGGTCCCTCACCCCATAGGTACAGTCCCAAACTGAACTAACAAAAGTGGAAGCAAATATTCAGAGTAAAATTGAAAGAAGCATTTACACTTACTTTTGCGCACACTGTAAGATGAAGATTCCAGCCAGGAAAGCAGTCAACATGATTCCAGCTGAGACCAATCCTACTGCCCATTCATTGCAGTCTCTCTCTGTAAAAACAGCCATCAAATACTGTGCTGTCATTTTGGAACAATGTTCTGATGTATCTCAGGTTCTCAGATAGTGTTTACGTTTATTGTCCCTCCCTCATTGCCCGTTGAGAAGGTGGTGGGGTGGCATTTTCCTGAACCACTGGTCTGACACAAACTGAAAGAGGTATTCAAAGGGCAGTTAAGAGGTAACCATATCGGAGGGTGAGACTGTAATCACATACACACAGACCAGTATAAAATAGTGGCCCACCTCGCAATCTCCATCTTTGTATCAACCAAGCTCGCAAAATGAATTCATTAGCAGATCATTGTGGGATCTTGCTGAGCACAAATTGACAGTCACGCTTCCGACGTTAGAGCGATCACCACATTCATGAAGTGTATCAATGGCTGTAAACATATTCTGTCATGATCTGAGCAATATATTTGTTCAAGACTTACCGATGAATGCATTATTCTGTGCACACTGACCTGGAAATTCTGATGGACAAATGGATATTGGAGCTCGGCAGACTGGAATTGTGTGTCAGGACCCTGTAGAATTTTACAAGCATCCACCTCCATGGAATTTGTCCAGGAAATTGGAGATTCCAATCAACAATTTTGCTATATCTGGAACACTTTGGCAGAGCCCATTAAAGACTGAGGCTTCAGAGGGGTGCACTGTCTTTATGCCCATAATTACCCAGGAAATTTCAGCCAATTACAGCTGGACAGCTGTTAAACTGCTTCCTGAACCCACAACTGATCAACCAGCCTCCATGCCACCTCAGCTGAGCCCTTACATCCACTGATGTCCACTGACAATTACTAGTCCTTTGACCAAGCACCTTCCCACTCTCCAACAAACCTCTCCCCATCTACTAGACCTTCCCCTCCTCCCAAACCAGACATATCCTAACCCCATTCACTGATCTGAACCATTGGAATCCCACTGACCAACCTGCCAATGGCCTGAATTCCCATCAACCCCAACACTCTTTCCCTCCCCATCCCCACAACAGCACCACCTCCGTCATCCACACAGCTGAACCATCCTCCCACAAGTGGCTTTGACACACCCACACCCTGACACTCACCTACTGTCCTGCCAAGCCTATCCCAAACCACCTGCCCACCAAGCTGCCTGCCGCCCGCACTGAGACACCCACCCCAACTTAACACCACTCTCCCCTATGATCTGCCCCAACGCCACTCCCTGCTGTGTTGTCCCTTTTATTTTCAAATAAAGTTTTTTTTGGAGGGTGTGGGCTATGATCATGAGAGGACAAGTCTCCCAGCTCACTTTATGAAGAAAGTGCTTCCTGACATCCTCCACTGAATGGCCTGATTTGAAGATTATCCCACTGTTGCCATTAGCACGTCAGGACATGTTGGTCAGAGGTTGTTGGGAAGGACCACCTGATGATGGGGCTATGCTCTAAAAGCTTGTGATTCCAAATAAACCTGTCGGACCATGACCTGGTGTCATATGACTTTCTTCTACCCAGTCCAATAGCAGCACCTCCTCATCATCATGAAGGAAGTCAAGTGAGATGTGGAGAGGGGTAAGAAAGGGATTCTAGATGTAATGGTGCAACCAGCCAAGCAGAGATTGATCCTGAGTCAATCCTCTCACCTTTGAGCCAAAGATACGACTTGAACATAGCTACCCCATGCGGGTTTCGAACTGAGCATGTTGCCATCACTTCCTCTTCATCCTGGTGTCCCATCAGGATCAGGAAACCCATCACCTGATGCCCTGCTCTGAGCTGCTGTGACACAAAACCTCTGTGTGTTTGGTTACCACTGAGGTTGGCATGGGGCAAGTGCCAGGTGAGCTCTCCAGGAGGGTTGGAGTTGGCCACACAGACGCAGGTGGTCCCCTCTGACCTCTGAGCACATCCCAACACCTGGGAAATCTCTGGACCATCTGAGGATGAAATGAGTACAATTAGTCAAAAATGGCAGAGTTACAACCTTAATGCTAAAATCTTCATCATTACCTTGTATGATGATGCTGTGGCTTTAAGAGATTATATTATCCTTCTTTTTGAAGCATGATTTTAAGGCAGAATTAATGAGCAATGTACCAAAGCCACTAGAGTAAACATCTTGTGAGGCTTTGAGTATCTTTTTTTAAGTTGGAACAACAGAAGCAGCTTGAATGTGGGATTGAGCTCTCACAGAACAAGGACTGTTACTTTTTGCTTTCAGCAGTTTCAGCAGGATTGGAAGGCATTGAATCACTCCTGACTGTAACACTCTCTCTGAGTTTTCTCTGGACATTCTTCCCCTGGGCTGCTGGAGTTGCATGTGAGATAATCTGTTTTCTGAATTTGTCTTTTGCCAAAGACCTGCTTATGGCATGTTACTAGAGATAGGCCAGTTACTGTTTAGTTGTAAAATAGTCTTATTCTGTAAAGTTTTCCAACAAAGTTGTTATTCAAAGTTCCTCTTTCTTTTGTTAGATTTCAACTACAGTATTTGCTTAACATCAAGTAGTTTGACCAATCAAGTTACATCTGAAACACAGCACCTCACATTTACCTTTAAAATAAGAAAACGTTAGGGGCTAGCTTGCCTTGATAATACACCTTGGGTGATTCTGGTCCATTCAAGTATCTCAATGCTCACCAAATCTCCCACAATACAATGAAAATGCCTTTACCCAGGTCCCAAGTTGCACTCAATTAGATTTAATAATTACACACTGTCAATACCTGAGCAACATCGACCATCAGTCTGGCAACACATACATATAATTTCCATTCGTCCTTTTTCCAAATCCAACCAGACTACTTCTGACCTCTGTAACCTCTGCCAGCCCCTATCACCCCTTCTATCTCTGCAAACTCCTCCAGGTCCTGGAACCTTATAAGATCTCCGTCTTCCTCCAATTCTGTCTCTTGAGCCTTCCCATGTTCCAGTCAGCCCTTCATTCATGTTCATACCTTCACCTGCCCAGGACCAAATTTCTGAAATTCCCTCCATACACGGCCCCTTCTCCTTTGTGACATCCCTTAGCAACCAAACTGTTAGTCACTGACCCTAACATCACACTGTGTATCTCAGTGAGGGACAGCTTACAGCAGAGAGGGAGCTCTTTATTCTAAACTGCAGTGTGTAAGCTGCCGCCAGACAGCCCCTGAGTTTTAAGAAGAGACAGACAGAGTAAACTGCTTACATTCCACATTCAGGTGGGTTGTGTTGGAGCTGCTGTTACCCAATGGGTTTGTTGCTGTGCAATAGAAACCTGCATCATCCCCCCGTGTTACTGGAGTGAAGGAGAGAATCTGGCTGTTTGTGTTTAATTGGGTGCTGGCGTTTCCCTCGATCCTGAACCAGGTGTAATGAGATATCGACGGGACACTTTCACTGGAGCAGGTTAATGTGACGTTGTTTCCTTCTCTGATCCCACCTGAGGCTGCACTGGTGGACACTGTGATCTCCTGTGGGGGATCTGGAACAACAGTAGAGGAGCATCATTAGGTAATCTCGATGCCCCACAACCCTCCAAAATCGCTGTACTTCTCCATTTCCAGACGCTTGAATATTTTCTGACATCCGTCGCTCCACCATCGATCCCTAAGTTCTGGAAACCCCTCCCTCATTGTTAACCTCTTTCCGGCAAAATGTGACCCTGAGTCACAGAAGCAGATCGTTGGCTGCTGATCAAAAGCACAGTCAGAGGATTAGTTTAAAGAGAGTCTTAAAAGAGGAAAGAGTGTTGAAGTATTTGTGTCTGCGTTTACATGCATCCGCATGCCTGTCATAGACAATGTAAATCTAGCTTTCTGTTGGGGACATGAATTTATTTGTGGAGATGTGGCTGTGCAATCTTTGGTGTGCAGACAATACCACACACCACGAACGGAACAAAGCAAGTGCTGGGGAGTGTGACACGGTTGCTTGCTATTCTTTTTCTCAGCAACGTTTCAGCCCTGAATGTAATTTATTTGTTTATCATTGGGCCAAGCGATTGTCCACTCCCTGAACCTGGGTCCACCTCATCTTGCTGGAGGGAAACACCGAGGTTGGGAGAGCAGACAAATTCCAATACTTGGCTCAATGACAAACATCAAAATCACATTCAGGGCTGAAACGTGGCTGAGAAAAACAACAGCAAGTACTGTGACTAATGAATGCACAATCAACATCTGAAAACATCAGCCTGAAGCTGAGAAAACGTTGAGTACAGTCACTAATGTGGAGGGCCGTACTCGATGGATAGGAGGGTCGGATCCTGAAGGAAGTAGATGAGAAGAGGGGAGCAGCTTGTGAAATGTGGGCATGGCTGAGCACAATTAGGCTCAACTGGATGGAGAGTATCAGAGATAATGAGAACTGCAAATGCTGGAGAATCTGAGATAACAAAGTGTGGAGCTGGCTGAGCACAGCAGGCCAAGCAGCATCTTAGGAGCACAAAAGCTGACGTTTCGGGAAGGGTCGAGGCCCAAAACATCAGCTTTTGTGCTCCTCAGATGCTGCTGGGCCTGCTGTGTTCATCCAGCTCCACACTTTGTTACCTCAGACGGAGAGTAACACAAGTGAGTGACTCAGAGAAAGAGTAGAAGATCACGAGCCAAAGGGACAGTTCAGTCCAGTAAGAGAGAGATTGACAGATTAGTACAGATGAAGAAATGAATAACTATCTTGATCTCAGCAACAATTGTAGGAGAAATTGAGGGTAGAAACAAGATCAAGAAAAATCAGACAGTGGGTAACATTTGAGCCGTGGAATGAGAAAGCTGGAAGAAATACAGAGAAGAAACAAAACGATGCCCACAACTCCTCTAAAAACATTCTAACTATGAACAAGTGTAACAGCAGTCTCACACTGCACAGTGACGGTTAGGCAGCTCTCCACTGCTCCATGTTCATTCTCTAGCCCACATTAATAGCCTCAAGTCTCCCTGTTTGTAACGTGAGGAACCTCTAACCACAGCTCATTGTTGGAGCTTGCTCTATTCATTGTGACATTAAGATGTCACTATGTCAGGGTAAAAGCTGGGAAGCTCTCGACAGAGCAGATTGTCTCTCTAGAAGACCCCTCAATTATATTGATTGATGAATTTTTAGTCACAGTAACAGATACAATTGAGAGATTCCGTGGTGATTCTGCAAAGGAAGAAAATATTGAGAGCAAACAGAGTGCACAGCAAGAGTCCGTATCCATCTCTGTGACTGATGCATGGATGCCCCATGACCTTCTCTCAGTGGAAGTTGCTGTATCAAATTTCTGATGGATGCTGTTTGCGCGTCTGTGACATTATAGGTTCCTCCTCCCACCCATTGAGGGCGCTCTCCATCCTGAAAAGTTTGAAAATGCCTTTCACATTCTCATGATATTCCCAAAGCCTTGGCAGCCATGAATTAGGGGTTCCAATTCCTCACTTTCTGACTTATTTGTGAAGCACTGACCGCTTCTCAATCCCTAACACCTTGCAGCACCAAGTCCTGAGCCCTAACTTTGCCATTTAGCTCTACCCACTGGCTTCCAGGGCTTCTCCTGTTTCCTGGACTTCATTCGGTTTTAAAATAGCTTCTGGGAATGAATCCTAAAATTCACCCAGACAGAATCAGGACCCTTCAGTCACTTCCTCAGCAGCACAGCTAACCGCACTGATCCTGCATGGAGCCAGCCCCTGTTTCTCATACACTCTCTTTCTCTCACTGAGTATTCAATTCTTTCAACCTTAAACAAATTCTGACCCTTGAACTAATCTGAGTGAAATATTGAAAATGTTACAACTAACCTCGCCCTTATGTCTTGGCAGGATTGAATGGAGGAACCATTGGAATTCTTGTTCCATGAATATCAGAATCTTCACTGCCTGCTTGTTCAAAGCAGCACCCGGTTAATCTAGAGTTTCCATTCCTTCAGCAGGGAATTGAAGCTTATACTGATGCTCCAGTACAACCCCGAGAGAGGGTCCAAGTTACGTGTGTGTGTGTGTGTGTATGTGTGTGTGTGTAGGACAATACGAATATATTCATAAGTGTGCACGCGATTTTGAACTCTGTGAACACTCACTTTGCACAGTGATAGCTATGGACTCAACAATTGCTCCATGGTCATTCTCTGCTTCACACTGATAGTCTCTATCCAAAGTACAACCAAGGATTGATAACTCAACTGATTTCCTAATTTCCTAAATTGACATGAGGTAAACAGAGAGTGCGATGTTGCTATTCCTTTAATAGACTAAGTTTGTTCCTTTTTTACGAAGAGAAGTTGAGACAGGCGTTTTGGGCCATCTGCTCCAAGCCAATAAAGTAAAAAGCTTTTGAACCTTTGGGGTATTTCTTTCAAAGTTGGAACGTAGAAGCAGAATGAAGGTGTGGAATAAGGGTCCCATAGAAGGAGAATTTTATTTTAACTTTCCATAGCTGCTGGGGTTGAAAACTGCTCTACATTTCTACCTGCTACTGCAAACCCTTGGAGTTATCTCTCCCTCTCTCTCTCTCTCTGTTTCCATCTTTCTCTCTCTGTTTCTATCCTTCTTCCTCTCTCTCTTGCAGAGTTTCTTCTTGACGTTCTTTCCTCATTGACTGAAGAATTGCACGTGAGACAATCTGTTTTATTGAATTTGCCTTTGCTAAAGCATGTCATTATGGGATGTTACTATATTGGAACAGTTACTGTTTAGGAGTTAAACATTCTATTGTTCTGTTAAAGTTATTCCAATTCATCTTTTTCTCATTTGTATTTTAACTATAGTATACGAATTAGGTGCGTTTTCCTTCAAGCCTGGTAGTTAGACCAATTGCATGTGGGACCCAACGCTTTAATAGAAATAAAAGTTGGGATGCAGACTATCTTTTTAATATGTTTTCAGGGGGTTTGGTCTGGTCTGTAACAAACTGGGGGCTCTTGTCAGAATCAGAATCTCCAATTCCCAAGTCAGTTTAGGATTTTTAGACTCAAACTCGATGAGTGGTGGGTGTTGGTGCCTGTTTTCTTTAGGTATTGCTTTTGGTCAGTTTAAACAGAGCGTGCCTTGTGATGAGTGTTGCGCTGTCGGAGGGCCCAGTACTCACGGCGTCCGATATAGGTGGACGGTCAGCGCTGAAGGGTTGCCATGCTGTTGAACGTCAGCACTGTCAACAGTTCACACTTTAATGCGACATCTCGACATGGGGAGACTTTTTGCTTCGGTGAGGAGATCAATGACCAGAATTTTAAGGGGAATGTCAAGAAACCTTTCTTCACCCAGAGGGTGCAGAGAATCTGTATCTCACTGCTTGAGATATTTGGGAGAGGCAAAAACCCGTCATAACATTGAAGAATTATTCAGATGTGCACGAGGGACTCCAAGGCATATGAGGTTATGGTCCAAGTGCTAGGAAAAGGGATTGGAATAGTCAGGGTGTTTCTGATTAGCACAGACTCCTTTCCTGTTCTTTAGACCTTTGGGATTTGGGGGCTGTTGCTGTTCAGTTAATGTTGTAAGCAATTACAGTGAAAGTTGAATGAAGGATGTTGATACTTACATCGCACTGTCATTACGAGGGTCTGCTCTGAAGAAACAGTTGGATAACTCAGTCTGCAAGTGAGAGTTTGCCCCTGGTCTCTGAGTGATGGTGTCAGGGCCAGAACAGAAGTATAGGTCAGAGTGGCACCATGCTGAGTTACAGTGTATGAGACTGATCCATGTACGGCAGTGGGAGTGTCCCAGGTTAAGGCAGGAGCGGTTCCAGTGCACGTTGTGTTGAAGGTGCAGTTTAGGTTCATACGCTTTCCTGCGATAATTTCCACAGGGGCTATCGTGGGTTTATCCATGAAATCTAACACAGAGAGAATGGATCCTTTTAGATAAATACAACAGTGAGCATCAGCTGAAATAGAAGTCACACTCCTACATGAGAAAGCACGCTTACCAGGCTGATCTCAGAACTGATGGTTAGCACTGAAACTGGAGGAGAGCAGCCTCAGTGTAGACCCACTATTCCCCAGGTTACAACATGAAATAAAACTACTGTTCCTGGTGACCAAATTAGCCAACCAGGTCCTTTATAAGTCTTCTGTTTTCAAGAAATAGATATATGCGACCCATCGTGTCTGCATTGGCTCTGTGAGCATTTTCACTTGCTCACAATCTTCTGCCTCTTCCCCATCACTCTGCACAATGTTTCTATCTAAGTAACCATCCAGTGTCTTCCTGGACCTCAAGTGAACCTGACTCTCTCATTCGGTGCATTCCAGATCCAAATTACTCTTTGAGTGTAAAAAAGTTCCTCATTTTCATATTTGCTTTTTTTGCAAAACAGTGCAAAACTGCAACCTAGAGTTCTCGATCCTTCAATGTCCAGGAACGGTTTTTCACTATTTACTCTGTTCTAATATCCCCTCAGCCTCTTTCTCTCCAAGGAAAACAGCCTTAACTTTTCTAAACATATCTTCAGAGGGATTGGAATAGTCAGGATGTTTCTGATTAGCACAGACTCAATGGTTCCACAGTCTCTCCAGTGTTTTCACATTGTTACCACAGTGTGGACCCAGAACAAATCATAATACCCCAGGTGACTTCTAAACAGTGTCTTTACAACTTCATCATATCCTCCTTGCTCCTGCACTAAATGGCACTGTTAATGAAGCCCAGAATACTGAATGCTTCATTAAAATCTACCTTGTCATCTTTAATGTGCACTTATATGCCTGGGGTCTCTCTGTTCCTGATCACCCTTTGGAACATTATGTTTCATTTCATACTGTTTCTGCCTGTTCTTCGTACCAAATTATTTCACCGGACACTTTTCTAAGTTGAAATTCATCCACCGCACATCCTCCATTCCATCATCTGTTAATAACTGTTGTAATTTGTACACTACCCTGCTGTCAATTTTCCTCATAATTGTATCATTTTCAAAATTAAAATTGTCCACTACAGACAAATATCTGGCTCATTTATATTTCAGGAAAAACAAGGTTCCCTACACCAACCCCGAGGGAATTCCACATCATTGATGACCTTTTTATTCCATGGCACATATCTTCTCCCCTGAGTCTGTTGTGTGCCAGTGTATCAATCAAATACCTTTTGGAAGTCCACATGCACCACATCAACATCCTTACCCTCATCAACTCTCTCTGCTCGCAGTTCACAAAATGCCAGCAAGTTTGCTACACACCGGTTTCCTTTCATTAATCCATGCAGACTCTTCCAAATTAACCCACATTACACTTGTGACATATCTGTCAGATAGAACAAAAAACATAGAAAAGTACAGCGCAGTACAGGCCCTTCGGCCCACGATGTTGTGCCGTGCATGTCCAGCAGTCGCTTAAATGTCACTAATGACTCCGTTTCCACGACTTCCACTGGCAAACTATTCCATGCGCTCACATCTGTCTGGGTGAAGAACGTCCCTCTGACGTCTCCTTTATACCTTACTCCTAACACCTTAAAACTATGACCCCTCGTGGCAGTCAATCCTGCCCTGGGGGAAAGTCTCTGGCTATCGACTCTATCCATGCCTCTCATTACCTTGTACACCTCGATCAGGTCACCTCTCTACCTTCTTCTCTCCAGAGAGAAAAGTCTGAGCTCAGTCACCCTCTCCTCGTAAGACAAGACCTCCAGTCCAGGCAGGATCCTGGTAAACCTCCTTTGCACCCTCTCCAAAGCCTCCACATCTTTCCTATAATAGAGCGACCAGAACTGGACACAATATTCCGAGTGTGGTCTCACCATGGTTTTGTAGAGCTGCAGCATAACCTCGCAGCTCTTCAACTCGCTCCCCCTGTTAATGAAAGCCAAAACACCATATACTTTCTTAACAACCTTATCCACCTGGGTGGCAACTTTGAGGGAGATATGCACTTGAACACCAAGATCCCGATGTTCCTTCACACTACCGAGAATCCTGCCTTTAATCCTATATTCAGCATTTAAGTTCGACCTTACAAAATGCATCACTTTGCAATTATCGCTGAAGCCTGCAATAGCCCTCGATACTATCAACGGCACCTCCAACCTTTGTGTCATCAGCAAATATACTAACCCACCCCTCAACCTCCTCATCCAAGTCATTTATTAAAAACTACAAAGAGCAGAGGCCCAAGAACAGAGCCCTGTGGGACACCACTCAGCACTGACCTCCAGGCAGAATACTTGCCATCTACAACCACTCTCTGCCTCCTGTCAGCCAACCAATTCTGAATCTGGACAGCCAAATCACCCTGTATCCCATACCTCCTGACGTTATGAATGAGTCTGATTCTAAATGATTGTTTCTAAAAGTTTCCCAACCATGTAATTAAGCTCAATGGTCTGTAATTGTTGATGGTCAGCACATTTGATGATGTTTTGTGAAGGGTGTACACACATTACAGCATAACACGTTACAGGTGTAACGTTTGCTGCTCTACCGACCTGAGCTGTCTCCCGTTTGAAGGTAGCCCATTGATCAGCAAATGTTTCTCCTGTCAATTATTGAACAAACAAACAACAGACCTTTTGGCCCACCAAGACTGTGATGACGCATAGTACCTTTCTGTACGGAAAATGTTTTGCCTCAGTGTGATCCAAATTCCCCTGTTTCCTGCTTATTTGTATAGCTGTCAAGTTTCTTCTTTCATGTTACCATTGTATGAGCTTCCATCACCTCCTCTGGTGGTGCATTCCACGCACTTACCATCCTCTGTGTTAAAAAGGTGCCCCTCACACATCATTTAAACTTTCTTCCTGATACGTTAAATCTATGTCAGCTAATAATTGACATTTCTACCCTGGGGAAAATCTTCCAATCTATACCAGAGAAGCTCGCCTGTGCCTTTGTCATCTGTTGAGAGAATGGTTAAAAGCAATAAGAAACAATTTGTTTGTTTATCCCAGCAATGAATAAATTAACAGAATTAACAGAATTGCTAACAAATGGAACAATTCCCTTCCAGACAACTAACTACTTCCTAACTGACCTAATTCTACTGGAAAGCTGTTCAAATAAACACATGAGATAATAAGGTGTAGAGCTGGATGAACACAGCAGGCCAAGCAGCATCATAGGAGCAGGAAAGCTGACGTTTCAGGCCTAGACATTTTATCAGTCTAGGCCCGAAATGTTAGCCTTCCTGGTCCTATGATGCTGCTTGGCCTGCTGTGTTCATCCAGCTCTACACCTTGTTATCTCAGATTCTCTAGCATCTGCAGTTTCTATTATCTCAAATAAACACAAGTCCCACTTCATAAACACAACTCATAAGACAACAATAAATTAAAACTTAATCTCTCCAAGTCTTGCATATGCTGTGTCTTGTGGAACCCTCTACCTTCTGTTGATCTCATACCACAAATGCCTTTCCTCAGCTGATTCTACTATCAGGGATGTTTTGTCTATGAAGACTGTGAGCTAAAAATGCTGTGGTACCTTTTATCGATAAGATGGTGATTTCTTAGAAAGTTTTGTGATTTCTTGTGAGAGCTCGGGGCTTAATTAAGCTCTTGTTAGGCCCCATTTAGAATACTGTGCCCAATTTTGGGCCCCACTCTCAAGAAGGACATACTAGCCCTGAAGCATGTCCAGCAGAGATTTACACGGATGATCCCTGGAATGGTAGGTTTAACGTACGATGAACAGCTAAGGATCCTGGGATTGTATTCATTAAAGTTTAAAAGGTTGAGGGGAGATCTAATAGAAATTTACAAGATAATGCATGGCTTAGAAAGGGTGGATGCTGGGAAGTTGTTTCCATTGGGGTGGAGATTAGGACCCATGGGCACAGCCTCAGTATTAGAGGGGGTAAATTCATGCAATGAAGGCCAGGATGTTAAATGTCTTCAAGGCAAAGATTGAAAAATTCTTGATCTCGCAAGGAATTAAGGGCTACGAGGAGCGTGCAGGGGAGTGGAGTTGAAATGCCCATCAGCCATGATTAAATGGCAGAGTGGACTCGATGGGCCGAATGGCCTAACTTCCACTCCTATGTCTTATGGTCTTAATTCTGAGATGGCAGCCTTCCTTTCCCCCCAGGTAACAGTTATCGCTCTCTTATTTTCTCAAAATGCCCTCATCTTTATTATACCCCCTATCAATTTCTTAAAGTATGATTGGTTTCAGGTTGCTAAAATAATCCACTCAACACACAAAAAGTCTGCTCAACACTCCCCACGCATCCCACCTTTGCCTGCAGCCTCAGGAAGTGCTGCACCTGCCCTTTCAGTCAAGGTAAAGAAAACAAACCTTCGACATCAGACCTGGGCTCACTTGCTCATCTGTCAACTTGGTCTGCTATATCCATTGCACCCAAAGTGACATCCTCTATGTCAGTGCAGCCAAGCGGAGACTTGGAGAGCATTTTGTAGAGCAGCTGCATTCCGTACATGACAAATAACAACACCTTCCAGTCATGAAATATTTTAACTCCCTGTCCCACTCCCTGGGTGACATGTCTATGCTGGGCCTCCTTCAGTGTCACAATGATGATATCTTCAAGCTGGAGGAGTAGCCTCTCATATTCCGCCTCGGGAGCCTACAGCTGGATGTTACCAGTTTCAAAACCGACCCATCCCCGCCCTCATCCCGTAATCAATCCTCCCTCTCATCCTCACCTCCTTGACCTGACACAGCCTGACTCTTTTCTCACAACTATCCGGTCCTCCCACCTCACTTACCATTCTCGACCTGCACTTACCTATCACCAATCCATCTACCTTCTCCAACCCAACCGCTCCTCTATTTATTTCCGAGTTCTTCTCACCCTCCCATTTCTGAAGAAAAGTCCCAACCCCAGAATGTCAGCTTTCCTGCTGCTCTGATGCTGCCTGGCCTGGTTGTATTCCTCCAGCTCTACGCTGTGTTATCTCTGACAGCAGCTTCTGCAGTACTTGCTATCTCATTTTAAATTAAATTGGTTTTTGGTAACTCTGGACCTGATTCAAATTGATTGGCTTAAATTCAAAAATTTTGACATGGGGAAGGATTATGCTGCATGGCCTTTCAATATAAATATTTTAGTTTTGGGTGCTTCCTGTACTGCTAGTCTCCAGCTAGTGTTCACAGACATACATTTTCAAAATCGCTAAGCACAGTAAAATGCTATCTTTTAAAGGGACAAGGTACCGCTTTTCCCCACTAACATTTTTATCAACAAATTCTATTTTCCTACCTTCCAATTCATGAGTACACTATACAACTTCATAAAGGTTCCAGTCTATCTGTCCAATTGAAGCCTGTTCTCTCCCAGTTGATTATTCTCACTCTGGATTAATTAATGTCATTATCCCACGTCCATTTTAAATCTTGTGATGCGATGACCACTGACCCCCTAAATGTTCCCCCACTGTCGCTTGGTCCATTGGCCACCTCATTCCCATGAAGCAGGTCCAGCAGTGACTCCTTGCTTGTTGGACAGGACTCGTATCGCTCTAGGGAATTGTTCTAAAAACAATTTAGGATCACTTGTGCCTCACTCCCCGTTTTCATTGCTGCTATCAATGTCTACAGTTAAACTCCCCCATTATCAATACTCTATGATGTTTACACCTCTCCAGAATTATCTTCCCAATTTATTCCTTCAAATCCTTCCCGAAAGCTGGTGACCTATATATCACACCAAACATTGTACCTACATCCTTCTTGCTCCTGAGCTCCAATCAAAATGATTCTGTGTTGAACTCTCTGAAAGCTCTTCCTTTCTCCAGTCCTTCAATGCTCTCCTGAACTAAATATGCCTTCTCCTTTTTATTTCTTTTTCTCTCTTTTCTGAACACTTTGTAACCTGGAATATTTAACATTCCAATATGCTTTTCCCTGGCCCAGGTGTCCATTATTGTCACAACATCATCATCCCACACGGCAAACTGGGCCTGTAAGTGTATTCACACACATACTGTTTCCAAATTCAACACTTTCCCCCTTAATTCGACTTTAACTGTTAAAGGAATAATTTATATTTTAGTGCTGCCTGCCTTTCCCTATATTTCGTGCACACGCAGACACTCATCGCTAATGCACTCTCCTTGTCTATAGAACCCGGCTCAATGAGTATAAATGCTGCCCAACAGCATGAACAAAATGCCTGAGATGGAAATCAGCCCCAGCTCAGCAGAGTTGCAACCCATCAGGCGTCTATCAGTACAAAAACAAAGTTGCTGGGAAAGCTCAGCAGGTCTGACAGCATCTGTGGAGGAGAAAACAGAGTTAACATTTCATCAGAGTTCTGAGAAAGGGTCACCAGACCCAAAACATTAACTCTGTTTTCTCCTCCACAGACCCTGCCAGATCTGCTGAGTTTTTCCAGTCACTTTGCTTTTGTTCCTGATTTACAGCATCCGCAGTTCTTTTGGTTTTTATTTGGACTTCTATCGGTACCACACCCATCCGAGCCAGTCCCAGTGTCACAGCAATCTAAAGCCCTACATCCTGCACCATCTTTCCAGGCCCACAGTTTCTCATCTTTCAATTCCCCTGCTCACTTGCACATGACACTGGGGGCAATCCAGAATCTCCTGTTGTATTTCCGCATGCTCATTTGCTTCCAAGCTCACCAAATTCTGACTGTGGGGCCACATTTCCCTTCCTGATGTTAATCATACCAATTTGAACCACAACCCCTGATTGTCCTCACTCGCCCAGAAATATGATCCTGTAAATCCCTGAATCTGGCTGCAGGGAACATAGAACATAGAACATTACAGCACAGTACAGACCCTTCGGCCCTCGATGGTATGACAGGTCGGCACAACAATCTGAAGCCCATCCAACCTACACTATTCCTTGTACGTCCATATGCTTCTCCAATGATGAATTAAATGTACCTAAAGTTGGCGAATCTACTCCCGTTGCAGGCAAAGCGTTCCATTCCCTTACTACTCTCTGAGTAAAGAAACTACCTCTGACATCTGTCCTATATCTTTCACCCCTCAATTTAAAGCTATGCCCCCTCGTGCTCGCCGTCACCATCCTAGGAAAAAGGCTCTCCCTATCCACCCTATCTAACCCTCTGATTATTTTATATGTCTCAATTAAGTCACCTCTCAACCTTCTTCTCTCCAATGAAAACAGCCTCAAGTCCCTCAGCCTTTCCTCGTAAGACCTTCCCTCCATACCAGGCAACATCCTAGTAAATCTCCTCTGCACCCTTTCCAAAGCTTCCACATCCTTCTTCTAAATGTGGTGACCAGAACTGTATACAATACTCCAAGTGCAGCCGCACCAGAGATTTGTACAGCTTCACCATAACCTCTTGGTTCCGGAACTCGATCCCTCTATTAATAAAAGCTAAAACACTGTATGCCTTCTTAACAGCCCTGTCAACCTGGGTGGCAACTTTCAAGGATCTGTGTACATGGACACCGAGATCTCTCTGCTCATCTACACTACTGAGAATCTTACCATTAGCCCAGTACTTTGCCTTCTGGTTACTCCTACCAAAGTGCATCACCTCACACTTGTCCACATTAAACTCCATTTGCCACCTCTCAGCCCAGCTCTGCAGCTTATCTATGTCTCTCTGCAACCTACAGCATCCTTCGTCACTATCCACAACTCCACCGACCTTAGTGTCATCTGCAAATTTACTAACCCATCCTTCTACGCCCTCATCCAGGTCATTTATAAAAATGACAAACAGCAGTGGACCCAACACCAACCCTTGGGGTACACCACTAGTAACTGGTCTCCAGGATGAACATTTCCCATCAATTACCACCCTCTGTCTTCTTTCAGCAAGCCAATTTCCGATCCAAACTGCTATATCTCCCACAATCCCATTCCTCCGCATTTTGTACAATAGCCTACTGTGGGGAACCTTATCGAACGCCTTGCTGAAATCCATATACATCACATCAACCGGTTTACTCTCATCTACCTGCTTGGTCACCTTCTCAAAGAACTCAATAAGGTTTGTGTGGCACGACCTACCCTTCACAAAACCATGCTGACTATCCCTAATCAGTTTATTCTTTTCCAGATGATTATAAATCCTGTCTCTTATAACCTTTTCCAACACTTTACCAACGACTGAGGTAAGGCTCACTGGTCTATAATTACCAGGGCTGTCTCTACTCCCCTTCTTGAACAGGGGAACCACATTTGCCATCCTCCAATCGTCTGGCACTATTCCTGTAAACAATGACGAGTTAAAGATCAATGCCAAAGACTCAGCAATCTCCTCCCTGGCTTCCCAGAGGATCCTAGGATAAAACCCATCCAGCCCAGGGGACTTATCTGTCTTCACATTTTGTAGGATTCCTAATACCTCTTCCTTGTGAACCTCAATCCCACCTAGTCTAGTAGCCTGTATCTCAGTATTCTCCTCGACAACATTGTCATTTTCTAGAGTGAATACTGTCAAAAAATATTCATTTAGTGCTTCCCCTATCTCCTCTGACTCCACACACAACTTCCCACTACAATCCTTGATTGGCCCTAATCTTATTTTCGTCATTCTTTTATTCCTTAAATACCTTAGGGTTTACCCTGATCCTATCCGCCAACAACTTCTTATGTCTCCTGGCTCTTCTGAGCTCTCTCTTTAGGTCTTTCCTGGCTACCTCATAGCCTTCAAGCGCCCTAACTGAGCCTTCACATCTCATCCTAATATAAGCCCTCTTCTTCCTCTTGACCAGAGATTCCACCTCCTTCGTAAACCACGGCTGCCGCGCTCTACAGCTTCCTCCCTGCCTGACAGGTACATACTCATCTAGGACACACAGGAGCTTTTCCTTGAATAGGCTCCACATTTCTAATGTGCCCATCCTCTGCAGTTTCCTTGCCCATCCTATGGTCCCTAAATCTTGCCTAATCTCATCGTAATTGCCTTTCCCCCAGCTGTAACTCTTGCCCAGTGGTATACGCCTATCCCTTTACATTACTAAAGTAAACATAACAGAATTGCGATCGCTATCACCAAAGTGCTCACCTACTTCCAAATCTAACACGTGGCCGGGCTCATCACCCAGTACCAAATCTAATGTGGCTTCGCCCCTTGTTGGCTTGTCTACATACTGTGTCAGGAAGCCCTCCTGCACACACTGGACAAAAACTGACCCATCTATAGTACTCGAACTGTAGTGTTCCCAGTCAATATTTGGAAAGTTGAAGTCCCCCATGACAACTACGCTGTCTCTCTCACTCCTATCGAGAATCGTCTTTGCTGTCCTTTCCTCTACATACCTGGAACTATTCGGAGGCCTATAGAAAACTCCCAACAGGGTGACCTCTCCTTTCCTGTTTCTAACCTCAGACCATACTACCTCAGTTGATGAGTCCCCAAACATCCTTTCTGCAACTGTAATACTGTCCTTGACCAACAATGCCACACCTCAGCCCCTTTTACCATCTTCTCTGTTCTTACTGAAACATCTAAATCCCGGAACCTGCAACAACCATTCCTGTCCCTGCTGTATCCATGTCTCCGAAATGGCCACAACATCGAAGTCCCAGGTGCTAACCCATGCTGCAAGTTCACCCACCTTATTCTGGACGCTCCTGGCATTGAAGTAGACACACTTCAAACCAACCTCTTGCTTGCCGGTGCCATCTTGCATCCCTGAAACTTTATTTCGGACCTCCCTACTCTCAACCTTTTCTATACTCGAACAATAATTTTGGTTCCCATCCCCCTGCTGAATTAGTTTAAACCCACCCAAATAGCCTTAGCAAATTTCCCCCCAAGGATATCGGTACCCCTCTGGTTCAGGTGAAGACCATCCTGCTTGTAGAGGTCCCACCTACCCCAGAAAGAGCCCCAATTATCCAACAATCCAAAACCCTCCCTCCTGCACCATCCCTGTAGCCACGTGTTCAACGCCTCTCTCTCTGTATTCCTCGCCTCACTAGCACGTGGCATGGGCAGCAAACCAGAGACAACAACTCTGTTCGTCCTAGCTCTCAGCTTCCATCCTAGCTCCCTGAATTTCTGCCTTAAATCCCCATCTCTCTTCCTACCTATGTTGTTGGTGCCAATGTGGACCACGACTTGGAGCTGCTCACCCTCCCCCTTAAGGATCCCAAAAACACGATCAGAGACAAGCAATAAACTTTCTTACAGTCGCATTGACATCTGCAGAAATGTCTATTTGACCTTGAATTATGAATCACCACTTGGTACTGCCCTTCCACTCTCGCCTCACCTCTCTTGTACAGCTGGACCACCCATGATACCAAGGCCTTGTGTGTTGCTGCGCTCCTCCAGGGATCCATCAACAACATCCAGATGGAAAACCAGCTGGTGAGTGGTACCTCTGAGAATTCCTGCCCTACCTGCCTGTTCCTCTTGGATTGCCAGGTGTTCACACATTCCCTGTCTGCCTGCTTCCCCAAACCTGTATTATGATCACCTCCCTGAATGTACTAACCACATTGCTCTCTGCCTCACAGACACAGCTCAGTGACTGTAGCTACTGCTCGAGCTCTGAATCCCAGAGTTCAAGCTGCTGTCACTTCCTACACTTGGGCTTGTCCCGACCACTAGAAGTCCCTTGACTTGGCAGAGGATACACGTGGCCGAGCCGACCATTCCATGTCTTATACTTTTAATTTACATTAGCTTCAGCCACTTTTCCTCACTCAACCATTTTCTTGCTCTGGCCACTCAGAACTGAAGATGAGTAGAAAGCAGTAAGTTTTGGTCCGTGTTTACGTGTTATCTTTCCCTCTTGTGCCTATAAATTCAACCTTCCCAGTGCTACTTTTCAAATTCACATTTATCAAAATGACTGGTGTTGAAACACAGCCCTAAACAGCAGCTCATCAACAAACAACATCTCTCCTTTGCTGTCACTCTTAGCCTTTTTTCTGGACACTGCCCAGCTCCCAGGATGGGTGTTCCCTTGTAGTTCCAAGCTGCAGCCTCTTTACAGTTCTCACCGTTTACACTGAGAATTGGTGTTTGGGTCTTAGGGGAGGCTGCAGTCTTATTACAAAATGATACATTGGACATAAAGAAGCCGAAATGGCACTGTTATGGTAAATTGAACGAAGGAAGTAACAAAGGAAGTACTGTCCTATGCAAAAGTAAAATCTGATCTTGTTACTGCCTCCGAAACATTTCAAAAGTTTATGTCCATCATGACGATAAAGGAACACCAATATACTAACTGTAATCTGTCGCCTTTGGAGAGTAATTTAAAAGTCAAAATGCCAACTGATTCTCTGGACTTTTCTCATTCAACTAATGAAAGACTTGTTTGCACATGCCTGAAGCAGATATTATTGCTGATGCATTGTCAAGAATGTTGGATTACATGAATGTTGAAAAAAGTCAGAAACTGTTTCAGCATTACAGATAATGAAGGTGAATGCATTTAAGTTTGATTTATTTCGTGTTGTTGTGGCGTAGATATTTTCATGTTTACATCCCAATGAAAATGAATTTGGAAATGGTGTCTCATTTTCCAAAGCGAGAGGTGTGATTTTGACACATATTTAGAATTGAGGGCCAATGAAATATGGAACTGTTCGGATGTTTTGGATTCGAAAAGCGTTTACCAAGGTTTGATGTGACCTCAGGCAAATGTTCATCATGAATGTGAGCTCACCAGAGTGTTACTGAAATGTCAAGTAATTTTGGAAATGAGAGAAGTGAAGCTTTTAAGGTGGGTTAATGGAAAGGTTTATGATTTTAATTGCTGGACAAGCTTGGTTCCACCAAATGGGATGTTTGTTTTGATGGTTTTTTGCAACACTGTCTGGAGTTGGTCCCTGTTTTTCCAGGACATCTGTATGTGTCACTGGGAGAAATGACCTCGAAATGTGCTGCCAACAAGTCTTTCTTCTGAAAAAATAAAGACACCTTCCAGCAAGACATGCAGCACAGATCTCTCAATCAGTGAAGTATTTCTGGGGCCCTGAAAAATTTCCTGATATCAGTATTTCTAACAATCTCATTAACTCCGAGCCTGGGCTCTTCATTCTATTGGAAGACCAAAGTCTAACTGATTCTTCATCAATCCGAAGATATTCCATCATTCTATATTGGGCAGTACTTCAATCCCATCAACAGGAAACTCATTTTATCCTTTGAGTACAGATCCTTGGTTTGTGGGTGTTTTTGATTCTGAATGACGGTATGAAAGTGTACTAATATGGGGATTGAATTAACATATTAAGACCAATAATATCGTTTATGAAGTAGAGTGAAAATCGACACTGGTTATCACACGCATAAAAAACGCGAACAAAGCATAAGGTTGTATTGTTTTCAACTAAGTGTTGGAAGTGAATTGTTGAGGAATTACATTACTTACTTGAAACATGAAGCTGGGTTACAGGAAGGTATTTGTATTTATTTGAACCACTGAATTCCACTCTGAAATAATAAGATCCTGCATCTCTTCCCTTGATGTTATTTATCATCAGGGAACAGTCTCCATTTTTCAGATTTCCAGACAGCCAAGTCCGTTGGCGGAACCGTGGTAACACTTGACTGTGATTCTCAGAGTGAAAAGCTATCGATGTTGCATCCTGTTTCTTGTTATGAAACCAGATTCCGACTCGTGTTTGGTTTGCCAGATGTGAAGGGTAACTGTAATGACATGGAATCTGTGCACAGGAACCTTTCTGTGCTGTCACCTCACGTGGAGTGTGGCATTTCCAGTTTTGTGCCAGTCCAGCTGGGGAGAGAAACATCAGCATTTAGCACCAGATAGGCTATAGACCGATCAGACACACTGAATGACCAGCCTCAGGGGAGGTTTCAGTATAAATCAGAGGCTGGCTGCAGAAAAACCGCGGGAGCTGAGAGACACTGTCATGTCAAAAGGAGACAAATGTTGGGGAGCTCTGAGAGAAGACATCTTCTCAGTGATACATGTTGGACTAACACAACCTCACATTCCTTTATACAACATGAACAGCTTTCCATTTCTCCTGTCTTTCATTCCCACCCTGCTGTTTCACACACACTCTCCCAACTTACTGATTGATTCTACTGAGGAGCCATACATCACAGTTTGAGAATAAGCGGGACTGATATCACAGAGATCTGCTACATAGAGAAAAGCCCTTCAGCCCTTCATGTCCCTGCCAAACAATTACAACCATTTAACAAACTTGTCTAATCTCATTTTCCAGGACTTGGCCCATACCCTTGTAGGCTTTGATATGGCAAGTGCATGTTGAAATGCCAAAAAAAATGTTCTGAGAATTTCTACCTCTCCCACCCTCACAGACAGTGAGTTCCTGATTCCCACAGCCCTCTGGGTGAAAAATTCTTTCCTGGCATCTGACCTAAACCTTTTCACCTTTACCTTAAACCCTTGGCCATTGAGCCCTCCACCTACAGGAAAGGTGTCCACCTATCAATCCTGTCAATGCCTCTCATAATTTTATACATCAGAATCACATTTCCCTCCATCTCCTCACTAGGGAAAAACAACCCCAGTCTGTCTCATCTCACTTCATAACTGAACCTCTCCGGCCCAGGCAACATCCTGGCAGATATCCTCTGCACCCTCTCCAGTGTAATCACATCCCTCCCATAATGCGGATGTCAGGAGTGCACACAATACTCTAGCTCTCGCCTAACCAATGTTTAAACAATTCCAGCATCACCTCCCTGCTCTTGACTGGCAAGCCTCAGTTAATAAGTCTCATGTCCCTTCATTCCAATATGGAACAATCTAAACATGTTAGACTTTTGCCTCTATGTTCGCAACACAGTAAAATTAAAAGTGTTAAAGTCCCTGAGTAGCCACTCTACAAGACTTCTTCATAAGCAGTTCCAGATTTTTTGAATAATTAATCCACGCACTATTTTTGTATCTTCAGCAAAAGACTTAACAATTGACGAAATATACAATAACTTCAGCAATGAGAAATTAAACAACATGGTAGTCTAATTCATTTCTATCCTGTAAACTTGAAACATTCATTTACAGCCCCCATTCACACAAAAACAGACAAAATAACACAGATCATGGATATGTAAAAGACAATAACAAAACTGGACAGATGACTTAAATGGTTCACATGATGCATTGTTTCACAGATATAAATGTGAACTCCTCAGTTTCTTTTCTGAAAGTGTTGGTCAGGGTCACCGTTTCAGTTCAAGATAACAAAGTGTGGAGCTGGATGAACACAGCAGGCCAAGCAGCATCTCACGAGCACAAAAGCTGATGTTTTGGGCCTAGACCCTTCATCAGAAAATTGTTTTCTGATGAAGGGTCTAGACCCGAAACATCAGCTTTTGTGCTCCTAAGATGCTGCTTGGCCTGCTGTGTTCATCCAGCCCCACACTTTGTTATCTTGGATTCTCCAGCATCTGCAGTTCCCATTATCTCTGATCACCGTTTCAGTTCACTCAGGTAAATGTAGCAATATTTCGGACTCAGTTTTCTACTCTCTGTGCTTCTGGAAGTTAGTGTGGGAAGCTAGGAGATAGCTCTCAAATCTTCCTGCTGTATCATCAGCAGCAAACTCATCTTACCATAAAACACAGTTCAAAAACAAACTTCAGCCCTGGTTCCACCTTGAAAGACTGACCATCATTTCCTGAGGTTTCAAATTCCATTGAACATTTGCCATCTGCTTGAATACAGAGCCAATTCCAGATTTGTCAGAACCAATTCCCAGGCATTGACCTCATTAATGGCCAAGTCCTGGTCTTCCTGAGGTCGCTGTATCTGTTGGAATCGTTTTAACCTAGAATCAGCCTGTGATTAAACTCCAGGCCTCGTATTAAAGACAAATAAAAGTTTGTTTTATTTCTTCTTTTTCCACTTGCCACAAGCTCTTCCAAAGTGCACAAGTTATTTTCAGCTCACAGCTCCAAGGTCAGTGGGCCAATTCACATCTTTCGGGATTGAACTCTATTTGGCACTGATCAGCCCAGCTGATGAGCTCATCTCTATCCTCCTCACTACTTCAATCTCACCAGCATTTCTGCCATCTACAAACGTATTTAGCAACCCTCCAGCATTCAGGTGTGCATTATTTGTACAAAGCACTGACAGCAATAATCTCTACACTTGACCACGGTGGGACCTCACTGGAGATAGATATCCAGTGGAGAAAACACCCCTCAAAGATCACCCACTGCTTTGTGAAATTCAGCTGATTGTGAACCCAGTTTGCCACATTTCCTTGACCTTAGCTGTCCCATACAGGACCTTATCAAAAGCTCACTGACGTTCAAGAATCCAACTTCAAAACCATTACCCCCCATCTGCACACCTCGTCACCTCTTCAAAAAAATCAACCGAGTTGATCAGACATGACCTTCCCTTAACACCTTTCCTGCTGTCAGGGATCAGTTCAGATTTTCACTGCTGAGGGCTTCTCTTTGGATCCTGATTGTCTGAAGGGTTATTTTCGGTCCAAATGCAATGTTGTTATATTGTTGATTCTGATGCAGCCTCAGAGACCGACTGGTTCCCAAGCTCCACACTGACCCTCCTGCAGCAGACACTTTGGAACACTGGAGCAAAGTGCCTCTGGCCTGAGCCCTGCATGTGCTAACAGTAAAGATAATGAATTGAAAATGAATTGAATGTTTGACACTCTCTGCACCGCCTGATTCGGCTTACTTCTCTCTGTCAGTTATCTCACACCTTTATTGAAGTTTCTAACATGGTAAGAATGGACAGAAAGTGTGATGTTGAGAGGCATATTTGTTCTAGAAGTGTGTTGTCTACATGGGAAATTTTGACAAAAATCAGCAAAAGTCACAAATTTCAGAAAATTGTAATTGGAGTCGCAGCCTCAGAGTAAACATCAACCCCCAGTTTTTATCATGGCTCATTCTTATTATTAGGTCCTTGTTCACTGACTTGAATTGGTTTCTAAACTTTCGTTTTTGTGATAAGCATCATTTATTTCCCATCTATGCTGTCTGCTCTTCATTCCCTAACTCTGTAATCTCTGTAGATTTCCAATGTACACAAACAGATCTCTGTGCTGCTTCATGACTGTTGTCAGACTGGGAGTCAGTGTATGTTAGTGAGCACAGGGGCGATGGGTGAACAGGACTTACTGTGAGTGTGAACACTGGCTCACTACTGAATTGGTTCCTAATTACAGCTCAGTAAGAACGATCTTTAGAGAAGTCTATGAACCGTAAATCGGACCGAGCTGACAATGGCATTACCTTGGAGAAGTGACAGCAGGAAGTAAGATTTCCCAGTCATAGCCCCAGCTCCCAGATATTTCATTCACTTTTCCCTCTGAAGCTCTGAAAGAGGAAGGAATTAATGAGGCCTCACCCCTTATCTGACTGTTCTCGAGAGATCAGAGCGACTTTTAGACAAAGTCCTCACAGACTTCTTTGATTCTCTGCAGAATGATTGGTGCTCTGTAGAGAGTCAAAAGGCTTCAACAAAGTAAAAAGATGAACAATTTGAATTTCTATAGCGTTTTCACCTCCTTAGGCCATTCCAAAACCCCTGGCTCTATATCTCTCATCCCTTTACCCAGAAAGATGGTCTGTTTGACTGACTTGAGCCACACGGACAAATCTCAATAATAAATACAATCCTTTCAAAGGCATCAATTATTTGAACCTGTCCTTAGAACACCAACAAGAAAAGAAACTAAGTTCCTATTTTTATGTTACTTACCCTGATCGGTCCAACTGCTTGCCTGGAGAGTAATTACCAAGACATACAGCTTGGGCTGAGTAGCTTCTTCCTATGCAACACCCTCTCTCTCTGTATCTTCAGAATTGTCGATATGTCATTGTGGGTGACATCGGGAAGTTAGTTAAGTGAGAAGTTAGCAGTTTGCCCAGAACTAGAGATTCCTATTTTTGGCTTCCCTCCTTTGAATAGATGGGTTGTATTTTCTCCTTTCAAACCTGGTGGAACCTTCTCAGGGTCCAACAAATGCTGTAAAACTAAAAACAACCCAGCAACTACATCTTTCACCACCTCCGTTATTCTCTGGGATGAAGTCCACTGGATTCCAGTGATTTGTCAGCCCAGAGCTCCATCAGTTTACTCAGTGCCACTTTCATCATGATTGTATGTATTTCCATAAAGTTCCTCTTTGTCTTCCGCCTCCTGATTTATATTTTTGGGGTAGAATGACTAAATAAATCACTTGAAACCCAGACTCCACCTCCAGCATCAAAGAGTTTATTGAAATTACACCAGTGGGAAGAAATATCTGGGGGTCAGAAACTTCTTGAATGAACAAAGGAAAGACATAAACGTTAATATATTTGTTTTCAACCTACTTTGGCATTTACAGAGCAATTATATTATGAATTAATTACATACACACTCAATGAAATTAATCATGTGCAAATCTGGTCAATGATGGGCCAGCCTTATGCACAACCCCCGGTCTTTCATGATCTCATGATGTTTACGAGACAAACTTTGATCTAACTATTGGCCTTTTATAATGCATCATAGTCACCCACATTCTGACCAATTGACACAACATGTCGCGTCCATTTCTTCAGACAAGTCCTCTCCCCATCCCACAGAAGCTTTGCCGAGCCCAACACTCCCCCTCAACCTGGACCCCTCTCTCTGGCCTTTTACCCGCAGCTGATTTGTTCAGTGAGAGTTGTTCATGTGATATTGGTCACCTCAAATTTCTCTTCCTCCCCGCCTCACCAAATCCAAGCTATGTCACTCTGAATTCAATGCACTCTGTGCACTTAGATCTTACCTTGACTTTCCTATTAAGCCTCTTGATAAGAATGGTGCTGTTGTAGTCTAGTGTACTGACCTCTACACTGCAGAGGCTGAGCAACAGTTCTCAGATACTTTCTCCTATATTCCCCTGGACCATGACCCCACTATGATGTATCAATCCATTGTATTTAGTATGGTAACTGATCTCTTTTCATCTGGTGACCTCCCTCCAAGATGCTTCCAAGCTGATAGCCCTGCAGCCCCATGCAGCTCACTTCAACCTCCTTCCAAAAATCCACAAATGGGACCCATTGTTTCAACCTACTCCTGCCCCACAGAACTCATCTCTTCGTAGCTTGACTCAGTTTTCTCTCCCAATCTCTGCCCATGTACATCCATGATTCTTCTGACACTTTCTGCCAGTTTCAAAACTTCCAGCTTGCAGTTTCAAGCCACCTCTTCTTCACCATGGATGTGCAATTCCTTAACACCAGGCCGGTCTTAGGGCTCTCCGCTTCTTTCTGGAGGAAAGGCCTGAGCCATCTCCGCCAGTCACCACCCTCCTCCGTTTGGCAAAGTTCATCTTCACACTCAACAACTTCTCTTTTAACTCCTCTCTTTTTCTTCACCTCAGAGGGGTGGCCATGGATACTTGGATGGTCTCCAGTTATGTCTGTCTCTTCATGGGTTATGTGGAACATTCCTTGTTGAGTTTGCTTCCAATTTCTACCCTGTCCTCACTTTCACCTGTTCTATCTCTAATTCCTCACTTCTTTTCTTTGACATCTCTGTTTCCATTTCTGGGAATAGACTGGCCATTAATATCCACTAAAAACTCACCGACTCCCACAGCTACCTGGACTATACATCCTCACACCCTGCTTCCATTCCATTCTGTCAGTTTCCCCATCTCCATCGCATATGTTCAGATGAGACCAATTTTGACAATGGAGGGTCCGAAATGTTCACCTTCTTCCTCAATTCAGGACTCCCCAGCACCATTTTTGACAGAGACCTCAACCGATTCAACACATCTCCCACAGTGCTGCCCTCACCTCTTCTCTTCCCTCCTGCAACCAGCAAAGGTGCAAGACCTGCCCATTTACCTTCTCGCTCCCCACTATCCGAGAGCCCGAACATAGCTTGTTACTTCACCTGCACTCGACAGAATCTAGTCTCTTACATACGTTGCTCACAATGCAATCTCGCCTACACTGGGGACACAAAGCATAAACTGTGTGACTGCTTCGCACAGCATCTACATTCTGCTCACAAAAAAGACCCTGAGCTACCTGTTGCCCGCCACTTTAACACACCACCCTGTTCCCTAGCCAACATCTCTGTGTCTGCCTTGCTGCAGTGTTCCAGTGAAGCTCAATGTAAGCTGGAAGAACAACACCTCATTTTCTGCTTGGAGAACCTGCAGCCCTCCAGACTCAATATTAATTTCCATAATTTCCGGGCCGAAACTAAATGTCCTAGACCCCTATCCCCTACACTAGGCCTTGTTATCACATTGCCCAGCATCACACACAACCTATCGTTAGTCACAATCAGTCCCCATTAACAACTATTCACCCTCCCAGGCTGATCGTTAGCAACTCCTTTGTCTATCCAACTGCTCTTCGCTCTCTTCAGGCTCTATCCTATCGTTTACTCCTGCCCTTATTCCCCTCCTTATTTTCTGTATATAAATTGATGTTTCCCAGCAACCATCAGTTCTGAGGAAGGGTTAACAGATCTGAAACATTAACTCTGATCCTTTCTTCACAGATGCTGCCTAACCTGCTGAGCTCTTCCAGCAACTTTTGTTTTTGCTTTAATCCTGCTGAGTTCTGTCACTTTAATTCAATCCTCCATGAATGCAGTTTAGGGGCATTGTCTTACAGTCTCAGGCTTTGTGTCCAAATTGGAATCTCTTTAACGTTTACTGCATTTTAAAAGATTATGGATTTTTGGTGTATTCAAACTCGATAACAATGATGATCTGGGAATGTTAATTAAAATACATCTATATTTGTTGGAAATCAGCTTGGTACGGAATTCTTCTATCAGCATGCACAAGGGTGTCCTTATCCAGCTGTCTGTGTGGAAGAAATGAAGCTGTGTGTTTGCAACTGGACCCTTCGTATGCACTGTCTCAATCTTGATACCATGGGCATATTCTGTATGCAGAGCTATTGCTTGAACTGATGGTAGCTTTTCCTTTTTAGCCACATGTCGAGATACTTGCTAGAGATAATGAGAACTGCAGATGCTGGACAATCCGAGATAACAAAGTGTGGAGATGGATGAACACAGCAGGCCAAGCAGCATCTTAGGAGCACAAAAGCTCCCGAGATGCTGCTTGGCCTGCAGTCTTCATCCAGCTCCACACTTTGTTATCTCGAAACACTTGCTGCCCATTTTTCAATGACATGCTTTTCCAAAAGTTTGATGTTTCCTGAACCCCATTATTTATCTATAAAGAGTGGAATCTCCCTTTAAAATCATTGTTCATAGGAGAAGTGTACTGAGCCTGAATATTCTGAAATATCCCATTAAATGCCTTTCACTCTCTATGTCTATTCATATATCCCTAGCCTTTTCTACAAACTCATTTTAGCTATCTCAGCTTTCACAGCCGCATTGTTGTCTCTATTTAAGTTTAGAAAACTAATCTTAGACACAATCTTGGCACCAGTTGTGCTGAGGGACGTCATTACTCTGAGGTCATCCACTTTGCTTGCCTTGTTTCACAAAATCGAGTATCGCCTGCTCTGTTCCAGAATGTGTTGCTCTCAGAACTTATCTCAAATTATTCTGTGAGCTCACCCTCCAGGCTACGATTGTCAATCTGATTTTTCCAGTTTTGATGTTGATTGAAGTCACCCATGAGTATCACTGTCCCTTTATTGAGTCCTGTTCTGGTCACCACACCGCCAGAAAGACATGGCAACTTTGGAAAGCATACAGAACTGGTTAACCAGGATGTTAACTGGTTTCAAAGGGATTACAAAGGAGATTGGACAAACTTGGTTTGTTTTCACCTGAATGATGAAGGATGAGGGTTAGAACCTCATAGAATCTTACAGAATGAGACCTCCGCATGGAATAGACAGTCGCAGTCGTTTTCCCAGGTTAGAAAATTCAATCACGAGGAGATTGAAGTTTACGTTAAATGGGGTAAGTATAAAGGATAACACGGTGTAGAGCTGGATGCACGCAGCAGGCCAAGCGCCATCAGAGGAGCTGGAAAGCTGACGTTTCAGGCCTAGGCCCTTCATCATATTGTCATATGGTCCTCTGATGCTGCTTGGCCTGCTGTGTTCATCCTGCTCTACACCTTGTTATCTCGGATTATCCAGCATCTGCAGTTCCAGCTATCTCAAAGTGTAAAGGATATTTGAGTGGCAGGGTTTTTACACAGAGTGTCGAATGTGCCTGGAAAGTACTGCCAGCGGAGGAGGTGGAGGCGGATACAATAACAAAGTTGGAGAGGCATCTCTACAGACACATGAATAGGCAGGGAATTGAGAAATATAGGCCATGGAGAGGCAAAAACCTTTTAGTTTAGAAAGGTACCTTGTATTGGCACAAATTTATGTTACAGCTGTATAAAACTCTGGTGCGGCCGCACTTGGAGTATTGCGCACAGTTCTGGTCACCGCATTATAAGAAGGATGTGGAAGCTTTGGAAAGGGTGCAGAGGAGATTTACCAGGATGTTGCCTGGTATGGAGGGAAGGTCTTACGAGGAAAGGCTGAGGGACTTGAGGCTGTTTTCGTTAGAGAGAAGAAGGTTGAGAGGTGACTTAATTGAGACATATAAAATAATCAGAGGGTTAGATAGGGTGGATAGGGAGAGCCTTTTTCCTAGGATGGTGACGGTGAGCACGAGGGGGCATAGCTTTAAATTAAGGGGTGAAAGATACAGGACAGATGTCAGCGGTAGTTTCCTTACTCAGAGAGTAGTAAGGGAATGGAACGCTTTGCCTGCAACGGGAGTAGATTCGCCAACTTTAGGTACATTTAAGTAGTCATTGGAGAAGCATATGGACGTACATGGAGTAGTGTAGGTTAGATGGGCTTGAGATCGGTATGACAGGTCGGCACAACATCGAGGGCCAAAGGGCCTGTACTGTGCTGTAATGGTCTATGTTCTATGGCACAGATTTGGTGGGCCAAAGGTTCTGTTCCTGTACTGTACTGTGTGAGAGGCCAGTATTTTCCCATGCACGCATTGTCTCACATTACTGATGGTGGCTGTAGACCACTCTCACTTCTTCCGCCTACTTTTCCTTGCTGCAGCTTCCCTATCGCAATTTCCGACTTCAACCTTAAATCCAATGCCTGAAAATAACTCTCCACGTCTTCCCTTGTCTTGAAGTGACCGTGACTGAGCAGGCAGGCTCAGGCTTATTGTGCACAGTGAGCTGTTCTGATGTGGAACCCACATTCTGAACGGGAGTTGGAAGCAGGTTTAACAGGAACTTTCAAAAGGGCATTTGGGCACAGTGTGAATGAGTGGAAAATTGGAACCAAGTGGTTAGATCTAGCAGATAGCCAGAACTGGCAGGATAGGCTGAAAGGCCTCTCTCTATGCTGTGCCCATCTGTGATTTAATGAATTTTTACTGTTCTGTAGGTCAGCGACAAAGGGATACTGTAAATTTCTGATTTTTACATATGCACCAGTTTGTGTTCTGCTTAACTGTCAACGTTTCTACTTCCTTCTTGTGGTTGCCGTGCTGGGAAGACAGGGAAGTTACAGGCCTGGACACTCTGTTCTGAATGCTGTTGTGAGTCACTGCTGTGAGAGTCTCTGAGATCCTCCTAAGGCTGTAAGGTTTGGGGAGGGAGCTCCAGCGCTCAAGATCCAGACATGGCCAGGATTGGGGGAGCAATAGAAAGTAAGAATAGTCAACATCAGAAATAGAGAAAACAAAAAGACCTCAGAATATTGTTTGGTCTGGAGGAAGTAACAAACATAGTGACAGGGGTACGGGCTAGAGATGGCCACACTGATAGGGAGGGTTATATGTGGGGGATGGGGAGAATACAGCAATGGGGAGAAGGAATAAGGGCTAGAGGAGGTTGCACATATAGGGAGGGGTGCAGGAGCTGGAGGAAATTTCAGAGGGAGAGAGGGAGTATGAAACTTTATCTAAGGTTCACTCCTGAGAGAGTGCTGTACTATCGCAGTGTTTGGACTGAGAGTGTGCCACTTTGTCAGAGGGCAGTACTGGGTGAGTGAAGCACTGCACTGAATGTGTATTATCTTAGGAACACCTTTAGCACTGTGCAAAAATTCCCCTGAAGCCCCCATCTGAGCAATGTAGTCAAATGGAATAGTTCCTCCTGTATCTGAGAAACGAGGCATGAACATAACATACTACAAATGGCAGGAGGCTGTAACTACAATGTGACATGTTTGCATTGAAAATTTTCATTCTACATTTAATCCAAGATTTCAAACAATGTGGGAAAACTGAGAAAATGTGAGACCATCTTTGAGTCAACAAGTTTGAATCAATGCAGAGTTTAATTGATGTTTATCTGCAGACCAGCCTGAATATTTTATTCTATTCTGTTAATCAACGTAACAATGTTCATAACTGGCATGTTCCTTGGAATTCCTCACTGCATGAGCAAGATGCATCATTCAGAATGTATCAGAGATAATGGGAACCACAGATGTTGGATAAACCGAGATAACAAAGTGTGGAGCTGGATGAACACAGCAGGCCAAGCAGCATCTAAAGAGCAGGAAGGCTGACTATTTTCTGATGAAGGGTCTAGGCCCGAAATGTCAGCTTTTGTGCTCCTAGGATGCTGCTTGGCCTGCTGTGTTCATCTAGCTTCACATTTTGTTATCACTCAGTCAGAATGCATATTCAGTTCTGATAACAAAGTCGAGCTAAGTCATGTTTCTGTTCAGGGCCATTTGACCATGTTGGCTATGGTCAGTCTTAGGTTTAATGGAGTCACACAGCAGCTGTGAGGAGCAGAAGGCGTGGAAGAAGTTTCAGTTTGATGAAGAGGAACAGGAGAAGCTCTCATTTGAGGTGTATCTCCATACACTAAGAAGCAATATCCCATTTCTAGAACTCACTGCCTATGAAGTGGGGTGCAAAGGGAGATGTTCAATAATTTAAAATGGAAATTGGATGGACACTTGTGAGAAATAAATTTGCAGAACAATAAAGAGAGAGAGAATGGGGAAATGGGACTGACTGGGTTGCTCTAAAGAGAGAGCCAGCCTGGCTCAATGGACTGAATGGTATACTTCTGTGCTGTAATGACTGATCTCAAATGATCCTAACCAGTGCTATTATCAGGATTCATTTCAACTTGACTCAACAGCACATGTGACTCTGTTGCACTGACAAAGCTTGAAAAAGCCTCTCAGCTTCTCTTAACTGTTTGCTGCCTGCAGATACAAACGCCAACAGCCGCAATGAATATCCCAACTCACATTCCCAGGATCAAGAACGCATGCAGACTCATCCCTCTGCTATCTGGAAAACACAAAGAAAGCATTAATCACTTATGAGACAAGGTGTGGAGCTGGATGAACACAGCAGGCCAAGCAGCATCATAGGATCAGGAAGGCTGACGTTTCAGGCCTGGACCCTTCATCCCTTACTGCCCGCTTTCAATCTTCATCCCTTACTGCCCGCTTTCAATCTTCATCCCTTACTGCCCACTTTCAATCTTCATCCCTTACTGCCCACTTTCAATCTTCATCCCTTACTGCCCGCTTTCAATCTTCATCCCTTACTGCCCACTTTCAATCTTCATCCCTTACTGCCCGCTTTCAATCTCTCACTATGGATGTCCACTCAAGTTATGTTTCACTGTAACATTTACTGCAAAGCTGCTTCATCAATGTCTCAGAGATCAGAGAGCCATCGATATCACTGATGTTTGTGGGAGCTTGCTGAGCTCATATTGGATGCTGTGTCACATCAGTGACAACATCAAGAATTGTTTCATTTCTGTGAGATTCTTTGGGATCCTCTGGAGTGGTGAAGGACACTATTGAAATGCAAGTCTTTTCTGATGAAGGGTCTAGGCCAGAAACATCAGCTTTTGTGCTCCTGAGATGCTGCTTGGCCTGCTGTGTTCATCCAGCCTCACACTTTGTTCTCTTGGATTCTCCAGCATCTGCAGTTCCCATTATCACTGAAATGCAAGTCTATTGTTTTTGTCGCTTTGTAAGATCCTTAAACAGGATTAGAGAGGATGATGCGTGTGGATAACCTGATAACATTGGTGGACACAGTCAATACATTTAATCGCTGATATTAAAGTAAGAAATAGAGGTTGCTCGAGAACTGAACTGGAAACTATCACCAGGTTATTGAGAATCAGACGCTGTTGTAACAGGCCATGTTTTGTGTTAATGTCACATTGCACAGTATGTGTTATTTCCCACTGAGCGCTGGATGTGAATTACTGAATAATTATAGCACAGCACTTACCAGAAATGCGAAGATGGGTTACAGTAAAGTAGCTGTAACTATTTGCATTATCAAATTTTATTCTGCATCTTCCTGTGTGAGTGATAATGGGAACTGCAGATACTGGAGAATCCAAGATAAAAAAATGTGAGGCTGGATGAACAACAGCAGGCCCAGCAGCATCTCAGGAGCACAAAAGCTGACGTCTCGGGCCTTGACGCTTCATCAGATGAAGGGTCTAGGCCCGAAACGTCAGCTTTTGTCTTCCTGTGTGATGTTGTTTATACTCAGCAAACAGTCTCCATCCTTTAGGTCTCCAGGCAGCTGGGTCCGATGGCGAAATTGAGGCATCTCATTGCTGTGATTCTTGGAGTGGAAAGCTACTGACCATGTTTCCAATCGCTTTTGATAAAACCAGATTCCGACTCGTGGTTGGTTTGCCAGATGTGAAGGATAACTGTAATGACATGGAATTTGTGCAGAAGAACCTTCCCACACTGTCACAACATCTGGAGTGTGGACTTTCACATTTTGTGCCAGACCAAGTTTGGGGGGGGGGGGGGGGGAGAAAGCGAGGAGGGTGAGAAATACCAGTATTTAGCTCTGGGTGGTGTGTACGACCACCAGACTAGGTATCTGTGTACAGCAACAGTCGTGCAAATAAACTAGAGGACACACATGGAACTCTACAAAGTATCACAACAGATGGAAGGAAATCCTGGACATAAGACTGAAGCCAGTTTTCTACTCAACATAGTGTCAAAAAGGTAAGCCAATGTAGAAACATTCAGTGCTGATTTATAGGGCAGGACAATGGATGAAAAGACCAGGGAACTAATACTGTTCTCTCCAACACTAATTAGCTTCACCTTCCTGGATCCTCATGGTCTAAGGCAGTAATTCTTAAGTCTTATCATTTGAAAATGGTTTAGTAATTACAGACTCCCAATCCATTTTATAAAACAGTTCAATATCCCAAACATAAAAGAGTGCTGTGTGGAACACAGCTTTAATAATGGACTCAGAACACAGGCAATCACCTTGAAGACAATGTCTTTGATGAGACGTACCAAGGATATGATGAGAGACTCCAAACATAAAAGATTTAGTGTGAATCTAATGCAGTGCAACAGACCATTCAGCCCAACTAAACCTGTTGTTCATGTTTCATTCCTAACATGTCTCTCTTTACAACCCAATACTCATGACCCAGAAATTAACCTGTGCATTCATTTCCCCAGTCTATTAATACCCTCCAGTAATCTGTCACTGTCCCCCTCAGTACTCCATGAACATTCTCACACACGCTAATGCGACTGTTTTTTAGAATGTGGTGAAGGATTGTCTATTAATGGAAGAGACACACACACACACAATCAGCTCCCAGCTCCAACCCAGTCCTGATATCAACCGTCTCAACCCCATGGAGATGATTAACAGCCTTTTTAAAATGGAGTCAATTTTGGCCAAACACTTTATGAGTTTAATTTTCTCCAAGACTTCTGAATGTCTACAGCACTTTCCATTTCTCTTTAATCAGACATAGGGAGCAGGAGCAGGCCATTCAGCCCCTTTAACCTGATGCATTCATCAGGAAGGTCATGGCTGATCCGATTCTGAACTGAACTCCAATTTCTTGCCTGTCCCTCCCAAAATGACTCTTCCACTGCTTTTTCCACTCAATGTCTTACTTACCAAAGTAACTGCTCAGGAACTAGGTTCTGTCACCAAGTCATTCTGTACTCATTGGAGCATTGGCTGTGACCAGGCAGCCAGGAGTCAGACCTCAAAATGAGGAGATTCTTATCTCCTGGTCATATTTTTAAGCAAAGTGTACATTTTGCATTCTGATGTCTTAATGCGCCAATAAACATCCAGTTTCTAGACTCACTGATTCTTACTGTGCATTTTATTTTGGCAACTCCTTCAATGGTTAGCCCAGAGCACCCACTTGCAATGGGAGCAGCAGCACCAGGAAATCCTTCTGACATCACATTAGGCATGCCCCCAGCAACATGCTACAATGTGCTGACAATTGGATGGCAGATCTCCCGCAGTTCTTTCAGCTGACGTTTATATTCATCCTTGCCTGCAGTCATTTTTATCCAGTCAGCTAATAATCACAACACATTTTTGGAAAGCTTTCTGCTTGTCGTCATCACTGGTTTGCCCTACACACGGGGCTAATATTCAGCCTACACACGGGGCAGAGGTAGGAAGTCCAGGCCCAGGCAGCAAAAGATCTGGACTAAGGCCCAGGCAGCATCACAACGATGGACAGGCACCAGCCCAGACAGCAGTGAATCCAGGGCCAGGCAGCAGTGGGAGACCCAGGTAGGGCCAGGCAGCAGCAACAGGAGAAACCGGGGACTTACTCAGCCCAAAATGGGAACACAGCCCAGAAGCAAACCAACTTCTCCCTCAAAGGCTGTGGCCAGGCAGCTCAAAGTCACTCCTCAGCTGAGGAGATTCTAATCTCCCGCTTAAATTGGTGACACAGGGCTTTACTGATTGACGCAGATTAATAACCCCAATCAAGGATCATGATAAATGAGGTCCACCTGGTCCCAATCATTACATCCCTGTTCCCCCTAAGCCGGGGATATGCCATCTGCTACAGTGATCTGCTCTCACCTGGGTCTAGAAAGGTTTCAATCTGCAGTGTGATGTTCCTTCTGTTTCCCCCATTACCACCAGCTGTTTCAGTTTCGCTCAGACAGGATCTTTTTGTGTCCACAGTTGATATTTTCGGCAGTGGCTGAAAGAGTGTCCAAAAAGTTTAAAACCAAAATGGGCTCTTCCCAGCGAGGCACCGCTGGTCGAGTATCTGCCAGTGGGAGGTAGCACGAGGAGTCCAGTGGTGTTCTAACTTGTACACATTGAGAATAAGGGCCTGTTATGGACTAGGCCAAATCCCTCAAAAATATTTTAAGTAGGTAGGTCAGACCCTAACTTTTCCTTATTTTAAAGGCAGACGTGAAGCGGGTGTTCCAGGTGTGATACAACAGTCAAACCAATCACCTTTAAGCAAACTGCAATTTATTTAAACACTGCAGTTAAAACACAAACAAAAGAGATTGGAATTTAGAGTAACATAACTATTGGAAAACTTAAACAACCCGATGCAGCAATGTAACTAATTAATTGTTCTGATGTAGTAACATCCCATGAACACACCACTTGGCTAAAAGGTAAATTCAAACAGAGATTCTTATAGGCAGGAGTGAACAACATCCAGAGAGAGATTTAAGAGGAAGTCAGCCTCTCTTCTGAACTGACACATCTTTTGACTGCTACCACGAAAGAAAAACTGAATGAGGAGAACCGGCCACTCCCCTTCCATTGTTAAAACCTTCAGGACCTTAAGGCTCTTTTCGTTGGCTTAGCCAGTCTCTTGTAGCCATTTGAGCTCTTCTGTCTTTATCACCTCTCTTCAAAAAAAACACAGGGCAAAATAACCTTTTTACAGCGTCAACATCGGCACAAGTCTCCATCTCTTAATTTCAAAACCTTTAGTCTAACTCTGTTAGTACGCTACAATACATCGACATTACATTGAATCTGAACATGCAACATTCACTACGCACTACTATTTCAGTCTGTTTACCCCTGCCACTGAAAGCCTCTGTCTTTCTTCATTTTCAAATTGAATGATTACAGTAATAAGCTCCATCTAAACAGTCTGCAATTTTTCTCCTTAACTTACTCCAAAAACATTAATGGGTTATGATCAGGATATACAATTGTGTCCGACACATTACAGGCAATATAAATGTTGAAATGTTGTAATGCCAACACCGAGCTCAAGGTCTCCTTCTCAATTGTGGAATATTTTTGTTAATGATAATTCAAATTCCTACAGAAATACCCAATAGGTCTTCCTATCTTCTTGTACAGCACGGACACACATCAGTCACAATGATGACCACTTTGAATGGCTTTGTGTAATTAGCTAACCCTGGGGTCGTGGCTGACATAGTGTTCAGGCTGTCAAATGCCCTCTAATGGTCTGCTGTTCACTGAAAATTTCTGCACTGCTTCAATAATTCAGTCAGTGGAGAAACCACACTGCTAAAATTCAGTACAAATTTCCGACAAAAACCACTCAGTCCCGGGAATCATAGCACTGCTCTCCTCACCAGTGTTTCTGGGAACTCCTCAATAAACTTTTTTTCCACAATCCATGGGACTATCGGACCATGTCCAAACACATGGCCCAGGAACATGACTCAAAGTCACTCCTAGCTAGGTTTATCACCAAGCCTGCCTCCCAAAGTCAATGGAATAGATCCAATAAATGCTGCAAATGTTCTTTCCATATGTGACTAATAATCACCAGGTTGTCAATATACACCACACAACTGGGTAATCCAGAAATGAATTTATCGTTGATACTTTGAAATGTGGTGGCCACATGTTTCACGCCAAATGGCATGACGTTAAATTGATACAGTACGTTTTGAGTTACGAAAGATGAAATTGTCATCCCTCTTTCAGATAAAGGTACCTGCCACTGCCTTCTGAGGAAGTCCAACTTAGACAAAGAAGTTGCTTGTCTGACTTTCTTAATACAGTCTTCCAAACATGGAATCAGATATGAATCACACGTTGTAACTGCATTGACTTTGTGATAGTCAACTCATAATGGTTGGTTACTATCTACTTCTGGCACTATTACTATAGGTGAGCTCCAGTCTCTGCAATGCACTTTGATTATGCTGTCTTAGACCATGCGTTCAATCTCTTTTTGAACCTGTGCCAACTTTTGATGGTTAAGTCTATAAGGATGTTGCTTAATTGGAACAGCATTCCCATATATCCATTATGCATAATTAGATTAGTACTTCCCAGCTTCTTCCCACATCTCTCCTCATGTGGTAGTAATAACTCTTTCAGGTCAATTCAATTTTCCTCTGGAAGGTAAATCAATAATGTATCCAATTTTTATTCAGAAATTCCTTATTGTCTAATCTAACTTTGAAGAATGTCCAATTCAGAATCCTCTGAAATTGGTTCTTCACTCTGTATTGTAATCAATAACATATTCTCCTTTTGCATTCCTTCCCTATCAAGGAGAAGCATATTTACATGACACACTCTTGTGAGATTTGTTTCTATTTGGAGTTCTGATCAAATAATTCACCTCAGTCAATCTCCTTTTGATTTGATAAAGTCCACTAATTGATTTTAAAGATTCACCCATGGCTGGAAGTAACACTAACACTTTATCTCTTTTAGCAAAATTGTGAATTTTTGATTGCTTGTCTGCTTCCGAGTTCATCTGCGAGAAACACGGTTGAGGGCGTTTTCGACCACTGTGGAGGGGAAGTTGCGGGACTGTGTTTCTCGCATTTCCTGCAGCTCATCCTTCACACCCGCTCCCTGCAACATCAACCAAAACAGAATCCCCCTCATCCTCACATACCACCCCACCAACCTCCGGATCCAATGCACCATTCTCCGGCACTGACACCATCTGCAATCCGACCCCACTGCCAAAGACATTTTTCCCTCCCCACCCTTATCTTCTTTCCTATCGCACTCTCTCCGTGACTCCCTTGTCTCCCCTCCAGCCCCACCACACCCGGCACTTTTCCCTGCAACCACAGGAAGTGCTACACCTGCCCCTACACCTCCTCCCTCACCCCCATCCCAGTCCCCAAGACGACCTTCCACATCAAGCAGATGTTCACCTGCACATCTGCTAATGTGGTATACTGGATCGACTGTTCCCCATGTGGCCTCCTCCACATCGGGGAAACCAAGCAGAGGCTTGGAGACCACCCTGATGTCATCCTAAAATACCAGAGTAACACCACCTCCCTTATCTTCCTGCTCGTCCTTCCGATAGTCTGATAGCACTGGATATTTAATTCCCAAACATTACCATCCTGCAACCAGATCTTCATAATGTCTACTAAATCAAACTCATTTGTGCTGTTTTGGAATCTGGAATGCAACAAGCATCAAGTAAAGTGTCCTTATGTTAATTTTTATGGCTTCTTTTTGAATTCTAACATCGCCATAAATAATATCTCCTGAGCTTTCCTTCTTCTTAACTTCCTTCATAATTCTTGACGTGGTTAAACACTCCTGCACACACATTAACCAGCTGCTTTCTTTTCATTTTACCATTATACTTCCTGTTGTTTTAAAAGTCCGAGTGACTGTGTTATTCACCCTTTTTGCTCAAACTAAACTTACCCACATTGTCCTGAGGTAGTCCTCATCCCACCTCCTTGACCTGTCCGTCTTCCCTGGACTGACCTATCCCCTCCCTACCTCCCCACCTATACTCTCTCCACCTATCTTCTTTACTCTCCATCTTCGGTCCGCCTCCCCCTCTCTCCCTATTTATTCCAGTTCCCTCTTCCCATCCCCCTCTCTGATGAAGGGTCTAGGCCCGAAACGTCAGCTTTTGTGCTCCTGAGATGCTGCTTGGCCTGCTGTGTTCATCCAGCCTCACATTTTATCTTGTCCTGAAGTAGTCTGTCGTTTGTCTGTTGTGAGGTAACCCTTCAAAATTTGCCACAGCCTCCTTGATGTTGTTAAGGAGGAGTTTGCCACTCTGTTTTCCAGAGCCCAGATTGATGTCCAGTGGTCTGTCTGGTTTTGTTTCTTATCTGAAATGTGTTATCAGTTCAATACTGCTGCATGGTTTGTCTGCTGAAATGGCTCAGCAGTTAGGAGTCACTCATGTTCCTGGGGTTTTGGACTTGTATGTGTTCCAGCAGATTTCCTTCCTTCAAGGTCACTAATGATGTGGCCAAGCAGCAGCAGGGATTTTAATTGGCTGTCAATCCTTTTTCTCCTGATCTATTAAAAAGTTCACTTCAAAGTTTATAAATGTATGTAAAAGAACATCATCAGCACCATGAAGCCACTTACAGAGAATGGTCAAAATGAAACTAAAAGCATATCTTCCCCCTTATTAACACACAGTATAGAAATGCAAACCAAACCTAAAGCCTCCATATTCCTAAATAATAATCAGATATTGTGAAGCTTCATCATAATTATTTCACATAATATCTATAAAATTATACGGAATTCAAAAGCTTCGTACAATCTCTGACCGCATGAAAAAAATAAAGAATTAGGGAAGCATGTTCAGAATTATCAACAAAGTTCACCAACACAGTGTGGAGCTGGAGGAAAGCAGCAGGTCAGGCAACATCAGAGGAGCAGGGAAATTGACATTTTGGTTTGGGATCTTTCTTCAGAAACTTCAACTTTCCTGCTTCTCTGATGCTGCCTGGCCAGCTGTGTTCCTCCAGCTCCACCCTGTGTTGTCTCTGACTCCAGCATCTGCTGTTCTTGCTATCTCAACGTTGAGCAACATCATTTTTCCTTCATTATTATTCGGCCATAATGGCTGCACACATCCCTAACACACCATCCCTGTTTCTCTTTCACTTTTGTGGGAATTCAGTCTGTGCATATACTGCATCCTCACCCCTGCGTGCAGCCCTGTCTCTGCTGGGCGGCTTTGAGAAGGTAGAGGAGGTCTCCTGGCATCCAGCATCTCCTCCCACTGTGCAGCAAAGGCATTCCCAGGGAGCTGGTGTCTCCCCATCTCGAGCTGTGTCTCTTGTTGTGTTCTTAGGGTCAGTAACCACCATGTTCTGTGAAACCTGTAGAGAAATGGAAACAGAAGATGTTACCCCCATCAGAGGGCAGGGAAGTGGAGTTGAAATGCCCATCAGCCATGATTTAAATGGTGGAGTGGACTTGATGGGCCGAATGGCCTTACTTCCACTCCTATGTTTTATGGTCTTATGGTCTTATCAATTATCACATGGCTGGGCTTAAGTTCTTGCACAGCCTCATGAGAGTCAGTCACGGTTCAGGGGTTTAATCGGGGTTTAAACTTCTTTCTTAGGTTAAAAACCAAACCTCATTGTTCACGGAGACTGAGCAACACATATGTTCCTCAGCCTCTGAAGGACTTTGTTTAGTGAACTGTAATCATTGATATAATGTAAGAAACACAGCAGCAAATTTGCTCACAGCAAATCTCCCAACAGCTGTATTCAAAAAACTCACGTGTTTAATGTTGTTTTCTTGGAGGGAGATGATGAAAATCTCCAGGCACTGAGCAGAATTGCTCCCTGCTTCTCTTCCATGGGATCTCTTAACACCCCGCAGAGGGCAAAAGGAGCAGTTTAATTCACCATCTAAAAGATGAAGCCACCAACAGTGTGAAGTTCCATTGAAGGAATGGCAACAGAAGTTATTCTCACAGTTTACCAACATTGGTTTAAGTTGTTGTAAGTTCTCATGAGTGTTATTCACTATTCAGTCAATTTAACCTTTTCCATCCCTCTCTCTCCCTATATGGTTCTGTCATACACTGTGCCATCTCTGTCTCCACCTCCTAGTCTCGACCCTTTCTCAGCTCTGAGTTAAGAGTGTCATAGATTGAGTGTTAAATTTGGATTTGAGCTCTTTTTCCCTCAAATTGAACATCACAAAAAAACCTCCAGAGACAGCACTTTTTGGAAGTGTGCTCACTGTAAAAGTGTGGGACGCACAGCAGCAGTTTGTGCACAGAAAGATCCCGCAGCAGCAGCACAGTTGAAAATAAACAATGAAACACAGAACTGCTGATGCTGTAAATCTGAAACAACAACAAAAGAAATGAGTGCAGAAACTCAGAACGCCTGGCAACATCTGTGTAGAGACGGCAGTTTAAGTGATCCTTTCTCAGAACAGGGTCAGCACCCTCAGCACTGACCCTCCGAGATTGTGGCACTCTCTCAGCACTGACCCTCCGACAGTGCGGTGCACCCTCAGCACTGGCCCTCCGACAGTGCGGCGCTCCCTCAGCACTGACCCTCCGACAGTGCCCGCTCCCTCAGGACTGACCCTCCAACAGTGCGGCGCTCCCTCAGCACTGACCCTCCGACAGCGCAGCGCTCCCTCAGCACTGACCCTCCGACAGTGCCCGCTCCCTCAGCACTGACCCTCTGACAGTGCCCGCTCCCTCAGCACTGACCCTCCGACAGTGCGGTGCACCCTCAGGACTGACCCTCCGACAGTGCCCACTCCCTCAGCACTGACCCTCCGACAGTGCGGTGCACCCTCAGGACTGACCCTCCGACAGTGACCGCTCCCTCAGCACTGACCCTCTGACAGTGCCCGCTCCCTCAACACTGACCCTCCGACAGTGACCGCTCCCTCAGCACTGACCCTCCGACAGTGCGGCGCTCCCTCAGCACTGACCCTCCGACAGTGCGGTGCTCCCTCAGCACTGACCCTCCGACAGTGCGGCGCTCCCTCAGCACTGACCCTCCAACAGTGACCGCTCCCTCAGCACTGACCCTCCGACAGTGACCGCTCCCTCAGCACTGACCCTCCGACAGTGCGGCGCTCCCTCAACACTGACCCTCCGACAGTGACCGCTCCCTCAGCACTGACCCTCCGACAGTGCGGCGCTCCCTCAACACTGACCCTCCAACAGTGCGGCGCTCCCTCAGCACTGACCCTCCGACAGTGACCGCTCCCTCAGCACTGACCCTCCGACAGTGCGGCGCTCCCTCAACACTGACCCTCCAACAGTGCGGCTCTCCCTCAGCACTGACCCTCCGACAGCGCGGCGCTCCCTCAGCACTGACCCTCCAACAGTGCAGCGCTCCCTCAGCACTGACCCTCCGACAGTGCGGCGCTCCCTCAGCACTGACACCCTGACAGTGTCCGCTCCCTCAGCACTGACCCTCCGACAGTGTCCGCTCCCTCAGCACTGACCCTCCGACAGTGCGGCACTCCCTCAGCACTGACCCTCCGACAGTGCGGCGCTCCCTCAGCTGACACTCCAACAGTGCGGCGCTCCCTCAGCTGACACTCCAACAGTGCGGCTCTCCCTCAGCACTGACCCACCCACAGTGCCCACTCCCTCAGCACTGACCCTCCGACAGTGCGGCACTCCCTCAGCACTGACCCTCCAACAGTGCGGCACTCCCTCAGCACTGACCCTCCGACAGTACGGCGCTCCCTCAGCACTGACCCTCCAACAGTGCAGCACTCCCTCAGCACTGACCTTCCGGCAGTGCGGCGCTCCCTCAGCACTGACCCTCCGACAGTGCGGCACTCCCTCAGCACTGACCATCCAACAGTGCGGCTCTCCCTCAGCACTGACCCTCCGACAGCGCGGCTCTCCCTCAGCACTGACCCTCCGACAGTGCGGCGCTCCCTCAGCACTGACCCTCCGACAGTGCGGCGCTCCCTCAGCACTGACCCTCTAACAGGGCGGCACTCCCTCAGCACTGACCCTCCGACAGTGCGGCGCTCCCTCAGCACTGACCCTCTAACTGAGCAGAGTTCACTCAGCACTGATGGTCTGACAGTGCAGCACTCCCTCAGCCCCAAACATTCCCCTTGTATCATCTGCTTAACTGATCTTGTCCCTAGCCTTCACAACTTCTACTTCAACTCCTCCCACTTACTACAGTCTAAGGGGGTGGCCATGGTCACCCCCGTGGGCCCTATTTATGTCTGCCTCTTTGTAGGATACGTGGGACATTCCCTTTCTGCTGTAACACTGGCACTATCCCTCACCTCTTCCTCTACTATATTGGTGACTGTATTGGTGTTACCTCATGAGGAGCTTGAACTGTTCATCAACTTTACTAACGCCTTTCATCCAAGCCTCAAATTCTTGGGTATCCACCTCTCCTTCCTGGAAAAATCTGGTTCTATCTCTGATATGACCGACATCTATTTCAAGCTCAGCGACTCCCATAACTGCTAGACTAGACCTCCTCTCACTCACCTTCCTGTGATCCCTACTCCCTAATATAAGCCTTCATCACTGCCAAGATGGGGTGTTCCACTCCCGCACATCCCAGATGTCCTCCTTTGTCAAGGACCGTAACTTCCTCCCTCCGGTGATTGAAAATGCCATCAAATGCATCTCTTGCATTTCCAAAGCCTCTGCCCTCACTTCATCTTGCCCCCAAAAAAACACAAAAATAAAGACAGTATCCTCCTTGTCCTCACATAACACCCCACCAGCCTCCTCGATCAGCATATCATTCTCCGCCACTTCCGCCGCCTACAATCCATTTCCACACAAAAAATATTTTACTACCCACCCATATCTGCCTTTCGTCGGGACCACTCTCTCCATGACTCATTTGTCCACTCCACACTCCCCACTAACCCCACCACTATCAGCACCTTTCCCTGCACCCGCAGAAAGTGCTACACTTCACACCTTTCCTCTAATCATGGCAAAAAAACATAGCTTTGACATCAGATATGGGTTCACCTGCACATCTGTCAACTTGGCCTACTGTATCCATTGCACCCCATGGGGCCTCCTGTACATCAGTGAGACCAAGCGGAGACTCATAGACCATTTGGTAGAGCATCTGCACTCTGTATGCTAAAAACAACGACAGCCAAACTTTACCATCCCCTCCCACTCCTTGGGAGACATGCCCATCCTGGGCCCTCCTCCAGTGCCACAATGACACTACCCGCAAACTGGAGGTGCAACACTACATACTCTGCAATAGTAGGAACTGCAGATGCTGGAGAACCTGAGATAATCAGGTGTAGAGCTGGATGAACACAGCAGGCCAAGCAGCATCAGAGGAGCAAGAAGGCTGATGTTTCAGGCCTAGACTCTTCCTCAGAAATGAAAAGAGTCTAGGCCCGAAACATCAGCCTTCTTGCTCCTCTGATGTTGCTTGGCCTGCTGTGTTCATCCAGCTCTACACATTTTTATCTTACTTCATACTCCGCCTCAGGATGCTACAGCCCAATGGCGTAAATGTGGACTTTACCAGTTTCAAATTCTCCCCCACCCCCGGCCTTATCCAGTGACCAACCAGTCCTCTCATCCCCACCGCCGTGATCTGATATATCCTATCCATCTTCTCGCCCGCTTGTCTGCTCCTCCCACCTCACTGACCAATTCCCACCACTGCCTACCTGCTCTCATCTATCACCATCCCACGTACCTTCCCCAGCCCTTCCCCTCCTCTCCCTATTTCTTTCTAAACTCCCCTCCCCATTCCCATCGTGAAGATGGGTCTCGACCGGAAGGGTCAGTGTTCCTATTTCTCCGAAGCTGCTGGCCTGCTGTGTTTCTCCAGCTCAACACTTTGTTAGACATGACATCTCTATTGTTTGGGAATTGAGTATGCCATATGCCTCCTTTACCACTTCCTGTATGGAATTCGACAAGGTAGATAATGCAAGGGTATTTCCCATTGTGAGAATGACTTAACACTCGAGTGCACCATATCAGAGTAAGGAGATAAGAGAGATGACGAGAAATCCATCTTAACATGTAGTGATTCTCTACATTCCTTACCACAAAGGGCCATAGGGGCTAAGTCATTCCTCATTTTCCAAGCTGAGCCACGCAGATTCTTAATCAGTAAGAGAATCGAGAATTACAGGGCAATGGCAGTTGAGGATTATTAGATCAGACATGATCTCATTGAATGGCAGAGCAGACTTGATGGGCTGAATGGTCAATGTCTGCTCAAACGTCTTAAAGTACCATTGGGTAAGGACTAATTTTTTTGTGTCACATTGTGCTTCATGTCCATGTTCTCATCAGGTATAGGATTCTATTGCTCATTCTGCCCATTTATATGTAGCTCGGGGACATGGCTTAGACTCAGACTCCCTACAGTAGGGAAACAGGCCCTTCAGCCCAGCAAGTCCACACCAACTCTCACAGCATCCCACCCAGACGCAGCCCCCATAACCCACCTAATCCACACAACCCTGAACACTATGGGCAATTTAGAATGGTCAATTCCCCCTAGCCTGCATATCTTTGGGCTGAGGGAGGAAACCAGAGCATCCACCAGACATGGGGAGAATGTGAAAAATCCACACAAACAGTTGCCCAAGAGTGGATTTGACCCCAGGCTCCTGGTGCTATGAGGCAGCAATGTTAACCACTGAGCCACCGTGCCACCTTCATTTGTAAGAACACTCTAGTGTCCTAATGCCCTTGTGCTACATCCCTCACTTGGAAACACCTTCTCTATGCTTACCCCATCAAATTCTTTCTGATTACCTCAACTATGTACCTCTTCTGCCTTCTCTTTCTGTGGAATGGAATTCTGTCCTTTCTGCCGCCTGTCTCCAATAGGTGCTAAGCCAAAGGTTAAAGGGTGAAAAGGTTGGGCCTATGCACATGCAGATTTTGCAGACTGAGGGGTGATTTTACTGAAACATGTAAGATCCTGAGGGGCATTTGATTTTATGGACCATGGACAGATGTCTTCTCTTGTGGGAATCTAGAACCAGTGACAAGGTTTAAGGATGAGAGATGTACATTTTAAGTTGCAGATGAGAATAATTTGTTTTCTCTCATAGAACTGTTGGTCTGTAGAGCTTTCTTTCCCAGAAAGCAATGGAAGCTGTGTCATTAAATTATTTGAGGGCAAGTTGGGTAGATTTTTGATTGACAATGAAGTTGAGAGTTAGGGGACACAGGCAGGAAAGTGGAGTTGACAGAACAGCCAGTTAGCCATATGAAAGCAAAATGCTGGAGTTGCTGTAGATCTGAAATAAAATCAAAGGAGGAACTCAACAAATTTGGCAGCTTCTATAGATAGAGAAACAATGGTAACATTTTGAGACTAAAGATTTCTTCAGAACACAACAGCATTACCTCAGTGAATGGTAGAATAGGCCGAGAGGGCCAAATGGTGAACAAAGATGTGAAAATCCTATTCCCCAATGTAAAGTTGCCAGTTACTCGGCCCAGTTAACACTGCGGCAGAATTTATTCTGCAGAGGACTGTATTAAAATGATATGGTGAATAGAGAGGTTTCCGAACCGCAAAGGATTGTGGGTATCTAACTGCCGTTATATGTCTGATCTATACTGATATATCTGATTATACTAGGGAACCATTCTTTTGAGATACAAACTCATGTGATGAAATCTCCCAGCCTCCTGGTATATGCAGTAATCAGAATTGAAAGCCTGCCTTGGAACCTTGTTCCAGTTATTAAGCAGGACTGTTGCTGGATGCAAATAATGACGAAATAAGGCCAGTTATGATCTCGTGGAGTCATTGAGACGCATAACATGGAAACAGACCATTCTGTCCAACTCGTCCAAGCTGACAAGATATCTTAAAGTAGTATAGTCCCATTTGCCAACATCTGGCCCATATTCTTCTAAGCCCTTCCTATTCACATACCCATCGTAAATGTTGTAATTGTACCCACCTCCGCCACTTCCTCTGACCGCTCATTCCATGCACGCAACTGTGTGGAGAAGTTGCCCCTTAGGTGTCTTTTAAATCTTTCCCAACTCACCTTAGGCCTATACCCTCTCGTTTTGGATAACTCGCCCGGAGGAAAAGACCTGTCTCTTCACTGTATCCACACCACTCATGATTTTGTAAGCTTCCCCAACAGTCACCTGTCGGCTTCTGATGCTTCAGGGGAAAATAGTCCCGGCCTATTTAGCTTCTTTCTATCGCTCATTCGACCAATGTTGACAATGTCTGTGCACGTCTTTTCTGCACCCTTTCAAATTTAATAACATTTTTCCTCCTGCAAATAGGTCTGAATTGATTGCATTATTCCAAAAGTGGACTATCCAATGTCCTAGATAACAAAATGTGGTGGATGTGAGTTTGCTCGCTGAGCTGGAAGGTTAGTTTTCAGATGTTTCGTCACCATTCTAGGTAACAACATCAGTGAGCCTCTGGTGAAGCGCTGGTGTTATGTCCCGCTCTCTATTTATCTGGTTAGGTTTCCTTGGGTTGGTGATGCCATTTCCTGCGTTGGTGATGTCATTTCCTGTTCTTTTTCTCAGAGGGTGGTAGATGGGCTCCAAATCAATGTGTTTGTTGATGGAGTTCCGGTTGGAATACCATGCTTCTAGGAATTCTCGTGTGTGTCTCTGTTTGGCTTGTCCTAGGATGGATGTGATGTCCCAATCAAAGTGGTGTCCTTCCTCATCTGTGTGTAAGGATACGAGTGATAGTGGGTCATGTCGTTTTGTGGCTAGTGATGTTCATGTATCCTGGTGGCTAGCTTTCTGCCAGTTTGTCCAATGTAGTGTTTGTCACAGTTCTTGCAAGGTATTTTGTAGATGACGTTCGTTTTGCTTGTTGTCTGTATAGGGTCTTTTAAGTTCATTAGCTGCTGTTTTAGTGTGTTGGTGGGTTTGTGGGTTACCCTGATGCCAAGGGGTCCGAGTAGTCTGGCAGTCATTTCGGAAATGACTTTGATGTAGGGGAGAGTGCTTATGGTTTCTGAGCCCGTTTTGTCTGTTTGTTTGGGTTTATTGCTGAGAAATCGGCGGACTGTGTTCATAGGGTACCCATTCTTTTTGAATACGCTGTATAGGTGATTTTCCTCTGCTCTGCGTAGTTCCTTTGTGCTGCAGTGTGTGGTGGCTCGTTGGAATAATGTTCTAATGCAGCTTCGTTTGTGGGTGTTGGGATGGTTGCTCCTGTAGTTCAGTATTTGGTCCGTATGTGTTGTTTTCCTGTAGACGCTGGTTTGAAGTTCCCCATTGGCTGTTCGCTCGACCGTGACATCTAGGAATGGCAGTTTGCTGTTGTTTTCCTCCTCTTTTGTGAATGTTATGCCAGTAAAGGGTATTATTGATGGTCTTGAAGGTTTCCTCTAATTTGTTTTGTTTAGTGATGACAAAGGCTCACTGATGATGTTACCTAGAATGGTGACGAAACGTCTGAAAACTAACCTTCCAGCTCAGTGAGCAATCTCACATCCAGAACCTCAACCTGAGCTACAAATCTTCTCAAAACTCGCTCGCACCTATGGGTGCAATACGCTAAAACTGGCCCGAAGATGGGAAACCAGTGCCATCCGACAGAGTGCCACCCGCAAACAGCTGTACTTCCTGCATGAATGCCTAAGGAAACAGGTACTACCAAAATGTCTCAAATACAAACCTCCCCTTAACACCCCGCTAGCCAAAAGCACAGCAGAGCAAAACGGCCGCAGAATGCTCAGAGAAATGATCAATGACGCCCACAACAGACTCCGTAAATATAACCGGGAAATTTCGCGCCAAAAAACTTTACTCACTAACGCGACAGACCATGAATGGACAGACACAGTACAACGAGCCATAGACATCAGGCAACGGCAAACACAAAAAACAAAAAAACTAGACCTGCAGAATAAACTAGACAAACTCACACAAAATAACAACACAGACAGCATAGAAGCATGGATAAAAAACTTATCTGACCGACCATTAACAGACACTGAAAAAGCCGTCTTAGTAAGAGGGTTAAATTACAACTTCCAGGATGTGGACAAGAAAGATTTCTTAGCAGCGTTAGAAGCAACACTGAAAGACAACAAACTCTCAGAAGAAACCCAGCAAACCATCAGACAGACAGTCGCACCAACATTAAGCAGGAAAAAGGAAGAAAACACACTCAACACACAAGAAAGGAAAGCCCTAAAAGGACTCAAGAAAGATAAAAACATCGTTACCCGACCTGCAGACAAAGGACGCTTGGCAGTCATCTCAAACCGAACAGACGACGTTGAGAAAGCGAATGCACTGCTTGCAGATACCGATACTTACCAACAGGTGGCGATAGACCCGACCCCACAACGAGAGAACCGAATCACAGCCTTACTCAAAAAACTTCAAAAATCTGGAGAATTAAACAAGAGAGACTTCCAAAAAATGAAACCAGATGGATCCAACACACCACGCTTCTACGGACTACCAAAAATTCACAAACCAGGAGCCCCTCTCAGGCCCACAGTGTCGCTACCTGGAACACCAACCGACAGATTAGCCAAGGAACTACACCAAAGACTAAAACACCTAGTAGAAGACTCCCACCACTCCATTCACTCCACCCAAGAATTCCTGAACACCATCAAAGACACCAAGATAGAAGAGGATTAAATAATGGTCTCCTTTGACGTAACAGCCCTGTTCACATCCAGCAACATCAACCTGGCCAAAGAAACACTGACTACACTATTAGAAGAACCGAAGACACATACACCAGACAGCACCAACCCCATCAGCAAGGACAACATCATCAAGCTAGTGGACCTATGCCTCACCACCCACTTCACTTTCAATAACAAAACCTACAGACAAACCAACGGTACACCCATGGGATCTCTGATATCAGGGTTCTTAGAGACTCAAACAAACAGCTCTGCCAATCATCCAACCCAAACTTTGGGTCCGCTATGTGGATGACACCTTTGTCATCACTAAACAAAACAAATTAGAGGAAACCTTCAAAACCATCAATAATACCCTTACTGGCATAACATTCACAAAAGAGGAAGAAAACAACAGCAAACTGCCATTCCTAGATGCCACAGTAGAGCGAACAGCCAATGGGGAACTTCAAACCGGCGTCTACAGGAAAAGCAACACATACGGACCAAATACTGAACTACAGGAGCAACCATCCCAACACCCACAAACGAAGCTGCATTAGAACATTATTCCAACGAGCCACCACACACTGCAGCACAGAGGAACTACGCAGAGCAGAGGAAAATCACCTATACAGCGTATTCAAAAAGAATGGGTACCCTATGAACACAGTCCGCCGATTTCTCAGCAATAAACCCAAACAAACAGACAAAACGGGCTCAGAAACCATAACCACTCTCCCCTACATCAAAGACATTTCCACAATGACTGCCAGACTACTCGGGCCTCTTGGCATCAGGGTAGCCCACAAACCCACCAACACACTAAAACAGCAGCTAATGAACTTAAAAGACCCTATACAGACAACAAGTAAAACGAACGTCATCTACAAAATACCTTGCAAGAACTGTGACAAACACTACATTGGACAAACTGGCAGAAAGCTAGCCACCAGGATACATGAACATCAACTAGCCACAAAACGACATGACCCACTATCACTCGTATCCTTACACACAGATGAGGAAGGACACCACTTTGATTGGGACAACACATCCATCCTAGGTCAAGCCAAACAGAGACACACATGAGAATTCCTAGAAGCATGGCATTCCAACCGGAACTCCATCAACAAACACATTGATTTGGAGCCAATCTACCATCCCCTGAGAAAAAGAACAGGAAATGACATCACCAACCCAAGGAAACATAACCAGATAAATAGAAAGCAGGACATAACACCAGCGCTTCGTCGGAGGCTCTTCGTCGGATGTTACCTAGAATGGTGACGAAACGTCTGAAAACTAACCTTCCAGCTCAGCGAGCAAACTCACATCCAGAACCTCAACCTGAGCTACAAATCTTCTCAAAACAAAATGTGGAGCTGGATGAATACAGCAGGCCAAGCAGCATCTTAGTGCTCCGAAGATGCTGCTTGGCCTGCTATGTTCATCCAGCTCCACATTTTGTTATCTCGGATTCTCCAGCATCTGCAGTTCCCATTATCTCTATCCAAGTTGTATACAGCTGCAACATGACCTCCCGACTTCTGTATTCAATGCACTGATCAATAAAGGCACATAAACAAGATGCCTTCTTCACCACCCTGTCTACCTGTAAATTATTTTCAATGAAATATTAGCCAGCACCTCAAGGTCTCTTTGTTGCTGGCTGTAACTGGTTGCATGAATACCAGTTGGTTTCTCCCAAATAACGACATGGGCTGATCTTTCGCCCAAATATATAGAAATAATTTTGGTTGGTCAAGCTTCATTTACACTATGATGGTGTGACCATTCTTGCAAAACATTTCTCCCCACCATCTTCAACTCACCACACCATGCATCCGCGCAATCTTCTGGTGGAAGTTATTAAAGCAAAAGACATGAGCAGTTTTGCCTTTCCTCTTCAATCACCTCAGGTGATCAAGACAAACTCAGGAAATCATGCTGACCAAATGTTATCTGTAAAGACAATTTCCTCAGTTAGGAAACAGTTTGGCTCTGCCTCTACAGAGAGCCCAGCATACCAGTCAACAGTGAATTCCAAAGTTGATAATGTAACGGAGAGAGGAAAAACACGATGTTCACTCCTGTACTACTCAACATCATATTCCCTGTACATCCATGTCCATGAAACTGAAATAGCCGATTCGGAGTCACTCAAGTGGATTCATGAAACATGCATTCTAAAATGATGCTACAACAGAGACAATCACCAGTTGGCATGGCGCGGTGATCAGCATTGCTGCCTCACGGTGCCAGGGAACCGGGTTCAATTCCACATGCATGTGACTGTCTGTGTGATGTTTGCACATTCTCCCTGTGTCCCAGTGATTTTCCAGGTGCTCCAGCTTTCTCCCACAGCCCAAAGATGCGCAAATTAAGTGGATTGGCCATGCTAAATTGCGCATAGTGTTCAGGAATGTGCAGGCTAAGTGGGTTAGCTTTGGATATGCAGGCTTACAGGGATATAGTTGGGAAGGTGGGAGATGGGTTCTTTGGTTGGTGTTCATAACTGACATGCTCCTTGGAATCCCTCACTACATGAACAATGGTGTAGACCTGTTGGGCCAAATATCCTGGAAATCCGGATGGACAAATACATATTGGAACACTGCAGGCTGGAGCTGTGTATCAGAACTCTGCAGAATCCCACAAGCAGCTACCTCCATAGGAATTGCCCAGGAAATTTGAGATTCTGATTGGTAATTTCCCCTGCATCTAAAACACTTTCACAGAGTGCAATAAAATCAGAGGCTTCAAAGGGGATCATCTCAATAGACACATGAATAGGCTATACTGTGCTGCTGTGCACTCTGAGCCATTTTGTCATGTATACACTGTCTCACATTATGGTTTCTGTGACTGAGCAGGCAGGCTCAGGTTTATTGTTCACACTGAGCTGTTCAGACATGGAACCCATGTTCTGAAAGGGAGATGGAAGCAGATTCAACCGGAACTTTCAAAATGACATTTGGACACAGTTGAATGAGTGAACATTGAAACTAATTGCTTTGATCTATCAGGTAGCCAGAACCGGCAGGATAGGCTGAACGTCCTCTTTTTGCACTGTGTCAGTCTGTGATTTTATGAATTTTAACTGTTCTGTAGATCAGCAACAGAGGGAAGCGATAAATTCTGACCTTTACATATGAACTGCTCTGTGTTCTGTTTAACTATCAGTAATGCTACTTCCTTCTTGTGGTTACTGTGCTGGGGAGACTGGGCAGGAATTGTCAGGCCTGGACATTCTGTTCTGACTGCTGCTGTGTTGTGAGAGTCTCTGAAATCCCCCCAACAGCCACAAGATTTAGGGAGGGGGTTCCAGAGCTCAGGGCCACTAAGGGGGGACAGCAATAGAAACGAGGTGGTGAAGAACTGGTGAAACAAACAGACCTCAGAATGTTGTTTGGTCTGGAGGAAGCTACAAACATAGTGACGGGGGTAAGGGCTAGAGATGTCTACACAATTATAGAAGGTTTATGTGGGGGTTGGGGAGAATACAGAGATAGGGAAGAGTGTAGGGCGAGAAGAGGGTGCAGACATAGGGATGGTGCAGGAGCTGGAGGAAATTACAGAGAAAGGGAGGGAGTATGAAACTTTGTCTGAGTTTCACTCCTGAGAGAGTGCTCTACTATTGCAGTGTTAGGACTGAGAGTGTGCCACTTTGTCAGAGGGCAGTACTGGGTGAGTGGTGCACTGCCAATGGTTACTTTCTGAGCGTGTATTATCCTAAAAACATTTTTAGCACGGTGCAAAAATTTCCCTGAAGCCCACATTTGAGCAACGTAGTCGCTTGGAATTGTTCCTCCTGTACCTGAGAAGCAAGGCAGGAACATGACAGTGCCACAAATGGCAGGAGGCTGTAAATACAATGTGACATGTTTACATTGGAAATTTCCATTCTACTATTAACTCAAGATTTCAAATAATGTGGGCAAGCTGACAAAGTGTGATCCCATCTTTGACACAAACAAGTTTGAATCAATGCAGAGTTTAATTGATATTTATCGGCAGATCGGCCAGGGTATTTTATTCTGTTAATCAATGTAACAATGTTCATAACTGACATGCTTCTTGGAATTCCTCACTGCATGAACAAGATGCATCATCCAGAATGTATATTCAGTTCTGATAACAAAGATGTTTCTGTTCAGGGCTATTCGACCAAGTTGGCTGTGTCAGTCTTTAGTATAATGGGGTCACACAGCTACAGTGGGGAACTGATGGGATGGGGAAAAGTCCCAGTTTGCTGACGAGGGGAAGGAGAAGCTCTCACTTCAGGTTTCTCTCTGTACACTAAGAAGCAACACGCTGAAGTTTAATTGCACTCCACTTGCTGAAGACAATTTGCTGGTAAATTTCTGTTTGTGCTGAATTTAAGAATAAGAGTTAAGAATAAGAACTTTATGGATCGAGCTGTCAAGGATAGCAGTAGAACAGTCCCCATTGTTCTTTGGTCATCAGTAAATATCGAATTCCATGTTTTATTTGGAATAGAAATTTCACCATCTTTAACAAAGTCAGGTCATTCCGTCCCAGCGCTGTTTTTTTGGAGACTGCTATCAGCTCTGTTCTAGACCCCTCACCCTGCCCCTAACCCTAACTTGCACACTGCCTGACTGCCTGTTGTTTCTGGGTGGTTCTGAATTTCTGTTTAATTGGACTTCAGTAGCAAAGCAGCAGCAGGTTTTTTTTTGGTTGCCTCCCTTTTTTTAACTCATCTATTCAACAGCTCACTTCAAACTTTTTTTAAATGCGTATAAAACAAAATCATCAACCTCTCCCCGCACCTGAGGAATGGTGACCCTTAGGTGGAACCACCAGCCGTCATCTTTCTCTCTCTCTAATGAGACAGAAGTCCTATGGTCTGATTGGACAATGTTGACTTCACGTTTACTCATTGTTACTCACATGTGGATTGTGTTAAAGCAATGTCCTTTATACCAGACAGAGGTGGGAGAGTATTCTTTAACATATTCTTCAGAGATGATGAATTACGCAACTCTGGTAACTCGTGAGAAGGTGATGGTGGGTATTTGTGTGAACCTGCTGCAGTCTGTGTGGGGTTGGCGTACCACAGTGCTGCTCGGGTGGCAATTCCAGGATTTTGATCCAGTGACAGTGAAGGATCGATAGTGTATTTCCGACTCAGGATGATCGGTGATTTAGAGGGGAACAGCCTGGTGTTCCCTTGTATCATCTACGCTCGTCCTTCAAGGTGGTAGAGGTCTGGAAGGTGCTGAATAAACAGCCTGGTGAGTTGCTGCAGTGTATCTTGTCGATGTTACATGGTACAGTCACTTTGTACTCATGTTGGATGGAGTGAATGGTGAATGTTTCCAGAAGTGGTGCCCATCGAGCGGGCTGGTAATTTGTGGTTTCAGTTTTCAAATTCCAGGGGACTGAGCAGGTAAACTCCAGGCCGACAGTTCTGAGGGAGAGCTGTTCCCGAGGATCCTTACTCTGAGAAATTAAACCAAGACTCCAGCTCAACTCTAAAACTGATACAAGGGGAGGGAATGGCCTAGTGGTATTATCACTAGACTGTTTATCCAGAGACCAGATAACATTCTGGGGACCTGGGTTCAAATCCCACCATGGCAGATGGTGGAATTTGAATTCAATTAATAAAAAATGTTGGATTAAGAATTTAATGATGACCATGAATCAATTGTCAATTGTCTGGAAAAACCCAACTGGTTCACTCATGACCTTTAGGGAAGGAAAACTGCTATCCTGGCCTACATGTGACTCCAGACCCACAGCAACACGGTTGAACCTTAGGTGCCCTCTGGGAAATTAGGGATGTGCAGTAATGCTGCCTGGCTAGTGATGCCCTCATCCCGTGGATGGATAAAAAGATCGCACAAGTGATTATTTGTGGATGAAGTGAATTTTCCGTGATATCCTGGAGCAATATTTATCTCCTATTAACAACCAGGGACGTGCCTTCAGACAGAACACTTGAGGGATTTTGCGGAGTATCACTTCACTGGTCATTTATCTCACTGTCATTTGTGGGCTCTTGCTGTGCTTCAACTGTCTGCCACATTTCCCTGTGCTATAACAGGGAGCAAACCTATGACCTATATTTGGAAGCCATCTGGGATGTTCTGGACATCGCCAAGGTGCCTGTTCTTCTATCTCACACACCAGCTCCTTTCAACGTAACTCCAACTCTGGCTGATCATTTTCTCCTTGTTTGTATCTTCTTACACCCTCCACGCTGACCTGTCATACCAGTCACAGTCCAACCAGAAACTGTACAAGTCAGACCACGTGCTTTATGGGCCTGAAATTCTTAATTGTAGGAAGAATCAGTGAGAATACCTCTAAAGAATTAGAATGTCTTCTAAGTTTGCAAAACCATGATAAAGGATGGACAGAATGGTGGCTCGAGATACGACCAGATAGATTGATACTTTGGAAGCCAGACAGATAACTAAACAGATGGACAGGTAGGTAGTTGAATGACTTCTATAGATAAATAAATTGAGTCTGTGCGAAAAGGTTACCCTTCAGGTCCCTTTTAAATCTTCCCTCTTTCACATTCAACCTACACCCTCCAGCTTTGAACTCCCGACCCTGGGGGAAAGACTTTGGCTTTTCACCTCATCTCTGCCCCTCACGATGCTGTTAACTCTCCACAGTCGCTCCTCAGCATCCTGTGCTCCAGTGGAAAAAGTCTCAGTCTACCCAGCCTCTCCTTATAACTCAAACATTCCAGTCTCTTTTTCTTGCACTGTCTCCAGTTTTATAACATCATTGTTACAGCAAGGCACTGGAATTGCATGCAGCATTCCAAATCTGAGCCCTACCGGCTGCTGAGGTATGTAATAATACATCAGGACAGGTCGTTTTGAAAATATCTTACCTTGGACAGACATCTAGGCAGATACATATGTTTGAAATAACGGTGGAAGTAATTGTTTATTCTGAGTTGAGCACTGCCAATCTCTGTGTGTTTCCAGATTCAAGAAATCTCTGTTTCAGTTTTAAAAGTTGCAGTTTATTGTACAACTCCTGAGTTGAAATGACCTGTAACTTTCTGTGACAAACAGATGAAATACCTGGTTCTGCTGTCATCAAAGGGTGTGTATCCGAGGGCACCCGTCAGGCTCCCAATCAGCATCATATTTCAGAGTCCTGACTACTTCTGATGTCTAGCTTTATGAAGGGAATCTGTGAGACCGGGAAAGGACCCTCCCAGGTATAAACACGAGCTGAGTGGGGAAACTGAGCTTATTCTCCATGAAGGATGAAAATGTCACTGCTGTGACAGTGTGCCTATGTATCCACATCGATAAACTGCATCTCTTCAGGCTGCAAAGCCATCTCTGTCAAGGTTGGGGGGGGTTGGGGGGGGTTGGGGGTGCAACAGTAAGTAATGTAGAACAAAGCCATCAATCACTGTAAAGCCAGTACCAATGCAGTAGCAAAAAGCTCTTGGAGTTGAAGCACTTTTAATATAGTTCTCTCTCTCTCTCCCAGCAAAAAAAGTTTCCTCTTTCTCTCTCTCCCTCTGTCTGTCTGCCCAGCATAAGTTTGGATTTCTCTGTTGCTGACATGGCAAAAACCTCAATCTCTCTCTCTCTCTGACATAGCAGAAAGCTTGAGTTCTCTGTCTCTTACATGGCAAGAAGCTTGAGTTCTCTCTCTGTCCCAAAAAAAGGTGCAGCTCTCTCTCTCTGCCCCAACAAAAACCAGAAATCACACAACATCAGGTTATAATCCAACATGTTTATCTGAAAACACAAACTTTCAGAGTGTAGCCCCTTAGGCAGGTGAAGTGAGAAGAAGGATGGAGAACACAGAATTTATAAGTAAAAGGGCCACACAACTGATGAGGACGAATTAAACCTGAGGTGTGATTCAATCTTTAATCAGTTAGAAGGCTTTACTTGATTAATATGGGTATGTAAATCCCTGAATTTCTTTCAAGTCAGTGCCCTGAGAGAGCTAAGGGTTTAATCAATGTAACGGACAGATGTCATTTTAGGTCAGACAATGTATGTTAGGTATGAGACCTTGTTTAGGATCTTTGTGTTTTGTTTGGACTCAGACTGGTTTTATTTCTAACATAGGAATTTAAATAAAGCCGCATTGACTGACTGTCTATACATTGTGTGCTTTCTGAATAAAATAGAAAGTATATGCAAATACAAATTCACCCCATTGATTCACGTGTGTGTGCGTGAGACAGAAAAAGAGAGGGTGTGTGTGTGAGTGAGAGAGAGAGAGGGAGAAAAAGAGAGGGTGTGTGTGTGTGTGTGTGTGTGTGTGTGTGTGTGTGTGTGTGTGTGTGAGAGAGAGAGAGAAAGAGATGGTGGGTGTGTGTGCGAGAGAGAGAGACAGAAAGAGAGGGTGTGTGTGTGTGTGTGAGAGAGAGAGAGGGTGTGTGTGTGTGAGAGAGAGAGAGAGAGAGAGAAAGAGAGGGTGTGTGTGTGTGTGTGTGTGTGTGTGTGAGAGAGAAAGAGAGAGAGAGAGGGAGGAAAAGAGAGGCTGTGTGTGAGAGAGAGGGAGAAAAAGAGAGGGTGTGTGTGTGTTGTCTGTCTGTGTGTCATCTGTCTGTCTGTACAGTCACACCATCATCCATGGCCAGCAAAAAGCTGAAGTCCTCTCTCTCTCTCTCTGGCCCAACACAACACTCCTGCTCTCTTTCTCTCTCTCTCCCAGCAAAAAGCTGGAGCAGTCTCTCTCCCCACCCCCTCCCCCCAGCAAAAAGCTGGAGCGCTGTCTCTATCCCAGCAAAAAGCTAGATTTCTATCTCTCTCCCCCCTCCCCCCAGCAAAAAGCTGCAGTTATCTCTCTCTATCTCTCTCTCTCTGTTGCAGCAAAAAGCTGGGAGTCCTCTCTCTTTCTCACTGCCTTAAAAGCTGGATTTCTCTCACTTGCTGATGTGGCAAAAACGTCAATTTCTCTCTCTCTCTGACAGAGCAAAGAGCTGGAGTTCTCCCACTCTATCGCCCAAAAAAAACTGCAGTTCTCTCTCCCCCACCACCACCACAGCAAAAAGCTGGATTTCTCTCACTTGCTGACGTAGCAAAAACCACAATTTCTCTCTGTCTGACAGAGCAAAAAGTTGGAGTTCTCTCTATCTCTCTCTGTCACAGAAAAAAATACCACACCAGGTTACAATCCAACATGAGCAGAAAAGCTGACAAAACGTAATGTTTTCTGTTCCTTAAGATGTTGTGCTCCTAAGATGCTGTTTGGCCTCAGAGATAATGGGAACTGCAGATGCTGGAGAATCCAAGATAACAAAGTGTGGAGCTGGATGAACACCCTGCTGTGTTCATCCAGCTTCACACTGTGTTATCTACACTTTGTTATCTCGGACTCTGCAGCGTTGGCAGTTCCTATTATCTCTATAATCCAACATGTTTATGTGAAAACACAAGCTTTTGGAGTGTAGCCCCTTAGGCAGGTGAAGTGAGAAGAAGGATGGAGAACACAAAATTTTAAGTGAAAGGTCAAAGGGCTACACAACTGATGAGGACGAATAAACCTAAGGTGTGATTCAATCTTTAATCAGTTAGAAGGCTTTACTTGATTAATATGGGTATGTAAATCCCTGAATTTCTTTCAAGTCAGTGCCCTGAGAGAGCTAAGGGTTTAATCAATGTAAAGGAGAGATGTCATTTTAGGTCAGACAATGTATGTTAGGTATGAGTGATAATGGGAACTGCAGATGCTGGAGAATCCAAGATAACAAAGTGTGAGGCTGGATGAACACGGCAGGCCAAGCAGCATCTCAGGAGCACAAAAGCTGACGTTTCGGGCCTAGACCCTTCATCAGAGAGTCTAGGCCTGAAACGTCAGCTTTTGTGCTCCTGAGATGCTGCATGGCCTGCTGTGTTCATCCAGATCCACACTTTGTTATCTATGTTAGGTATGAGACCTTGTTTAGAATCTGTTTGTGTTTTGGTTTGGAGTCAGACTGGTTTTATTTCTAACATAGGAATTTACATAAAGCTGCTTTGACTGATTGTCTATAAATTGTGTGCTTTTTAAATAAAATGGGATGTATCTGTAAGTACAAATTCACCCCATAGATTCACGTGTGTGTGTGTGTGTGTGTGTGTGTGTGTCTGTGTGTGTGTCTGTGTGTGTGTGTCTGTGTGTGTGTGTGCGTGTGTCTGTGTGTGTGTGTCTGTGTGTGTGTGTGTGTCTGTGTGTGTGTCTGTGTGTGTGTGTCCGTGTGTGTGTGTGTGCGTGTGTCTGTGTGTGTGTGTGTCTGTGTGTGTGTGTGTGTGTGTGTGTGTGTGTGTGTGTGTTTGTGTTTACTCCACATCATCATCAGCAAATAGCTAGGGTTCTCTCTCTTTCTCTGTCTCTCCCCCTCCTTCTCTCTCTCTTCCTCCAGGTCTATCTCTGAAACAATTTTAACCCCACTGCAAAGCCTCTTCTAAGGATGCCTACCTTGATGAAGTTACTCTCTTCCCTCCAGAAAGGCCTCAGTGTCTATCCATCTTCTATCTGCCTCTCCCTATTTATTTCAGAATCTCCTTCCCCTCCCCCATTTCTGAAGAAGGGTCTAGGCCCGAACTGTCAGCCTTCTTGTTCCCCTAATGCTGCTTGGCCTGCTACGTTCATCCAGCTCTACACCTTGTTATCTCAAAAGCTGGAGTTTTCTCTCTCTCTCTATCTCTATCTCTATCTCTCTCTATCTCCCACAGCAAAACTATAGAGTTCTCTCTTTCTCTGTCACAGTAAAAAGCTGGAGTTCTCTCTCTCTGTCTGCCTCAGCAGAAACCTGCATTTCTCTCTCTCTCTCTCTCTCTTTCTCTCTCTCTCTCTCTCTCTGCCTCAGGAAAAAGCTGCATCTGTCTCTCTCCACCAGAATTTTCTCTTGATGTTCTTTTCTCCTGGACTCACAAACCACCCAAAGCAGGAACGTTCCTTGTCACAGTGGGTATTTCGGGACTCTGCAACGCATCCCCAATGATAACAACATTGCTGCCACAGCCTCATTACTGACCAGCAACAACTTCCCATTTCCAGATGCCATTCTACACATCTGCATCAATCTCGACCATAACATCTTCACATTCGGCAACTCGGTCTTCATCCAGACACACGGAACTGCCGTGGGGACCAGACTTACTCCGCAATATGCCAACGTGTTCTTGCACAGGTTCAAACAAGGTTTATTCACTGCACTGAACCTCTAACCAATGCTATACACTAGATACATCAACATCATTCTCTTCCGTTGGACTCATGACGAGGAATCACTGAAACAACTACATAGCGATTTCAACAAATTCCATCCTACCATCAGGCTTACCATGGACTACTGTTCAGAATCAGTCTCATTCTTGGACACACACATCTCCATCAGGAACGGACACCACAGTACATCACTCTACCGAAAGCCCATGAATAACCTCACATTGTTGCACTTCTCTAACTTCCACCCAAAACATATTAAAACAGCAATCCATATCGACTGTGCATTTACACAATCTGCTCAGGTGTGGAGGAACACAATGGGCACCTAAAGGCTTTGAAAGATGCTCTCATGAGAATGGGGTACGATGCTCAACTCATTGATTGCCAATTCCAATGAGCCACAGCAAAAAAAATCTGCGACAACCTCCTCAGAAGACAGACAGAGGATACAACTGATAGACCTTCATCGTCCAGTACATCCCTGGAGCAGCGACACTATACCATGCTCTTTGCAGCTTCAACATGTCATCACTGACAATGAACATCTTTCCAAGGTCATTCCTACACCTCCACTTCTCACCTTCAAACAACTGCCAAAACATGAACAAACCATCGTTTGGAGCAAACTACACAGAGCCTTCAGGACAACATCGACCACGACACCACACAGCCCTGCCATGGCAACCTCTGCAAGACATGCCAGGTCATCGACATGGACATGACCATCACACATTTGAACACCACAGACCACACGCACAGCAGGCACTCATGTAACTCGGCCAAAATTGTCTATCTCATATGCTGTGGGCAAGGATTCCCCAGGGTGTGGTACATTGGCAAGACGGTATGGCAATGAATGAATGGACATCGCGCAACAATCTCCAGATTGGGATGTTCCCTCACAGTCAGGTAACACCTCAGCAGTCAATGGCATTCAGCCTCTGATCGTTAGGTAAGTATCATCCAAGGCAGACTTTGAGCACCACAATGCAGAGTCGCCAAGCAGAGACTGATAGCAAAGTTTCGTACCCATGAAGTTGGACTCTTGGGGCCATGTCATGCTACATGTGACCTGTTCTGTATCTGTTTAATCTTCCTTACCATCCTGTTTTGACACCATCACCTTTAATAACTGTGATGATCTCTCTACCTTAATTAGTTTGTACAGTTTTGAGTTACTTGTTACCTTGGTTAGACTCTCGGCATGTGACGCTTATACCTATCAAGTTATTCCTGTCATTTAGTTTGTCTCCAGCACCACTTTATTTTTAACTTTTGTAACTATCCCTCTGCCTCACTTAATCAGATTAGAGGTCATCCCTTCGCTTGTTATTCAGCTGTTGGCACTTTACTCTCACCATCTGACACTCTTGATCACTGGCAGAGACCTTTTATTCATCCTGTCAACACTCCACTCACACCATGTATCTGATTTTTTAGCCTCACTGCCTGTTGATCTCTTTGCCTATAAATTCTACGCCTGGGTGGTTCTCTCTCACTTCACCTGAGAAAGGAGCAGCGCTCCAAAAGCTTGTGATTTCACATAAACATGTTAGACTATAACCTGGTGTTGTCTGACTTCTGGCTTGGACTGGAGAAAGCATAGCATGTGAGACAATCTGTTTTACTGAATTTGCCTATGCCAAGGGTGTGTTTCTGAGATGTTAATATATCGGAACAGTTGCTGTCTAGTTGTTAAATAATCGGTTGTTGTGTTTTCCAGTCAAGTTAAAGTTATTCCAATTCTTTTTTTCCTCTGTATTTTAACTAGAGGTAAAAGCAAAATGAGTTTTGCTTAAAGCCAAGTAGAGTGACCAATCAAGTTACATCTGGAACACAATGCCCCAGACTTGCCTTCAAATAAGATAAAAGCTAGGGTCTAGACTATCTCCTTGACATACTTGAAGGAGCTTTGGTCTGGTCCATAGCAATGGTGAATTTACACAGTGAGGAAATGATGATTAAGCTCCAGTGAGATCTGAATTCTCAGCTTCTGATTTAGACCAGGGTCTAACCCCTAAACCACTCGTTGTACATTAGCTATAGCATTAACTATCAGGAGAGGTTAGACAAAGTTGGATTATTTTCACTCAAGCATTAGAGCCTGAGAGGTGACCTGATAGAGGCATGGATAGTGTGGATAAGCTGAGTCTCTTTACCAGGGTGGAAGTATCAAAGACTAGGAGCCACAAGTTTAAGGTGACAGTGGGAACATTTGATGTAGAAGGCAAGTATTTTACATAGGGAGTGCACTGCCAAGAGAAGTAGTGGAAGCAGATATGATTGCAAGATTTCAGAGTTTAGACAGACACTTGAGCAGGCAGGAAATAGAGGGATATGGACCATGTAAAAGGCAGAAGGCATTAGTTTAGAATGGCATTGTAGTTGGCAGAGACATGATAGGCCACAGGAACTGTTCCTCTGGTATACAGTTCTGTGTTCGGTGTAACACTAGGTATCTCTGGTCGGTACTGCGTGTTGAAAGATTGAAATGGGAATGAGTTAATATTTCAGATTGTAATTTCATTAAGTTCTGCTGAACAAAACAGAGCTGATGCAGAAAGCACGAGGGTTTGGTCATTGACAGCACACTTACTGTTCCCAAAACCACAAATGCCATTTTCCTCGTGGTTTCTTTGCCTAACGTTTTAGAACAAATAGCCGCCAACTGATCACAGCTAGAAGCAACTATGCTGCAGGCTGAAACGTTAATGGCTACAAGAAAGACAAAGTTTTTTTGCTCACTCATGGCACATGAGCCAGTTTTTTTTAATGCCCATCCCTTGTTGCCACTTGAGAAGTTGGTCTTGAGTTGCCTTCTTGAATGGTTGCAGCGCACCTGCAATCAGGAGATTCATAATGCTCTCAGGGAGGCAATTCCAGGATTCTGACCCAGTGCTATCGAAGGAATGGCGATATATTTCCATGTCAAGGTGGTAAGTGGCTTATGTGGTACTTTCAGGGGGTGATGTTCCTATGTATCTGCTGTCTTTATGCTTCTAAATCGAAGTGTCATGGGTTTGGAAGTTGCTATCTAAGACCCTTGGTGAATTTCTATAGTGCATCTTATAGATAGTACACACTGCTGCTACTGAGTGTCAGTGGTGGGGGGAAGTGAATGTTTTGTGGATGTGGTGCCAATCAAGTAGGCTGCTTTGTCCCGGATGGTGTCGAGCTTCTTGAATGTTGTTGAAGCTGCACTCCTTGAAATGAGGGTCCACTCGGGAGCGTGGAATGGTATGTCAGATTCCCCGGGTATGGGGATGCAGTTGCAGATTTGTAGTGGAATGTGGGACTCCTTGGGCATGTGGATCCGGTTGGGAATGTGGCATGCAATTTAGCATGTATGTTGGAGTAAAGGTCACTCTACAGGGAATATTAACTCTGATTTCTCTCCACAGATTATGCAAGTCTGGCTGAGCTTTTCCTGACATTTCCGTTTTTGTTTCTGATTTAGAACATCCGCAGTTCTTTCTGTTTTCATTTTGTAATGTAGGATTCCCTGGCAATGAGATTCCAGAGAAAGGACTACAATTCCCAGAAGGTGGTGTTCCCTGGATCTGCTTCTACGCCTGCGCGTCATGTATCCACGCGAAAGCGGCCCACTTTACGCAGAGATAGTGGGAGCTGCCGATCCTGGAGTCTGAAATAACAAAGTGTGGAGCTGGATGATCACAGCAGCAGCAGCAGAGGAGCAGGAAAGCTAACGTTTCTGAAGGAGGATCCCGACCCGAAACGTCAGCGTTCCTGCTCCTCTCATGCTGCCCGGCCTGTTGTGTTCACCAGCTGCACACTTCACGCATGCGTGGTATTTGTAGCGAGCCTGCAGCCGACGTCTGGGCGTGGTTAGGCGCGACACATGCGCGCTTTCCCGACGGCGCCGGCTTGCTTAATGAACATGCGCAGTAGTTTCAGTGTGCCGCCGGGCGGAGCGGGGTGGGCGTGGTTCAGCAGTTGCATCCGCACCTGCTCTGCAGCGCCGGCGGCGAAATGGGCGTGGTTTTCTATCCGCATGCGTACTGAGAACCCCGGCACAAGCGGACCGGGGAAGAATGGCGGCGGTGATGGTGAGACTGGGCCTGGTTTCCCGGGGCCTGAGGAAGGGCCTGAGCTCCAGCTTCACAACAGGACAGCAAGGGCTAGAGGTGAATTTGTACAGGAACTGGGGGAGTCAGGGGCCAATCCCTGCGGGGTCCGGGGTGCTTAGGGACCAATCCCTGCGGGAACAGTGGGGTTGGGGGGGGCAGATCAGGGGCCAATCCCTGTGGGGATAGAGGGGCAGGGAGGTCAGGGGCCAATCCCTGCAGAGATAGTGGGGAGGTCAGGGGCCAATCCCTGCAGAGATGGCAGCGGGGGGGGGGGGGGGGAGGTCAGGGGCCAATCCCTGCAGAGATAGTGGGGAGGTCAGGGGCCAATCCCTGCAGAGAAAGTTGGCGGGGGAGGTCAGGGGCCAATCATGCAGAGATGGCAGCGGTGGGGGGGGGGGGAGGACAGGGGCCAATCCCTGCAGAGATAGTGGGGAGGTCAGGGGCCAATCCCTGCAGAGATGGCAGCGGGGGGGGGGGGGGGGGGAGGTCAGGGGCCAATCCCTGCAGAGATAGTGGGGAGGTCAGGGGCCAATCCCTGCAGAGAAAGTTGGCGGGGGAGGTCAGGGGCCAATCATGCAGAGATGGCAGCGGTGGGGGGGGGGGAGGACAGGGGCCAATCCCTGCAGAGATGGCAGCGGGGGGGGGGGGGAGGTCAGGGGCCAATCCCTGCAGAGATAGTGGGGAGGTCAGGGGCCAATCCCTGCAGAGAAAGTTGGCGGGGGAGGTCAGGGGCCAATCCCTGCAGAGATGGCAGCGGTGGGGGGGGAGGACAGGGGCCAATCCCTGCAGAGATGGCAGCGGCGGGGGGGTGGGGGGGAGGACAGGGGCCAATCCCTGCAGAGATGGCAGCGGGGGGGGAGGTCAGGGGCCAATCCCTGCAAAGATAGTGGGGGGTGGGGGGTCAGGGGCCAATCCCTGCAGGGATAGAGGGGTGGGGGGTCAGGGGCTAATCCCTGCAGGATAGAGGGGTGGGAGGTTTTGGGCCAATCCCTGCAGGGATTGGGGGGGAGGGGAGGTCAGGGGCCAATCCCTGTGGGGACATGGCGGGGGGGGGGGAGGTCTGGGGCCAACCCCTGCGAAAACCAGGGTGGGGCAGGACCGTGGGGACCAGCGAGCGTCAGACTGGGCTGCTTGGGGAGTTGGGTGTGCAGTGGTAGAACAACATCGGTTCGTTCTGTTTCCTTTGGTTGATTTGGGTTTTGAATTCAGACTCGACTCTCTGTCTCCAGGACCCCTCCCTGGTTATGCCCCCCTTCCGGAGCCGTAAATACCAGCCACCTGACCAGTTGGAAGAGAGGGTGCGGGCGGCGGTGGAGCGGGTCACAGGCTCGCCCTCTGGCCCGGACTGGCGGGAGGCTCATCTTGACGAGGGCCAGAGGTTCAGTCTCCTCCGCGAGTTGGCACAAGAGCTGAACCACGCAGTGCCCAACTCTCAGCTCCATCAGACCAGGAGCCCTGGTGAGCTCCTGCGCTTTTACCAGCAACCAGTCGACGCAGACTCCTTCGCCTTCCAGGAGCTGGCTCACTCAAAGCTTCCCCCCAATATCCGTATCAACTGGGCCTATGAGGGGAAAGGAGGGGAAGGAATGTACCCAGGCTGAGAGGAGGAGTGCATGGAGTCTGTGTTCTGTGAAGATGGCACTCAATGTCCTTCCTTCCCTCATGAGACAAGAATGGACATCTGTCAGACCCCATTGCACTTGGAAGGGATAGTTACATGCCCTTATTCTATCTGTGGACCCTAAAGTATTGAATAAATTTCTTTCTAAATATGTCTTGAAGCCAGTCGTGATTCTTCCATCTGGCTACGTCGAACTTCACAGGCTGTTCACCATCTTTATAAAAACCAGAACAAGGACCCCTTGAATGTGCTTCTCAGCTCTTTGACCGGAATGCCACGTTTCTGCTGCGTCTCTGGATTATTTTGGCCAAAAGTTGATTGATCTCAGTGTTAAATCCACTCAACAACTGAGAATCAATAGCGGTCTATAGTGGAGAAGATTCACCACCCTCTGAGTGAAGAAGTTTCTCCTGATCTTGGTCTAAAGTGCCCAGCACCCAAATGCTACTTCCTCCCCAAACTAGTTCTAGATTCTTCAGCTGGGCCAGTTAGGGGGAAGGACCCTCTTAGAGTTCACTGTATCAAACCTTTAAGAATTTTATATGTTTTAATGACATCGTCTCCCGTTCTTCAAAACTCCAGAGAATAACAGGGACAGTCAACTTAGTATCTCCTCATAAGACCACCTGCTCATTCCAGGAATCTGTCTTGTGTGTTCCATCACACCTTTCTAAGTATGGAAACCAAATCTGTACAGAGTACTCCAGGTGTGGTCTCACCATAGCCCTATGCAGTTTTGGCAAGATTATTAACTTTTATACGCCAGCCTCCTTGGAATTGATGCTAGTTAGTCATTCAGAAGTAGACAAGGGATTGTGTGAAAGGAAAAATAGCCAAGCATAATTGAAGATCTCTTTGAAAGTAAAGTGTGTGTGTGCACGCACATAAATGAAGTCTTATTTGCTGTTGAGTGATAATGGGAACTGCAGATGCTGGAGAATCCAAGATAACACAGTGTGAAGCTGGATGAACACAGCAGGCCAAGCAGCATCTCAGGAGCTCAAAAGCTGACGTTTCGGGCCTAGACCCTTCATCTGAGAGGATGAAGGGTCTAGGCCTGAAACATCAGCTTTTGTGCTCCTGAGATGCTGCGTGGCCTGCTGTGTTCATCCAGCTCCACACTTTGTTATCTTTTATTTGCTGTTATTGGATTTGCCAAAATACTTCATTTGAAATTTATCTGTCAACATTTATAAGTGTCCCTACAGGTGGAGAGCTGATGTGTGTCCTCACCCATGTCACTACCTCAGTATACCCTTCTGTTGATTATTGGTCAGCAGTAGAGAACTTAATAATTTGTTAAAACGAGAGACTAACATTGAAGCATTCTTATCCTATACTCATCAGAACTGGGATGCAAGAAATCAGAAAATGGAAAGGGAACACCAATTTTTTTACAGCATGAAAAGATGTCAGCAGTGAAGCAGGCTATCTTGATTCAGTTGAGCCAACAGGCTGAGAGATGTCAGATGGAGTTTAATTTAGATAAATGCAAGGTATTGCATTTTAGGTCAGGCCAGGCTAAGGCCTACACAGTCAATGTTAGAGCCCTGGGGGAGTGTTACAGAACAAAGGGATCTAGGGGTACAGGTTCAAATCTCCTTGAAAGAGGAGTCGCAGGTAGACAAGGTGATGAAGAAGGCTTTCGCCATGTTTGCGCACTGAGTGTAAGAGTTGTGACATCTTGTTACAGCTGTACAAAACATTGGAAAGGCCACATTTGGAGTACTGTCTACAGTTCTGGTTGCCCTGCTCTAGAAAGGATATTAAGCTCAAAAGAGTACAGAAAAGATTTGTTTGGAGCTGCCCAGACTGGAAGGTTTGAAGCATAAGAATAGCCTGGGACCTTTTTGCCTGGAGCATAGGAGACTGAGGGCTGACCTTGTAGAGACCTATAAAATTGTGAGAGGCATAAATAAGGTAGGTAGGTAGGTAGTTTGCAGCTTTTCCGCATGGTACGGGAGCCTAAAACTGGAGAGCATAGGTTTAAAGTGAGAGGGAAGAGATACAAAAGAGTGCAGAGAGGCAGTATTTTCACAGGGTAGTGCCTGTGTGCAGTATCTGGAATGGGCTGCCAGAGGTGATAGTGGTGAGTACAGTTTTGTCATTTAAGAAACATTTGGACAGGGACATGGATGGGGTAGGGATGGAGGGATAGGGACCAAACACAGGCAAATGGGACTAGATTAATTGAGAAGACAGGGCATCGTGGAGAAATTGGGCCAAATGGTTTCTTTTCATGTTCTAAACCTCTGATTCTGTGGTTGGTGAGGAGATGTAGCAGGAACTGTTAACGGTCAGTGTTTGCTTATTAAACTGTGACCAGGCAGATAAGATAAAGTTACTAAAGTCCCAGACGGCTGCTCTGTCTCATTTGAGAGAGATAACTGAAGGTGATTCGACCTGAGGGTGACTGCACCTCAGGCAAGGGGTGTGTTTGAGAAGGTGGGACCTTCATGGTGGTGTCGGCATGTCAGCTGGTACAGAAATTGAACCCATGCTGTTGGCATCTCTCTGCACCGCAAACCGACCGTCCTGCCGGTGAGTTTCTCCCCCCACCCCCTCAGGCAGGCACTTGCTGATTGGTTACTTTGGCCTCGCGGTGGATCTAACAGGCATTATCAGTCTGCATAACCTTTCCCTCAACAGAAGAGCTGCACTGCGGTGAACAAATTGGTTTCTCCTGTTCAACCACCATCCTCGAGTTTACACAGCTTCCCCTTGAATTTATAGATATGTTTCACCTCAACCACTAATTAGGAGCAAAGTTCCACAGTCTTCCCACTTTCTGGGTATAGAGGTTCCTCTTCAGTTCCCAATTTGATTCCACTGTGGCTATCATATATGACCCATCGTACTGTTCTCCCCATTCATAATAGATCTTGGCTAATGAACGCTATGGGAGATATTTTGGGCTGAATGGCCTGACTCTGTGTTGCAAATGTCCTGGAATTGTGATATTCTGACATACCTCTGAGGTGTGTAAACCCATACCTGGAAGTAGCCCAGATCAAGGGGTGAGCCTTTCAAGTAATTCCATTCAAGTTCTGCTAGAGGGAGCCAAAGCACACAACTGGCTCCGCTAAGTCATCCACCTTTAGCTCGTGTAGTCAATCAAGATCATTACAGTCAGATCCTGAGGTGTAAAACCACATGAGTTCCTCTGATAGATTTGATAAGCAGAGCTTTAGGTCGCAGAGATTGCCCCATGTTACCTGTAAATACACCCTCTCTCCAAAACAACGTAAAATAGGTTGAATTTGTTGCCAGAGATAATGGGAACTGCAGATGCTGGAGATTCCAAGATAATAAAATGTGAGGCTGGATGAACACAGCAGGCCAAGCAGCATCTCAGGAGCACAAAAGCTGACGTTTCGGGCCTAGACCCTTCATCAGAGAGGGGGATGGGGAGAGGGAACTGGAATAAATAGGGAGAGAGGGGGAGGCGGACCGAAGATGGAGAGTAAAGAAGATAGGTGGAGAGAGTGTAGGTGGGGAGGTAGGGAGGGGATAGGTCAGTCCAGGGAAGACGGACAGGTCAAGGAGGTGGGATGAGGTTAGTAGGTAGCTGGGGGTGCGGCTTGGGGTGGGAGGAAGGGATGGGTGAGAGGAAGAACCGGTTAGGGAGGCAGAGACAGGTTGGACTGGTTTTGGGATGCAGTGGGTGGGGGGGAAGAGCTGGGCTGGTTGTGTGGTGCAGTGGGGGGAGGGGATGCACTGGGCTGGTTTAGGGATGCAGTAGGGGAAGGGGAGATTTTGAAACTGGTGAAGTCCACATTGATACCATATGGCTGCAGGGTTCCCAGGCGGAATATGAGTTGCTGTTCCTGCAACCTTCGGGTGGCATCATTGTGGCAGTGCAGGAGGCCCATGATGGACATGTCATCAAGAGAATGGGAGGGGGAGTGGAAATGGTTTGCGACTGGGAGGTGCAGTTGTTTGTTGCGAACTGAGCGGAGGTGTTCTGCAAAGCGGTCCCCAAGCCTCCGCTTGGTTTCCCCAATGTAGAGAAAGCCGCACTGGGTACAGTGGATGCAGTATACCACATTGGCAGATGTGCAGGTGAACCTCTGCTTAATGTGGAATGTCATCTTGGGGCCTGGGATGGGGGTGAGGGAGGAGGTGTGGGGGCAAGTGTAGCATTTCCTGCGGTTGCAGGGGAAGGTGCCGGGTGTGGTGGGGTTGGAGGGCAGTGTGGAGCGAACAAGGGAGTCACGGAGAGAGTGGTCTCTCCGGAAAGCAGACAGGGGAGGGGATGGAAAAATGTCTTGGGTGGTGGGGTCGGATTGTAAATGGCGGAAGTGTCGGAGGATAATGCGTTGTATCCGGAGGTTGGTAGGGTGGTGTGTGAGAACGAGGGGGATCCTCTTGGGGCGGTTGTGGCGGGGGCGGGGTGTGAGGGATGTGTCGCGGGAAATGCGGGAGACGCGGTCAAGGGCGTTCTCAATCACCGTGGGGGGAAAGTTGCGGTCCTTAAAGAACTTGGACATCTGGGATGTGCGGGAGTGGAATGTCTTATCGTGGGAGCAGATGCGGCGGAGGCGGAGGAATTGGGAATAGTCTCCATCTCAGGCAACCAGCTTGTAACTGATGTCCATTTCAAGCCCACCGACTCCCACAGCTACCTAGAATACACCTCCTCCCACCCACCCTCCTGCAAAAATTCCATCCCCTATTCCCAATTCCTCCGCCTCCGCCGCATCTGCTCCCACGATAAGACATTCCACTCCCGCACATCCCAGATGTCCAAGTACTTTAAGGACCGCAACTTTCCCCCCACGGTGATTGAGAACGCCCTTGACCGCGTCTCCCGCATTTCCCGCGACACATCCCTCACACCCCGCCCCCGCCACAACCGCCCCAAGAGGATCCCCCTCGTTCTCACACACCACCCTACCAACCTCCGGATACAACGCATTATCCTCCGACACTTCCGCCATTTACAATCCGACCCCACCACCCAAGACATTTTTCCATCCCCTCCACTGTCTGCTTTCCGGAGAGACCACTCTCTCCGTGACTCCCTTGTTCGCTCTACACTGCCCTCCAACCCCACCACACCCGGCACCTTCCCCTGCAACCGCAGGAAATGCTACACTTGTCCCCACACCTCCTCCCTCACCCCCATCCCAGGCCCCAAGATGACATTCCACATTAAGCAGAGGTTCACCTGCACATCTGCCAATGTGGTATACTGCATCCACTGTACCCGGTGCGGCTTCCTCTACATTGGGGAAACCAAGCGGAGGCTTGGGGACCGCTTTGCAGAACACCTCCGCTCAGTTCGCAACAAACAACTGCACCTCCCAGTCGCAAACCATTTCCACTCCCCCTCCCATTCTCTTGATGACATGTCCATCATGGGCCTCCTGCACTGCCACAATGATGCCACCCGAAGGTTGCAGGAACAGCAACTCATATTCCGCCTGGGAACCCTGCAGCCATATGGTATCAATGTGGACTTCACCAGTTTCAAAATCTCCCCTTCCCCTACTGCATCCCTAAACCAGCCCAGTGCATCCCCTCCCCCCACTGCACCACACAACCAGCCCAGCTCTTCCCCCCCACCCACTGCATCCCAAAACCAGTCCAACCTGCCTCTGCCTCCCTAACCGGTTCTTCCTCTCACCCATCCCTTCCTCCCACCCCAAGCCGCACCCCCAGCTACCTACTAACCTCATTCCACCTCCTTGACCTGTCCGTCTTCCCTGGACTGACCTATCCCCTCCCTACCTCCCCACCTACACCCTCTCCACCTATCTTCTTTACTCTCCATCTTCGGTCCGCCTCCCCCTCTCTCCCTATTTATTCCAGTTCCCTCCCCCCATCCCCCTCTCTGATGAAGGGTCTAGGCCCGAAACGTCAGCTTTTGTGCTCCTGAGATGCTGCTTGGCCTGCTGTGTTCATCCAGCCTCACATTGAATTTGTTGCCGATGTCTTGTGTTGGAATCTTCGTGTCACACAGCAAATGTCTTTTGTTCTCTTTTTTTTTCTCCAAACCTTTCTATTATTTGTTCCAGTTTAACATTGACAGTCTCACGTGAGTATGTCCATTAACTGACCTCCAGGTGAAAGGGCAAGTCCGGGTGAGTGAGCCACGCTTCACTCTGCAATCAGACTGGGTCCAGCTGACCGTATGTAGGAGCCCCAGCAGAGAGTAAGGCATAAACCACCTGAGCTCTGATTCTCAACTTTGCACCAGCAATGCCGAGTTTTCTTTTGGCTATTTCCACTTTGCTGAAGAAAACAAAAGATGTCGTGCTGTGCCTTTCATCCCTTTTGGGAGCGTTCACAGAAATTCAAACAGTTCCCACTGGCTATTGGATGAATCTCATGTCCTTTCACAAGTCAGGAAGGGACATTTTTTTCCCAAAAGATCCAGTGTTTGAGAGGTTGCTGATCACCCTGTGCAGAGATGTGATGACACAGTTTGAACTTGAAGCCAGGCCTCCTGGCCCAGAGGTGCAGACGCTACCACCGTACTTCAAGGGCGCCATCCTTGTAAATCTTTTCAGAACATACTCAAGGCTTGCAACATCCTTCCGAAAGCAGGGAGACCTGACTTGCACACTGTATTCCAAAAGGTGTCTCACCAATGTCCTGTACAGCTGCCATGTGACCTCCCAACTTCCATACTAAGTATTCAAGATTTATAATGCATTGCCTGGGTGAGTGGTGGAGGCAGGATCTCTAGGGCATTTCGGGAGAGTAGCATATATGAAAATGACGAATTTAGTGGGATACAGAGGTAAGGTTGGAGAGTGGGAGTAACTGTGTCACCATTTTGGGTGCTGTTGTAGACACCATGGGCTGAATAGTTCCTCTGTACCATAAAATAATACTTTTTTTATTGTTCTTCTGTCTTTAAAGAGTCTACTTTTTTCTTTAAAAAAACCCTCAGCAAATTCTTTAGGGTTAAAAGTATGGTTTTATTAATTCAATCGAAACCTGGGGGAATAGTTCACAACACACGAAAACATTCTGACAAGAAAGAAGAAAAATGCAGGAGAGAAGCAAAGTTACAGTTGCAAATACTTGAAAATTAAAGATGTTGACAATAATTCATTTGGAATTGAGTAGAGTCAGTCAATATCCATGAAAGTTTGGCAGAATTTCCTTTTGTAGAAGTTTGAATGCAGGAGAATTGCAGTTGAATTACAGCAATATGTTCCTTTTTTCCTGGCAAATTAGGATCATTTTCAAGAAGTCAGACTTCAGGAGGGAGAGAGATCAAGACTAGATGCAGATTGCGAAGTCTGGAGCTGCTTTGCTGTTCACTGTACTGAAGCAAGGAGCAGACTTGGGGTTTTCAATCTGCTTTTGACACCGTGTAGTTTTCAGTGTTTCTTTTCTCCTGGCCTACTGTATATACTAGCAGTCACATAGCATTCTTCAAATCATTGCATTGCTTTTTCAATGCCTCTTTCTCCTCAAGATCTTGCTTAAAACCTCCTCATATTTATTTTTCTCTGTCTCTGATTTCCCATACCTTATCTCTCACTGCTTCATGTAGGCGAAATAATTTGCAGTTTTCTCTTTAAGACTGTTTATCTCCTTTCGAACATCATCTGTCTCAGCCGAACGCCCCAAATTTTTCTGGCTTTCTGCTGCGCCCTTCAGCCGGTTGACTGATACAGCTTTCTGCAGCTTTTTAAACGTAGCTGTCTTCTGAAGGGTTTTCCCAGTGGTTTTCCCCCTCACTACTGGCCGAACCAGCATACTCCCCGTGTGCCAGCCACTGATTTACATGTATTCAAAGGAGACTCCTCCAATCAAAACAATCCATGTCCCTGGGTGTGGGAAGTTCCCTTTGCTTCGCTACCCTGGATTAAGTCCAATTTGAGTCTCCCGCTGACTCAGCGGTCCTTGAGTCCAGTGTCTGTGCCTGAGACAAGTTAACTCAATTAACCCCAGACTCTAGTTCTCTATGCACTTTGCCAATCAGGTCTCCCGCTGATTCAACAGAGAGATTTATCTTTGGGCCTACCAACTGTCTCTGTCTGAACTTAGGTCTGAAGTGAGAGCTTCTTGTCAATGGCACACCCAGGGATGCCAATTAATATTGCCCAGCTACTGCCCTTGACAGTAGTTATTGGCATGGCACAGAGAGTCAAGTCTGTATCAACTAACCACCAATTTGATGAGTTAAATAGATAATTCGCCCCATTTGGTTAAGGAAAGGTTAACAGCACGTATGCAATTCATTCTAGGCTACACCCACTGAGTTTCCATGACACTCCCTGATCAATCAAAAAAGAAGCTAATGTCTGAGAATAGTCTGGCCAAGCAATTCTACCCTCCACCCTTGCCGTGTCATCTCCATGCTTCTAAGCACACGGTACTCAACTTCATTCAGAGTGTTCGCTATTGGGACTCCAAAATCCTCCATTTTTATCTTTTTTCCTTATCTTCCCAAAGTGTAGAGTCTTGCCCTTGTTGTTTCTTAGCTCACCTTCTTGCTATCAGCTCACTGCAAGGACATTGTTAGGATTACCTCAATACTCTACCATCAAATGAGGATTTACACGATACGTCATTCCCATGAGTCACGTTGCATGTGAAGTTCTTATTCGTTTTTTAATTTCCATATTTCCACTTCTGTTTGTATTGACTTAACGTCATTGGAATATAAAATCACAGCCACATGAGTCTTTGGCCCACATGTATATTCCAATCTCATATTGCAAGAGTTTGCCAGAAATTGGCAGCAAGTGATCAGCAGTAGCTGTGCTATCAGTTTAGCAAAGTCACCATTGCTTTAAAGAAATAGAGAGCACAAGCTGTGGAAAAAAAAGTTCAGGCTTTCTCCCCATGCCTTTTTATCATGTTAACAATTGGTAATTGTTAATCGGATTAGTTTTCAATTTCTGAACTGATTTGAACTTAGCTCTGCTACATTGGGTTATGAAAACAAGTTGTATCAGCTTTAACCTAGAGCAGTAGTTCCCAACCTTCACAGTAATGTGGCACACTTCAATGAGACAAGCAATTTCACAGCACACCCAGTTTTTTAACCTGAATTGACTTATAAATGTCACAGTTATTATGCTTACAGTCTTACTGGTGAGGTTTGCAACTGAGTATAGTCTCAGAATAAAGGGGCACCAATTTAACACTGATATTAGCAGGAATTTCTTCTCTCAGAGAATCATGAATCTTTGGAACTCTGCCACAAGAGATCTGCAGGAGGAAAGAGTTCTTGTGTAAACTTAAGATGAAGACAGATTTTTGATCAGTCGGGGAATCAAGCATTACAGGGAAAGGACAGGAAAGTGGACGAGGGGAATGTTGGATCAGCCATGATCCTGTTGAATGGCCTCCTCCTGTTCCTATTTCTTCTGCTCATGCAATCATTGGGCCGTTCATTTGATATTTATATGTTGTAATTTTGGTTGGGTGGAATGTGTTGACACAATGTTTGTCTTGCATTGATTTTCATTGTACTTATGCAAAATTTCACAACACACTTGGACAGTTCTCACTGCACAGCAGCACTGATACTGCCCAACCAGAGCGTCTCCAGCATTTTCTGTTTTCATTTCAATAGCTCTCCCTTTGTTCAGAATTGGCCGGTGTAGACATTAGTAGTTCGCATTATCTTAACTGGAATATTGAAATAATGCAAGCAGTATGCGATATTTCAGGAGGCCTGTGTTGGGCAGTATTGTGGCTCAGTGGCTAGCCTTGCTACCTTGCAGCACTAGGGTCATGGGTTAGATTCTATTCTTGGGTGACTGTGTGAAGTTTGCATGTTCTCCCTGTATTTGCGTGAGTTTCCTGTGGTGCTCCAATTTCCTCCCACAGTCTAGAGGTGCAAGTTCGGTCACTTTGCCGTGCTAAATTGACTACAGTCTCTTCCCTGAGCTCAATTTGTTTTACTGTGAGGCAAACTGTTCCATACGCTTCCCATCTAGCAGATGATTGGTTTGAGAACTGGCAAAAAAATCACAAACATGTCACAAGTTCCACATGTGTTTGGTCAGTTCACTCATTAAGACTCCTGTGTTTCTGTGATCTTTCATCAGCTTTGACTAAAATTTTACCTTGCACTTGCTGTTCACCACTTTCACACCACCCAATCTCCCGTGTGATCATTACACAGCACAGTTCCACACCAGTCACAGATTTGGCTGATAAACACTCCACATCTGATTCGCTGTGTCAGTTTTAAACAAAACCTCAGCTTTTCCAGAGACTTTGTGACAGGTCAACCCATTACCACCAAGTTGTGAGGTTTCACTTTCAAGGCACAGACGTGCCTTCGGCCAAACAGTAACTTTAAATTAAAACCAATGAACTGTGAATGCTGGAATTCTCAAACAGAAGAAGACATTACTGGAGAAACTTAGCAGGTCTGGTGCATTGGGGGAAAGAAAGCAAAGTCAATGTTCTGCAAAAACCCATTCTTCTAAGAGAAATGAACATTTATTGATCAGCATTGCCTTTAATTCGAGGAGGGTTTGATTTTTTAACAAACACATGAAAAACCAGTGACTTTGCCAATCGTTGGTCATCAAATTTTCTTTTTCTCTTTTCTCCTTAAATCTAATTGACTTCTGCATCAACCCAGAAAACTGTGGCTTAATATGCTGTGTGCACAGACTGATGTCCACAGGCTGGCTGACTGGAACAGGAATGGAGTCTGCTGAGACTGGGTTTGTCCATTCGTGGTCCCACCTTCAGTTCAAAGATTTCACCTGTTCCCTAGACGAAGGATGGGGGGAGCTGCCTGCAGTGAAAGATGAACTGCTAACTGATGGTGACAAGATTCCTTCAATTCCACTGAAATTGTTCACAAGATTAACCCTATCCCTAGTGCTAGCCTGGTTCCTTTTCACTGTATGAGAGCTGTTTTAGAATGCATGCGTCGATGTGTGTGTGTGTATACGCCTCACACATAGATGTGTGTTTGTATGCACGCTACATTCTGTATAATTGAATGTGTTGGCATGTGTCACTGGGATGGTCCACTGGAAAGCAATTTGGGGAATTTTCTCATAAGTTAAATATTTTATCGAAGTACTTAAAATTCTTCACACTGACCGACAGTTCGTGAGACAGTACTGAGGGAGTGCTGCACTGTCGGAGCATCAGTACTGAGGGAGTGCTGCACTGTCGGAGCATCAGTACTGAGGGAGTGCTGCACTGTTGGAGGGCAGTACTAAGGAAATGCCTCACTGTCAGAGGGTCAGAATTGAGGGTGTGCTGCACCAACAAAGTCAGTACTGAGGGAGTGTTGCACTATTGAAGGGGCAGTGGTGAGGGGGTGTCACACTAGCAAAAGACCACAATTAAGTCATGACAATTGTGTTATGAATACAAAACAGATTTATCTGCTTTTCCAGAAAGCTTTTCAGCATTGCTATGTTCGTGGACACAACTGCCAACTAAATGCTCAAGCTAGCAAGGGGCCAGAAGCTTTTGTTTTACGGGAGACAAAGTGTGATATCCAGCAGTCTTAAGAAATGAATAAAATACAGCATACCGTGGTTTTAGACAAGTTAAAGATAAAGTTTACTTCACAACATTTGAGAACTATAATGAACAATACATGTGCAACATGAATTCTAACTTAGAAGTCTTAGAATGTGGAAACAGGCCCTTTGGCCGAACAAGTCCCTATGGGCAATGGCCAATCCACCAATCCTGCACATCTTTAGATTGTGGGAGGAAACTGGAGCACCTGGAGGAAACCCACGCAGACATGGGAAGAATGTGCAAACTCCACACGACTGTGCATTAAAAAGATGTGATAGCCATAAATATAATCATGACAAACTTTGCAGCTTTACAAGCTTACACACTGTATTGACATGTTGGTTCAGTATATCTCAGACTGTCCTGTAGAGACATTGCATCATGCTGTACTTCAGTGAATGTTCCCATTTGAAAATTGACTACCCTGCCTTTCTGAGTCTTCCTTCAGAGTTAATCTGTAATGATACTGCTGTGCTCCTTCACAGGTCCAAAACAGCCATTTTTGTTTTACCTTTGAGAGCTGGCTGCATCAAACACCTCCCCACCAAGGATTTTCTCTGTGTTCTTGCTCAGTTGCATCAAGAAAATTATCCCTGTGTTTTTCAATCCACTGTCTCTTGCATTGATCTGTGAAGAGCACAGACTCCCCAGTCTCCTGGCACTTGCTGGGCTCTTTCAGGAACCTTGATACCATCATTGAGTTGCCAGCTAATTCCTCAAACTTCTTGCCTGAGTTCTAATAACTCTCTGATACCTGACTGCCTTTGTGCCTTCTCACTGAATTTCCCAACAGACTCTCAGTTGTTCTGTTATTATCCTGGAAATATAACACATTGTGATGCATGCAATGATTTCCAGACTCATTGCCTTCAATCTGTAAACTCCCTTTGCAAGACCTGTCCTGAACAGACCAGAGTAAATCTTGAAATTAGACCTATCCCCGTATGAAATGCTAGAAATCACTCAACACCAGGCTATAATCCAACAGGGTTATTTGAAAACACAAGCTATTGGAGTCTCACTCCATCTACAGGTGTTAGTGCTTCAGGTGTTAGCGAGACTCCAAAAGCTTGTATTTTCAAATAAGCCTGTTGGAATATAACATGGCATTGTGTGTTTTCTGAGATAACAAAGTGTGGAGCTGGATGAACACAGCAGGCCAAGCAGCATCTTAGGATCACAAAAGCTGACGTTTCGGGCCTGGATTCTGACCTTGTCCACCCAGTCCAACACCAGCACCTCCATATCAAGGGAAAAGTGTAGACAGCTGATATTTTGTCACAGCCCAAAGCAGCAGGCACTTAGGACCAAGTCTATCCTGCATGTTATGTTCTCACAGAATGCTGACCTCCACAGCTCATACAGTGAATATTAAAATATATTTGCATCACAACATGTTTTCTTAGTTTCAGATGTATAGCTTTCACATTGTAACTTCAGATGCCTGATATCATGGGCTACTGATATAACCAGCTTAACATCCCAGTAGCTACTTCATTTTTTTTCATTTACTTGTGATCATCAGTAAAAGGAAAAACGTTTATTGTCCATTCAGATAACATAGGATTGAGTGATGTCCTTTAACTAGTGCAGGGCATCAGGAGACACATTTACAAACATCTGTACAAACAAGGCCTGCTTTCCTTAAACTCAAATTTCCCATTGTTCTGTTCCATTCACATGTTTGTGTATGTGTACCTGTGTGGATGTGTTCATTTGTGTATATGTTTTCATTTGTATGTGCCTCTATGTGTGTGTGTGCATGCATCACGGAATTTGGAAATCTGTTGTTTTGCACCTCAAATAAATTTTATACTTCCCCGGGATAAGCTTCTACAAACTTCTGTAATTCTGATAAACAATGAGATCTGTGTGGTATGTGCTTTAAGGCTTCATTGAAGTGTATTGAAATGCATGTGGAAATGGTGAAAAAAATACACTTTAAAATAAAATGAAAACCCTGTGGTTTTGGTAGTAACAATATTTCCTCAAATAAATGCTCCCGTTACAGAGATAAAAGTGAAACAGTGGATATAGTCTATTTAGATTTTCAGAATGCTTGTCATAAAATATCAAACATGAGGCTACTTAACCAGCTGAGAGTCCATTGTTGGAGATTGTATGTTAAGATGCATAGAGGATTGACAAACTAATCGACAACAGAGTTGGGATAAGGAGGACCATGACAGGATGGCAGCCTATAAATATTCATGTGCCATGAGTATCATTGCTGAGGTTACAATTACTTACAATATATGATGAAAAGCTGAGATGAGAAAAGTGTATGCATATGAACAGAGAACTTTTCCGTGTGAACATGACAGCTTTCTCACTCCTGCAGATTTAGTTGTAACAATATCCCCAATGACAAATACTGCATCTTAAGGATCTCTGGTCGGTTTCAGAATTTTGCCCTCATTTGCTATATGACTTATTGTGTGCTTATATTTCTGTTGAGTTTACTGACAGAGTAAAGAGCAGCAGTTTCTATCAATGTGATTCCCGTGTACACCACTCAAGGTTGTGACCTTCTCAGATGATCCAGTTGAGAATGGGATGCAGCCTTTAATAAGGATCTGAAAATTAGAAACTGCATTGCTGTTGTTTTATACTCAGTAATGTATGCCTGCATTGGAACCTTTCATGATGCCTGCACAGATGAGATTCTCACCAGTTAGTCATAGAATCATAGAATCCTACAGTGCGGAAACAGGCCCTTTGGCCCAACAAGTCCACACCAATCCTCAGAGCATCTCACCCAGACCATCCCCCTATAACCCACCTAACCTACACATCCCTGAACACTACGGGCAATTTAGCATGGCCAGTCCACCTAGCCTGCACATCTTTGGACTGTGGGAGGAAACTGAAGCACCCAGAGGAAACCCACACAGACACGGGAGGACGTGCACCTTCCACACAGACAGTTGCCCAAGGGTGGAATCAAACTCAGGTCCCTGGTGCTGTTTAATTTTTGAAAAAAGAGTTTCCAAGCAACTGAAATGTAATTGTGTGCATCGTCCATTTAACTGACATTATTGAGAATGCACAGTATCCAATCATTCAGTCTGATGAACTTATGAAGTCTTGAGAGATAAGGGGGCTGCTTTCAAGGTTAGATATCCCTCAATAAGTTGTGCCTGTGCTGTGAAGGCCAGTAAATCGGTGGAACATAATTTGATAAAATTAAGTTTAAGAATAAAGTGATAAGGTCAAGGTGTTGCTCTTGTGTATTGTCACACACCAAGTTTATGGAGGTTACATGCTGAGGAATATGACTGAGGTTTCAATGCATTCCTAAATATTGAACAAGCCAACAGTGACTTCAACTGGAATCGAAAATGTGGAGAGATGTAACAGGGCCAGCCATCTCCCTGTCAAACAGTTTATAGAGGGAACAATAATGAGACATCCTTTCAACTGCCTCCAAACTGGTGCAAACCCACCAAAATCCTTTGATTCAAATCTACTTTCAGCCAGAGAGCTCCATCCTACTTGTACTTATGTTTATTGGATGGGATCTATGTAACCCAATGTTTGTGTAATGCACAATGCACGGAGCACATTGCCAAAACACAAACAACTGAATGCTGACTGCTCTGTTCATCTATTGTCCCCGAGGCAGCCTGCTGTTCCCCATAACCAGCTGCCCCTTTGAACCACGTCACAGTCCTCACTCAATGTTCACACATTTCATACATTGAAATGTACAGTGAGATGCTGAGTCCTCTTGATGCTGATAGTAAGATGGAATTTTACATTCATTCACATTTGTTTAAGAAAGGAAGGCAATTATACGGCTGGCACAACTGCCAGATTATTGCAACATTTAAAGAACAAATTGTGTTCAGTCTGAACATTGGCAGGCACATCTGCAGGGAAAAATAAATACTTCATATTTACAATGAGAAGAATAAATGACATTTTTTTTTAAATGAGCGTCTACTGCAATGTAACAGTATGTCTGTTAAAGAACAGTGCATACAGTCGTGGTGATAATAAATGTCTTTTAAAAAGCATTCAAATGAATTGAATAGATAACAAGACATGATAGCTGTTCAGGATGAATTTTGCCAAAAGGAGTGATTTAATAAAGAGAAATGAATTTATGTGAAAATAGCTGTGAAACGTACATGGCTTTGCACAGATCCAATTGCATTGTTTAAGGGTACAGAGGGAGAGTAAGAGGACACAGCTAAATGAGTTAAACACGGTACCAGCTCTGGAAATTCCTTTACATTGCTGTGTAGATATGTGCTGGGAAATAAAAGTTTCCAAAATTACAACAGGTTTTGATAAGAGTGGTTCGTACTTTCCACTTTCAGAAAGGAACAAAATGTGAGACATTCAATATTAGAGATTCATCAACACAGTGAATTGTAATTTCAGGTGAAATGTCTTCATGCAGAGAATGGAGAGAATGCGGAGCTGAATGCCACAGGGACTGGTTGAAGTCAGTAGTATTTGAGGGGAAACTCAATAATCAAAGAATGGGGGAAGCAGCTGAAGAGTAGTTTGATTGTTTTGGAATATCAGGATCAGTCTGTGATAGACTGGAATGTAAAATCTTATGTTCCCTGTGCATGTCTCTAGGTGTCTCTAGGTTCCATCATGTTCACCCACTTGTGTTACTTTGTGAGCAGAAACAACTTGAAACTTGATCATGAGATTTACTTCATCAACTTTAGAATGAGAGTAAATGGATACTTGTCTCCATTTTGTATTTCCTCTCGGATCTTACTTTGAGTCACGGTATAGATAAATGTGTTTGTGCAGGAACTGAGAAGTTTTAACATGCCCCCTGCATTCAAAGCCATGTTTAAGGGGTCACCCCAATTTTTCACAATACCTGAGTTGATATTGAAATACATATTCACAAACAGTTCAGTCAACCACAAAAGGAGGAAGTTTGCCAACAGACAGAAAAGTCGAATCATTGATTTCCTCCGACTCTCCATCTCCGGATCTTCCTGTTTCTCAGCCTTGCCTTGACCACGGAGCTTCCTCCGGGCTTTACTTGACATTAAAACATGCCTGATGGTGAGAACATTTAGCACCAAAATCAGGCAGAAAGCCAGCAGTGAGGTTGAAATGCTGTGGAATCAGAAGGACACCAGCAGGAACAGAGTAACTCTGACCTGGTTTCCAGTGCTACTCTCCCGCCTCCCCCCACCCCAAAACCGTTCTCTACAGCAAATTGCAGTAGAAAGATCAAAAGCCTTTGTTGATTCTGAATCACTAAGAACAGGAATCAGCATTGAATGCAATGAGCATTCCCTGAAACCCTTTGTTCATTTTGTAGAACTGCATTCCTGCTTTAAACAGTACAATGATGAATAGTGTGTTCCAGGAAATACTAAGGGACAACTGCAGGCCAGAAATAATACTTTGCTCCATGACAAACATGCTAAACATTGTAATTAAACATAATGCAGGTGCATTTCTTCAGGTGTTTTATGGAATTAAAGATAATCTGTAGGGAAATAGACACATTTAATTTGGCTCAATTTGTCTCTTTTTTACAAAATCTTACTTCAAATGTGAGAACATACTGCTCCAGAATGCAAGGACATCAATATCTGACTAGTGTCAGTTCCTAATGTGATCAATTCCTCATGCAATGGAATCCCAATAGTAAAACATTGAGGAGGAGTTGGGGAGAACAGTCCTGTCAGTGATGCAGTAGAACAGTGAAGGAACAACTAAACAATTTATTATGAAACATGAATCCCTTCAGCATTACAAACTGATCAATGATGCTCTTTTCGATGAATCATCACACTACTATGCATCCAGCTAATTCTCACAATGATTTGATAGAGAATTACACTAATTTTGATGATTCATGAACCACAACATTGCAAAGGTTTAGCTGTCCACAGTGCACACTGTCAAATGTCACGTTTCTTCTTTTCCCTGTTGTAAGTTGTGTGTTCTTAAGATATTATTTTCTTCACTTGCAAGAATCACACTCCACTCCATATTCTGCATACTTCTCTTCTAGAAGATGGAAGGATCTGACTGGAATCAGAAATATTGCTGTCTAGACACTGTCAGTTACAACCTGTCATAGAAATTTTTATTTCTGCTTAATTAATAATGAAACTAGATGCCAACTCCCGTTCGAAGCAGTTTATTTTCTTACTTGGTACCAAGGAGAGTGAGTGTCGATCTCCACTGGCACTCAACTCTGCTAGTACAGAGTATAATAGTCTCCTTTATACCATTAACTTCAGAGCAGGGTGTTCCTGTGACATCTTGTGTTTGTTGATTCATTCATTATAAGTTTAAATAAAACATCCACTGCTTGAGGTAAGAGAAATGCTGTTTTACAGATTCCTTAATAATTATTTCTTCAAATGACCTTCGGCATGCAGCTAGTATAGGGAGTGATATACAGTTTGATTGAGACTCGAGCTTCTCAGTAACTCGGCTCCACAAGGATACAAGGGACGTTTCTACTTCAGCCTAAGACCTTGGTATAGCGACAATATATCAAAAGATCCTTCTCTAACTCTAGCTAAGATAACATAGTGATAACACAGCCTAAGCAACTACCTCTTGACTTCTGCTAAACTCATTAAAATCCCGCATGCTAACTAATTAAAATTCTTTCTCTAATGCTTCCTTTCTGTCTTGGCCTAAATTCCCATCTATCCTTGCAATGTAATTTCTGTCTTGGCCTAAATTCACATCTACCCTAAATTTTTCTTCCACACAATCTCACTGAATGTATTATCGATACAAGAAATGTGAGGAGCAATAAAGTGCAAATTGTCATGGAAAGTTAATTTATTTGAGCTGGAAGAGAAAGGTGTGACAAATAACATGGAGAGAACATCTTCAGCCCATCTACAACCCTGCCATGTTCATCCTGCACACAGATGGGGGTAAATATTAAACGTACGATAACTCACCAAGAATTCCAACGGGTGTAATGATACTGTTGAATACAGATCGAGTGGCGAAAAGAACTCTTATCCTCTCTATGGCTGACATTGTTGTTTTCTGTCAAACCCAATGGCTGATCCCTGTTGGAAATACAGGTTCCAATCCTCAGCAGAGCACTGCCTGCTGTGAATCAGTGTGTGTTTATACTTCATGAAATTACATTTTTTTGATGACAATTCCCCAAGGCAGATTTAGTTTCAGTCTTTTTAGCAAATCACCATGGCAGATGGTGACATTTAGAAAAACAAACAAGGACAGGACTCTCACAATGAAGGGGAGGCGATGACCGAGTGGTATTATCGCTGGACTGTTAATCCAGAAACCAGACAATGTTCTGGGGATCAGGTTTTGAACCCCACCATGGCAGATGGTGGAATTTGATTTCAATAAATATCTGGAATTAAGAGTCTCGTGATGACCATGACTTGACTGTCGATTGTTGGAAAAACCCATCTGGTTCACAAATGTCCATTAGGGAAGGAAACGACCATCCTTAACTGGTCTGACCTACATGTGACTCCAGACCCACAGCAATGTGATTGACTCCGAACTGCCCTCTGGACAATTAGGGATGGGCAATAAATGCTGACCAGCCAGCGACTCCCTCATCCTGTAAATAAATAAAGGAAAAAAAATTTCAAGTAAGGCCTTGGGTGGCGTTATAGAACAGAGAGACCTAGGGGTTCAGTTGCATAGTTCTTTGAAGTAAAGAAGGCGTTTAGCACACTTGCCTTCATTGATCAGATCTTGGAGTATAGGAGTTGGGACATAATGTTGAAGTTGTACCGGACACTGGTGAGGCCTCTTCTGGAATACTGTGTCCAGTGGTGGTCACCCAGACATAGGGAAGGATATTGTTACGGTGGAGAGGGTTCAGAAAAGATTTACTAATATGTTGCCAGGAATGGAGAGTTTGAGTTATGGAGAGAACAATACAGCACAGAACAGGCCCTCCTGCCCTCGGTAAAGATCTGGAGAGTCTGGATAGGCTAGGACTTTTTCACAGGACCATAGAAGGTTGAGGAGTGACCTTATAGAGGTTCATAAAATCATGAAAGGTATAGATAAGGTGAGTAGCAAAGGTCTTTTTTCCCGAAGGTGGGGGATTTCAAAACTAAGGCATATATTTTTAAGGTGAGAAGATAAATATTTGTACCAGCAGCATGCCCTCAGATCCTCATGAAGGCCCCTTAGATAGCATCATCCAAACCCTCCACAACTTACATATGGAAGGACAAGGACAGCAGATACATGGGAACACCATCCTCTGCATGTTTCCCTCCAAGGTACTCCAGTAAATGGCAGTAAAGCGGACATGAGGAACGTCTGATCAGCCATAGTCATTTTGAATGGCAGAACAAGCTCAAGGGGCCAAAAAAGAATGTAAGAGTATAAGAACTAGGAGCAGGAGTAAGCCATCCGGCTCCTTGAGCCTGCCCTGCCATTTAATAAGATTACAGCTGATCTTTTTGAGACTCAGCTCCACTTACCCGCCTGCACACCATAACCCTTAATTCCTTTACTGTTCAAAAATCTATCTGGCCTTGCCTTAAACACATGCAGTGAGGTAGCTCCAACCGCTTCACTGCACAGGGAATTCTACAGATTCACAACCCTTTGGGCGAAGAAGTTCCTCCTGACCTCAGTTCTATACCCACTTCCCTTTATTTTGAGGTGATGCCATTTAGTCCCAGTTTCACAGGCTAGCAGAAACAACTTCCCTGCCTCCACATTATCTATTCACTTCATATTCTTATATGTTTCTATAAGATCTCCCCTCATTCTTCTGAATTCCAATGAGTATAATCCCAGCCTACTCAGTCGCTCCTCATAATCCAAGTCTCTCAACTCAGGAATCAACCAAGTGAATCTCCTCTGCACCCCCTCCAGTGCTAGTATATCTCTTCTCAAGTAAGGAGACCAAAACTACACACAGTACTCCAGGTATGGCCTCACCAGGACCCTATACAGCTGCAGCATCACCTCCCTGTTTCTAAACTCTAGCAATGGCAGACAAAATTCCATTTGCCTTTTTAATTACCTGCAGTACCTGCAATCCTACTCGTGGCGATTCATGCACAAGGAAACCCAAGTCCCTCTGCGTAGCAGCGTGCTACAATTTTTTACCATTTAAAACATGGTCCATTTTGCTGTTATTCCTACCAAAGTGGAAGACCTCACACTTATCAACATTGTACTCCATCTGCCAGACCTTTGCCCACTCACTTAGACTATCTATATCCCTCTGCAGACTTTCAGTGTCTTCTGCACACCACTCATCTTAGTGTCATCTGCAAATTTTGACACACCTCACTCCTATTTGTTATGGCCATAGAGTCACTCTCCATTTTGACTTGGAAATAAATTACCATTCCTTGTCACTGTCAAAATCCTGGGACTCCCCCTCTAACAGCATTGTCGGTCTACGTATAATACATGGACAGTGCCTTCCCTGGGGCAATCAGGAACAGGCAGTGACATCATTGTGTGAATAAATATTCAAATAGCCTGTGTGGATTGTTGATTTGGATCATGACATTCAGATTCCGGACTGGGAACTATAGCAATCAAATATCCCCCTCAGGACCAGGGTCAATATTTCATACAAACAGCTGCCCAGATCTGAGATAATAAAATGTGAGGCTGGATGAACACAGCAGGCCAAGCAGCATCTCAGGAGCACAAAAGCTGACGTTTCGGGCCTAGACCCTTCATCAGAGCTCTCTGATGAAGGGTCTAGGCCCGAAACGTCAGCTTTTGTGCTCCTGAGATGCTGCTTGGCCTGCTGTGTTCATCCAGCCTCACATTTTATTATCTTGGAATCTCCAGCATCTGCAGTTCCCATTATCTCTGCCCAGATCTGAGCTTGGGTCATACGGTCAACTATTTATTTATACTGCAAACTATCATGGAATCTATCACTGGCTTCCTACTTCCTCATTTTGTCTTGGTGTGTCAGTCTTTTCTAACTAAAAAAACAGATGGAACAGCAGAAGAAAATGCCATTCAGTCCAAGCAGAGCATCTTAGCACTTACTCCCCAGGCAAACTGTCAGGCAGGTCCTGGGCAAGTAACATTTCAGTTGGAATTCATTTCAACAACCGATATCGTTCTTTGCTGACGTTGTCAGTTTTAAAGGTACTGTTTCATTGGAGGGAGCTCAGAGAAGATTCATCATCCGGTATGGAGGGATTGTCTTCTGAGCAAGGGTAAACAGTTTGGGACTATACTCACTGGAGTTTAGAAGAATGAGGGATTATCTGATTGAAACATATAGAGTTCTTAACAGACGTGAAAGGGTACATTCTGAGCAGATGTTTAACCTCACGTGAGAGTCTAGGACAGAGGGCACAGTCTCTGAATACTGGGGTACAAATTTAATCTCAGATAAGAAGGAATTTCTTCTCTCAGAGGGTTGTGAGTCTTTGGAACCCCTTGCCAGAGAGAGCTGTGGGGGAAGAGTTCTTGTGTAGAACAAAGGCTGAAATAGGTTCTCGATCAGTCAGGGAATCAAGGATTGCAGACAAAACAGGGAAAGTGGGCTTGAGAAGTGTTGGATCAACATAAGAAGGCGGTGTTTTGAAACTCACCGATTTACAAGGACAGAATTTTTTGAAATAAGGAATTTGAAACCTTTTGTGAGCCTTGTTTATATAGTTGTAGTTATAGTGAATGATTCCCTTGATCTTTGTTGCCTCCACACTGAATGGTTCTCAGTCTTGATCAGTTTAAACATTCCCTCCTTTTTAAAATTCCAGTTTTCAGTGATACCATGTTCCATTTATGTAGTTCCAGCAACACGCAGACAAACTGGAACCAAGAGACAGTTTATAAGTAAAGCTGATTTGTGTGGACTTGGACCAATTATCCATGACAAAAGTCCTCTTCCTGCCAACAATCATGTTTCTGGGAGCGAAACAGCTTTGGCTGTGAGTAGGACAGAGAGAAGCATTGTCAGACTAGAGAGAAACCAGCAGGTCTCTAGTAGCCAAAACACTCAGTTCTCTGCAAGAAGCCACTTTAAACTGGTGAAAACCAGTCTCTTTGCTCTTCAGTATCTACTTCAAGTAGTAACTTTGAATTTGCTAAGTCAGAGATCTTTCAAAGTGAGCCAGCCACTCTGTGACTCTTTCAAACCAGAGGAGTCATTCAGTAAAACAGAGGGTGCAGGAAGAATGAGAGATAACCAGGTGTAGAGCTGGATGAACACAGCAGGCCAAGCAGCATCAGAGGAGCAGGAAGGCTGCTTGCCCTGCTGTGTTCATCCAGCTCTACACCTTGTTATCTCAGAATCTCCAGCAGCTGCAGTTCCTACTATCTCTAGTTCAGGAAGAACCTTCAGATCAGCAAGAACAAATATATCAGGTTTTGGGAAAATAGACTAGAGTACTGTTTACAGCATCCGCAGTTCTTTCGGTTTTTATTAGAGTACTGTTTTTCCAGTTATCCCTCCAACCATGTTTTTTTTTAATGTGGATATGGGGGACTTTATAAATGGGCTTTAGAAACTTAATTTATCAAGGTTACTTAATTTTGTTACAGTGTTTGCCTGTTCCCAGAATAGAATGATTTGTCAGAAATATTGATTCATGTGCAATACAGAAACTTGGTGCCTGTTTTTTTTTATCAGCCTGAGTCTGAAAACAAATGGTTTGGACAATTTACATATCTATTTTAAAATCTAACATTTGTGAATAGTGGGATTTAATTAAAGTATCCCAGTGAGGCACAACACAACAATGATGTACACCTGAACACTATACTCTAACTGTTCTGGAGTCATTGATTGCCTGTTTTTCCAGGTAGACATTCCAGCGAATGGAAGACAGGATTGTTTGCAACTAGGATCATTTTGAGTATTGGACTGAGTGGATTCTTCATTTACAAGTGTGTGAGAAAATAAATGCCAAGGTTTAATTTGCTGTTTTTGAACTTGCATTTCTGTAGCATCTTTATCCCATAGCATTTCACGGCCCATGAAGTACTTCTCAAGTGTTGTTTAGACAAAACATAGCAATCAATTTGCCAACAGCAAGCTCTCTAAGTGACAGTGATCCAGATAATTAGTTTTTAGTGATGTTGGTTGATGGATATATTTTGGTTTCTGATCCCTTTTTGCCCTCTGGAGGGAGCAGTGAACTAAGATTCAATATCAATGACAGCCCCAAAGTCACAAATCACATGACATCACGTTATAGTCCAGCAGGGTTATTTGAAAACACAAGCTTTCAGACCCTCAGTCCTTCTTCATGTGTTAGGACTGAGACTCCAAAAGCTCAATAATACAGAGCACTGATCGTTCTGGTTATCAGTCCCCTCCCCTCTGTTTCAATTCCAGTGGGACATTGGACAAGTGAAATCAAATCATGTCAATGCACACTAGGAACATGATATCAATGCAAACTGGAATTTTAACAAAGAGGGAATGTTTAAACTGATCAAGACTGAGAAACATTCAGTGTGGCGGCAACAAAGATCAAGGGAATCATTCAAAACTCCATCCTTTCTTCCCAAAATCTGCAGGAATCACCCCCAATTTGAAATAATTTGAATCTCTTGAGATCACATACTGGAGGTTCTCGAAGGTGATGTCACCTCACAGAGTTGAGTTCTGACATACCGAGATGTTTCTGTTCCGATTTAATTTTATACATCATTTTTTAGCATTGTCTCCACCAGCAAGGACATCCTTCCCTCCAATGTGGTTATAAATGTCTTTCAATCTTGATTAAACTTCTACCAGGCCTGGTCGGACACATTGAATCTCCTTCTAGTTCCCTCCCTTCCACTCATCCACTGGGTCAATCTTCCTTGAATATTCCCCTCTACCCATGCCCAGAACTCTCATTTCTCCCCAGTTTCTCTCCTATTGCCTCTCACGACCTCTCCAAGCTGGCCCTGTCCATGAGAATCACCTCCTTTTCCCTCAATCCAGCTCCCACTAAACTGTTGATCACCCAGCATCCCCTCCTGCCTCTGATGTCAGCCAACAATGTGACGGTTCTCTCCCTTCAGGAACAGGCCCCTTCTCTTTTAAGTCCATGCCCATCCCCCGCCAGAACAACCCTTCACCTCTGTAAGCTTTCACTGCTTTTCTCTCTCCTCTTTTAAAATGCTCCAAAAACCCAATCTCTTTGATCAAACTCTTTGATCACAAGTCCTTTCCTTTTAACTCTGTGCTAAGACTGCACAATAACTCTTTCTAGTCTTGATTTCTGATTCAAAAGCCAAGGATTCAGTGGAAGTAAACCTTTGCAGTTTGCAGTAACAGCAAATCTATCTCTCTTCTGAGTTCAACAGATTGACATTAATCAGGCCACACTGAAGCTTAGGCTGTTACAAATGGAGCAGCAGTGAAGAATTGGAGACTCACTAACATACTTCTAGTAGAGCGAATGGTTGACTCTCAAATATTGATACTGTCCAGATACTATGAAGAGATACTATAGGTATCAGATCAAATTGCTCTGACAGGAGCTGCAGAAATATGGAAATCTCAAACATTGATAAGCCTTCATTTTTCTGGCTAGGCCATACAAAGATGATCCTTAACACATTGTGGGTAAACCTCGAAATGTAATCAAATCAGCACTTTCAATACGCATATCAGATTTTGCAGAAGCATTGAGGGTGTTATTGAATAGGCTGGATCATTACCAAATTGGTGTGAGGACATGATGGCCTAGCAGTATTATCACTAGACTGTTGATCCAAATGATGACCTAGATCAAATCCTATCAGGAAAATGGTGCAACTTAAATTTAAATAAAATCTGGAATTAAGAGTCTAATGATGACCATGAATCCATCCATCCATAATGGACAATGAATGCTCGTCTAGCCAGCAACACCCTCAATCTGTGAATGAAAAGAAAGAGTCAGCAGGCCACCAGCATATCCTTACTTTTATGGCCATGGCTGAGGGAGTGACCTTATGGAGGTCTAACTGCATGGATATATTGAATACTTTTCCCAGGGTAGGGGAGTCCAAAAATAGAGGACATAGGTTTAATCTTGTAGACCTCTATCAGATACCTCCCTCAATCTCTGTCATTCCAGTGAGAATAACCCAAGTTTCTCCGACCTCTCCTCATGGGTAATGCCCTCCATGCCAGGCAACATCCTGGTAAATCTTTTCTGTACCCTCTCCAAAGCCACCACATTCTTCTGGTAGTGTGTCGAGCAGAATTGAACACCATCGTCCAAATGTGGCGTAACTAAGGTTCTATAAAGCTGCAACATTACCTGCCAATTTTTAAACTCAATGCCCCAGCCGATAGACATTGAAGTCGCACCACCGCACCCCCACCCCACCCACCAGAGTACATTCTGTGCCCTTGTCACTCGGAAATAACTGCATAGAAACTCATATCCCGTCAGCAAGTCTCCCTTTATTTACACGTGCACAATACACTGGCTATGGCCAACCAGCTCGGAGTGAGGAGACTTTCAATCCCCTGCTTAATCTATTCACTATGCTCTCTGATTGGTGCAGAATTACAACCCTACTCAAGGATCTCACAGTCAATAAGATCCAATCACTACGCACAATAGTGTTTAGCTTGGAGGCACACTGACTCATGAGCCAAAGGAGAGTTGTGCGTGATAATAAACAGGAGCCTTGCTTACCCGTGTTTGACCTGCTGCCATGAGACATTACGGGGTCTGAAGTCAGTGTTGAGGACCTTCAAAGGTAGCTCCCTCCTGACTGTATAGCACTCTGGTACCACCTCGGGGATCTCCGGTGGTGTCTGGGTCAGTATCTATGAGGTGCATTGCCCTAAGATAGCCTGTCGTCTGACAACTCTGTGGGATATCCCTTCCAATTTTAGCAAACCTTCATTGATGAAGATAAGGAGGGCTTTGCCATTCTTATTTCCATGGGCGAGATTGACATCAGGGGTCTGACTGGTTTTGTTCCTTTTCTAAGATGTTTTAGCAGTTTGATGCTCCTGAGTGGTTTACCCGATAAAATGGCCTCACAGTTAAGAGACAATCACTGTGGGTTTGGACTTATATGTGTTCCAGCACATTTCCTTCACTAAAGGACATTATTGAGCCAGATGGGTTTTTATGGCTATGACAAAGATGAGATAATAAGACCATAGTGCATAGCATCAGCAGTAGGTTGTTCCCATTGTTGCATGGTCATTAGTAAGCATTTAATTCCATATTTTATTTGGAATAGAAATTTTGCAATCTTTAACAAGGTCAAGTCATTTTACCTCAGTGTTGCTGCTTTGGAGACTGCTATCAACGACACTTCTGTTATCGACCCTTTCTGTCTGAATAAACCTGTGCACTGCCTGACTTCCTGCTGCTTCTGGGTAGTTCTGAATTCCCATTTTACTGGACTCAACAGCAGTTTATTTTCTTGTGTGACCTTTTTTGCGAATTTATGGCACCTCAACGTATTTAAATGTAAAAAAAATTCTAACACCATGATGCCACTTACCGAGAATGTTTAACATGCAACTGAAAACCATGTCTTCCACCAAAGTTCTCAAACAGTAACATTTTGAAGCTTCAACAAAATTGCTTCTCCAAAATATCTGTAAAATTATACACAATTCATAAGCTTCGTACAATCTCTGACAGCATGAAAAAGATGCAGCATTTGGAAAGCATGTTCAAAATAAACAACAAAGTTAAGCAACTTCATTTTCTCTTCATTATTATTCAACCATAATGGCTACACACATCGCTAACACCCTGTCCCTGTTTCTCCCACTCACTTTGGCTGGAATCTGATCTGTGCATATTCTGTGTCCTGGCCCCTCTGCACAGTTGTCAGCACTGGACAGCTTTAAGAAGTTGATGTTGGTGAAGCGAAGGTCCTTAGTTCTGTCTTGGTGTCCAGTATCTCCTCCTACTGGACACTTAAAGACAACTTGGGGGGCTGGTGTCTCCCCGTCTCCAGTTATGTCTCTGCTTGTGTTCTGAGGGTCAGCAACCACCGTGTTTGTGAACCCTGCAGAGAAATGGAAACAGACGTTATCACAATATTTATTAGAATTAGAATGAGAATTAGAATGAGGAATTAGAATTAGAATCCCTACAGTGTGGAAACAGGCCCTCGGCCCAACAAGTCCACACCGAACCTCCGTGCATTGCATCCAGACCCATTCCCCCTCTAGCCCACATAAACTACACATCCTATTGTCAGGGATAGGTTTAAATTATTGCACGACCTTGTGAGAATCAATTGTGGTTCATTTGGTTTAACCTTCTCTTATCTTGAAGGCAAAAGTGATGAGCTTATCACTCACAGAGACTGAACATCACAAATGCACCTCAGCCACTGAAGGACCTTGTTTATTGAACTGTAATCATTGATGTAATGTAGGAACAACAGCAGCCAGTTTGCACACAGCAAATCTCCCAACAGCTGTTCTTGAATAACTCACATCACATTTTTTTTAATGCTGTTTTGTTTGAGGGAGATAATGGTAGGCCCCAGACACTGAGGAGAACTGTTGCCTGCTTCTCTTCCGAATAGTGACTGTGCAATCTTTCACACCACCCCTCACCCATAGGGCCGATGGAGGGGTTTTATATATCATCTGAAAGATAGCACCTCCAAAGTGCATCAAGAAATGATATTCTCATAGTTTACTGGCACACTGGGTTAAATTATTGCTTAACTTACCACATTGGCCCCAATATCACCTCAACTGAACCCTTACATCTCTGGGATATTTGGCAAGATCTGGAATGAGCATCTTAAAGGAGGTAGAGACAGACATGGAGAGGGTGAGGAAGGGAATTCTAGAGGTGAGGGTAAAACTGGCCAAGGAGACATTGATCCTGAGTCAATCCTCTCACCTTCGAGCCAAAGATACTTCGTGTGGCTACCACATGCGGGTTTCGAACTGAATAGGATGCCATCACTTCCTCTTCATCCTGGTGTCCCGTCAGGATCAGGAAACCCATCACCTGATGTCCTGCTCTGAGCTGCTCCATGTGTTTGGTTACCACTGAGGTTGGCATGGGGCAAGTGCCAGGTGAGGTCTCCAGGAGGGTTGGAGTTAGCCACACAGACACAGGTGATTCCCTCTGCCCTCCGAGCACATTCCGACCCACAGGAAATCTCCGGACCATCTGAGGACAGAATGACAGCAAGTAGTCAAGAATGTCAGAGTTACAAACTTAATACTAAAATCTTTATGAGACCTTTGTTTCACTCCAAACTCATGTATCTCAATGCTGTCCCATCTCCCACACTCTGTAAACATCAGCTCATCGAAAACTCTAAATGGCAATTTGAATATCAAGATTGGGTGCACTGAGTTCAGGACAATGGACAAATTCAAACACTTGGATCAATGATAAACATTGAAGTTACATCCAGAATTGAAATGTGGCTTATCAAAACAACAGCAAGCACCATGACTAGTAACTTCAGTCTCAACATCTCAAAACAGTATTTTGAAGAGAGTGATTGCTGTTCCATTGAATAGTGAATGTTGAGGGGATGCTACACTGTCAAAGGGTCCATTCCGAGGGTACGCTGCACTTTTGGAGGGTCATCACTGAGAGAGTAAAACTGTAATCTCTAGTTCTTGATTCTTTAGTGATGAAGACCAGTTTCTCTAAATCTACTCTGTCTGTCTCCCCTCAGCTTTTTTTGTCTCTAAAGAAAATAGCCTCAACTTTTCCAAATGTCAGCATTGATTTGCGCACAGGAAGTCATACCTGACAAATCTTTCAGAGTTTTTTCCAGAAGTGACCAAGAGTAGGGCAGTGGATGCTGTCTATATGGACTTTAGTAAGGCCTCTGACAAGGTCCCACACAGCAGGATAATAATGAAGGTTAGACCACATATGATCCAGAGAGTGCTAGACAATTAGATTCAAAATTGGTTCGATGGTAGGAAATTGTTGAAGGTTGTATCTTGGATTGGAGATCTGTGACTAGTGGTATGCCACAAGGGCCGGTCTGGGACCTTTGCTCTTTGTTATTTACATAGATGATCTGGATGTGAATGTACAAGGCATGATTAGCTAGTTTTTGGATGGTACAAAATTAGGAGGTATTGTTGATAGTGAGGAAGGTTATCGAAAATTAGAGGTATCTTAATCAATTTGGGAAGTGGGCTGAGGATTGGCAAAAGCAATTCAATACAGATAAGTGTGAGGCGTTGCAGTTTGGAAAGCCAAACTAAGGTAGGACTGCTTCATTTTATACTGCTTCTGCATGTTCTTTGTACCAAATTACATCACCTCACACTTCTCTGTGTTGAAATTCTTCTGCCATTAATGCTCCACTCCATCATCCTGTCAATATCCTTCTCAATTTCTACACTGCCCTCCTTTCAACTCTCCCAAATTTTGTATCATTTTCAAACTTTGAAATTGTCCCCTGCAGACCACTATCTGGCTCATTTATATTCAGGGAAAGCAAGGGCCCAGACACCAACCCCTGGGGAATTACACATCCTGCTGACTTTTTTATTCCATGACCTATATCTTTTCTCCCGAGTCAATCGAACAACTTTTGCAAGTCCATGTACAACACAGAAACGGACCCTTTGGTCCAACCAGTCTGTGCTGACCATTATCCTAAACTAACGAGTGCAAGCTGCCTGCACTTGGCCCATATCCCTCCCAGCCATTCTTCATCATGTACTTACTCAAATGTCTTTAAAATGTTGTAATTAAACCCAAATTCACCACTTCAACTGGTCCAGTCTCTGTGTAAAAATTTCGCCCCTCATGTCTTTTTTTAAATCTTTCCCGTCTCGACCTAAAAATATATGCTCCCAGTCTTGAGATCACCCACCGTAAAGAAAGATGCCTGCCTTATCTATACCCATCATAACTTTAAAAACCTGTACAAGGTCACCCTTCAACCTCCTATGGTCCAGTGAAAAATGTCCCAGCCTATCAATTCCCAGCACCATCCCCGTAAACCTTTTCTGAACACTCTCCGGCTTAATGACATCATTCTTCGAACTGGGAGACCAGACCTGCACACGGTACTCCAAAAGAGGCCTCAACAATATCCTGTACAACCACATCATGACTTCCTAATTCCTATGTCCAAAGATCTGAACAATGAAGGCAAGCATGCTAAATGCCTTTTTATCCACCCTGTGTACATGTGACACTAACTTCAAAGAATTCGGTAACTCGAAACCCTAGGCCTCTCTGTTCAACACCACCACCGAAGGCCTTACTTTTAATTGCATGAGTCCTTTGTTTGTTTTACAAAAATGTCATATCTCATATTTATCCAAATTAAACTCCATCTGCCATTCCTGAGCCCATTGGCCAAATTGATCAAGTTCTCTTTGTCAGCTTCGATAACCTAATCACTATCCACTATACCACAAATTTTACCATCACAAAATTACAAAGCATTTCTTCTATATTCACATCTAAATTGTTTGTATAAATTACAAACAAAAGTGGACCCAGCACAAATCCTGTGGGAACACCCCTGGCAAAACACCTCCAGTCTGAAAAACAATTTTCCACCACCATTGAGAGACAGCAAGGCCTACAGATGATGGAGTCAGTCTAACACAGCGTGGAGCTGCAGGATCACAGTAGGCCAGGCATCATCAGGGGAGCAGGCAAGTTGATGTTTCAGGTCGGGGCCCTTCTTCAAAAATGGGGAAGGGGAAAGGAGCTGGGGAAGAAATAGAGAGAGGAGGAGTGGGGCTAGGTATGATGGTGATAGGTGAGTGCAAGTAGGGAGTGGTGGGGATTGGTCAATGGGATGGTTGGGGCAGATAGTTGGGAGAGAAGATGGAAAGGGTATGTCAGGTCAAGGCGGCAGGGATGACAGGGAAGGTTGGACACAGGGTGAGGCTGGGGTAGAGGAGATTTTAAAACTGTTGAATTTCATGTTTAGGCCATCAGACCAGAAGGTGTTGTCGTTTGTTGTGTACAGAGTGCAGGAGCTCTACAAAATGATCTCCAAATCTACACTTGATCTCACCAATGTAGAGGAGGCCACATCGGAAGCAGTGGATACAATAGACACAAATTGACGGATGTGCAGGTGAGCCCCTGTCTAATATGGAATGTTTGTTTTGTGCCTTGAATGGAGGTGAAGGGAAGGTGTTGGGGCACGTTTAGCACTTCCTGCGGTTGCAGGGAAAGTTGCTGGTGTGGTGGGGTTGGTGGGGAGTGTAGAACAGTCAAGGGAGTCGCGGAGACAGTGGTCCCTATGAAAGATAGGGGTGGGGAAGGAAATATCTCTATGGTTGTGGGGTCAGATTGTAGGTGGCAGAAAATGATATGGTGGGGTGTTATGTGAGGACAAGGGGACTCTGTCTTTATTTTTGTTGGGGGAATGTGAGGTAAATTGAAGGGATGGGGTTGAGGGCATTTTCGATCACTGGAGGGGGAGACATTACAGTCCTTGAAATAGGAGGACATCCGGGATGTGCAGAAGTGGAACTCGCCATCTTGGCAGCAGTCATGGCAGAGGCGGAGGAATTGGGAATACAGGTCACATTCTTGCAGGAGAGTAAGTGAGAGTAGGTAGAGTGGGAGTGGGAGTGGGAGTCGATGGGTTTGAAATACATGTCAGTTTCAAGGCACTCACCAGAGATGGCGATGGAGATGGAGAGGCCCAGGGAGGAGATGGAGGTATCAGAGATGGTCCAGGTGAATTTGAGGTTGGGGTGAAAGGTGTTAGTAACGTTGATGAACTGTTCAAGTTCCTTGTGGGAGCATGAGGCAGCACCGTTACAGTCATTGATGCAATGGAAGAAGAGGTTGGGTGTAGTGACAGTGTAACAGCAGAAACGGAACTGTTCCACGTATCCTACACAGAGGCAGGCAAAGCTTGGGCCCATGCAGGTGCCCAGGGCCACCCCCTTTATCTGTAGGACATAGGAGGACTTTAAGGAGAAGTTGTTAAGTGTGCAGATGAGTTTGGTTAAAGGGATAAGGGTATCGGGGGAGAGGGACTGGTTGGGCTTGTGGGAGTGGAAGAAGCAGAGGGCTTTTAGGCCATCTGTATGGGGGGATACATGTGCACAGGGATTGGATATCCGTAGTGAAGATGGGAGCCAGGGAATTGGAAGTCTTGGAGGAGGTGGAGGGCGTGGGTGGGGAGTTCCTGGTCTTGGGGGAGAAAACAGAGTCATGGTAAGCAGATATGAGGGAGATGAGTTCAGTGGGGCAGCAGCAGACAGAGACAATGGTTTGGCCAGGGCAGTCAGGTTTGTGGATTTTGGGAAGGAGATAGAAACAGGCGGTGCAGTGATGGGGAACAATGAGGTTGGAGGTTGTGGGTGGGAGGTCATCTGTGTTGATGAGGTAATGAATGCTTTGAGAGATGATGGTTGATGGTCAGAGGTGGGGTCATGATCAAGGAGGCGGTAGGAGGATGCAGCGCAGGGCCTCAGCTATCGAAAGGTCAGTGCACCATACCACTATTGCACGGGGGACCTGTGTTCAAATCCTGCCTTGACAGATGGTGCAATTTGAATTCAAAAAAATATCTGGAATTAAGAATCTAATGATTCCATTGTCGATTGTTGGGGTGGGGGGGGTGGAACCTCATCTGGTTTACTAATGTCCTTTAGGGAAGGAACTGCCTTCCTTACCTGTCTGGCCGACATGTGGTACCAGACCCACAGCAATGTGGCTGACTCTGATCTGTCCTCTGGGCAACTAGGGATGGGCAATAAATGTTGCCTGGCCAGTGTCACTCTCATCCCATTAATAAATAAAGAAAGGAAAAAGCCAATGTTGTATCCACTTGGCAAGCTTACTCTGAATTTCATGTGATCTAACTTGAGTAATTAGTCTACCATGAAGAACCTTGTCAAAGTAAATAACATCCACTACTCTTCCCTCATCAATCTTTTTTTGGATATTTCCTCAATAAATGCAAACAAGTGAGTGAGACAAACCACACAAACCATTCTGATTAACCCTAATCATTCCTTTATTCTGCAAATGCATATAAATCTTACCTTTTAGAAACGCCTCTAACAATTTACCCACCATTGAAATGACATTCACGGGCCTATAGTTCCCAGGCTTCTCAATACAGCCTTCATTAAAAAACAGCACAACATTAGCCATTCTCCAGTCACCTGACACCTTAGTCATAGTTATAGGTGAAACAAATATTTCTGAAAAGGGCCTTGCAATTTCCTCCCTAACTTCCCATAACATCCTAAAATACACTAGATGAGATCGCAGAGGTTTATTCGCTTTCAAATTTTCTAAGTCCTTAACACATCCTCTTCAGTAATGTGAACTGTTTCCATAACATGAATATTTATTTCCCTGTGTTCTCTAGCCTCCATTTCTTTCTCCACAGTAAAAACTAATGTAAAATAATTGATGAAGATTTCTCCCATCTCATGAGATACTAAACAAACACTTTGCTTCAGTGATAATGGGAACTGCAGATGCTGGAGAATTCAAGATAATAATGTGTGAAGCTGGATGAACACAGCAGGCCAAGCAACATCTCAGGAGCACAAAAGCTGACGTTTCAGGCCTAGACCCTTCATCAGGGAGGGGGATGGGGTGAGAGTTCTGGAATAAATAGGGAGAGAGGGGGAGGCGGACCGAAGTTGGAGAGAAAAGAAGATAGGTGGAGAGGAGAGTATAGGTGGGGAGGTAGGGAGGGGATAGGTCAGTCCAGGGAAGACAGACAGGTCAAGGAGGTGGGATGAGGTTAGTAGGTAGGAAATGGAGGTGCAGCTTGGGGTGGGAGGAAGGGATGGGTGAGAGGAAGAACAGGTTAGGGAGGCAGAGACAGGCTGGGCTGGTTTTGGGATGCAGTGGGGGGGAGGGGACGAACTGGGCTGGTTTGGGGATGCCTTGGGGGAAGAGGAGGTTTTGAAGCTGGTGAAGTCCACATTGATACCATTGGGCTGCAGGGTTCCCAAGCAGAATATGAGTTGCTGTTCCTGCAACCTACGTGTGGCATCATTGCGGCACTGCAGGAGGCCCATGATGGACATGTCATCTAAAGAATGGGAGGGGGAGTTGAAATGGTTCGTGACTGGGAGGTGCAGTTGTTTATTGCAAACCAAGCGGAGGTGTTCTGCAAAGCGGTCCCCAAGCCTCCGCTTGGTTTCCCCAATGTAGAGGAAGCCACACTGGGTACATTGGATGCAGTATACCACATTGGCAGATGTGCACGTGAACCTCTGCTTAATATGGAAAGTCAACACATCCCTCACCTTCCTGGACCTCTCAGTCTCAATCTCAGGTAACCAGCTTGTAACTGATGTCCATTTCAAGCCCACCGACTCCCACAGCTACCTAGAATACACCTCCTCCCACCTACCCTCCTGCAAAAATTCCATCCTCTATTCCCAATTCCTCTGCCTCCGCCGCATCTGCTCCCAGGATGAGGCATTCCACTGCCGCACATCCCAGATGTCCAAGTTCTTCAAGGACCGCAACTTTCCCCCCACAGTGGTCGAGAATGCCCTTGACCGCGTCTCCCGCATTTCATGCAACACATCCCTCACACCCCGCCCCCACCACAACCGCCCAAAGAGGATCCCCCTCATTCTCACACACCACCCCACCAACCTCCAGATACAACGCATCATCCTCCGACACTTCCGCCATCTACAATCCGACCCCGCCACCCAAGGCATTTTTCCATCCCCACCCTTGTCTGCTTTCCGGAGAGATCACTCTCTCCGCGACTCCCTTGTTCGCTCCACACTGCCCTCCAACCCCACCACACCCGGCACCTTCCCCTGCAACCGCAGGAAGTGCTACACTTGCCCCCACACCTCCTCCCTCACCCATATCCCAGACCCCAAGGTGACTTTCCATTTAAGCAGAGGTTCACCTGCACATCTGCCAATGTGGTATACTGTATCCAATGTACCCAGTGTGGCTTCCTCTACATTGGGGAAACCAAGCGGAGGCTTGGGGACCGCTTTGCAGAACACCTCCGCTCGGTTTGCAATAAACAACTGCACCTCCCAGTCACGAACCATTTCAACTCCCCCTCCCATTCTTTAGATGACATGTCCATCATGGGCCTCCTGCAGTGCCACAATGATGCCACACGTAGGTTGCAGGAACAGCAACTCATATTCTGCTTGGGAACCCTGCAGCCCAATGGTATCAATGTGGACTTCACCAGCTTCAAAATCTCCCCTTCCCCCACTGCATCCCAAAACCAGCCCAGTTCGTCCCCTCTCCCCACTGCATCCCAAAACCAGCCCAGCCTGTCTCTGCCTCCCTAACCTGTTCTTCCTCTCACCCATCCCAAGCCGCTCCTCCATTTCCTACCTACTAACCTCATCCCACCTCCTTGACCTGTCCGTCTTCCCTGGACTGACCTATCCCCTCCCTACCTCCCCACCTATACTCTCCTCTCCACCTATCTTCTTTTCTCTCCAACTTCGTTCCGCCTCCCCCTCTCTCCCTATTTATCCCAGAACTCTCACCCCATCCCCCTCTCTGATGAAGGGTCTAGGCCCGAACCGCAGCTTTTGTGCTCCTGAGATGCTGCTTGGCCTACTGTGTTCATCCAGCTTCACACTTTGTTACTTTGCATCAGTGTTGACTGTGAAGAAGGATGTGGAAGCAAGAGAACTTAAGAGAAACAAAATGTGATATCTTGAAAATGTTCACATCACAGATGAAGTGCTGGACATCTTAAAATGTATAACGGTGGATAAATACCCAGGGCCTGATCAGGTGTACCCAGGGCTTTGTGGGAAGCTACGGCATCAATTGCTGAGCCCCTTGCTATCTATACCATTGATAGCCACAGGTGAGGTGCCTAAAGACTGGAGGTTGGCTAAAGTGGTGCCATTATTTCAGAAAGATAGTTAGGAAAAGCCAAGGAACTATCGACCTGTGAGCCTGACATCAGTGGTGGACATGTTGTTGAAGGGAATCCTGAGGGACAGGATTTACACGTATTTGGAAAGGCAAGGGCTTATTAGGGATGGTCAACAAGGCTTTGTGCATGGGAAATCGTATTTTACTAACTTCATTGAGTTTTTTGAAGAAGTGGCAAAGAGGATTCGTTAAGGCAGAGCAGTGGACACTACCTACATCAACTTCAGTAAGGCATTTGACAAGGTTCCACATGGTCAAATATTTAGATCACATGGAATCCAGGGAGAGCTAGCCAGTTGGTTACAAAATAGGCTTGACAGTAGATGGTGGTGAAGGAACAAAAACAGAAGTTCCTGAGGTAGAGCCACCGGACCCAAAATGTTAACTCTGATTATTCTTCACAGATGCTGCCAGACCTGCTGAGCTTTTTCAGCCACTTCTGTTTTTATTCTTGATTTACAGCATCCACAGTTCTTTCGGTTTTTATGGAGGTAGAAGGTTATTTTTTGGACTGGAGGCCTATGGCCAGCAGTGTGCTGTAAGGGTCCATTCCTTTTTGTCATTTATATAAATGATTTAGTTGAGAATGTACGAGGCATTTTTAGTAAGTTTGCAGATGGCACCAAAATTAGTGATGCAATGGACAATGAAGAAGGCATTTGGTATGACACATCAGGGCAGGACTTATAAGCTTAATGGTAAGGTGCAGGGGAGTGTTGCTAAGCAAAGAGACCTTGGGGTATAAGTTCATAGTTCCTTGAAAGTGGAGTCACAGGTGGACGGGGTAGTAAAGAAGGTGTTTGGTATGCTTGCCTTTATTGGTCAGTGCACTGAGTATAGGATTGGGATGTCATGTTGCCACTGTAAAGGACATTGGTTGGGACAATTTTGGAATGCTGTGCGCAATTCCTGTCTCCCTGCTTTAGAAAATATGTTATGAACTTGAAACGTTTCAGAAAAGACTGACAAAGGTGTTGTCAGGATTGAAGGGTTTAAGCTACAGGGTGAAGCTGAATAGGCTGGGACAATTTTCCCTGGAGGGTAAAAGGCTGAGGGGTGGCCTTCTCAAGGTTTATAAAATTGTAAGAGGCATGGATAGGATAAATAGACAAGCCTTTTTCCCAAGGTCAGGGAGTCTGAAACTAGGGTCGTATGTTCAATGTGAGAGAGAAAAAATTTAAAAGGGGCCCAAGGAAAACCTTTTCATGCAGAGGGTGGTGCATGTATGGAATGAGCAGCCAGAGGAAGTGGTGGAGGCTGCTACAATTACAACATTTAAAAGGCATCTGGATAGTTACATGAATAGGAATATGTTGGCAAAAGAGGCTGGATTAATTTTGGATATCTGGATGTATGAATGAGTCAGACCAAAGGGTCTGTTTCTGCTTGTGTGTTTCTATGACTCTGTGACACTTCTCATATGATAAGCCCTTCACCCCTAGGATCATTCTTGTAAACCTCCTCTGGAACCCCTCCAAAGCCAGTATATCCTTTCTTAGGTACAGTGCCCAAAACTGTTCACTATATTCCAAATACAGCCTCAGCAATACATGTCTGTCAACTGAACCTGTATGTTAACCTTAAGAGAATCCTGAACTACGACTCTCTTTCTCTCCCCCAAAGTCCCTTTCTGCTTTGGATTTACAAAGCATCTTGGCATTTAGAAAATAGTGTATGCCTCTATTCTTCCTACCAAAATGCATAATTTCACACTCTCGTACATAGTATTCCATCTGCCATTTTTCCCACTTTCCTCGCCTATTCAAGTCCTTTTGCAACCTGTTACAGAGACAGTAGGAGCTGCCGACCCAGAACGTCAACTTTCCTGCTCCTCTGATGCTGGTTGGCCCAATGTGTTCATCCAGCTTCACACCGTGTTATCTCCTTTTGCAACCTCCCTGCTTCCTCAATCCTATCTGTCCCTCCACCTATTCATATGTCATCTGCAAACTTGGCAACAAACCCTCAGTTCCTTCATCAAGATCATTAATGTTGGACATGAATGATTGTGGTCTCAATACTGATCCTTGTTTAACCCTAACAGTCACTGGCTGCCAACCTGTAAAGCACTTCTTTATCCTTACTCTCTGCCTTCTGTCAGTCAGCCAAACCTCCATCTTTGCCATTGACCCTAATGGATGGAATCTTAGCAGCCTCCGTGGAATTTTGTCAAAAGCCTCAGGAAATCCAAATAGATCATGTTGACTGGTTCTCCTCTGTCTAACCACATATGTCTCCACAATCTTGTCAGCTATATACTTCAGAATTCTGAAGTATAGTGCATCTGGTCTGGGTGATTTATCCACCGTCACCTTTCAGCTTCTGCAACACCTTCTCCTCACTGATAGCCATTACACTCACCTGTCCCCTGACTCTCGAAGTTTTGGTATGCTACTGGTGTCTTCCATTGTAAAGAATGTTGCAAAGTACCCATTCAGTTTATCCTCCATTCCTTTGTTCCCCATTACTACTTCTCCAGTCTTATTTTCAGGTGGTCCAATGTCCATTCTTACCTCTCCCTTACCTTTCATTTGTGTAAATAAAAACTGTTGCAATCCTCTTTCATATTATTAACTCACTTACTCTCATGTTTCATCTTCTCCCTCTTAATGCTTTTTAAATCATATTCTGCTGGTTTTAAAGGCCTTCCAATTCTCTGGCTTCCCAATACTTTCCACCACATTGTATGCTTTTTCTTTTGCTGGTATGCTGTCCCTGCCTTCCCTTGTCAGGCCTGGTTGCCTCGTTCTCCTCTTTGTATGTTCCTTCTTCACTGGGAGGAATTTCTGCTGTGCCTCCTGAATTACCCCCAGAAAATCCTATCATTGCTGCTCCAACATCTTCCCTGTTAGGTTTCTCTTGTAATCAACGCTGGCAAGCTCCTCCCTCATGCAATTATGCAGGCTCTCCTGGACTCCTTGACTGTTTCACCCAATTTGTGTGGAAGTTACTCTGTATCAAACACCTTATATACTTTTAAGGTATAGGGTGACAACATAAACGTATCATTCCCAAAGCTCAATCTTAGAGACATATCACAGTGACACCAGCAGCTGCTTAAGTTCCAAAACTGGAAGCTCAAGCTTCCTCAGTGATGACATTTCCTCCATCAATAATAATCCTGGATATAGGAAGTACCCTGATATTTGCACTCAGTGCAGGGTAGTTTCAAACACTTCAGTCTTACCTGTTGCATTGATTTGCAGGGCTCCCCTATTGTTGAGGAGGATGATATTCGTGAAGGCTCCTCCAGTTAATTGTTTAATTGCCCACCAGCATTCATGGCTGGGCGTGGTGGTGTTATAGAGCTTAGATCAGATCCATCTGTTGTTGTATTGCTTTGCCCTGTCTATCGCATATTCCAACGCTGTTTGCCCTGCATGTAGTCCTGTGTGTTACCTTACCAGTTTGACACCTTGGTAATGTAGGAATCCTAGATTTTTAAATTCTGCACATATCAGATACTGTACATGAATGTGTATTATTTCACAAGATGTCCACATTTGTGGCTCAACCCTCATTGATTATGAGCTGAGAGACTTGGCCAATCCAGAGGTTGTTAAGAGTAACTCACTTTGCTAAGGGTCTGGAGTTATGTGTAGGCTCAGACTGGGCAGATTTCCTTTCCTGAAGGTCATTAGTGACCTCAATGGGGTTTTAACGACAATCGATGATAGTTTCACAATCACCATCCTGAGATGAGCTTACAATTCCAGATTGATTCAGCAAAATGAAATCCCTCCAACTGATGGGGCTGGGATTTGAACCTTTGCTGCAAGAGCATTAGCCTGACCTCTGGATTACCCACCCACTGACATAACCATCACATCATCTCACTGCAATTATATAGTGGCTTGGTCAGACCCCTCCCGCAGTATGAGCGATGGTCACCTGATCTAAGGAAGGCCACATTCACTTTGGATGGAGTGCAACAAGGATTCACCAAACTAATTCCAGGGATTCAGGGATTCTCCAGTGAGGGAAGATCCAGTAGATGAGAGAGCATATTCTCTGGAGTTCAGAAAAATGACAGATGATCACAGTCGAATGTGCAGAATTCTTACAGAGAGCAACAAGGTAGATGCAGAAAGGATGTTTCTGCTGCTGCTGCCTGTGGGGAGGGGCATTTGTCTAGAATCAAGGGGGACACAATCTCAGAATAAGAGGGTAGATTATTTAGGACTGAGGTAAGGAGGAAGGTCTTCACTTAGAGAGCGGTGAATCTTTGAAAGTCTTTAAATCAGACGGCTGTAGAGGGTCACTCATTATGTCCGAGACAGAGATCAAGAGCTTTCCACACATTCAACATATCAATAAATATAATGATAGTGCAGGCAAATAATGCTGAGGTTACAGATCAGTCATAATCTCAGTAAAAGACAGAGTGGACTCAAGGAGATGGGTGGTCTACTCATTCTCCAATTTCCTTTGTTCTTACAAGTCCTACATGTATACAAATATTACGTACAAACATTACATTCTTTCTTCAGGTATTATAGACATCAACTGATATCATTTCACAAACTCAGAACTGTCATTTTTTGTGCTTTTTTAAAACTGTGGACTGAAATGAGAAGGCAGTGTTTTAAAACCGAGAGATTTATAAGGATGACTGCATTTTTTGAAATAAGGAATTTGATATATTTTGTGAACCTCATTTATATAACTGTGGGCTTGAGGAACAAGCAGACGAACTGGAGCCAAGGGACTGTTTACAAGTAAAGCTCATTGGTGTGGACTAGGGACCAATTATCAATGACACAGGCTACCAATAACCATGTGACTGGTTGTAAGGGAGCTGAACAGTTTGGTCTGTGAGCAAGACAGAGACAAGCTTTGTCAGACCAAAAGAGAAACCAGCAGATCTACAGGAGATCAAAACACACTGATTCTCAGTTCTCTGTAACAAACAACTTTAAACTGGAGAAAACCAGCCTCTTTGTCCTTCAGCTGCTCTAAGTTTTAGCTTTGAATTGGATAAGTCAGAGATCTTTCATAAGTGAGACAGTCACCCTGTGCCTCTCGCAAACCAGTGGAAGCATTCAGTAAAACAGAGGGTTCAGGAAGAACCTTCAGATCAGCAAGAACCAACACACCAGGTTTAGGGAAAATAGACTAGAGAATTGTTTTTCCAGTTATTCCTCTAACCATGAGTTGTTTTCACATGGGTGGGGGGAGGGATGTTGTAAAAGGGCTTTAGAGTTTTAATTTGTTGAGGTTACTAAATGTAATTAAATTGTGTATCCGTTTCTAGAATCAAATGGCCTGTAAGAAATAGTCATTTCTGCTTTCTGTCAATGTGAGTCTGAAAATAGAGATCACAAGGTGTAGAGCTAGAGGTACACTGCAGGCCAAGCAGCATCAAGGGGGCAGGAAAGCTGACATTTTGGACCTAGACCCTTCTTCAGAAAGTTTTTTTCTGATGCTGCTAGACCTGCTGTATTCATCCAGCTCTACACCTTGTTATCTCAGATTCTCCAGCATCTAGTTCCTACTATCTGTGGGTCTGAAAATAGGTGGTTTGGGTATTTTACATACTTCTTTGAAAATCTTTAATATTTGTGAATCGTGGTATTGAATTATGTCTTACCGATGAGGCATGACAGAACAATGACATGTGTACCTAAACAGTAATCTAAAACTGTTCTGGAGTCATTCATTGGCTTCTTTTTGCAGATAGAGATTCGGATGAAAGAGAAACAGGATTGTTTACAGCTGGAATAATGGGAACTGCAGATGCTGGAGAATCCAAGACAACAAAGAGCTCTGATGAAGGGTCTAGGCCCGAAACGTCAGCTTTTGTGCTTCTGAGATGCTGCTTGGCCTGCTGTGTTCATCCAGCTTCACACTTTGTTATCTTGTTTACAGCTGGAATCATTTTGCGTATTGGGCTGAGCAGATTCATTATCTATAAATGTTTGAGAAAGTAAGTGTGAAGGTTCAGTTTGCCATTTTTGAACTTGCATTTCTACAGCATCTTTCCCATCCCTCAGAATTTCACAACCCATGAAGTACTTACTCAGGTGTTGTCATAGAGGAAACATAGCAGTCAATTTGCACATGGCAAACTCTCAAAAACAGTAACATGAGTATGATCCAGATAATGGATATGTTTTGGTTTCTGAATATCTGGGAAACACTCCATTGCACTTCATCCAAATTGTAGTCATGGGTTTTTTCACATTGTTCAACATGGAGACATTCTGATTCATCAGCTGGGGAGGACGGTATGCAGTAATCAACAGGAAGAGTACTTGGGAGTTGGTTTCGCATCTTATCCAACAACACAGCCCACCTTTAATACAGTAACCGCCCATGTCAGCCAGCATTATAAAATGTCTTATAACATCATGAGTTCTTTCTTCACTGGATGTACCCCTTTCCATTTGATTTGATTATTAACTGTTATGTGTATTTTGTTACAAAATACAGTGAAAAGTGTTCTATAGTGTCACCAGTCTCTGGTGCTATCTTAAAATGCAAACATAAACTGAAACAGAGAATATAAGGCAAAAAAAGACAATAAAGAAAATGTGTTCAACTTTGTGGACCTTCTTGTTACATGCTCCCTCATGAGCCACAGGCCTTGTAGGCCAGCAACTCACCTCCACCAATGGCCTCTCCATCATCAGTCCTCACTGGACCTCACTAGTGCAGAAGCCACAGATGCTGCTGGAAACTATGCCGCACAAACTTAAGTCCATCATCACCCTAAATCTGCTTTGGGCCGACTTTGTCATTGGAGCCACTGCTTATACCATTGGTTCTCATATTGGCCCAAACTCACTGTGCTGGACATAGGTTCTGCCAGGAACCCAAACTCGCCTTTGATGCTGCCACACTAATGCTTAAATGCTTCCCTCCAGTAGGCATAAGCCTTTGAAGGGAAAAATGTGTGATCCAAGCACCCTAAGTGACCTGGGCTGAAGAGTTGACAAGACCAGGAGACACCAATTGGAATGTAAAATGAGGGTGATCAAATGGGGTCTGGGACGGAAACATCAGCTTTTGTGCTCCTAAGATGTTGCTCGGCCTGCTGTGTTTATCCAGCTCTACACGCTGTTATCTCGGATTCTCCAGCATCTGCAGGTCCAATTATATCCGTGATCAAACGTGTCGCAGCTCCCACCTCTGTTCCAGAGTTTCCTGGGATTGGTGAATCATTAGGGAAAATTCATGCATAACCTGGCCTCCATACTGGCACCCTTATACTTGCTATTGGAAAAGGGTCAGTCTTGGAAATGACCAAGAAGTTGGCTTTAGGGAAGTGAAAAAGCAGTTATCACCATCTCAGATATTGAACAATTACAAACTCAAACGAGAGTATTGTAACATGTGCATCCACGTACAGTATCGGGGTAGTGGTGGCTCACTGGTGGCCCAACGGAAAGGACACCCAATAATGTTTGTTTCCTGGACTTTGGCTGATACCAAACACAAATATGTCCAGGTAAGAAAGGCAGGTTTGGTGATCATCTTTGACGTAAGTTCCGGATGTAAATTTATGACAGTAACGGACCACCATCTCCTGCTAGGGCTACTGAAAGAAGTCCAGACTGTGCTGCCCATAGTTTCTGGTCAAATTCAACAGTGGGCCCTTATTCTTGGTGTGTACAATTACAAGTTGGAACATGGTTCAGGACGCCAAGTGGTGAATGCAGACGCTTTGAGCTGCATCCTGCTGCCACCATTGGTGGTGCTTCTCCTGCAAGAGTCCATTCAGGCTTTAAACTTTCTGGGCACCTTTCTGGTCATTGTGGACAGTATCTGACCATGGATGCAAAAAAATCCTGTCCTGGCAAAACCAAAATGGCTTGTGGTAATGGGAGATGCAAAAGGGCCATCACAACCAGGATGGAAACCTTTCTGGGCTCGGAGAGACCAGGTCACCTAGAGGACACCTAGCGGACTACAGGGAATAAGGGTGATTGTCCCGAGTAAAGATTGCCATCAAATACTGGCTGAATTTCACTGGGGTCATCTAGGCATTTCCAAAATGAAAATGTCGGCAAGACACTCTGTCTGGTAGCCTGGCCTGGATGCTGACATAGCTGCATTGATGGGACAGTGCCAGAGTGCCAACAAGGACCAAAATTACCACTGGCAGTGTCTCACACTGTTAGGAATGGCTAGGTAAATCCTAGACTTAGTTACACATCAACAATGCTACCTTTCAGGGGCTCAACGTTCCTGGTCATTGTGGATGCCCGTTGAAAGTGGGTGGACATGCAAAGTTGATTCAGCAATTTAGATGATAATTGAAAAGCTGTGAGCATCATTTGCAATACATGGACTCCCAGAAATATTTGTGCATTTGTGAAGGGGAAATGGTGTGAAGCAAACTTGCAAAGAATTGATAGAGAGGGTTGATGAGGCCAAGGCTGTTCATGTGGTGCACATGGACTTCCAGAAAATGTCTGATTTTGGCACACAACAGACCCGGAGGCAGGGGGCGGTGTGGGGTTTGGAAGTATAGGACCATAGAATAAAAAGGACAGAAGTGATGTGGAATTCCCCAGGGGTTGGTGTTCTGTCCCTTGTTTTTCCTGATCTATAAATGGGCCACATATTGGTTTCAAATGGGACACTGTTTGCCAGTAAGGAATTCAAGTATTTCCCAAAGTCGACATGCAGCATGTTCGGACAGATCAATACCATCCAGTCCAAACATTAAAGGCAGGTTCAAAGAAACCGCCTACAACTACCAAACTGTCTTGGTTCCTGGTCGGTTATAGGACTATCCCTCATGCAACTACATGGTTAGCTCTAGCAGAGTTGCTGATGGGGTGAAAACTCTGCACATTAAACCTGATATTTACAGAGCTGGAGTGTGGAGGTGACACTGCAGCAGGAATGCCAAGACTGGCCACATGCCTCTTCTAAACAAGAGAGAGAGTTTCCCACAAGGCACGAAGTTTGGTGCCAGAACCATGGGAATGGTGGACGTGAGGTGAGGTGAGGTGAGGTTGTCACGAGGTCAGATCCCATGTCATACAAACCTCAGGTAGTTGAGGCCATCCTGAACAAATATGAATCACCTGGAAGCTGTTACCTCGCAAACAGGGCAGTAGCAAAACACAGCCTTCCTGGCTGTTCTGAGGGGTGTGGTGTCCGATAGCGTGGGTTCTCCCCTCCATCTAGTGGTGGGGAAACCCCGAAGTCCAAGACTGATGTAGCATCAATACTGTTACCACTGGACGATGGGGAGGAAACTGTCCCAAGATGCTCCACATGCAAGAGATGGTGATTGATCTGGTACACACCACCTGCGTCCTAGTCTGTGTCAGACGGACCAGGCCTGGGGAGAAAACATCCCAGGGTTGATGTCGCTAAGGCTGTTGATGTGGTGTACATGGACTTTCAAAAGATTTTTGATTGATACTGTGGCTCACAACAGACTGAGGGGAGAAGTTGTCGGTCGTGAAATAAAAAGGATAGCAGTGATGTGGAATTCCTAAGGGGTTGGTATTGTGTCCCTTGCTTTTCATGAAATATAAATGAGCCACAGAATGGTCTGGAGGGACAAGTTAAAAGTTAGAAAATGACACAGCTTGGGAGAATTGAAAGGAAGACAGTGTTGAAATTGAAAAGGATAACGGCAGGGTGATGGAGTAGCAGATATGTGGTGGAAGAATTTCAGTGTGAAATGTAATAATTTGGGACACAGAATATGCAAAAGCAGTATAAAATGAAGCATAATATTCTAAAGAGCAAGCAGGAGCAGACAGAACTGAGGTCTACATGTGCAAACGATATTAAAGGTGGCAGAATAGGTAGAGGGTGCTGTAATAAAGCACACTATATTCTAGGCTTCATTAACGTGGCCATTCAGTACAGGAATGATGGTGCTGGCTCAAAGGGCTGAATGGCCTACTCCAGGCCCTATTGTCTATTGAAATTATTGCAGGAAAGCGTGTGAGCCTAAAGTTATAAAGATAATGTTTACATGTCAGCAAAGTATTGTGTGTAGTTCTGGATCCACACTATAGCAAGAATGTGAATACATTGGAGAGACTGCAGAAGAGATTTATAAGATTGATTCTAAGGATGAGAAACTTTAGTTTGAAGATACATTGGGAAAAGTTTTACTTGGAGAGGAAAGGGGTGACGGGAGATTTGGACAGAATAAATAGTGAAAATCTGGTCCTTGTCACTAAAGAATCAAGAACGAGAGGTTACAGTTTTACAGTGTTTTGCAAAAAAAGCAAATGTGAGAATGAGGAAAACTGTTTTACACACAGTGAGTAGTTTGGGTCTGAAATACACCGACTGAAAAGTGTGGTGGATTCAGGTTCAATTGAGGCATTTAGGAGGACTGGATGTTCACTTGGATGGAAACAGAGTGCAATTGGGAACAGGCAGAAGGTTGGCACCAAGTGAAGATGCTCACAGAGCCAATGCAGACACATTGGGCCAAATATATCTATTTCTTTAAATCCAAGATATATAAAAAGACTTGATTAGCTAAGTTGGTGACTGGTTACAAAAAAAAATTATTTCATGTTTTGGCACAGGAAGTGGTGGGCTACATGGAGGGTGCTCTCCTCCAGCCTCAGTGCTAACTGTCAGTTCTGAAATCATCCTGTGAAATGTGCTTTCTCATGTAAGATTGTGATTTCTATTTGTGCTGATGCTCCATGTGATATTTATCTAAAAGGATCCATTCTGTGTTAAACTTCACAGGTAAACCCACAGTATTATTATATGTGGATAAGGCAGGAACAGAATACTGATTGTGGATGATCAGCCATGATCATAATGAATGATGGTGCTGGCTCAAAGGGCCGAATGGCCCACTCCAGCCCCTATTGTCTATTGAAATTATTGCAGGAAAGCGTGTGAGCCTAAGCTGCACCTTCAACACAATGTGCAATGGAACCGGTCCTGCCTTAACCTGGGACACACCCACTGCTATTCATGGATCAGTCTCAAACACTCTAAGTCAGCACGGTATCACTCTAACCTATACTTCCGCTCTGAGCCTGACCCCGTCACTCAGACACCAGGGACAAACTCTCAGAGATAGTAAGAACTGCCGATGCTGGAGTCTGAGATACCAGAGTGTGGAGCTGAAGAAACACAGCAGGCCAGGCAGCATCAGAGGAGCAGGAAAGCTGACGTTTCGGGTCGGGGCCCTTCTTCAGAAAATCTGGACAAACATTCACCTGCAGAGTGAGTTATCCGCATTTTATTTTCAGAGAGGACTCTCGTACTGACAATGCAACGTAACTATGGATAATTCTTCATTCAACATTTGCTGTAATCACTTATATCATCAGCAGCAAGAACCCACAAATCCCAAAGTCCTACCTTCACGGGGATCTAAAGAACAGGAAAGGTCCTTTGGCCCATCCAATCTGTGCTGATCAGAAACAACAACTATTCTAATCCCTTTCTCCAGCACTTGGATTGTAGTCTGGTATCGTCTGTGCACCCGTAAATACTATTTTGATGTTATGAGGATTTCTGCCTACACCACCCTTTCAGGCAGTGAGATCCAGATTCTCATCACCCTCTGGGTGAAGAAATGTTTCCTCATAACCACACATGACACCAACACCTCCCCCCCCCCTCCCTCCCCCCCCCCCCCCCCCCACCCCCACCACCGCCCGCCACCACCATTCCCTTAAACTCCTGGTTATTGATCCCCTCAATGAACAATGGGGAGAAGTCTCCTCCTGTCTCCCAATTATGCCCCTCATAATTTTATACATCTCAATCATGATCCCCCTCAATCTGCTCTGTACCCAAAGAAATCCAACCCATCTACCCAATCACTCTTCAGAGCCATAACTCTCCAACCCAGGCAACATCCAGCTTGTAACTGATGTCCATTTCAAGCCCACCGACTCCCACAGCTACCTAGAATACACCTCCTCCCACCCACCCTCCTGCAAAAATTCCATCCCCTATTCCCAATTCCTCCGCCTCCGCCACATCTGCTCCCACGATAAGACATTCCACTCCCGCACATCCCAGATGTCCAAGTTCTTTAAGGACCGCAACTTTCCCCCCACGGTGATTGAGAACGCCCTTGACCGCGTCTCCCGCATCTCCCGCGACACATCCCTCACACCCCGCCCCCGCCACAACCGCCCCAAGAGGATCCCCCTCGTTCTCACACACCACCCTACCAACCTCCTGATACAACGCATTATCCTCCGACACTTCCGCCATTTACAATCCGACCCCACCACCCAAGACATTTTTCCATCCCCTCCCCTGTCTGCTTTCCGGAGAGACCACTCTCTCCGTGACTCCCTTGTTCGCTCCACACTGCCCTCCAACCCCACCACACCCGGCACCTTCCCCTGCAACCGCAGGAAATGCTACACTTGCCCCCACACCTCCTCCCTCACCCCCATCCCAGGCCCCAAGATGACATTCCACATTAAGCAGAGGTTCACCTGCACATCTGCCAATGTGGTATACTGCATCCACTGTACCCGGTGCGGCTTCCTCTACATTGGGGAAACCAAGCGGAGGCTTGGGGACCGCTTTGCAGAACACCTCCGCTCAGTTCGCAACAAACAACTGCACCTCCCAGTCGCAAACCATTTCCACTCCCCCTCCCATTCTCTTGATGACATGTCCATCATGGGCCTCCTGCACTGCCACAATGATGCCACCCGAAGGTTGCAGGAACAGCAACTCATATTCCGCCTGGGAACCCTGCAGCCATATGGTATCAATGTGGACTTCACCAGTTTCAAAATCTCCCCTTCCCCCACTGCATCCCCAACCAGCCCAGTTCATCCCCTCCCCCCACTGCACCACACAACCAGCCCAGCTCTTGCCCCCCCACCCACTGCATCCCAAAACCAGTCCAACCTGTCTCTGCCTCCCTAACCGGTTCTTCCTCTCACCCGTCCCTTCCTCCCACCCCAAGCCGCACCCCCAGCTACCTACTAACCTCATCCCACCTCCTTGACCTGTCCGTCTTCCCTGGACTGACCTATCCCCTCCCTACCTCCCCACCTACACCCTCTCCACCTATCTTCTTTACTCTCCATCTTCGGTCCGCCTCCCCCTCTCTCCCTATTTATTCCAGTTCCCTCCCCCCATCCCCCTCTCTGATGAAGGGTCTAGGCCCGAAACGTCAGCTTTTGTGCTCCTGAGATGCTGCTTGGCCTGCTGTGTTCATCCAGCCTCACATTTTATTATCCAACATCCTGGTAAATCCACTCTACACTCTCTCCAGTGCAATCACATCCCTCCTGTCATGTTGATTCCAGAACTGCACACAATACTCTAGTTGTGGCCTAATTAACATCTGAGACAGATGTGCTGCACACCAGGTTTTAATTGAAAAATCTGAAAATTATTTATGTTTGACCGAGAGGGCAAAGGCACATTTCAGGATGACAGGTTAAAGTTTGAACTGTCGATACTGCCGTAGTCTCCCAGTATTGGCCTTCAACAGCAGGCACTCCTTCAGGGTTGACCCTACATCTCTAAGGAAATCTCAGAAGACCGGCCCTCTTGACAGGGCAGCACTCCCTCACAAGGCACACTCTATTTAAATTAAATGAATACAACTGCAGAAAATAAAAACCTAGCACTTGCCACTCATGGTCTTTTGAGTCCAATCATTCAAACCAAACCGGGAATTAGATTTTGATCAGACCCAAATTTGTTATGGGCCAGATGAAAACCCCTCAAAATACTTTAAGACTGTCTATAGCCCAACATTTTCTTATTTTTAAAGGCAAGTGTAAGGCATAGTGTTCCCGATGCAATTTGATTGGTTAAACTACCGGGCTTGAAGCAAAACACACTTTCTTCTTAATCCATAGTTAACACACAAACAAAATAAAGCTGACTTGGAATAACAACTCTCCTGAAAAGCTTAACAGACTGATAGATTATTAAACGTCTAAACAGCAACTGTTCCATTATAGTAGCATCTCATAAACACATCACTGGCGAAGGCAAATTGAGTAAAATACATTGTCTCATATGCAACTGTCCTGTTCAGGAAGAAAGAACATCAAGAGAACGTGCCAAGAGATAGAGAGAGACTTGAGGGTTTTCTGTAGCAGGTAGAGGTGTAGAGAAAGTTAAACTAAAATCCTGGTTCTGTGGGAGCTGAGCACACCACTTGATGCTGCTTCTATTGTTCAAGCTTTAAAATAAAAAAACCAAAGGCTTCAAAAGCTGTTTATTGCCTTGGAGCAAATCACTCGCTACCTCTGTCTCAATCTCTCTTCATCAAAGACAGAACAAAATATGCCTCTTAAAGCTACAATTGGAAATTGTTGAGCATTTTCCTGGCTGGAATCTTCATCTTGCTGCATGTGCAAAAGTAATTGAATGCTTCGATTGATTTTACTCTAAATATTTACTTCCACTTTCCTTCCTTCAGTAGGTAACTATTCCCTTGAGACGAGGCACTTCTATAAGATGATCCAGAGCAGGCCTTTCATTCTTGTGCATTCAGATGATTACTTATGAGTTGTGATCTGGAACACACTGCCTGACGAGGACGTGAAAAGTAGATTCAACAGGAACTTTGAAATGTGTAACTGTGTCTGTGCTGCACTGAATCTATGATATATAATAACCACACTGAGACATTATGTTATTGCAAGAGAAAGACAGCAACGTAGAAGATCAGTGTCATTGCATTGGTCTACAGTCATACTCTCTGAAACACCAGGTGCAGAAGCTATTCAAACTCACTGCAAAGTTTCAAGCTCAGCATTTAGACAATGCAACATGCTGCAACCAAAAAATCCAAGGACTTTCTCTGCACCAAAAATCAAATTTTAGCCAAGCTGTAAATGAAACAAGGAGAAGTGTGGGAAGGTTGTGAGCATCCAACATGGTTAAAAAGGCAACGTGTATCCCAGAGATAATAAGATGTGCAGATACTGGAGTCAGTGATAAGACAGGAGCTGGAAGAATACAGCAGGCCAGGCAACAAAGGAGCAGGAAAGTTGATGTTTCTGGTTGCGAACCTTCTTCAGAAATATCCCAGATTCCCAGACAGATTACCCATGGATTTCTTTCCATGGAATAAGCAATGGCTCAGTCAGCAGCTGTCTCACTTTCTCTTTCTGTGTCAAAATGTCATGGATTTGTTAACCAGCAACACAAATTTAAACCGAACCTGACAGCGCTGTCACTTTGGTAGGTCAGCGCCGAGGGATCGCCCCACCGTCAGTAGGTCAGCACTGAGGGACCGCCGCACTGTCAGAGACAAGAAAACTGCGTCCTGAAGGGTAATATCTAAAACGTTGACATTCTCCTTCCCTCCAGATGCTGACTTGCTCGCTATGTTCTTTGCAGCCTCCGACATGAACTCAGTAAGTCCTTTTCACAATGCCACACATCTGTGACCTGTTCAGCCCTTCGACCACAGCATGAAACAAACCTGCTACTACAGCCACGTGACCTTCCTCAGCTCCTATCTTCTCCACCATCTCATCCATCAAAGGCCTGCAGGTACATTTTAAACACTCACAATTTGGACCCACCTTCAATGCCTCTAGAAACGATTCTCTCTCCGGATTCTCCGCTCAACTTTCTCTGCAATGTGCTGACACCTCCACCCCCCTGTCCTCATCCCTCCACCAGCTCAAGGCCTCCCTTTCCCAAACTTGCAAAGGACCTCTAATCTTCTATATTCAAGGCAGAATCCACACTCTCAACAAACTACTTTCTTCCTTCATATTGGACATTATTAGTCCTGAAGGGTAATACCTGAAACGTTGGTGAATCTATGGAATTCACTGTCACAGAAAGTTGTGGAGGTGTCTTTGAGTATATTTAAGACAAAGATACATAGGTTCTTGATTGTCAAGGGGATTAAGGGTTACAGAGAGAAAACGGGAGAAAGGGGTTGAGAAACTTATTAGCCATGATTGAATGGCAGAGCAGACTCAATGGGGTGAATGGCCTAATTTCTGATCCTATGTCTTATGGTTGACATCTCCTTTCCTCCAGATGCTGCCTGGCTTGCTGTGTGCTTCCAGCATCCTGTTTCCAGCATCTACATCACACTGTCAGATGTCCAGTGCCGAGGGAGTGTTGCTCTTCTGAAGAGGTGGCTGGACTGAAAACATAAACTGCTTTTAGATGTTGCCACACCTGTTGAGTTTCTCCAGAAATTTCTGTTGTCATTTCTGTTTAACAAAAAGTTCAAAAATTGGTTCATGTCAACTGTTTATCACCTCAGCGAGTTTTGAGAAGATTTGTAGCTCAGGTTGAGGTTCTGGATGTGAGTTTGCTCGCTGAGCTGGAAGGTTAGTTTTCAGACGTTTCATCACTATTCTAGGTAACAACATCAGTGAGCCTCTGGTGAAGCACTGGTGTTATATCCCGCTTTCTATTTATCTGGTTAGGTTTCCTTGGGTTGGTGATGTCATTTTCTGTGTTGGTGATGTCATTTCCTGTTCTTTTTCTCAGAGGATGGTAGATGGGCTCCAAATCAATGTGTTTGTTGATGGAGTTCCGGTTGGAATACCATGCTTCTAGGAATTCTCGTGCGTGTCTCTGTTTGGCTTGTCCTAGGATGGATGTGTTGTCCCAATCAAAGTGGTGTCCTTCCTCATCTGTGTGTAAGGATACGAGTGATAGTGGGTCATGTCGTTTTGTGGCTAGTTGATGTTCATGTATTCTGGTGGCTAGCTTTCTGCCAGTTTGTCCAATGTAGTGTCTGTCACAGTTCTTGCAAGGTATTTTGTAGATGACGTTTGTTTTGTTTGTTGTCTGTATAGGGTCTTTGAAGTTCATTAGACAGGTATACAGAGAGTGAGTGATGAGTGTATGAAGTGAGATACAGGAAGAGAGAGAGATGAAGGTCAAATCCACTGAACCGTGAATGACACTCACAAAGCTGTGCAATAATTTAACCCAAAAGTGCCAGTAACTTTCCAAAATGTTCTGTTTCCATTTCTTGATGGAATACCACACTGATGGAAGTGCTATCTTTCAGATGATATATTAAACCACAGTCTGCCCTCTCCAGGGTGTTAAAGATGCCGGGCTACTATTTGGAAGGGAAGCATTGAGCAGTTCTCCTCTGACCAGAAGCCTATCTCTCTCAACCAAAATAGTATTACAAATGTAATGGTGTGAGTTATTCCAATACTGATGTTGGGAGATTAGCTGTGTGCAAATTGGCTGTTATGTTTCCTAATTAAATCAATGACTACAGTTCACTAAAGTCCTTCAGTGGCTGAGAAGGATTTTGTCTCTCTAAACAACGAGCTCATAACTTTTTGCCTTAAATGTCAGAGAAACATGGTTAAACCCACCGAACCACAATTTAAACCGATGTGTGTAATGGGAGAACATCTTCTGTTTCCATTTTTCTGCATGATTCACAGAACATGGTGGTTACTGACCTTCAGAACACAACGAGGGACACAACTGGAGAGGGAGAAACACCAGCTCCACAGAAGGTCATTGAGGGTCCAGTGGGAGGAGATGCTGGACATGGGAACCCAGACAGAAATGAGGAACTTCTGCACACTAACATCCGTGTTTACTCAGATTAGTTGGAAAGTGAACTCTGGTTGAAAACTTGCCATGGAGAATACAGCAGGGTAGAGTTACCTCTTCCATGATCCTTTGTTTTAAAAAAGGAAATGTGTCACCTTCTACCCTCACAGACACCTACCCCTCACAACCCATGCCTCACAAAGCCTACCCTTCCCAACTCCTTTCACTTTCTTCTCAGCCCCACCCCATACACCACACAGCACTCTCCCTTTCAGCTCCCTTCTCACCAGCACCTGCCCCATGGTGCCCTCCTCCTTCCTGCTCTCTGGTGCCCCCTTAGTTCTCTTCTCCTGATCTCCCACATCCTAAGTCCCTTCTCCTACACCTCAGCCTCACCGTACACTTCCACCTTGCCCACATCACTGCCTCCACATTCACTGTCCTCATAGTCTCACCCCTCACCTCCTCCACCCTCCCTACCCTCCTCCACCCTCCCTCACCTCCTCCACCCTCCCTCACGTTCCCCCTCCCTCCCTCACGTTCCCCCTCCCTCACCTCCTCCACCCTCCCTCCACTCCTCCACCCTCCCTCACGTTCCCCCTCCCACACCTCCCTCTCCCCCTCCCTCCCCCCCTCTCCCCCTCCCCCTCTCTCTCCCCCCCTCTCCCCCTCCCCCCCCTCCCCCCTCTCCCTCCCTCTCCCCCTCCCTCTCCCCCCCCTCTCCCCCTCCCCTCCTCTCCCCCCCTCTCCCTCCCTCTCCCCCTCCCTCTCCCCCCCCTCTCCCCCTCCCCCTCTCTCCCCCTCCCCCCCCTCCCTCCCTCTCCCCCCCCTCTCCCCCTCCCCCTCTCTCCCCCTCCCCCCCCCTCCCTCCCTCTCCCCCTCCCTCTCCCCCCCCTCTCCCCCTCCCCCTCTCTCCCCCTCCCCCTCCCCCCTCCCTCCCTCTCCCCCTCCCTCTCCCCCCCCTCTCCCCCTCCCCCTCTCTCCCCCTCCCCCCCTCTCCCTCCCTCTCCCCCTCCCTCTCCCCCCCCTCTCCCCCTCCCCCTCTCTCCCCCTCCCCCTCCCCCCTCCCTCCCTCTCCCCCTCCCTCTCCCCCCCCTCCCCCTCCCCCTCCCCCCCTCCCGCTCCCCCTCCCCCCCTCCCCTCCCTCTCCCCCTCCCCCTCCCTCCCCCTCCCCCCCTCCCCCCCTCTCCCCCCCTCTCCCCCTCCCTCCCTCTCCCTCTCCCCCTACCCCCCTCCCCCTCCCTCCCTCCATCTCTCCCTCCCCCCTCCCTCTCCCCCTCCCCCCCTCCCTCACCCTCCCTCTCCCTCTCCCCCTCCCTCTCCCCCTCCCTCCCTCCCTCCCTCCCCCTCCCTCTCCCCCTCCCCCTCCCCCTCCCCCTCTCTCCCCCCTCCCTCCCTCTCCCCCTCCCCCCCCTCCCTCCCTCTCCCCCCTCTACCCCTCCCTCCCTCCCTCTCTCCCTCCCCCTCCCTCCCTCTCCCCCTCCCTCCCCCTCCCTCTCCCCCTCCCCCCTCCCTCCCTCCCTTTACCCTCCCCCCCTCCCCTCCCTCTCCCCCTCCCTCCCCCTCCCTCTCCCCCTCCCCCCCTCCCTCCCTCTCCCCCCCTCCCCACCCCTCCCCCCCTCCCCCCCCTCCCTCCCCCTCCCCCCCTCCCCCCCTCCCCTCCCCCCCTCCCCTCCCCCCCCTCCCCTCCCCCCCTCCCCTCCCTCCCCCCCTCCCCCCCCTCCCTCCCCCTCCCTCCCTCACCTCCCTCCCTCGCTCACCTCCCTCCCTCCCCCCCCTCCCTCACCTCCCTCTCCCCCCCCTCACCTCCCTCCGCCCCCCCCTCACCTCCCTCCCCCCCCTCCCTCACCTCCCTCCCTCACCTCCCTCCCTCCCTCACCTCCCTCCCTCACCACCTCCTCCCCCTCCCTCCCTCACCTCCCCCCTCCCCCCCCCTCCCTCACCTCCCCCCTCCCTCCCGGCCACCTGACGAGGCGCGCGGGGCCAGCGTTAAAGAACGGGCCGCGTTTAAGAGGGCGGGGCGAGACGCCACAGTTGGCTTCCCGCGCGTGCGCTCAACCGCCAGGGTTCGAGCGAGATTCAAACTTTCCCGCCCATCCCCAATCCCAACCGTCCAGGAATGGCCCCTGGCGCCATTGGCGAGATGGATTTCTTCAGCAAACTCCGAATGGGGTCAACCAAATCCCCAATACAGATTCAGTAAACTAAAATGACCCCCCCATCTACTCTCCCTCGGTTATCATCAATTCGATAACTGGAGATGTTGGCATTGATTGGTAGGCAAGAAATGTCCAGCTGTGGTGGGCATAGCCTGGGGTCATGAGGTCATTCAGGCTCAATGACCAATAGGTAAAACAGCGCTTGGAGTTGGCAGGGGCCAACATGTGGTTCAAGGAGCAAAAGCCAAAGGATGTGTGGCTCCAGGAATACTGCCAACTAGAGTTGGCATCATGCTACCTGCTGATAGGGTGGTGAGGCCAATTGGTATTTGATCATTAAGAATGAACCATTTCCTTCCAGGGAAGTGAGCTCTGCTGCCATTTGAGGGAAACTTGAAATATTTCAGAACTAGGGGCTGAACAGATTCAGTGTAAATGTGAATAAAGATGGAGAAAATAACAGGAAAGAAGTTTATAAACTATTCCAGATCTGATGCTGCAAAGCCGAGGCTGCACTGAGGAAAAAATGAGGAAATTGTGGATGGATTAATCATGATCTTCAAACTGATCTTTATTCAGGAATTGCCACATTGAGGGAGGAAGATGACCAACGTCACTGCAAGATTTAAAAGTCAGGTCTAGCTATGAGTGGGTCACCCCTACCCATAGTTGGAATTGCTAGTCTTCTTTGGTTATCATCAAACCTCCCTCAGTCTATGACTTATTGTCATCCAATCATCTGATTTTTCTTCTCTGACATCTGCATTAATACCCAATGTGTCCTTCAGTTGTTTGCCCTGTACATGCCTGGTTTAAGAGTACAGCAGGATCACTTTCAAATGATTATCCTTGTCACAAACACTTCTCTGAGGACAGGACAAGAATCAATTATTGGGGACTGAGTGACCTAAGAGCTTTGGACAATTCTGAGATGACCAGCATGAATTTGTAAAAGGTAAGTCATATTCAATGAATATGATTGAATGTTTTGAGCAGCATTATGAATATGGATGATAAAGGATGAGTTTTACAATGATGTATTTCCAGAAGCCACTGAATTTGGACCCATAAGAGAGAGTGTTAGTGAAAATGAGAGCCTAAAGAATTGGAAATACTTCCCTGATGTGTCTAGGGGTTTGGTTAGGAGGAAGGAGGCAAAGAGTGTGGATGATGTGTCTGCATACAGGATGACAAACTGGGATGAGATGGAAGCAAGAAAGACCATCAGCAGCTGCCTGCCTCAAGACAGTAGACACAAAATCAAGCCACTAACCACCCAGACACCCGGAACAACAGCTCCATTGGGAACTCGAACCCTGACAGAGATCCACAGGTGAACAGTGGAAACACTGATGGAGCTGTGGGTCTATAAATTTCCGGCTCCTGATGGACTTTATTCCAAGGTCTTTAAGCAGATGATGAATGAGATAGCGATGTGATGGCGATAATTTCCAAAATCCACTATATTCTAGAAGGTTAGATTTTAGATTTAGATTTTATTGTCATTTGTACTCAAGTACTTAGGTACAGGAGCCCAGTGAAAAGTGTATAATGTCACCACACGTGACGCAATCTTAGATACAAAAAACTTAAGCACACAGTAGTAAGAAAAGCAGTGTTAAAAAGTGGAGCATTACCTTCATGGAATAAATAGAAAATAAAGAAATAAAGTAATAGTTATCATTAAAGTCCATCATTTAAACTAGAAAAATAAAGGAGTTAAAAATTCAGCAGTATTTGATGAGACCTCCGATTATCTTGCTCCCTGGGAAATCTTAGCTGCCTGTTCCTGATGCCACCACAGATGCTAGGGGACCTCGCTCAACACATTGCTGTTCTCGCATTGGGCCACGATGCCAAGAGACTGCCACACCATGCCAAGCTGAGACAGCACCATGTGCCGCTGAGAGACCGATCTGAGACACCACCACAAGCTGCCGAGAGACTGGGCCAAGACACCACCACGTGCTACTGAGAAACCAGGCTGAGATACTATATTTGCTCCGAATGACCAGGCCAAGACACCACCTTGTGCCACGAAGTGATCGGGCCAAGTTACCACCATGTGCTGCCAAGTGACTGGGCCGTGACACCCCCTATAGACACCCCAACGGGCCCATGCTGAGGCTGTGAAAAAGTATCAAAAAGAGAAAGAGAAAAGAAGAGAAAGGAATGGATGGAGCAGGTGAGCTCCAGGTAAAGCGTCCTACTCCACAGCCATCCTGGATCGCAAATGAGGTTTGGGTCTAGTTCCACCTACCTGGAAAGTAACATAATAACCCCTGTATTTGAGAAGGGAGGGAAACTGAAGACAGGAAACTGAAAGCTGTTTAGATTAAAGTCTTTTACAAGAATGGGGTTTCTATCAGTCATTCAGGAGGCTAGAGCTGAATAATTTGAAACATTCAAAGTGGTCACAATGAGTCAGCGTGATATCATAGAAAAGAAATTACATTTAAACAATTAATTGGCTGAATATAGGTTGAATGGCCTGCCTCTGCACCTCATCTCATGCTCTTCTGAACACCAAAAAACAAATCCACCCATTTCTCATGCTCGTAGGTCAACATTCGGTGAATCTCCAACACCATCTTGCCCTGATCCAATGATCAAAGTATTCTGTATTTAAGAAGCATTGGTCAATTTTCCCGTTTTGTTCCTGTAAAACATGTTCAACAGTGTGAATCTGTTTCTGTAACAGACTTAAATGTCTGAACAGTCTCCTGTTGTTCCTGTGTAACAGGCTGGAGGACGGGACTAAATGGCCTCGTCCTGTTCCTATGTATCAGATTCAAGGAGTTGAATGGCCTCCTCCTCTGATTTGACTGCCAAACTCAATTCTGTCCCACGATGATTAACAGAGAAAGTGAGCGGTTACAGATTAAGAGGAGGGGAATTAGTGATTTTCTTTAGCTGTAATCCAGGGATCTGGGTAGAACCCTTAAATCCAACCCTGACCAGAACCAGGATCTTGGAATGCTATCTCTGTACTCAATTCTACACCATGCAGTTGTATGTATCGAGTCAGCTATTAGAGTGGAATTGATCCTCCTTTCAAAGACTACAAATCTTAAACAGTAATTTATTGCAGATTTAGCTCATATTCTTATTGCTCCATCCAACAACAATATGTTAAAAATCTCACATCTGCAATCAACATTTTCTATCAGGATTTCCAGTTTACAATTACATTGCAAATCCATGTAAACATCACTGTGTAATAATGCCCTCCAGCCAGAGTTGACGCTACAATGTTTATATTTCACATCAGAGTCTGTACTGCAGAAAATCCCCCAGTTCTATAAACAGTCTCATTCCCTGCCTTCCTCTGTTACTTTCATGATATACATATGAAATATAATGATCACAACAATTTACACTACAGGAGAAAAGGGTATTGATTGGTTAGCAGGTTGAATCTGAGGACCGAGGCGTTGTCATGGACAAAGCAACATAAAATTGTAGGCTTCTTCAGTTCGCCGGTAATTTGGGCTCAAGGCATGATTTTTTTTGCAGTGAGGGTCGCCATTGTATGGAGATGTGTCACTTTCAGCATGTGTAAATGAAGCAGTTTGTTTGATTATTTTTAATTTGTCATTGACACACTCTGGAATGTTCAGCAAGTGCTGTCTCCAATTGCAGAATCACATCCGCCTAGGCATTATGTTTTGGGTTTTACGTGAATGACCTGGTCAACAACCATCAGTAGTCCCCCATCGCGAATAACTGAAGGGGAATGATTTGCTCAATCAGTTTCTGTGACCAAAAGCTTACAGACATGGGATTGCACAAGCACTGGAAAGCTGCGACAAGAAGTTGCTGGTCATTCACTGTAGGAGTTGTGAAGCGGAATACCAAAAGAGAGATGTCCTGTGGTTTTTACTGAAGAAAATTGGAGTCTCAAACCATTCTCATCTTCTCCCTTCTCCTCGAACATGCATCTCTCATTCTGATTCTGTTTATAAATTTCCGTACACAGGACTCTGGTCACATTTGCAGTTTTCATACAGATCACCTCCCTGATATGAATTCAGTTTAGATTTTGGTTCCAGCATCATATTGTCTTTCTGCTGCAACAGAAAGGGAGATGAGTAGAGTGACAATCAGAGTGATCAATGTTTAGTATTATTGATCCATTTGGAAATTATACCAACAATAGATCCATTTATTGTCAACGCTGAATAATTTGGGGTTTGGTTATCAAAAGTGAATGGTGTGGGGTTTGATTATCGATGCTGAACAGTGTGGGATTTGATTATTAGTATTGAATAGTGTGGGATTTGATTGTTGACACTGAATTATTGACACTATACCAAACAAAATACTTTCTCCCTTCATTCCCTTCAGTAATGGAAGTGATTCCAGTAAAGATGTTAATTACCCTGGTCCTATCCAATGGCTGGTCTCAGTTGTCTGTGCTGACATGCTGTATTTGACCTGAATGACTTCTTTCTGTGCTTCTCACTCTGTGTATTTAATTGGAAACAGCTGGTGTTTCACCCTGGGTCAGATGAGGAAGTGGAGAACAGAGTTAAAACCCTTTTGCTGAAATGCAGGACCTTTATCTTTCATTGCTCATAAAGCATTAACCCTTGTGCTCTGTTTCTGTGGTGATATTGAAGTGTAAGGCTGGGCAATCATTGACATCAAATTGTAACTCACTGTTCCCTCCACAAGGGCGATCAGGGAATATCTGCAGGAATAGATGTTACTTTGAGCTGTTTAAAGCATTGAGAGACTGGACTGTATGCAAGAGGACAAGAGTGAGAGAGGAAGATGGTGAGAGATTGAATACCAATGAAGAAAGAAAGAGTGAATGAAACGACAAAGGAGCAAGAGAAAGAGCAAAAGAGTGTGATGTACTACTCTTAATACTTCATAACCATGGGCAGGAATAAATCAAGTCAGAAACCTCTTATTCTCGCTGCACGATCTCATGCTTGAACCTCTGATAGTATTTATGCCAGCAGAGACACAGTGTCAATGTATTAACGTGTTGCATGTTTATGAGCACCTCATTTGGTTTCTCAATCTCTGACATGTTGACCAGTTTTCTGGCCCTGTTTTTTCATAAGAAAATGGGATCTTGTTTGAATCCAGTAACCAATGATTGGAAGTGTTGCATTTAAGGCCATTAGATGTGGGAGGAGAATTAGGTATTTCAGCCTATTGAGTCTGCTGCACCATTCAATGAGATTGTGGCTGATCTGCTAACCCACAACTCCACTTTCCTGCCTTTTACCCAAAATCCTTGAATCTCCTTACTGATTAAAAACCTGTGTACCTCAGACTTGAATATACTTGATGACCAAGCCTCGATTTCCCTCTGCAATGAAGCATTCCACAGATTTACTCCCTCCTGACGGACAAAATTCCTCCTTGCATCTGTCTTAAATGTGTGACACCTTACTTTGAGATTATGCCCCTCTGGTCCTAGACTCTCCCACAAGGGGAAACAACCTTCCTTTTTCTGATGAAGGGTCTAGGCCCGAAACGTCAGCTTTTGTGGTCCTAAGATGCTGCTTGGCCTGCTGTGTTCATCCAGCTCCAACTTTGTTATCTTGGTTTCTCCAGCATCTGCAGCTCCCATTATCTCTGAACCTTTCTACATCTACCCTGTCATGTCCCCTAAGAATCTTAAATGTTTTGATAACATCTCCTCTCATTTTTCTATATTCCAGCAAGTACAGAGCCAACCTACTCAACCTCTCCTCATAAAATATCCCTCCATACCCTAGATCAGCTGAGTGAATCTTCTCTGCCATTACCTCTTTCCTTAGATTACTTCATGGATGAGGACTCCAAATCCCTCTGTGCTGTAGCTTTCTGCACTCTCTCTCCATTTAAAAACATTTCAATTCCTCTAATTTTCCTGCTAAAATGCACAATTTCACATTTCCCCACATTGCATTCCATTTGTCAGGAATTTGCCCACCATCCTAACCTATCTGTATCCAACCCAAACTCTTAATGTCATGCTCACCACTTGCTTTCCCAACTATTTTTGCATCATCCGCAAACTTCCCCAATGTATATTTCCTTCCTTCGTCCAAGACATTGATATATTGTAAATAGCGGTGGCCCCAGCATTTATCCCTGTGGCACACCCCAACTTACAGGTAGCTATCCTAAAGCAACTGTCAGAGTTTCGCGACATTGATTATACTCCCAGGTGTCGGTATTGAATGTCTGATGAAACTATAAACAATGTACCTCTCTGGTATTAATGGGAACTGCAGATGCTGGAGAATCCAAGACAATAAAATAATAAAATGTGAGGCTGGATGAACACAGCAGGCCCAGCAGCATCTCAGGAGCACAAAAGCTGACGTTTCGGGCCTAGACCCTTCATCAGAGAGGGGGATGGGGTGAGGGTTCTGGAATAAATAGGGAGAGAAGGGGAGGCGGACCGAAGATGGAGAGAAAAGAAGATAGGTGGAGAGGAGAGTATAGGTGGGGAGGTAGGGAGGGGATAGGTCAGTCCAGGGAAGACGGACAGGTCAAGGAGGTGGGATGAGGTTAGTGGGTAGGAGATGGAGGTGCGGCTTGGGGTGGGAGGAAGGGATGGGTGAGAGGAAGAACAGGTTAGGGAGGCAGAGACAGTTTGGACTGGTTTTGGGATGCAGTGGGTGGAGGGGAAGAACTGGGCTGGTTGTGTGGTGCAGTGGGGGGAGGGGACAAACTGGGCTGGTTTTGGGATGCGGTGGGGGAAGGGGAGATTTTGAAGCTGGTGAAGTCCACATTGATACCATTGGGCTGCAGGGTTCCCAAGCGGAATATGGGTTGCTGTTCCTGCAACCTTCGGGTGGCATCATTGTGGCACTGCAGGAGGCCCATGATGGACATGTCATCTAAAGAATGGGACGGGGAGTTGAAATGGTTTGCAGCTGGGAGGTGCAGTTGTTTATTGCGAACCGAGCGGGGGTGTTCTGCAACTGCACCTCCCAGTTGCAAACCATTTCCACTCCCCCTCCCATTCTTTAGATGACATGTCCATCACAGGCCTCCTGCAGTGCCACAATGATGCCACCCGAAGGTTGCTGGAACAGCAACTCATATTCCGCCTGGGAACCCTGCAGCCTAATGGTATCAATGTGGACTTCACCAGTTTCAAAATCTCCCCTTCCCCCACCGCATCCCTAAACCAGCCCAGTTCGTCCCCTCACCCCACTGCACCACACAACCAGCCCAGCTCTTCCCCTCCACCCACTGCATCCCAAAACCAGTCCAACCTGTCTCTGCCTCCCTAACCTGTTCTTCCTCTCACCCATCCCTTCCTCCCACCCCAAGCCGCACCTCCATCTCCTACCCACTAACCTCATCCCACCTCCTTGACCTGTCCGTCTTCCCTGGACTGACCTATCCCCTCCCTACCTACCCACCTATACTCTCCTCTCCACCTATCTTCTTTTCTCTCCATCTTCGGTCCGCCTCCCCCTCTCTCCCTATTTATTCCAGAACCCTCACCCCATCCCCCTCTCTGATGAAGGGTCTAGGCCCGAAACGTCAGCTTTTGTGCTCCTGAGATGCTGCTGGGCCTGCTGTGTTCATCCAGCCTCTCATTTTATTATTTTATTACCTCTCTGGTGTGTGTGCTGTGTATCATGTGTTTGTCTGTATGTATGAGAGCATGTTTCTGTGTATGTGTTTATGTTAACTGTTTGTGCATTTCCTTTTCTCTGTGATTCTGTCTGTCATGTGTTCCTCTATATGCGTGTGTGTGCTTCCATGTATTTGAATGTGTCCCTTTGTGCTTTGCTGTGTATTGTGTGCATCTCCCAAGACATTCTACTTTCTTCAATTCCTGCCTAATATTGTCATAGTTAGCCTTCCCCCAATTTAGTATTTTCATGAACCAGGACTACTCTTATCCTTATTCATAAGTTACTTAAAATTTACAGAATAATGATCCCGAAATGCTCTCTCACTGAACCTTCGATCACCTCGCCAGGCTCATTCCCCAATATCAGATCTAAAATATTCCCCCTTCCCTGGTTGGACTATTTACATCTTACTTGAAAAAATCCACCTGGACACACCTAACAAATCCACCGCCTCACCCCACCCCTCACTCCCATCCAAGCCCCAGACACTGAGTGCTAGTCATTATAGGGAAAGTTAAAATCACTCAGTACGTAACCATGTTGTTATACATTTTTCCATAATCTGTCCACTATCTGTCCACATATTTGTTCCTCTATCACCCACTGGCTGTTCAGAGGCATGTTGTACAATCCTATCAGCGTGATTGCATCCTTCCTATTCCTGAGTTCTACCCATATGGCATCACGGACGAACCCTCCAAAGGCGTCCTCCCTCAGTCCAGCAGTGATATTCTCTTGAATCAACAACTCCCCTACTCTCCTACATACCTCTCTATTTTGCCTGAAATGCCTAAATCCTGGAACATTGAGCTGTCAGCCTTGCCCATGTTACAATCAAGTCTATGTAAAAACTACAACATCATAGGTTTATATACTAATCCAAGTTCTAAGTTCATAAGCCTTACCTGTCATGGTCCTCACATTAAAACAACTACACTTCAGACTGTTGGTCTGACTAACTATCTACTCTGTTCTTCCTCTTAGCCTCATTGGCTGTAATCTCTTAACGCCCTAGTCATTTCACATGTTGACCTACTGCACTGGTTTTTATCCCCGCCACACTAGTTTAAACCCTCCCAAGAGGAGCTATCAAACCTCCCCATCAGGATGTTAGTGTCCATCCAATTTAGATAAAATGTGTCCTTGTTAAAACCTGTCCTTGTTATAGAGGTCCATTTGCCCTGGAAGACATCCCGATGATCCACATAGCTAAAGCCATTTCTCCTACATCAGCTCCCTAGTCACGTATTCAGTTGTACTATCTTCCTATTTCTAGTCTCATTAGCATGTGACACAGGGAGTAATCCCAAGTCCTGCTTTTCAACTTTCTACCTAACTACCTGAACTTCCTATGCAGGTCCTTGTCACACTTTCTGCCTAGGTACCAAAGTATATAATGACCTCTGGCTGCTCACCCTCCCTTTTGAGAATGTCCCATGCTCACTTGGAGATATCCTTAATCCTGACACTGGGGAGGCAACACACCATCCTGAAGTCTCTCTTGCAACCATCGAAATGCCCATCTGTGACCCAGATATAATGTCCGCTGTTACTACTGCTCTGTGGCACTTTGACCCTCCCTGCTGTACAACAGAGACGATTGTGGTACCCCTGCTCTGGCTACTGCTGTCACTATTCCCTGATACATAATACTCCCACCTCACAGTATCCAAATCAGTATACTGGTTAGAGAGGTGCTTAGCTGCAGGGATCTCCTGCACTGTCTGCCTGCCCCTTCTAGCAGTCATCCATTTGTCTGCCTGAACCTCAGATGTGACCATGTCTCTAAAATTCCTGTCAGTGACACTTTCCACCTCCTGCATGCTCCTTAGTGTGTCCAACTGCCACTCGAACTTATCTTTGAGGTCTGACTGGAGCTGCAATTGGACACACTTCCTGCAGATATAGTCATCAAGGATGTTTGAAGTGTCTCTGATTGCCATCATTCTGCAGAAGAAGCACATTACCCTGCTGTCATTTTCACCACCCTGAAACTGAGATGTCTACTCAGATGAATTTAAGGCTAACAAGATAGTCCCTTGTATATTTTTTTTCTCATCCATAGTATTTTTGTCAAACCAAATTACTTTTGTTTGTTGTAGACCCAATTGAGTGCGTATGTCATAAAGTCATAAAGTTGCACAGCATGGAAATGGACCCTTCAGTTCAGCTCATCCATGCCCCCCAGCTATCCTAAACTGCCAGCATTTGGCCCATATTCTTCTAAACCTGTCTTATTCATGTACCCATCGAGTTGCCTTTTAAATGTTGTTATTGTGCCAGCCTCCACCACTTCCTCTGGCAGCTCATTCCATACACGCAACACCTTTTCTGTAAAAATGTTGCTCCTCAGGTCCCTTGTAAATCTCTTTCCTCTCATCTTAAACCTATGCTCTCTAGTTCTGTACTCCCCAACCCTGCGGAAAAGAACTTGGCTATTCACTCTATCCATGCCCCTTGTGATTTTATAAACTTCTATAATGTCACTTCTCAGTCTCTGACTGTCCAGGGAAAATAGTCACAGCCTATTTAGCTTCTCCTGTAGCTCAAACTGTCCAATCTTGGCAACATTCTTGTAAATCTTTTCTGATCCTTTTCAGGTTTCACAACATCTATCCTACAGGAGGGAGAACAGAACTGCTTGCAATATTCCAAAAGTGGCCTAACCAATGTCCTGTACAGTCGCACCATGGCCTCCCAACTCCTATACTCATGCACTGATCAGCAAAAGCAGGCATACCAAACACCTTCTTTACTATTCTATCTACCTGTGACTCCACTTTCGAGGAAATATGAACCTGCACTGTAAAGTCTCTTTTGTTCAGCAACACTCACCAGGACCTTACCATTAAGTGTATGAGTACTGCCCTGATTTGCCTTTCCAAAATGCAGCACCTTACATTTATCTGAATTAACCTCCATCTGCCACTCCTCGGTCCATTGGCCCATCTGAGCAAGATCCCATTGCAGTCTGAGATAACCCTTTTCGCTGCCCACTACATCTCCAATTTTCGTGTCATCTGCAAACTTACTAACCATACCTTCAGTGTTTGTATCCAACTCGTTTACATAAATGATGAAAAGCAGTGGACTCAACACTGAACTTTGTGGCACACCGCTGATCACAGGCCTCGAGTTTGAAAAGCATCCTTCCACCAACACCTTTGGAGCCAGTTCTGTATCCAAATGGCGAATTCTCTCTCTGCTGTACGATCTAACCTTGTTAACTAATCTACCACAAGGAACCTTGTCAAAAGCCTTACTGAAGTCCATAAAGATCACATCCACCACTCTGCCCTCATCAATCCTCTTCGTTAATACTTCAAAAAACTCAATCAAGCTCGTGAGACACGATTTCCCAAGCACAAAGCCATGTTAACTATCCCTAATCAGTCCTTGCCTTTCCAAATACATAAGTCCTATCCCTCAGGATTCCCTCCAACTTGCCCACCACCACTGTCTTGCTCACGGGTCTATAGTGCCCTGGTTTTTCCTTACCACCTTTCCTAAACAGTGGCACCACGTCAGCCAACCTCCAGTGTTCCGGCACCTCACCTGTGACTATCGATGATACAAATATCTCAGCAATGGGCCCAGCAAGCATTTCCCTAGCTTTCCATAGAGTTCTGTGGTACACCTGATCAGGTCCCAGGGATTTATATACCTTTATGCATTTTAAGACATTCAGCACCTCTTCCTCTGTAATATGGATATTTTTCAAGATGCCACAATTTTTTCTCCCACGTTCTCTATCTTCCATATCCTTCTTTACAGTAAACACTAGTGCAAATTACTCGTTTAGTACCTTCCACATCTCCTGCGTTCCAACACACAGGTCGCCTTGCTGATCTTTAAGGGACCCTATTCTCTCCCTAGTTACCCTTTTGTCCCTAATGTATTTGTAGAATCCCTTTGGATTCTCCCTAACTCTATTTGCCAAAGCTACCCTTTTTTGTTCTCCTGATTTCCCTCTTAAGTCTACTCTTACTGCCTTTTTACTTCTAGGGATTCACTTGATCTCTGCTGACATACTTTATTCTTAAGCGAAACCTCAATTTATCTAGTCATCTAGCCTTCCCTACACGTACCAGTCTTGCCCTTCATCCTGACAGGAACATACTGTGTCTGGACTCTTGTTATCTCATTTCTGAAGGCTTACCATTTTCCAACCATCCCTTTACCTGCAAACATCTGTTCCTAATCAACTTTTGAAAGTTCTTGCCTGACACTGTCAACATTGACCTTCGCCCAATTTAAAACGTCAACTTTTAGATCCGGCCTATCCTTTCTCATCACTATTTTAAAGCTAACAGAATTACGGTCATTGGCCCCAAAGTACTCCCCACTGACACCTCAGTCACCTGCCCTCTCTTATTTCCAAAGAGGAGGTCAAGGTCTGCACCTTCTTTAGTCGGTGCATCCATATAATAAATGAGAAAATTTTCTTGTACATACTTAACAAATTCCTCTCCATCCAGCCCTTCACACTATGGCAGTCCAGTTTATGTTTAGAAAGTTAAAATCCCCAACTATAACCACCTGATTGTTCTTACAAATAACTCAGATCTTACAAATTTGTTTCTCAATTTCCAGCTGACTATTGTGGGTCTATAGTATAATCCCAATAAGGCGATCATCCCTTTCCAATTTCTCAGTTTCACTCAAATAACTTCCCTAGACGTGTTCCCAGGAATATCCTCCCTTAGTACAACCATAATATTATCCCTAATCAAAAACACCACTCTCCCTCCTCTCTTTGCCCCCTTTCTATTTTTTCTATAGAATTTAAGCTCTGGAGCGTCAAGATGCAGTCCAGTCCATTCCTTTGTAATTGCTATGATATCCCAGTCCCATATTCCCAACCATGCCCTGAGTTCATTTGCCTTACTTGCGCTAAAATAAATGCTGTCTAATTTTTCGGTATGACCTCATTCTCTGCTTTGTTCCTGCCTACTCTGACTGACTTGCCCATTTTCCCAACTACACCAATGTCAGACTGCTGTCTTTCCTCACTGTCTCCCTCATCCACTCTACTAGTTTAAATTCTCCCCAGTAACTCTAGCAGATCTCCCTAACAGTACATAGGACCCGTTCTAATTCAGGTGCAATCTGACCTTCTTTTATAGGTCACTCAGAAGAGATTCCAATGATCCAATAATGTGAATCCTTCTCCCCTGCAACAGCTCCTTGGCCATGCTTTCATCTATCCTCCTCTTTCTCCCCTCACTAGCTCATGGCACTGGGGAAAAATCCAGATATTACTACCATTGAGGACCTTTATGTAAATTCCTACCAACTTCCTGTATTCTCTCCTCAGAATTTCATCCTTATCTCTTCCTAGATTGCTGGTTCCAATGTGTTCAACAACCTCCTGCTGGTCCCTCTCCTCTTTGAAAATATATCCTGTCTGAGATATTCATGATTGTGACGCTAGGGAGGCAACATACTATTCTGATGTCTCGTTGACGGCTGCAGAAACATCTGTGCCTCTGACTAGCGAGTTCCCTATCACAGTTGATCACTTGGAACCTGTTGTATCCCTCGTTAGCCAGTCTTGGTATCAGAAACCTGGCTGTCGGTGCTACATTCCCCTGAGAGTCCATTACCCCCGACATTATTCAAAACAGCATACTTGTTTGAGATGGGGACAGTCACAGGAGACTCCTGCACAACCTTTCTCCCTTTACTGCCTTTCCTAGAGGTAACCCATCTACCTGACTGTATCTTTGGTTCAGTTCCTTCCCCCCAACTGCCATCCATCACAGCCCTTTGCTCCTATAAATTCCTCATTGCCTTTAACTGCCACTCCAACCAATCCATGTGATCGAATTGAATCTGCAACTAAACACATTTATTGCAGACATGATCATCAGTGACATGAAAACTCCCTAATATCCCAAATCCGATAGGAAGAGCACATCACTCTACTAATGATAACAAAGTGCAGAGCTGGATGAACACTAAGATGCTGCTTGGCCTGCTGTGTTCATCCAGCTCCACACTTTGATATCTCGGATTCTCCAGCATCTGCAGTTCCCATTATCTCTCACTCTACTAATGGCCATCTTTGCACCTTAACAATCTATAGATCCAGAAAGCAGCACAGTCTAAAAACACTGCTCTGGTATAGCTTAGTAGCTGTACTTATTTATCTTTAAAAGTTTAAACATTAGTCAGAGCTCACTAAAAATATGTGATCAATAAAGAACTGACTCTACTCACTATTGCAGATTTACAAAAAATAACAATGACGTTCGGTAGGTTTGAAGATTTTGTTTCAGTCACATTGAGTAGATTAGAACTCCAATATTTTCTCTGCTTTTATTAAAGTTGTGTGTTACAATAAGTAAAGTTATTTTCTGTAAATGATGAAACCTGATACAAGTTACCTTTCTCCATCAGTTAGGAAAATTTGTCATTTTACTGATCTTGTTGTGAATCTAAGCCATTATATATTTTGTGACAGTGTGTAGAATAGTATGACACGATTATCAAAGCATTCGTTCAGATGAAGTCATGACACTGTACTGAGTGTTTTTTTTCAGTCAGTGTCAGTTTATGTGCGTGAGTGTGTTCATCTGTGTGTGCAATTGTGTGAATGAATTTGTATGTCTAAGTGTATTTGAGTGTGGACATGTAATTGCTGGTTACTCCTCAATCAGTCAAAACTTCAGTTGTTGACATTATTACAGCAAATGTGCCTTTGTAAAACCTACATTTCTTATAGATGCCAATGTGTTCACTGTTAAAGAGATGTTAAGGTCTGTGTACACTCATGTTCCTCAGTGATGGTTATGGAACCCTCTGCTGCTCCATGTTAATTCTCTGCCACATACTGACAGTCTGCAGTCTTCCTGTACGTAACGTGAGGAATCTCCAGCTACAGCTCATTGTTGGAACTTGTTCTGTTTGTTATGACATAAAGCTATCTCCACATCTTAGAAGCTGGGAACCTGTTGACAGAGCAGATTATCCCCCAGAATGCCCATCAGTTGAAGATTCCATGGTGATTCGATAAACAAATAAAGATAATTTAAAACACGTTGTCTGTGAAGCACCTTGAGAGACCCTGAGATAGTGAAAGGTGTAATATCAATGAAGTTGTATCTACCATAAACCATGTAACCAAAAGCAGGCACTTCATTTCAATACAATGAGGGTGCCGTATTGCCGATGGGTCAGTACTGAAGGAGTGTGCTCTGTCAGAGGGTCAGTACTGAGGGATTGCCGCAGTGGAGGAGAGTCAGCACTGAGAGAATGTGGCACTGTCAGAGGGTCAGTACTGAGGGAATGCCGCACTGTCAGAGGGTCAATACTGAGGGAGTGTTGCACTGTCGAAGGGTCAGTACTGAGGGAGTGCCACACTGGCTGGCGGGTCAGTGCTAAGGTGATGATGATGACTTACATACAATATATGAAACTGAAATCCTGTCTGAGAAATAGTAGGAACACAGATGCTGAAGAATCTGAGATAACACAGTGTAGAGTTGGATGAACACAGCAGGCCAAGCAGCACCAGAGGAACAGGAAGGCAGACGTTTCAAGCCCAATCGCAGCCTCAGAAAGGGGGGAGGAGAAGGGGGTGCTAAAATAAATAGGGAGCGGGGGGAGGCAGATAGAAGATGGATAGAGGAGAAAATAAATGGAGAGGAGACAGATGGGTCGAAGAGGTGGGATGGAGCCAGTAAAGGTGAGTGTAGGTGGGGAGTCAGGGAGGAGATAGGTCAGTCCAGGGAGGGCGGACAGGTCAAGAGGGCAGGATAAAGTTAGTAGGTAGGAGATGGGGGGGGTAGGGCGCTTGAGGTGGGAGGAGGAGATAGATGGGAGGAAGGACAGGTTAGGGAGACAGGGATGAGCTGGGCTGGTTTTGGGATGCAATAGAGGGAGGGGAGATTTTGAAGCTTGTGAAGTCCACATTGATACCATTGGGCTGCAGGTTTCCCAAGCAGAATATGAGTTGCCATTCCTGCAACCTTCGGGTGGCATCGGTGTGGCACAGCAGGAGGCCCAGGATGGCTATGTCGTCTTAAGAATGGGAGAAAGGACAGGTTAGGGAGACAGGGACAAGCTGGGTTGGTTTTGCGATGCCCAAAGTTTGAAATATACCAGCCCACCTTGTTCCCGTCTCTCTAACTTGTCCTTCCTCCCACCTCTCCCTTCCTCCCACCTCAAGCTCCACCCCCATCTCCTACCTACTAACCTCATCCCGCCCCCTTGACCTGTCCGTCCTCCTGGACTGACCTATCTCCTAACTCCGACACCTACACTCACCTTTACTGGCTCCATCCCTGCCTCTTTGACCTGTCTGTCACCTCGCCACCTATCTTTTCCTCTATCCATCTTCTATCAGCGCCTCCCCCCATTAATTTCAGAACGCCCTTCCCCTCCCCCATTTCTGAAGAAGCGTCTAGGCCCAAAATATCAGTGTCCCTGCTCCTCTGGTGCTGCTTGGCCTACTGTGCTCATCCAGCTCTGCGCCATGTTATCTGAAATCCTGCCTACTCTACATGTAGGTGTTTCTATGATGTATTGAATGGCAAGCTCTATCTGAGCAATTTAATCAATAAAAAATTTTCTACTCTCACCATAGTGCTGTGTGGGATTTCGCGTGCACAACATAAATGATTCCAGCTAATTTTAAATGAAGGATGGCCATACTTAGATTGTACTGTCAGTATGAGGGTCTGCTGTGAAGAAACAGTTGGATAACTCACTCTGCAGGTGAGATTTTGTCCCTAGTGCCTGAATGATTATGTCAGGCTCGGAACAGAAGTATAGATCAGAATGACACCATGTGGAGTTACATTGTTTGAGACTGATCCACATAAGGCAGTGGTAGTGTCCCAGGTTAAGGTAGGTACAGTTCCATTGCATGCTGTGTCAAAGGTGCAGATTAGGTTCACAAGTTTTCCTGCAGGAAATATTGTGGGTTTGTGTGTGAAATCTAACACACAGACAATGGATCCCTTTCGATACATGTATCATGAAGTGTCAGCTCAAGTAGAAATCATAGTCTCACAAAAGAAAGTGCATTTGCAAGGATAATATCAGAACTGAGAGATTATAACGTTCAGTTAAGAACATAGAACAGTACAGCACAGTACAGGCCCTTTGGCCCACAATGTTGTGCCAAACTTTTACCCTAATCCTAAGGTTCTATCTAACCTCCACCCCTACCTTATACTATCATCCATATGCCTATCTAATAACTGCTTAAATGTCCCGAATGAGGCCAACTCCACTACCCTCTCTGGCAACGCATTCCACGCTCCGGCAATGCAGTCCACACCCTGACCACGCTCTGAGTAAAGAACGTACCTCCTACATCTACCTCCACTCACTTTAAAACTATGCCCTCTCATAACAGCTACATCCACCCTAGGAACAAGTCTCTGACTATCCACTCTATCTATACCTCTGATCATTTTGTACACCTCTATCAAGTCACCTTTCATCCTTCATCGATCTCAAGAGAAAAGCCCTAGCTCTCTCAACCCTTCCTTGTAAGACCTTCCCTCCATTCCAGGCAACATCCTGGTAAATTTTCTCTGCACCTTTTCCAATGCTTCCACATCTTTCCTATAATGAGGCAACCAGAACTGGACACAATCCTCCAGATGTGGCGGAACCAGGCTTTTGTATAGCTGTAGCATAGCTTCATGGCTCTTGAACTCAATTCCTCTATTAATGAAAGCTAACACACTTTACACCTTCTTAACAACTCTATCCACCTGGGTGGCAGCTTTCAGGGAACTGTGGACATGAACCCCAAGATCCCTCTGCTCCTCCACACTGCCAAGAATCTTTCCATTAACATTCTATTCCGCTTTCACATTGTTCCTTCCAAAATGAATCAGCTCACACTTTTCAGGGTTAAACTCCATCTGCCTCTTCTCAGCCCAGCTCTGCATCCTATCAATGTCCCTTTGTAACCTAGAACAGCCCTGCGTAACGTTTACAATGCAACCCACCTTTGTGTAGTCCGCAAACTTAGTAATCCACCCTTCCACTCCTTCGTCCAAGTCATTTACAAAAATCACAAATAGGAGAGGACCCAGAACAGATCCATGTGGTACACCACTCATAACTGAGCACTACGTTGAATATTTTCCGTCCACTACCACCTGTTGTCTTCTAAGGGTCAGCCAATTCTGAATCCAATCTGCCACATTTCCCCCTATCCCATGCCTCCTTACCTTCTGTATGGGGAACCTTATCAAACACCTTACTTAAATCCATGTATACCACATCCACTGCTCTCCTTCATCCACGTTTTTGGTCCCCTCTTCAAAGAATTCAATAAGGTTTGAGAGGCACGATCTACACCTCACAAATCCATGCTGATTATCACGAATCAAACTGTGTTTTTCCAAGTGATCATAAATCCTATCTCTCAGAGCCCTTTCCAATAATTTGCCCACCACTGACATAAGGCTAACAGGCTTGAAGTTTCTGGGGTTATGCTTATTTCCTTTTTTGAACAAGGGAATGACATTTGGCTCTCTCCAATCTTTCGGCATTATACCTGTGGACAGTGGAGGACAAAATGATCATTGCCAAAAGCCCTGCGATCTTGTCCCTCACTTCCCATAGAATCCTTGGATAAATCCTGTCAGGTCTGGGAAACTTATCTGTCTTCAACTTCCTCAAAATTCCTAGCATATTTTTCTTACTATCATGACCTCCTCAAGCCTACCAGCCTGTTTCACTATACAACTAGGTCCCTCTCAGTTGCGAATACTGATGAAAAGTATTCATTAAGGACCTCTCCTATCTCTTTAGGCTCCATGCACAAATTCCATTTCCATTCCTTGATTCCTAAACCTTCCATAAGCATCCTTCTTCCTCTTAACCAGTCGTTTGACCTCTCTTGAGAACCAAAGCTCCCTCACTCGACCACGTCTTCCCTGCCGGCTAGGCACAAACATATGCACACACAGTATGCATTCTTTAAACAATCTCCACATTTTAATAAGCTCTTCTCTGACAGCATCTGTTTCCATTTTATGTTACCCAGTTCATGCCTAACAGAACTGTAATTACCCTACCCCTATTATAAAACATACCCTGCTGCATGTACCTATCCTTTTCCATGACTGTTGTAAAAGTAACAGTTATGATCGCTACCGCCAAAATGCTCTCTTACCAACAGGTCTTACACTTGGCCTGGTTCATTGCCAAGCACCAAATCCAAAGTGGCCTCTCCTCAAGTTGGTCGATCTACATACTATGTCAGGAATCCTTCCTGAATGCAGGAATCCAAAACCTGCTCCATCTAAACTATTACAACTAAAATGTTTCTAATCAATATTTGGAAAGTTGAAGTTACCCATGACTGTAACCCTGTGACTTCTGCACCTTTCCAGTATCTGCCTCCCAATCCACTCCTCCAATTCTCTGCAACTGTTGGGGGTCAGTAAAATACCCTCTACAAAGTGACTGTTCCTTTCTTGTTCCGTACTTCAACCCAAACTGACCCTGTCGACATATCATTCTTGAACTGCCTTTTAATAGCTGCTATACTGACCCTGACTAGCAATGCCACTCCCCCACCTCTTTTTCCACCCTCCCTATTTCTTTTAAAGCATCGAAATCCCAGAACTTCCAACAACCATTCCTGTCCCTGATTTGTCCAAATTTCCGTAATAGCCACAATATCGTAGTTCCAAGTACTGACCCGTACACGAAGCTCATCCGCCTTATTTCTGAGACTTCTGGTATTGAAGAATACACACCTCAAACCATCTCTGTGTCCACAATTATGCTCCATCAACTGCATTTCTTTATTAACAAGCTCACTCCCTACTGTGTTTGTTGGAAGGCTAACTACCTCATCCTCTGAATTACAAATCTGGTTCCCCTCTTCCTGCCAATCTAGATAAACCACATAGCTCGAGCAAACCTCCCTCCCAGGATATTTGTGCCCTTCCGGTTCAGGTGCAGCCTATCCTTACTGTACAGGTCCTATCTTCCCCAGAATGTGCTCCAATTATCCACAAAATGGAAGCCCTCCCTCCTCCAATAGCCCTGTAGCCACGTGTTTAGCTGAACTGCCTCCCTATTTCTTACCTCATTATCACTTGGAATTGGGAGTAATCCAGAGATAACTACCCTGTTTGTCCTGGACTTCAGCTTCCAACCCAACTTCCTGTACTCGTTTTTCATATTCTCTGTCTTTTTTCTACTATGTCGTTGGTACTGACGTGTACCATGACTGCTGGTTGCTCACCCTCCTCCTTAAGGACCTTGAAGACACGATCTGAGACATCATGGATCCTGGTACCCGGGTGGCAACGTACCATCCATTCATCTCGCTCGCGCCCACAGAACCACCTGTCTTGCCTCTTACTATTGAATCCCACTACAATTGCTCTCCTATTCTCCCCCCTTCCCTTCTGTGCCATAGCGGCCAGGCTCAGTGCCAGAGACCTGTCTGCTATGGCCTTCCCCAGGTACGTCACTCCCCTCGAAAACAGTATACTTATTATTGAGGGGATCGGCCACAGGGGATTTTTTAATTATCATGGAATTTGTGTTCCTGAGCTACTTGTACTTTCTTTCCATGATCTATGATTTAGACAACACTGAGGTAGGATTGAATTTGAGACCCCAACTTGGGCAAAACTAGTTCTTATTCAGAAATTGCATTGAAAAATAAATTAAATTCTATGCACAGCAGGACAGAGACAATTTGAAAGTATTTCTGAACCAACACACGGACATGAACAGTTTTTCTTTCACGTCACAAAAACTGAAATTGTTGGAGAAAATCAAAGTTCTGGCTTTAATGTGTGAAGAAGGCAGAGTTAATGTTTCGGATCCAGTGACTCTTCATCAGGGCAATTCTTTTTAGTCAAGTGTCTGCTTGTGCAAACATGCTGCACAGATTTGCTGCTGTCACTCCTGAATTGTGACGACCCTGCAAGGTTGATCAGCTTTGAATCTTTGGAATATTCTGAGGGTAAAAGGCACTGTAAACATGTGAGTCTTTGCTTCTGTGTAAGGGATTAGGGAGATGGTTGAGAATGGATAATCTGATAACATTAATGGATACAGTCAATAGATTTAATTACTGATATTGAAGTCAGCATAAAATGTTGCTCCACGTCTGAACTGGAAGACATCACCAAGTTATTGAGCATCAAGTACTGTGTTATGATAAAAGATGGCAAGAACTGCAGATACTGGAGTCAGAGACAACAGTGTGGAGGAACACAGCAAGCCAGGTAGCATCAAAGGAGCAGAATTTACTAACAAGAATAGTAACAATATTAACAGAGATTCCAGACATAATTGTAAAGGAACTTTTCTTGGATCCTCATTGCCTGAGCAATCTTTTCAGATCCTCAGTGTCAATGGGATTCTTTATACCCTCATTGTCCATGGGATCTCTGTATCCACAGTGTGTGAGAGATTTGTTTGGATTTTCATTGTCTAAGGCATCATCTTTAATCCAAACTCCACAATGTTATGTTGATTCCAATGTAGCATTGGTGACCGACAGGTACCCCAGCTAAGCACTGACCCTACTCCAGCAGACACAATGAAACACTCGAGCAAAAAGCCTCTAGCCTGAGCTCTGCAGGTGTTGGGTACACAGATTTCTTAGATGTTTTCATTGCCTTTTTACTAAAATTGAATAGGACCAGCATTAAATACGTCCTTTTCCAAATGTGCTGATTTCAACAACAGAGGCAAAGAAGGTCTGCTGACAGATTGTATCAGCAACATGGAGCAAGAGCATAACTTCTGAACTTGTAGATAACACCATATCTAGTGGCTGGAAAATGGAACATCAATCTGGTTCCGGGAAGACATTAGTAAACTTGTGGAATGGTCAAATCACTTGTACATGTAGTCCGATATTAATCAATGTGAATATCCGGTATGATTTTCTCCCTTGTCTCCCTCCGCATTCTGGTATACATCCCATCAGGTCCTGGGGACTTAATATCTTTAAAAAAAAATAAAAGAACTGAAGGATGACCCCCTTGGGGTTGTTGAGATGCTGATAGGTTTGGATTGTGCGGAGAGAGCATAACTGGATGCCATCACTGTGATGTAGCGAATAAATCCCACGAAAAATTCAAGAGGAACCTGTCGGCAATTAAAATCATCAGGATGTGGACACATCCCAACAATGACGGTCACGGCTCCCAATGATGCGAGAAGCATTGCATCAGACACAGAGAAAGCGAGTGAAACTCACCGGGTCTGGCAGGATCCATGGAGAGGCGCAAGGTCAGAAATCACACGACACCAGGTTATAGTCCAACTGGTTCATTTGAAAACACAAGCTTTCGGAGCTTCATTTCTTTCCTTTTTCTTGTCTACGCCAAACCAACAGCAGCACCTTCACACCATGGAGAGCAAAACGGAGCTAACATTTCGAAGAGATAGTAGGAACTCCAGATGCTGGAGAGTGTGAGATAACAAGATGTAGAGCTAGATGAACACAGAAGGCCCAGCAGAATCAAAGCTGACGTTTCGGGTCTAGATCCTTCTTCAGAAAACGTTTCGAATCCGGTTATGACTCTTCCTTAGATCTGGGAGATCTGGCTTGTTTACATGCAGTGAGAGGACTGCTTAAGGGCTAAGACTTCAGCGCAGTGGTGGAAAAGGGCCGGTGGTCCACTAATTGAAGCGACCTTTCAAAGAGCTCGCTCTGAAAAGGTTTCTTCCGTGGTTTTCGATGAAGCGGAGGCGAACCAGGGGATACGCATCTTCAATTCTATGGATATTCTGAAGAATGCAGCAATTTGATCGTTAGAACCTACCGCTGAAACCAACCCATCCGAGTCCGTTCAGTTCTGCACCTGGGCTGCGCCCGAGATTCGGGGAGAGAATCCCAGACCTCAGGGCCCGCGAGCCGACAAAGGAACGGACCCCAATCGCTTGGAATCGATGATGCTCGTGGGGACGGAATTGGAGGAGGTTACAAAGATAGGACGGGAGAGTAGGGGCTGGAAGAGGTTACAGAGATAGGGATGGATGTAGGGGTTGGAGGAGGTTACAGAGATAGGGAGGGAATGTAGGAGCTGGAGGAGCTTATAGAGATGGGGAGGGGTGTAGGGGTTGCAGGAGGTTTCAGAGATAGGGAGGGGTGTAGGGACTGGAGGAAGTCACAGAGATAGGGAAGGGTGTACGGGCTAGAGGAGGTTACAGAGATAGGGAGGGGGTGTAGGGGTTGGAGGAGGTTACCGAGATAGCGAGGGGTGTAGGGTTTGGAGAAGGTTATGGAGATAGGGAGGGCTGTAAGGGCTGGAGGAGGTTACATAGATAGGGAAAGGTGCGGGGCTGGAGGAGGTTACATAGGTAGGGCTAGAGGAGGTTACAGAGATAGGGAGGGGTGTAGGGTTTGGAGGAGGTTATGGAGATAGGGAGGGGTGTAAGGGCTGGAGGAGGTTACATAGATAGAGAAAGGTGCAGGGGCTGGAGGAGGTTACATAGATAGGGCTGGAGGAGGTTACACAGATAGGGATGGGTGGAGGGACTGGAGGAGGTTACAGAGATAGGAGGGGTGTACGGGCTGGAGGAGGTCACAGAGATAGAGAGGGGTGTAGGGGCTGGAGAAGGTTACAGAGATCAGGAGGTTACCGAAATAGGGAGGGGTGTAGGGGCTGGAGGAGGTTACAGAGATTGGGATGGGTGTAGGGGCTGGAGGTGGTTACATAGATGGGGAGGAATGAAGGGGCTGGAGAAGGTTACATAGATAGGGAGTGTTGGAAGGGCTGGAGGAGTTACAGAGATAGGGATGGGTGGAGGGCTGGAGGAGGTTACAGAGATAGGGAGGGGTGTAGGGTTTGGAGAAGGTTATGGAGATAGGGAGGGCTGTAAGGGCTGGAGGAGGTTACATAGATAGGGAAAGGTGCGGGGCTGGAGGAGGTTACATAGGTAGGGCTAGAGGAGGTTACAGAGATAGGGAGGGGTGTAGGGTTTGGAGGAGGTTATGGAGATAGGGAGGGGTGTAAGGGCTGGAGGAGGTTACATAGATAGAGAAAGGTGCAGGGGCTGGAGGAGGTTACATAGATAGGGCTGGAGGAGGTTACACAGATAGGGATGGGTGGAGGGACTGGAGGAGGTTACAGAGATAGGAGGGGTGTATGGGCTGGAGGAGGTCACAGAGATAGAGAGGGGTGTAGGGGCTGGAGAAGGTTACAGAGATCAGGAGGTTACCGAAATAGGGAGGGGTGTAGGGGCTGGAGGAGGTTACAGAGATTGGGATGGGTGTAGGGGCTGGAGGTGGTTACATAGATGGGGAGGAATGAAGGGGCTGGAGAAGGTTACATAGATAGGGAGTGTTGGAAGGGCTGGAGGAGTTACAGAGATAGGGATGGGTGGAGGGGCTGGAGGAGGTTACAGAGATAGGGAGGGGTGTAGGCTGGAGGAGGTCACAGAAATAGGGAGGGATGTAGGGGCTAGAGGAGGTTACAGAAATAGAGAGGGAGGTTACAGAGATAGGGAGGGGTGTAGGAACTAGAGGAGGTCACAGAGATGGTGAAGGGTGTAGGGGCTAGAGGAGGTTACAGAGATAGGGCAGGGTGTCAGGGCTGGAGGAGGTTACAGAGCTAGGGAGGGGTGTAGGGCCTGGAGGAGGTTACCGAGATAGGGAAGGGTGTAGGGGCTGGAGGAGGTTACCGAGATAGGGAGGGGTATAGGGGCTGGAGGGGGCTATGGAGATAGGGTGGGGTGTAAGGGTTGGAGGAGATTACATAGATAGGGAAAGGTGCAGGGGCTGGAGGAGGTTACATAGATAGGGCTGGAGAAGGTTACAGAGATAGGGATGGATGGAGGGACTGGAGGAGTTTACAGAGATAGGGAGGGGTGTAGGGGCTGGAGGAGGTCACAAGAGATAGGGATGGGTGTAGGAGCTGGAGGAGGTTACTGAGATCTGTCAGGGATTTGAACACAAAGTAATGAATTCACAATGAGATGTTTTGTAAACTGGAGCAAGTGTAGATCACTGAGCACAGGGGCGCTGAATGAACCATACTCGGTACAGGTTTGTCTGGCTCACTGCTGAGTTCGTTCCCAATCAGAGTTCAGTCAGAATGATTTTTTTAAAAAGACTGAAAATAGCAACTGCTGGAGATCACAGCAGATCAGACAGCGTCCATGCAGAGAGAGCAAACTAATGTTTTGAGTCCAGATGACTCTTCATCAGAGCTCAATATCTACAGTAATTTTTTCCTACTTTTAAAAAGCCTACTAACCATAAATCTGCCCAAGCTAACCTAACATTACCTTGGAGAAGTGACAGCAGGAAGTAAGATTTCCTGATCATTCTCCACTCCCAGATATTTCATCAACTTCTACCTCTCAGGCTCTGAAAGAAAAAGGAGTTTATAAGACCCACATCTTGTCCCACAGCTCTCAAGAGATTAGAACTACTTTTAGACAATGTGCTCACAGACCACTTGGATTCTCTGTAGGATGACTCTGGAGAGAGTTAGAAGGCTTCAAGAAATTAAAACAATCAAGGACTTGCATTCATAGCCTGTCCATTGCTGCCTCACAATATCATTAGCACTGTGTATTTATTGGAATGGTTTTTAAGTGTTTTGTTCAAAAGAAGTTTAGCAGCCAGTTTACACATAGAAAGATACCATGATCAGCAATGCGATACAACAATTTTTAATGCCTGGTTCTTGAATTGCTTCTCCAAAAAGAAGGTATCGTGGAAAATTTCACATGCAGCTGAGAGGGCAGAGTTGCGGGAAAGCACTTCTTAAATGAGCAACAACACACTGTAACAACCCAGAACTACACCAAAAAGAAGAAGAGTACCTCCACCAAATATTTAAGGATAATGGATTCCCGAACAACTGGATCCAACAATGCCTATCGCATGAACAACGACAGAAAGATACTGCAGGCCCCAACACACTCATCATGCTACCATGCATCAAGAACATATCCGAACTGAACACAAGACTCCTACAACGAGTGGACATCAGTGTGGCACACAAACCCATGTCAACTCTACGTCAACTGCTAACTTGAACCAAAGACCCCTTACCCATTATAGACAGAACCAGTGTAATGTACAAAATTCCATGCAAGGATTGTGACAAACATTACGTTTGACAGACGGAAGAAAATTGGCCACAAGAGGACATGAATACTAATGAACAACAAAAAGACATGACCAATACTCACTCATCTCTATTCACATGGATAAGGAGAACCACCAGTTTGATTGGGACAACACCAGGATCCTAGGACATGCCAAACAGAGACAAGCACAGGAATTCAAACCGGAAATATGGTAATCAAATCCAAGAGACTCCAGAATTTAAATACCAGGCAGGAAAACAAAACAGCGATTCATAGGAGGTTGCATTAATGATGTTACCCAGCAGGGTAATGAAACGTCTACGACCTGATGAGCTAGTTCAGTGAGCAAACCAACCACAGCAGGGCCAAGTGAGTTTGTTTCCAAATGATCCCATCGCAGAACTCATAGACCTTGCTCAGCACTGATCATCTGACAGTGCAGCACTCCCTCAGTACGGACCCTCCAACAATGTGGCACTCACTCATGACTGACCCCCCAACAGTGCAGAGCTCCCTCAGTACTGACCCTCTGACAGAGTAGCTCTCCCTCAGCATTGACATCCTGACAGTGCATCACTCCCTCAGTATTGACCCTCTGACAGTCTCTGCTGTTCCCTTGTCCCTTGAGTTATGAAGGTGTCCTGATCAGAAACAGCCCTGAGCCTTATGTTCAGACCTTAACCATAAATAGTAATGTTTGAAGGCTTCAATCATTGGAATCTGTTTTCTTCAGTCACATTATCCACAAAGGATGATATTAATTGTGGAAGTGAATTCCAAACAGCATGTTCTTTACCTTGTGTCTGTCCAATTGCTGGCTTGGGGAGTAACTGCTGTCACAGTCTTTCCTGGACTGAATGCTGTCTTTCTGTGCTGCTGCCTCTGTATATTCACTGATAAAAGCTTGGTGTGTTGCTATCGGTGAGATCAGAAAATTGGAACTAAATGAGAAACTGCACTTTGTCTCGTAAATCAAGGAACTGTTAAGCCTTGTGTGTTGACTCAGTGCAAAAATTACTGTAGAAGTCTGGGCGTGTGTTGACAAGGTTTAAGGAAATCTGCCTGTCCCTGTGTAATAGGGCCTAAAGGGCTGGAATGGCCTTCGGCCTTTCCTGTATCTCAGGCCCAAGAGGATGGAATTATTCCCCCAGTACTTGTGTAACAGCTTCATTGCTTGTGAATTTTTGTATCTTAGTCCATGTAACATAGACCATTGCGTGCTTGGTTTTGTATTGAGTCAGACATCTGGGAGTATATTAACAAAAACTATGCACACCAATATGGCCTGTCTGACTTTCGTATACAGTCAGAGTTGAATGCTTAGATTACTACTTAGTTAGCAAGTAGTTAACTGATTGACTCACAGATTGACTGACTGCTGACAGGCTACATGACTAAATGATGACTATTAACCGAATAGACGGACATCTCTTATACAAGAGCATCACATATTAACACACCATCTTGCTGTCTGATGTTGTTCTGCCTTTCTGAGAGCTATGCAATAATACAACATTCCCCTTTTTACCTCTGAATAACAGGAAATTTGTTCTGACAACTATGTGCAAGAATGCAATATCTTTCAACATTAAGGTAATGCTTCAGCAGACATACTGCCTGATTGGATCTAATCATCGTACTGTTATCATGTCTTGGCTGTGCAGCTTCACAGTGACAGTCGTGGGTATCCTGCACTGTGTTGTTTTAAGATATTAGTCATTATCTTGTCTACATACAGTAGGATGTGTACAAATAGTGTGAACTGCATCAATGCTGGGGCCTCAAATACTTAAAAATGACTTAATGATGTTGATGACTTGGATGAAGGGATCTAAGATAGGTTGCCAAATTTGTTGTCAACACAATTACAGAAAAGAGCCTGACTGGGGAAGAAAGCATAAAGGAGACAAAAAGATGTAGATAGATTGAGGGAGTGGGCGAATGGAATATGATGAGGGAAAGTTGAAATTTTGGTGGGAAGAATAAAAGAGACATAGATTACATAAATGTTAAGAGATTGCAGAGAACTGAGATGCAGAGAGATCTTAGCATTATTGCTCAAGTCCCTGGCCAATGATTCTCAGTTCACTTTGATTTCAGACGCAATGTCCCAAGCAAGGAAGAGGAATGACCTGGCTTCCCTTATTTACTGAACCCCTTCCTCAGTGGGTCACAACAATTTAATGAATTTGAAAGGGATCCTGTCCCTTGTCGAAAACATTTCCCAATTGAAAAGTATATTTATTATAAAAGGAACCAATTTAACCAGCCTTTCTAGAGAAGGAGTGAGCTTATCACAACTATTACATGCGGAAAAAAATGCAACGCAATAGTTTTGGCTGTTGCGGTTGTGCCCCTTTCTCTGGACCAAAAGATCTGGCTTCAAGTCCCACTTCCTCCAGAGGTGTGACATGACATCACTGAAGTGGTTGATAAGAGAACATTTTTCAGAATCACAGATCATATCTGTACAGAATAGAAATGAGAGATGAATCTAAAATGTACAGTTGGATAAAAATCAAACTTTGGCTTGTCTCTGGTGAATTGATTGGAACATTGTTGCCACTAAGGTGGGTGCTTCTTACAGCACAGGCTTTGGCAGTTGGGTTGTCGTTCAGAGATTTTTTTGTTCTGTAGTCAGCTGAAAGGAGTTTCTCCAGTATCCCTTGCTGGTGACTTACTTGGTTATAGTAATCAGAGAGAGAGAGGGATTGAGATTTCTTCCTACCCGCACATGCAGGGGTGTCTAATGTCCCTTCACAGTATACTTTAACACAGTGACTAAGAATTGACAGTTAAATGAGAGAAGTTTCCGCTAGTAGGAGAGACTAGGACCTGATGGCATAGCCTCAGAGTGAAGGGACAACCCTTTAGGACTGAGATGAAGGGGAATTTCTTCAGTCACAGGGTGGTGAATCTGTGGAACTCATTACCACAGAAGGCAATTGAGTGTTTTTAAGACAAAGTTAGATGGGTTCTTGATTAGCGAGTGGATCAAGAGTTCTGAGGAAAGGCAGCAGAATAGATTGAGAAACATATCAGCCATGATCGAGTGGCAGAGCAGACTTGATGGGCTGAATGACCCAATCTGCTCCTGTATGTTTTCTTAAATTCATTTGGGGGACGTGGACGTTGCTGGCTGGCCAGCGTTTATTGTCCTAATCTTTTGATCTTATGAAACAGAATTATTTCTCTCAAAGGGTTGTGATTCTGTGGAACTCACCACCCCAGGGTGCGGTGGATGCCAGGACACTGAGTAAATTTATGGTCAAGATAGACAAGGCTTTGAAACATTAATGAGCTAATGGCAAGAAAGCTAATGGGATAGAAAGTGGAGTCGAGGCCAGGAGCTGAGATCAGCCATGATTATATCAAATGGCAGAGCAGACTCAAGGGGCTGAATGGCTGACTCCTGCCCCTAGTTCTAACCCCCTTAGGAGGTTATGGTTCAATTATACAGGGCATTGGTAAGACCACATCTCACAAACTGAATGCTGTTTTGATTTCCTTCTTTAAGGAAAAAAGTAATTGCACTGAAGAAGTGAAAAGGTGAACCGTGATAATTCCATCAACCTCATTCAGTGACACCCCCCCACCTTCTTCCTTGTTCGCCATTTGTTTGCAGAAAACTGTCAAGTTTCTTTATGTAAAACCCCAGGGGGGCACTGTCAAGCTGTGTATTCCAGATCCCATCCACTTGTCACCTCTTTTACCAATGACCTTGAATTTCTGGAATTCGCTAACCCAGAGTACTGTGAACGCTGGGACACTGGATGAGTTAAAGGAGGATGATGACAGATTTTTAATCACTAACAGCATTGAAGAGTTATAAAACGTGGGCAGGAAAGTGGAGTTGAGGCCAATATTGTACAGGATGTTGCTGAGACCTCTTCTAGAATATTGTGTCCAGTTCTTTTTTCACTGGAATGTAGGAGGTTGAGAGGTGATTTTATAGAGGTTTATAAAATAATAAGGGCTATAGATAGAGTTAATGGTAATTGTTTTTTTTCCCTAGGATTGGGGATTCCAAGACTAGACATTCCAAGACATTTTTAAGATGAGAGGAGAGAGATTTTAAAAAGTCATGAGGAGCAAAGTTTTACATAGATGGTGGTTCGTGCATAGAATGAACTTCCCAAGGAAGTGGTGAATGTGTGTACAGTTACAAAGTTTTAAAATACACTTATAGAAGTACACAAATAAGAAAGATTTGGAGGGATATAGGTCAGGAGCAGGCTCGTGGGACTAGTTTAGTTTAGGATTATCGCTGGCATGAACTGGTCCGACTAAAGGGTCTACTTCCATGTTATATGACTCAATGAGATCAGCCATTAAATAGTGGAGCAGACTCAAGGGGCTGAAAGGCCCAGCTCCTTTTGTTTTTGTCATTCTTCCTCATTTCAACAATGGAAACAGTTTCTACCTCTCTCCAGCCCCTTATGGTTTTGAGCACTTTGTCTCTCTCTCAGCCTTTTATTCTCTGAGTAGAACAATCCCAGTGTCTCCAATCTCTCAATGTCACTGATGGCCCTCAATCCTGGACCCTCTTGAATCCTTTCTTCGCCCTCTCAAGGGCCTTCCTAAACTGTGGTGCCCAGGATTGGACGCGAAATCTCCATTATTGCACTTGAGTGAAGTTCAGGAGCGCTTTGCTCCATTTCTCATGTTGCTGTGAGTCATACACAAATAGACCGATTAAGACCAGATGGACTTCCTTCCCTAAAAAGCCATTAATGAACCAGATGAGTGCATCATGCATTAGTGTGGTAACTGAGTCACTTGCTGTTCTATTGGCTGTGTAACTGCTAAAGTTCATCTAAAGTCAGAAAACCGCAGGATGCTAAACACAAAAGTGCCCGGCAGCTTTTTTACTTAAGCATGATCATAGGATTTGGGTATCACTGACTGGGGCTAAAAGTTATTACCCAGCCCTAATGCAACAGTAGCTCAGTGGTTAACGATGCTGCCTCACAGCACCAGGAACCCTAGTTTGATTCCATCCCTGGTGACTGTCTGTATGGAGTTTGCAAATTCTCCCCATGTCTATGTGGGTTTCCTGAGATTTCTTCCCACAGTTCAAAGATGTGCAGTTGGGGTGGATTGACAATGCTAAACTGCCCATTGTGTCCAGGGATGTGCCGGTTAGGTGGATTAGCCATGGGAATTGCAGAGGTATGGAGTAGAGTAGGGGATTGGGTCTAGAAGAGGTAGGCTGCTCTTCGGAGAATTGGGATGTGCTGAATAGCCTGCTTCTACACTGTGGTGAATCAGCTAAAACATTTAAAAGTCCATTTGGATGGGTACATGAATAGGAAATATTTATAGGGATAAGGACCAAATGCAAGCAAGTGAGACTTGTTTAGTTTGGGAAACTTGGTTGGCATGGACAAGTTGGATCAAAGGGTCTGTTTCTATGCTGTATGACTGTTTGCATTTGAGAGTCCCATGCAGATCAGACCAGGTAAGGAGATCATGTTCCCCTCTCTGAAGGGGATTAGTGAAACTTTAGGATTTCTACAATTATCAATCAGTGGTTATATGGTCTCCATTTCACCAGCTTTCAATTTCAATTTGTTATTGACTTCAAATTTCACCATCTACCACAGTGGGATTCGAGCTAATATTCTCAGGAGGTTAGGAGCAAATTACTGCAGTTACTGGAATCTGTAATGAAAACAAAAAATGCTGGAAACCAGAGTCATCCAGACTCAAAATGTTAGCTTGCTCTGTCTCTCCATGGATGGTGCCTCAACCGCTGTTATTTTGAGAATTTGTTGTTTTCTCAGGACGTTAGCCTGTCATTCTGGATCACTCATTCTGTGAAATTCTCACTACGCCACCTTCTCCCCCCATTTCCAGTGCTCAACCTTGGCAGCTTCAGCTCTCATTCGTGGTGAATCCTCAGCCCAGCCTGTCTATCCCCCTGCGCTAACCACCTGCCTCATTTCTGGAATAGGCCTTTCAGGAAATTAGATATTTGTGAAAGAGTAAAGGAGGGTGAAAGAGAAGACAGCAAAATTTGGAAAAGTGAGCCCAGCATGAGGAGCTACCACCAGAACTGTGATTCATTGGAAACATCAGAAAATTGCAAGCCAATGGAAATAAAATTTTTAATTTTTTCACTAATTTTTACAACAAAACCGCTGAAATGATGGGCTTATAAAGGAACAAAACAGCAAAAGAAACACATACTCATGCTCACACGTGCGCGCGCACACAGATTCTGTCTTGCACAAAGTCTCTCACACACTCTCTCACACACACTGTCTCACGTACACAGCCAATCACACACACAGTCACTCGCACACAGTCTCCCACAAACACACACACTCACACAGACACTCTCTGTCTCACATATACTCTCTCTCCCTCATGCAAACTGTGTTTCCCACACACTCAAATGCTGTCTCTCTCTCTCACACACATTTCTCTTTGTACCACACACTGTCTCACACATGCATTCTCTCACACACTCTCACTCTCGCACACACTGTCTCTCACAGATGTTCATTCACTCACACTCTTTCACAAACATCACACACACTCTCTCACACACTCATTCTCTCTCTATCTCACATAATCTCTTCCTCACGCACACTCTCGTACAGCCTCCTCTCACATACATGCTCTCTCTCTCACACGCACACACACACTCTCCTCCTTCACACATGCTCCCACTCTCACCCACACCCTCTGTCACACACACTGTCACATGCACTCTTCTTACACATAATCTCTTCCTCACACACTCTCTGAATCTCACACACATCCTCTCTCACACTGTCTCTCTCATGCACACACATACACACACACTGTCTCATTTTCCCTCATAAATACTCCCATTCTCACCCACACCATCTGTCATACACACTGTCACTTGCACACACTCTTACTCTCACACGCACTCTCACATGGACTCACATTCACATTCTCTCTCACACACATTTTCTCCCTTTCCCTCACATATAGTCTATGTCATACACACTCACTCACGCACTTACTCTCAAACACCTCTCATATGCTGTCACTCTCTCAAACACACTGTCTCACACATGCTGTCTGACATGCACACCCACACTTTCTCTTCAACACACTCACTCTCATGCTCTCATACACATGCTCACATACACATTGTCATTCACACATGCACACTCATACACACAGTCTCACATGCACAGTCTAACACACTCTCACAATCAAGCATGCTTTCAGTTTCACACAAGTTAACACATACGTTCACACATGCTCACCCACATTCTTACATACATATACTCTCACACGTATACACACGCTTTCGCACACATGCACACACTCTTGCACTCTCACACACATAGCATGCATTGTGAAACCTGTTCCAGCATTCACCCTGACCATGACTTCCACTTTCCCACAGTTGTCTTTTCTGATCATCCTTGTTTTATTCTTTAACCTTCATTTTTATTCTGTGAGCTTTCACTCCCTTCATTTGATCTATCGATGACCATTCTCTGACCTCTGTGCTCAACTCTAGGACCCATTGACTGCTTGACCTCCGACCTTGACATTTTTCTGTGCCTTAAGCTGTGCTACTTTTATCATGACTTCCATAAGGATGTTAAAGGAGTGATGGTATTATCACTGAGACAGAAACGTAAAGGTCCACCTGAATGGTCTGGGACTTGCGTTCAAATTCCACCTTTGGCAGCTGGCAGAGCTTGAATTCAATTGGCTATTATTTTGCTTATTTAGTGAGGGTTGCAGTTAGCTCATTTGGCTGGACTGCTGAATTGCAAAGTGGAGCAACACCAACAGCACACATTCAATTCCTGCACCAGCTGAGGTTACTATGAAAGACTGCCCTCCTCAATTGCTCCCCTCACCTGAGGCATGGTGACCCTCAGATTAAACCACTACCAGTCATCTCTGTGTAATGAGAGAGCAATCCTCTAAGATTACGGTGACTTTATTTTAACTTTATTGTTTTATGGAATGCATATGCGGTGAAGTCAGTCAATAGTCTCATAGAGTTGTAGAGTTGCTTTAGTGGGGGGTTGCAGTTAGCTCAATTGGCTGGACTGCTGGTTTGCAAAGCAGAGCAACATCAACAGCACAAGTTCATTTCCTGCAGCAGCTGAGGTTACTATGAAAGACTGTCTTTCCCAATCTCTCCCCTCATCTAAGGCATAGTGACCCTCAGATTAAACCACTACCAGCCATCTCTATGTAGTGAGAGAGCAGTCATCTGTCCAACTCATCCATGCTAACTACATATCCTAAATTAATAATTTGCCAACATTTGGCCCATATCCCTCTAAACCTTTCTTATTCATATACCCACCCAGATGCCTTTTAAACGTTGTAATTATACTACATCTACCACTTCCCCTGGCAGTTCATTCCATACATGCACTACCCTCTGTGTGAAAAAGTTGCCCCTTGGGTCCTTTTTAAATCTTTCTCCTATCACCTTAAACCTATGCCATCTATTTTTGGACTCTGCTACCCTGGGGAAAAGACCATGGCTATTCACCCTCTCCGTGCCCCTCATGATTTTATAAATCTCTATAAGGTCACCCCTCAGCCTCCAACGCTGCAGGGAAAATAGCTCCAGCCTTTTCAGCCTCTCCTTATAACTCATACCCGCCAACCCCAGCAACATCCTTGTAAATTTTCTCTGAACCTTTTAAAGTTTAACAACGTTTTCCCTGTTGCAGGGATACCAGAATTAAGTACAAAAAGTGGCCTAAGTAATGTCCTGTACACCCGCAACATGACATCTCATTTGATGAATTTGATTAATAATGTCAATTGATTAATTAGTTTGAAATTGGAAACTTGTTTCAATGATCATGAGTGACAACTATAATCAATTATCATAAAATCCCATCAGGTTCACTAATGTCCTTCAGGGAACAAAATGCACCATCCTTACCCAGTCTTGGCCGATACATAATTCCTGATGTGACCCTCCAAAGTCATTTAGCCGTACCCACCCACTACACTTAGGCATGATGCAGTTCATGAAAGTGACTATTCTTTCAATTCCCTCTCAAAGGACAATTTCTTTATTCATTGCTCTTTTTTTTCCTTTATTCACTCACAGGATGAGGGCGTCACTGGCTTGGCAGCATTTATTGCCCATCCCTAATTGCCCAAAGGGCAGTTAAGAGTCAACCCCTTTGCTGTGGGTCTGGAATCATATGTAGGTCAGACCAGATAAGGATGGCAGTTTCCTTCCCTAAGGTCATTAGTGAACCAGATGGGTCTTTCCAACAATCAACAATGGATTTGTGGTCATCATTAGACTGTTAATTCCAGATATTTATTGAATTCAAATTCCATCATCTGCCGTGGCAGGATTTGAACCTGGGTCCCCAGAATGTCATCTGGGTCTCTAGATTAACAGTCCAGCAAGAATACCACTAGTCCATTTTCTCCCCTTACTGGGGTTAGGAAGTAACTGCTGGTCTTGTCAGTGATGGCCACATCCCGTGAAAGGCTGAAGGAATAGCCACCACACAATCGATAACACCGCATTAAATGCAAGCCAGGTCAATTAATGCACAGGAAAACTAAACTAAAGTGAGATGCTAAGCAGAGACAGACAAGAGGAAATGGACCAGGCAAGAGAGAATTGGAAGTGACAGCATTGCGGAAAGTTGGAAAATAATACAAAAATGGAAGAACAGACATCATATGTACAGGAACAGGTCAGACCCTGGGAATCCAATAATGAGTAATTCACTTCCTGTCACCATCTGTCCACCATCGACAAGGCACAAGTCAGGACTATAATGGAATACTCCCCACTTTCCTGGGTGGGTACAGCTCCATCAACGGTCAAAACGCTCAACACCATTGAAGTAAAAGCAGCCCCGACTTGATTGGTTTAAATGGATAAATAGGAATGAATCATGTAAGATGTGTTCCCCTGTGTGGAGAGTTTAGAATCAGGGGTCACAATTTAAAAATGAGGGGGATGCTACTTAGGCCCAAGATGAAGAGAAGTTCTTTCCCCAGATCATTGTGAACCTTGGGAGTCCTCAACGACATCGGGTTATAGAAGCCCAGTATTTGAGAAAGCTTAATGTAGAGATTGCTAGGTTTCTGATTACCATGGAACATGTGGTTATGGGGATTGGATGTGTGAACATTCATGATTGTATTGAGTGCTGGAACAGGCTTGATGGTCTGAATGACCTACTCCTGTTTCTAATGAAACTCCCTCCATCACCAATGCTCAGTAGCAGCAGTGTGTACCATCTACAAGATGTACTGCAGAAATTCACCAAGAGCTCCTTAGATAGCACCTTCCAAGCACACAACCATTTCCATCTAGAAGGACAAGGGCAGCAGATACATAGGAATACCAACACCCACAAGTTCCACTCCAAACCACTCACCATCCTAATATACCATTGGTCCTTCAGTGTCACTGGGTCAAAATCTTGGAATTTCTCCCTATAACAGCATTGTGAGACAACCTAGAATACGTGGACATTAGTGGTTCAAGAGGCAGCTCACCACCACCTTCTCAAGGGCCAACTAGGGATGAGCAATAAATACTGGCCCAGCCAGTGACGCTTCTCAAACCCTGATCATATTTTGAAAAAAAAGGACAGTCAACCATAGCAAGGAGAAGTCAGCAGCCACAAAGAGGAACTGAGGGTAGAAATGGCAGTCCTGTTTTGAGAACACCTAAGGCATGTTTAGGGACATGTGTGGAATTCTCTTCCCTACAGAGTAGCGGAGGCTGAATCATTATGGGCCATATTCTCAGCTTAAATTGGACAGATTTTTGATGTACAAGGGAATTGAGTGTTACAGAAGTTTATAGGGAGCCAGAGAGGAAAGTGGATTTGAGACCACAACCAGCTGTCTTTGTGTGGTGGACTTGGCCTGTTCCAGCTCTCAGTTCTTACATTCATGTGTTATTTTGTGGAACCAGAGCGGGTATAGCTGTATTAGACAAGAAGAGAAGCAGAGAAGACCAGCAAGAATTCTATACCTAACTCATGCATGAGGAAGTGGCTGTTGGCTGTGTGAAGCACTTTTGAGAGTGTGTTATGTTGATGATATTTGTAACAAATGTCAGGGCAACTGACTGAACAAAGGAAACAACATCCTTAACTTTATCCAGCTCTCCAGAGGAATAAGGACAGTTATTTTCTGATGTCAGGATGATCATGAAGTGAGAGATACCAACCATGTGAAATACCAAGTAAGCTGTTTTCTGAAGATAATAGCAGTTTATTAATTTTGTTTTACAAATTACAATATTTACAACTGTTGTCCTGCTGAGATGCAGTGTGAAAATATTGTAAGGCTAAATTTCTGTTTAAGAGCATAGAACAGGGGCCTGCTTGTCATCTCTTCAGATTTTAACTATCATCAACTTCAGTATCAGACATTTCAATGACTCAGTAGTAGTTATTATATGCACACTCAAATACACACGCTTAAACACACACTCAAACACACACACATGCAATCATACTCAAACACACAATGTGGACTTCACCAGTTTCAAAATCTCCCCTTCCCCCACTGCATCCCTAAACCAGCCCAGTTCGTCCCCTCCCCCCACTGCACCACACAACCAGCCCAGCTCTTCCCCCCCACCCACTGCATCCCAAAACCAGTCCAACCTGTCTCTGCCTCCCTAACCGGTTCTTCCTCTCACCCATCCCTTCCTCCCACCCCAAGCCGCACCCCCAGCTACCTACTAACCTCATCCCACCTCCTTGATCTGTCTGACTTCCCTGGACTGACCTATCCCCTCCCTACCTCCCCACCTACACCCTCTCCACCTATCTTCTTTACTCTCCATCTTCGGTCCGCCTCCCCCTCTCTCCCTATTTATTCCAGTTCCCTCTCCCCATCCCCCTCTCTGATGAAGGGTCTAGGCCCGAAACGTCAGCTTTTGTGCTCCTGAGATGCTGCTTGGCCTGCTGTGTTCATCCAGCCTCACATTTTATTATATTTATATGCACACAACTTCATACACACACACGTGCATTTACATACACACAACTTCATAAATTGAATCACTCATACAGAAACACACACACACACACACACACACACACACACACACACACACACACACACACACACACGTGCGTTATAAACAGTGTAAATTCAGGTTACATTCAAAGAACAGAATAGTGGTACCAGAAATGGTTAAAACTAAAATTCAAGATAAGACAGTGCCTGATAAACCCAATGGGGAATTTAGGAGATACGTCTTCCCCCAAGGAGTGGAGCAGGGGAATGTGGGACTCGCTTTCACAGGGATTGAGGGGATAATATGGGACAGTCTTCCACAGGGAGTGGAGGAGAGAATGTGGGACTCGCTCCCACAAGGAGTGGGGCGTTGAAAATCACATTGATGTATTGAAGAGGGAGTAAGCTGGATAAACACATAAGGGAGAGAGGAACAAAAGGAGATGGGTGATGGGCGGGATGATGAGGGAAGTTGATGTGGGAGGAGGCCAGTGTGGAGCCAACACAGAGCAGAGTGGCTCAATGGCCTTTTCCTGCTGTGTAAAATGCAGGTGCAACTTTAATTGAAAACGATGAGAGGCAGCTGCATTAAATAGATACCAAGCAATAAATAAGGATGGTAAGGCCTTCGACAGGATGACATTCTTTGACTGAGCAGCTGGGGGTTTAAAGTCTGCAGCAGAATCCACATGTCTTCTTTTTACAGCATTCACAGCAGTACACACACACCGAGATGTGGCTCATTCTCTTCTGCCGCAGCAGCACAGATGCCTAGAAAAGATGGAGACCTAACAGTCAGAATGTTCTGGAAAGAAACAATGCACCTGTTCCCTTTGACAACATGTCAGCTGTGCAATGTCAGTCACTGGCAGGGAGAGCCGGCATTTCTTCAGCTACTTTCACCATTTCATGAAGCCTCACAGCCAATGGAAAATTCTGTTTGATTGTTGTGACATAGGAAACAAATCAGCCAATTTGTGCACAGCAAGCTCCAACAATTAGGGCACACCTGGATCATATGTTTTTAATCAGTACTGACCCTCCAACAGTGCAGTGCTCACTCAGTACTGACCCTCCTACAGTGCAGTCTTCCCTCAGTACTGACCATCTGACAGTGCGGCACTCCCACAGTACTGACCCTCCAACAGTGCGGCACTCCCTCAGCATCGACCCTCCAACAGTATGGCACTCCCTCAGCACTGACCTTCCGACAATGTGGCACTCCGTCTGCACTGATCATCTGACAGTGCTGCACTCCCTCAGTACTAACCCTCTGACAGTGCGCTGCTCCCTCAGTACAGATCCTCCAACAATGTGACACTCCCTCAGTGCTGACCTTATGACAGTGCAACATTCCCTGAGTATTGACACTCTGACAGTGTGACACTCACTCAGTACTGACCTCCTGACTGTGCAGCGCTGTATCTGCACTGACCCTCTGACAGTTTTGGGTCCCTTGTCAAATTGGAAGCCAAATGGAATGTTGTTGTTTATCAAATGAAATGTTGTTTATTTCAAAATTGCATGGAGAGCAAAATTGGGAGGTTTTGCTAAAACTAGACATGGCCCCAGTCAGGGCACATCTAGAATACTGCAAGTAGATTTGAATGACTTATGGAAGGAAAGATATTGCGTCATTTGAGGAACTCCCAAAAAAAAATCATTCGGCTGGTACCATGCATGGAGGGACTGTCTTTTCACGGGAGGTTGAGTAGATTGGTCTTATATTCATTGGAATATAAAAGAATGAGAGGTGACTTTAATGAACATAGAAGATTACTGGGAGACTTGACAGGATAGATGTGGAGAGGTTGGTTCTCTTTGTGGGAGAATCTAGGACCAGAGGGCATCATCTCAGAAGAAGGGATTGCACATTTCAGACAGAGATGAGGAGAAATTTCTTCTGTCAAAGGTTTGTCTATCCATGAAATTTCTGACTGCAGAGGGCTATCGAAGCTGGGTCATTGAGTATATTCAAGACTGAGATAGATTTTTAATCAGTAAGGGGAATCAAGGGTTATGGGGAAAAGGCAGGATAGTGGATTTGAGGATTATCAGATCAGCGATGATCTCATTGGATAGTGGAGCAGACTCGATGGGCTGAATCTGGTCTCCTATTTAATGGTCTTATGAAATCTATTTAAAACTGTCTACTGCATATAAATGGGAGAGTGTCGCTGTTTGAAAATGAAACACCTTTTGCAGAAAACATAAGCAGAGCAGCAGTTTAAAATATAATATTGCTTTCAACTTACCATGTCCCTCGGGTTTTGGGATGTCTTAGTGGTCATGGACCCTTGTCCATTCTCAATCTGCAAAAGGAGAGAAATTATCAACACACAAAATGGCAACTGAAAGCTAAATGACAAAAACAATTTGGGGAGAAAGAGAGGACAAAAAAGAAAGACAGTAATTTTTCGGGAGCAAGGTGTAGGGTCTAGAGGAGGTTACAGATATAGGGAGTGTATTCAGTCTGGAGGAGGTTACAGAGACAGGGAGAGGTTTAGGGCGTGGAGGAGGCTACAGAGATAGGAAGGGATATACGGTCTGGAGGAGGTTACAGAGACGCAGGGATGTAAAGCCTGGAGGAGGTTACAGAGATAGGAAAGGGTAATGACCTGGAGAAAGTCACAGAGATAGCGAGGAGCATAGGGGGTGGAAGAGGGTTTAGAGATAGGGAGGAGTGTAGGGGCTGGAGAAGGTGACAGAGATAGGGGATTTGAAGGGTGAAAATATAAAGGTGATAAGTCTAGGAAACAAGCAAAAGATAATGACAGCAAATCCAGATGAGGGGCAAATATTAAAACTATGAACACATAAAATCCTATTGCCTAGCAACTGGTCTTTCAGGGTGGTATATTCAGTTATGAATGCAGAAAAGGCACCACCAGAGAGGGATGCAGCTTTGCTTACCTTGGACAGTGTAAAGCACTGGCTCATCTCAAAGAAGACCAGCAACATCAGAGTGACCAGGACCAGTCGGGTTTTCATCTGGATGCTGCCCATCTCGACTTATCTGATCTTCGAGTTTTGCTGTGATGTGGCTTTGGTTTGTGTGTTCCCCTTTATATCCCTGCACCAGAGGTGTTCTGGGACACCTCGATATTTGAGCAAACGCGTCAGAGATCTTTTCCAGGAATTGTGACCACCCCATCCCACCCTCTACCGTATTTTCTGATGTTGAAATTGGAACAGGTCCAATTGTAAACAGACAGACACACACACACACACACACACACACACAGACACAGACACATTGTCACTCACGAGGGGCGGGCTGTGTCATGGAATTGGAATAAGTCAACACTGATCGTCATGTTCACAAACAAACATTTCACAACTACTCACTTCCAGTTCTTGTGGTATCTCCCAAAACCTTTTTTCCTCTCTCCATCTCTCTCTCTGTCTTTTCCTTTCAGACATTCCTTCATAACTGAAGGCAGAAACTTATTGAGCAGAATTGTGTATGCACCCATCTCTCACTCATTCGCAAACCTGGAGGGTATGCCCATCTGACAGAGCAAGAAGTAACCCAACCAATTTTGACATGTGGGCTAATCGCGGGGGATATACTGGAAGAAAGTTGCCTTTGGATGGGGAGAGGGTGGGCTTTATTGCAAAGAGTGCAGGGATACAGTCTCAAGTAACAAGAAGGCAACTAGGACTGAGATGAGGAAGAAATTCTTCACACAGATGGTGATGAATCCAAGGAATTTCTCTGTCGCAGAAAGCAGTAGAAGCTCAGACACTGAATAGGTTCAAGAGAGAGACATTGAAGACATCATGGGATACATAGGGATGGCAGGAAAATGGTGTTGAGGAAGAGGAAGAGGATCAACCAAGACTTAATCAGGAGAGTGGTGACTGAATGAACAGTTGGGCCCCTATGTTCTATGTTCTATACTAAGAGTTCTGAATGAAACTGAGGGAGTACTGCGCTATTGGAGGATCAGTGCTGAGGGAGTGTCATACAGTCAGATGGCCGGTACTAAGGGAGCACCGCACAGCCGGACAGTCAATACTGAGGAAGTGCTACACTTCCAGCGGGTCAGAATTGAGGGAATACTGCACTGTCATAAGGTCAGTGCTGAGGGAGTGCCACATTGCCATAGATCATAGAATCTCTACAATGTGGAAACAGGCCATTTGGCACAATGGGTCCACACTGACCCTCCAAAGAAAATCCAACCCAGACCAATCCCCTTACCTTGCATTTCCCATGGCTATACCACCTAGCCTGCACACACCTGAATACTATGAGCAATTTAGCATGGCCAATCCACCTAACCTGCACACCTTTGGACTGCGGGAGGAAACCAGACAATCCAATAGAAACCCATGCAGACACAGGGAGAATGTGCAAGTTCCATACAGACAGTCACCCGAGGGTAGAATTGAACTCATGTCCGTGACACTGTGAGTCAACAGTGCTAACCACTGAGCCATTGTGCTGCCTATGCTGTCAGAGGGTCAGTACTGAGGGAGTGCCACACTGTTGGAGGGTCAGTACTGAGGGAGTGCTACACTGTTGGAGGGTCAGTACTGAGGGAGTGCCACACTGTTGGAGGGTCAGTACTGAGGGAGTGCCACACTGTTGGAGGGTCAGTACTGAGGGAGTGCCACACTGTTGGAGGGTCAGTACTGAGGGAGCGCCACACTGTTGGAGGGTCAGTACTGAGGGAGTGCCACACTGTTGGAGGGTCAGTACTGAGGGAGTGCCACACTGTTGGAGGGTCAGTACTGAGGGAGTGCCACACTGTTGGAGGGTCAGTACTGAGGGAGTGCCACACTGTCAGAGGGTCAGTACTGAGAGAGTGTTGCACTGTCGGAGGGTCAGCACTGAGTGTGTGCTGCACTGTTAGAGGGTCAACGCTGCGGGGGTGCCACTCTGACGGCGAGTCAGCACTAAGGGAATACCGCACTGTCGGAGGGACAGTACTGAGGGAGTGCTGCTCTGTTGGAGGATCAGTACTGAGGGCGTGTTGCACTATTGGAGGGTCCGTTTAGCGTGTGCTACACTGTTGGAGCTCAATCCTAAGCGAGTGCCACTTTAACAGGGGGTGAGTACTGAGAGAGTGCTGCACTGTCAGAGAGTCAGTACTGATGAGTGTGCTGCACTGTTGGAGGAGAGACATTAAACCTTGCCCTTATCGGCCTTCTCAGGTGTTTTCACATGATTCCACATCCACTATTTAAAAGCTGGTGAAATACTGAGCGGCAGTGGCGGGTGTTTGGGCATTCTCTTTTTCATTGTCACAGTGCTATTCCTTGGGGCTTGCTGTGAGCAAATTGGCTCTGCTGTGTTTTCTGTACCGCCATGGAGACCACATTTCAGAACAAAATATCCTTCACTGGCCAAGAATCTTTGGCTCATCAGCAGCCAGCAGTAGAGAAATTGGTGTTGAGGAAGAGGATTAGCCAAGACTTAAACAGGTCAGAGGTGACTGAAAGGACAGTTGAGCTTCTGTTGCTCCTATGTTCTGTACTAAGAGATCTGAATGAAATTGAGGGAGTGCCACACTGTTGGAGGATCAGTACTGAGGGAATGCCGTACAGTCAGGTGGCCAGTACTGAGGGAGCACCGCACAGTCAGACAGTCAATGCTGAGGAGGTGCTACATTTTCCAGTCTTTCTTCCACCTGGCCTCTCGATTTGTTTGGGAATATGACTATTAGCATGGACATGTTTCTCATTTGGAGATGTATGGGAATGGGCACGGCACAAAATGCTCTCTTGGAAATGTGAGACTGAGAGGAGAGAAGCACAGGAATTGAGAGCTTCCAATAGAGGAGGTGATGTTGGAGCTGGACAGGATATTGGTTCAGCCACAGCTAGACTACTGTGTGCAGGTCTGATCTTCACACTGTCAGAAGGATGTGAATGCACTGGCTGGAGTGCAGAGTAGGTTCAACAAGATGATGCCTGGGATGGAGTGATTCATTACTGAAGAGCGGCTGGATAAGCTCGGGTCATTTTCTTTGGTGCAGAGAAGGTTGAGAGGGGGCGTGTTAGAGGTGTATCAGATTATGATGAGCATGGACATGATGGGTAGGAAGCAGCTGTTCCATTTAGTTGAAGGGTCAACACAAGGAGGCATAATTCTGAAGTGAAAGGTGGAAGGTATAGAGGGGATTTGAGGAAGAAAATGTTTTCAATAGGGGTTGATGGAGAATCTGGAATGCACTGCCTGGGAGGAGAGTTTGCTGGAAACCTCACAACATTTAAAAATGCCAGGATGATCATCCTAACATTCAAGGCCAAGGACCTTTTGTGAGAAAGTGGGACTCGTGTCGGCAGTGACATATTTTCAGTAGTACAGACTCGATAGACCAAAGGCCCTCTTCTGTACTGTGTGATTCTATATGAAAGCACCAAGAGAGAGAGAAAAACAGAGCATTCCTCTCCTGCTCAACAGAAGTAAACAACTTGTTTGCCAATAGTGTGGCCCATTTGGGTTGCCCCTTGCTGTCCTGTGTTCTCGGTAAATCAGTAACTCAGTCGTCAGTTAGTCTCCGGCAGTATCACACTCTGTTCTGGATACCGCAGAGTGAATCAGCAGTGAGGTCCTTGGGACGACGACTACCTGGCGCCTGCAGTAATCTCTCCATCCACAAAAGACCTTCAGACTGGGCAGAGAATCCGATATGAGGCGAGAGGAAAGATGCAGGACTGGGTTTAAAATGGTCGCAAACAAAAGACCTCAAACCCAGCAGTGCAAGCCACCCCCATGCCAATGAGAAAGGCACAGCACCACCAGTTCTGCCAATCTTCTGAATTCAGGTTGCAGAAATCAGCAACACTGCTCCCCATTTTGACAGCCCCCAATTAACAACTGACTGAGCGTGCTAACAACCATCAAAAGACATTGTAACCATCGCTCCCTTCACATTTAATGGCATTGCTATCTCTGAATTCCTTCCCCATGCACCCCTTCCACCCCACCACCTACCAACATCTTGGGGGGTATACTATTGACTAGAAACTAAACTAGTCTGGCTACAAAAGCAGGTAGGTCAGAGGCTAGGAATCTTGCAATAACTCACCTCCTGACTCCCCAAAGCATGTCCACCATCCACAAGGCATAAGTCAGGAGTGTGATGGAATACACCCCACTTGCCTGCATGTGTGCAGCTCCAACAACACTCAAAGAGCTCAACACCAATCAGGTCAAAGTAGCCTGCTTGATTGGCACCACATCCACAAGCATCCACTCTCTCCACCACCCTCACCCAGTAGCAGCAGTGTGTACCATCTGCAAGATCCACTGAAGAAATTCACTAAAGATCCTCAGACGGCACCTTCCAAACCCACAACCACTTCCAACTAGAAGGACAAGGGCAGCACATACATGGGAACACCGCCCCCTGCAAGTTCCACTCCAAGCCACTCACCATCCTGATTTGGAATGAAATTGCCGATCCTTCACTGTCACTGGGTCAAAATCCTGGAATTCCCTCCCTAAGGGCATTGTGGGTCAACCCACAGCACATTAGAATTAGAATTAGGTTTTATTGTCATGTGAACTGAAGTTAGGAATACAGGAGAACAGTGAAAAGTTTACAATGTCACCACTCACAGTACCCTTTTAGGTGCAAGGTACCTACGTACAAAATCTTGGGTAAAGAATAGAAAAGTAAAGAAATGAGTTAAAAATTCAACATTACAGTTCTTGTCAATGTAAGGTAGTAAATAAGAAATAAAGGTAAAAGTTCCAAATTACTAGTCCTTCTTTAGCTATAGGCCTGCAGTCATTCCTCGTGGGGTTTTTCCCACAAGGGCACGATCCCCAACCACCGCCTTCTCGCCGCCGACTGCCAGGGTCCTGCTGGTGCTGATCCGTCCCCTCAGCTGCTTTCACAATTCTGCTGACTGCCAGAAACCTGCTTAGGCACCCCAACCTCTTTGTGGCAAGGCAGCAAAATCCCCATGGAAGTTTAAGAAGGCAGCTCATCCCCACTTTCTCAAGGGACAACGGGAAATGGGCAATAAGCTCTGGGACCTGATCAAGTGTATCCCAGGATATTGTGGCAAGTTAGAGAAGAAACTGCAGGCCACCTAGCAGAGATATTTGCATCACCTGCAGGTGCAAGTGAGGTGCTAGAAGACTGGAGGGTAGCGATTGTTGTATCTTTATTTCAGAAAAGCTGGAAGGAGAAGCCCAGGAACTGTAGACCAGTGAGTCTAACATCAGTGGTAGGTAAGTTGTTGGAGGAGATTCTGAGAGATAGGATTTTCATGCATTTGGAAAGGCAAGGAATGATTCAGGATAGTAAAATGTGAGGCTGGATGAACAGGTAGGAGATGGAGGTGCGGCTTGAGGTGGGAGGAAGGGATAGGTGAGAGGAAGAACAGGTTAGGGAGGCAGAGACAGGTTGGACTGGTTTTGGGATGCAGTGGGTGGAGGGGAAGAGCTGGGCTGGTTGTGTGGTGCAGTGGGGGGAGGGGACGAACTGGTCTGGTTTTGGGATGCGGTGGGGGAAGGGGAGATTTTGAAGCTGGTGAAGTCCACATTGATACCATTGGGCTGCAGGGTTCCCAAGCGGAATATGAGTTGCTGTTCCTGCAACCTTCGGGTGGCATCATTGTGGCAGTGCCGAGCGGCGCTGTTCTGCAACTGCACCTCCCAGTCGCAAACCATTTCCACTCCCCCTCCCATTCTTTAGATGACATGTCCATCATGGGCCTCCTGCAGTCCGTCTCCTACCTACTAACCTTATCCCACCTCCTTGACCTGTCCGTCTTCCCTGGACTGACCTATCCCCTCCACACCTCCCCACCTATACTCTCCTCTCCACCTATCTTCTTTTCTCTCCATCTTCAGTCCGCCTCCCCCTCTCTCCTTATTTATTCCAGAACCCTCACCCCATCCCCCTCTCTGATGAAGGGTGTAGGCCCGAAACGTCAGCTTTTGTGCTCCTGAGATGCTGCTGGGCCTGCTGTGTTCATCCAGCCTCACATTTTATTATCTTGGATTCTCCAGCATCTGCAGTTCCCATTATCAATGATTCAGGATAGTATGGCTTTGTGCATGGGAAATTGTATCTGACAAACTTGATTGAGTTTTTGATGATGTGACCAAACAGATAGATGAAGGCAGAGTGGTAAACGTTGTCTAACTGGAATTTAGTAAAACCTTTGACAAGGTATACTTATCTGTTTTCCCGATGTGGCCTCCTCTACATCGGGTAAAACCAAACGGAGGCTTGGGAACTGCTTTGAGGAATACCTACACTCGGTTCGTGACAAATGACTGCACCTCCCACTCGCGAACCATTTCAATTCCCCCTCCCACTCCTTGGACGACATGTCCATTCTGCAGTGCCACCCGAAGGTTGCGGGAACAGCAACTCATATTTTGCTTGGGAACCCTGCAGACCAATGGTATCAATGTGGACTTCACAAGCTTCAAAATCTCCCCTTCCTCTACCATATCCCAAAACCAGCCCAGCTCGTGCCCGTCTCCCTAACCTGTCCTTCCTCCCACCTATTCACTCCTCCCACCTCAAGCCCCACTCCCATCTCTTAGCTACCAGCCTCATCCCACCTCCTTGACCTGTCTGCCCTCCCTGGACTGACCTATCCCCTCCCTATCTCCCACCTACACTCACCTTTACTGGTTCTATTCCTGCCTCTTTGGCCTGTCTGCCCACTCTCCACCTACCTTGTCCATTATCCATCTTCTATCCGCCTCCCCCTCTCTCCCTATTTATTTCAGAATCCTCTTCCCCTCCCCTATTTCTGAAGAAGGGTCTAGACCCAAAACATCAGCTTTCCTGCTCCTCTGATGCTGCTTGGCCTGCTGTGTTCATCCAGATCTACACCTTGTTATCTTTGACAGGTTTAACTGGTTAGTATGTTCAGGTCACATGGGATTCAGAGAGAGCTAGTCAATTGGATACAAAATTGTTTGGTGGTCGGAGCCAAAGGGTGGTGGTGTAAGGTTGTTTGTCAGACTAGAGGCCTTTGGGCTGCGGTGTTCCCCAGGGATTGGTACTGGGTCCATTGTTGTTTGTCATTTATGTAAACGATTTGGATGATAACATAGGAGGTGTGGTTAACAAGTTTGCAGATGACACCAAAATTGGTGGTATAGTGAACAGGTGATGAAGGTTATCAAAGATGGAGAGATCTTGACCATTTAGGCCAATGGGCTGAGGAGTAGCAGATGGAGTTTAATTTGAACAGATGCGAGGCATTGCATCTTCATAAGAAGAACAAGGGCAGGACATACATAGCTCATGGTCCTGGAGAGTGTTTTAGAACAGAGAGACTTAGGAGTTCAGATACAAGTTCCTTAAAAGTTGCATCACATGTAGACAGGGTGTTTAGGGAGGTGTTTAGCACACTTGCCTTCATTGCTCACACCATTGATTAGAGGAGTTGGGACATCATGTTGAGGTTGTACAAGACAATGTGCACTTTTGGAGTACTGTGTACAGTTCAAGTAGCCCTACTATGGGAAGGATACTAATACATTGGAGATGATTCAGAAAAGATTTACAAGGAAGTTGCCAGGACTGGACGGTTTGAGTTATAAAGAAAGACTGGATAAGCTAGGACTCTTCACTGGAACACAGGAAGTTGAGGGGCAACCTTACATAGATTTATAAAATCATGAGGGGCATAGATAAGGTAAATAGCAAAGGTGTTTTCCCTAGGGTAGGGGAGTTTGAAATTAGAGGGCAAAGGTTTAAGGTGAGATGGGTAAGATCTAAAAGGGATCTGAGGGTCATTTTTTTCTCATAGAGGGTGGTTTGTATATGGAATAAACTGCCAGAGGAAGTAGTAGATGCAGGTATAGTTACAATATTGAAAAGACATTTGGGCAGGTACAAGACTAGGAAGGGTTTGGAGGGATATGGGCCAAGTGGAGGCAAGTGGAATTAATTTAGTTTGGGAAATTTGATCAACATGCAAGAATTGGGTCAAAGAGTCTGTTTCTGCTCTATATGACTCTTTGACACCCCATATCCTGTGAATGAATAAAGGAGCCTCTACAATTCTAGCCATAGAATCTGAAAATGGTAAAATCCAGCTCCTCGAAACCGGGGACTATGCCCAACCAAACCAAACGGGGACAACTGAAGGCACTTTGGAATGTACTGTGGTGGTGGAAAGTGCTGTAGAAACGCAAGTCTTGCTTCGCGGAAATACATAGTATAGCTGTCACATCGGCCTGTGTCTGCGTTCTGCCATCTCACGACACTCAAAGCAAGTGTCCGTTATACAATTCGTGGGCATCTGGTAGGATGGAGGTGCATTAGGAGGAGTAAGGTCAGGTATCTGTCCCAAATGGGAAAGTCAACCAGGCATTACCACAACAAGGAGGTCAGTTATGGCTAGAATTGTATAGAGAATTGTCAGAGGAAACAAACGCAGACACAGCCCGATGTGACAGCTATACTATGTATTTCCGCGAAGAAAGACTTGCGTTTCTATAGCACCTTCCACCACCACAGTACATTCCAAAGCCCAGCGAAGCCTCTCTTGCCAAGGGTCGTCACCATTGTGACGTAGGAAACTAGTCAGCTCCTTTGTGCACCGCAAGATCCCACGGTCAGCAGTGCTGTAATGGACCAGTTCACCTGTTAATTTGGGCAAGTTGGGTGAGAGATTAATGTTTGGTCCAGCAAAAGGGAAAGGAGACACTGGGTTTAACACCTCATCTGAAAGAGGGAGAGGGAGAGAATAATCTGATCTCTGTAGGCATGGTGAAACAATTAAATTGTGAGAGAGAGGGGAAAAGCATAAAAGAGAGAGAGAATTAAACATGTTCTGATTACTTCTTCTATGCTGATACTTTACATAGGAGGTAGGAACAGAAGTAGAACATTCAGCTCCTAGAATCTGCTTCATTATTGAATAAGATCATGTATGAACTGATTATGGAGACATGTCCACTTTTCCGTCTGTTATTTCCATGCTGCTTTCTGGGGAGAGAATCCCACAGACTGACATAACTGGAGAGAAGAAATTCCTTCTCACCTCCATCTTCAATGGGAGGCCCAGCACTTATTCTGAATCTGCGTCCCCTGCCTTCCCCATGAGTACCCCTACAGTGTGGAAATAGGCCATTCAGCCCACCCCAACCCTTCCAATAGCAACCTATCCCATCCCTGCATTTCCCATGGCCAATCCACCTAACCTGCAATCTTGGGATTGTGGGATGAAACCAGAGGAATCAAACGCAGACGCAGGGAGAATGTGAAAACTCCACACAGACAGTCACCTGAGGTTGGAATTGAACCCGGGTCCCTGACGCTATGAGGCAACAGTACTAACCACTGTGCCACACTTTGGTCCATCTTGTCCATGCCAAACAAGTTTCCCAAACTAAACTGAGAGGTTTGCACCATCAGCTTCCACCCTGTCTATTCCCACACCCCCAAGATCTGATCCGTTTCAGTCAGATCACTCTCTCACTCTTTGAAACTCCAGTGGATACAGGGCCACGTCTTGCTCGAGCTTTTCCTCATTCAGACACACAACCCCACTCCCCCAATACCCTGTACAGTTAATGTTCTGAGTCCAGTGACGTGTCCGCTTTCTATCCACTGTTGCTGCTAGGCCCGCTGAGTTTATCCAGCACTTTCTGTTTCTGTTTCAGATTCATCATCCACTGTTCCTTGCGTTTTGTTTTGTTAATGTTGAAAGGGGAGCAGGGATGGAGACCGAGACATATGAAGCGAGTGATTGGGGGAAGGAGAAGAAGAAGCATAAATAGAATCTGAGGCCAAGAGGAAAGATTTTCACCATCTCTGATGAAAGGAATTGTGCTGAAAACGGTGAATGTTGTTCTCCCCTCCAGTGTGCCTGAAAAACTAATATTTTATCGTTTATACATCAACACTCGCAGTCTTTTACTTTCCACAAACTACGGAAGGGGCTTGGGATGCTGCAAGAGAGATTCACTGTCTTCCATACAATTTATCCAGCATGCAGCTAAAGTGGCATGTCGGACATTTCAGCTCACAAAGGTCGTGAGCGTTGTTTTTGCTTTGGGCGAGGGGGCCATATCTACCCTGAGGTTTCAGGGTTAATAGTCATGTCATGTGTTGATCGGTCAGTGTTTACCATGTGTAGACAGTCAGTCACCAGCTCGGTGGGGTGTTTACCCAGGAACATTGAAGGGCGTAAATGTTCTTGCTTGAACGATTGCGCCTAATCATTGACTCAAACTGAGGTCAACATCAATTGGGTTTTGACCTGTGCATTGTGGTTGCACAGAGACATTCTGCCCGCTCCTCAAGGCTGTTACACAGCAAAAAGAGGAGGCCACTCAGCCCTCTCCTTGATCTGTTACACGCGAACAAGAGGAGGCCATTCAGCCCCTCCTCGAGCCTGTGATGCAGGAATAAGAGGCCATTAAGCCCTCTCCTCAAGTCTGTTACACAGAAACTGGAGGCCATTCAGCTTCTTATGATGCTCATGATCACGCCTTTCAATGTGGGATCTTGCTGTGCAGAAACAGCATACTGCAGATGACATAGAGAGATAACCTCCAAAAGTGTTTAAAAATTGGATGAAGTATAGAATATGAGGCAAAAGGATTGACAAAGAAACAAAGAGAAAGTGAGAGAAAGACTGGGAGACTAAGAGAAAGAGGATGGAACAGAACAAGAGTGAAAAGGAAAAATAGACAGAGGAAGAGAGAGAAAAAAGGAGAGGCAAAGACAGGGTAGCAGAGATAAAGTGAGAGACAAAGACAGAGAGAATGAGAAACGGGACAAGAAACAAGTGAGAATGGGACCATATTACAATAAAGGGAGAGAGAGACGAAGAAAAAAGAGATGGAGAGGGTGATTAAAACAAATAGGGAAAGAGTAAGAAAGAGAAAAGACAGAAGCAGAATCACAGGGAGAAATTAGAACACAAAGATTGAGACACAGATTGAGAGGCAGAGAGAGAGAGAAAGGACAGTGGTAGAGAGAGCGTAAAAGAGACATATAAGACAGAAACAGAGTGGAACAGAGAAATGGAGAGGCAGAATCAGGCAGAGAGAGAAAGTCAAACAGAGAAAGACAGACACATATCAAGGGGGAGAGAAAAATAAAGAGATAGACAAAGAGTGAGACCAAAAAAGACAGACAGAATGAGCAAGAGAATGGACAGAACTGGAGGAAGAGAGAGACACAGATCGAGAGGTGGAGAGAGAAAGAGGGAGACAGAGTCAGAAACAAAGAGATAGAGAGAGAGAGTAAAGCAGAGGCAGAGAGGGAAAATAACATCGGAAGAGTGAGACAGATCGAGAAAGGATGTTGGAGACAAAGATAGACAGAGGCAGGGCTGATGGAGAATGTGACAGACATGGAGAGAGGGAACAGACAGTGGCGGGAAAGACAGAGTTTGTGCTCCTAAAATGCTGCTTGGCCTGCTGTGTTCATTCAGCTCCACACTTTGTTATCTCAGATTCTCCAGCATCTGCAGTTCCCATTATCCTTGTTCCTCTGTGTCAGCTTTGAGATCCAGCCTGCAGGGTAGTTTGAAGATTCAGTGAGTGTCCAGTCTAACATACACTAACTTAAATATTGACTCACTATTGTATACTTGATTCTACTCCTGTCGGCAAGGCCAAAGAGAGCATTATTCTTCTATACCTTGTTTCCAATGAGCACAGGAATGGCGGAACACTGCGCTGTGGAACAGATTCGATGGGCTGAATAACTTCTCGTTGCTGTGTAACAGGTTTGAGGAAGGAGCTGAATAACTCCTCCTATTCCTGTGTAACAGGCTCCAGGAATGGGCTAAATGACCTCCTCTTGTGCCTGTGTAACATGTTCAAGAGGGGCTAACTGGCCTCCTCCTGTTTGGGTGTAACATACTCGAGAATGGCCTCCACCTGCTCCTCTGTAACAGACTCAAGGAGGGGATTCAATGGCCACCTCCTGTTCCTGTGTAACCAGCTTGAGGAGGGAGGAGGTTGAATGACGTCCTGTTCCAGCATAACCAGCTTCAGGAGGTGGCTGAACGGCAGGTTGGTGCAGAGATTATGATAGCCCACCTACAACTGTGGACCTGACCTCCGGATGTTTCCAGGGGTGGATAGTTTGAGTTATAAGGAGAGACTGGATAGGCTAGGACCTTCTTCATGGGTAGGTAGGAGATTGAGGGATGGCCTTATTGAGGTTTATAACATCATGAGGGCTATAGATAAAATGAATAACAAGTGTCTTTTCCCTAGGGTGGAGAAGAACCAAACTATAGAACATATTTTTAAGGTGATAGAAGAAAGACTTCAAAAAGACACAAGGGGCAACTTATTTTTACACAGAAGGTGGTTCATGTGTGGAATGAACTTCCTGAGGAAGTGGTAGATCAGGGTGTAGCTGTAAAGTTTAAAAGACATTTGGATAAGCACGTGAATGGGAAAGGTTTGGAGGGATATAGGCCAGAAGCAGGCAGGTGGGATGAGGTTAGTTTGGGATTATGTTCGGCATGGATTAATTGGACCGAAGGGTCTGTTTCCATGCTATTTGAGTCTATGATTCTGTGACTGTGTTTACTCATGTGAGTCAACTTCCCTGTGGCGCCTGTGGTAATTGAGCAGGCGACAATGGGGCTGGCCAAGACCATGTTGCCTGACCATGGCTGGCTGATCAGGTGTCGGTCACTTCAGAACAGCATTGATAAGAGCTCCACAATGTATTCCCACCTCCCGGTCAGTCACCCAACGAGGTCAGCACTCTAGCTGAATGAAAGCAGCAGTCATATTTTGAAATTCAATTCCGACCTGTCATGTCGTCAGTACATCACTCACTTTCCGGCAACTATTTTCCCTTCCGATGTTCTGAACGTTTCCCAGAGTTCACATCAACCAGAGGTTGGCTTCTCCCAGTGACCTGAACATTTAACTCATCGAATATCAATTTGTGAAGAACACATGGAAAACGAGTACTGACCTTCCACCCATGTAGCACACCCTCAGTACTGACCATCCAATAGCGCAACACTCACTCAGTGCTGACCCTCTGCCCAAGCAGCACTTACTCAGAACTGCCTAACTGTGCAGCTTTTCCTCAGTACTGACCTTCCACCCATGCAATGCTCCCTCAGACCTTTATTCATTCATTCATTGGATGAGTGCGTCACTGGCATGGCAGCATTTATTGTCCATCCCTAATTGCCCAGAGGGCAGTTAAGAGTCAACCACATTGCTGTGGGTCTGGAATCACATGTAGGCCAGACCAGGTAAGGATGGCAGTTTCCTTCCCCAAAGGATATTGCTGAACCAGATGGGTTTTTCCCGACAATCGACAATGGATTCATGGTCACCATTAGAATCTTAATTCCAGATATTTATTGAACTCAAATTTCACCATCTGCCGTAGTGGGATTCAAACCTGGGTCCCCAAGCTTTCACCTGGATCTCTGGATTAACAGTCCAGTGATAATACCACTTGGCCATTGCCTCCCCTGAGTACTGACCATCCAACAGTGCTGCACTCCCTCAGTACTGACCTTCCGCTCATGCAGCGCTCCCTCAGTTCTGACACTCTGATAATGCGGCACTCACTCAGTAATGACCCTACACCCATGAGGCACTCCCTCAGTGCTGACCCTGCAACAGAGCAGTGCTCCCTCATGGTTGACCCTGTGCCCAAACGGCACTCACTCCGAACTGACCCTCTAACAGTGCAGCATTCCCACTGTACCAACCCTCTGACAGTGGGGCACTAACTCAGTTCTGACCCTCCAACAATGCAGAACTCCGGCAGTACTGACCCTCTGACAGTGTGGCACTCCCTCATTACTGACCCTGAACACGTGCAGCACTCCCTTAGAACTGACCCTTTGACAGTGCAGTGTTCCCTCAGCACTGACCCTCTCACAGTTCAGTACTCTCTCAGGGCTAGCCCTCCAATAGCCCTCAGCCCTGACCCTCTGACAGTGTGGCACTCCCTCAGCACTGATTCCCCCACAGTGCAACACTCCCACAGAACTGATTCTGTGGCTGTGCGGCATTCCTTCAGCACTGACCCTCTGACAGTGCGGCACTCCTTCGGTACTGACTCTCCAACAGTGTGGCACTCATTCCATACTGACCCTCTGACAGTGCAGCATTCCTCCAGTAATGACCCTACAACAGTGCAGCACTCCCTCAGTACTGCCCCTCCGACAGCCTTCAGCACGGACTGTCCTACAGTGTGGGGCTCCCTCAGCACTCAGCATCCGACAGTGCGGCACTATCTCAGCACTGACCTTCTGACAGTGTGGCACTCTCTCATTGCTGACCCTCCCACAGTGCGGCACTCCCTCAGTAATGACCCTCCGACAGTGTGACACTCCCTCAGTGCTCATTCTCTGACAGTGCGACACTTCCTCCGCACTGATGCTCTGACACTGCAGCGCTGCCTCAGCACAGCCCCTCTGACAGTGCGGCACCCCCTGACTACTACAATAGAGGGTCTGATCCTGAGACCGCCTGGAAAAACTGCACAATGGTGTCGTGGCGCTGCTGCTTACTAAGTATAAATAGAATTACATGGGCCGAATTCCAATCCTGAACAAGTTTGGGTCTTGACAGCACTTGGAAATGAGCTCCTGAAGGCAATTCTCAGGACAAAGCCTGGTATATTCAGGATTAGACTATGAAACAATATGTAGGATCAATTGTAATTAATTTTCTTGATGGCAATTCTTGATGCCATCTTTTGCTCAAACAAGTTGAACCCAGAATGCCTTTAAAGCACAGAATACAGGAAAGATTGTGAAGCTTGAAAGGGTTCAGAAAAGAATAGTTGGATAGTTGGATGTTTTGAACTGTGGTGAGAGGCTGAATAGGTTGGGGCTATTTTCCCTGGAGCATCGGAGGCTGAGAGGTGACCTTATCATCATTTATAAAATCATGAGGGGCATGGTCAGATGAATAGGCATGGTCTTTTTCCCATGGTAGGGGAGTCCAAAACTGGAGAGCATAAGTTGAAGATGATAGAAGAAAGAACTGAAAGAGCAACTTTTTCACACAGAGGGTGGTGCATGTATGGAACGATCTGCCAGAGGTGGTGGCTGGCACAATTACAACATTTAAAAGGTATCTGGTTGGGTATATGAATAAGAAGGGCTTAGAGGGATATGTGGCAAATGGGACTAGATTAATTTAGGATATCTTGTCAGCATTGACAAGTTGGACTGAAGAGTCTGTTTCCATGCTGTACATCACTACAACTCTAATTTAAAACTGCCTGGATAAATTTGCACAAACCCCGCCCCCCAGAACCTGCATCAACAGAAGTGAGGGAGTTGGAGAGGATCAAGGGTAATCCCAGAGCACTCTCTTGACTCTTAGGCTGCTGATTGAGACCAGAGATATATATTGCTTGTTGTCATTTATTTTATTGTTATGATGTGCTGCTCAAATATATAAAGCAGCTCGTAAAAGGGACAAATGCACATTAATTCATCATAAAAGTTGGCGTACCTGCTTTATGGATGCCACAGTATACCAGATACACTGAAATGCAGGTGGTAAATATTTACTATCCAGCACAGCACTGCGTGTGATCACTTGGCATTATCAATTAAACTGCAATAGTTTCCCATTGGAGGAAGATGTTGTGAAACTTGAAAGCGTTCAGAAAAAAACAATGAGGATATTGTCATGGTTGGAGGGTTTGAGTTATAGGAAGAATCTGAGTAGGCTGGGGCTATATTCCCTGGAGTATCAAAGGCTGAGGGGTGACCTCATCAAGGCTTGAGGGAAAGATTTAAAAGTGACCGAAGGGGCAACCTTTTCACACAGAGTGGTGCAATTATGGAATGAACTGCCAGAATTAGAACATTTAAAAGGCATCTGGACAGGTATATGAATAGGAAGGATTTAGAGGGATACGAGGGGAAGGAAAATTTGTTTTTTGACCCAGCAAGTTGCTGTTGTGAGCTGGGATCTCTATTTCAAAGGGACTAGATTCAACAGGAACTTTCAAAAGCAAATAAGGGCTATCTAGAAAGGAGAAATTTGTGGGGCTGGATGGTCAAGAATGGTGGTGGGGCGCTTTCAAAGGGCCAGTACAGGTCTGTTAGGCTAAATGGCCAATACAAGTTGCTTGGAGCATTTTTGTTGAGGCTAGATCATTACAAATGGAAACAGGAGTAGGCCATTCGGCCGCTCAAGCCTGCTCCACCATTCAATAGTATGATATCTGATCCAACATTCCTCAAGTCTACTTTACTGATCGAGAATCTATCTCAGCCCTAAATACGCATAAGGAGTCTGCCGCCACAACTCTCTGTTGAAGATTCACAACCCTCACAGAGAAGACATTCTTCCTCATCTCAGTCTTAAACTGGTACCCCTTTATCTGAGACTATCGCTTCTCCTCCAAGAGTCTCCCAGCAGCTGGAACACACTCTCAGCATTTACCCTGTCAAGCCCCTTAAGAATGATATGTTTCAATGAGATAACCCCTCCTTCTTCTGAACTTTAGTGAGTAGAGTCCCGAGTTTAACCTTTGCTCCAGAGACAATCCTTCCATACTGGTGATCATCCTCGTGAACCTTGTCTGAACTGCCTCCAATGAAATGATATCTTTCCTGAAATAAGGGGCCCAAAACTGCTGGGAGTACTCCAGATGTGGTCTCACCAGCACCTTGTCCAGTTGCAGTAAAACTTCCCGACTTATTTTCCAAATCCCTTGAAATAAGGGCCAACATTCCATTTCTTTTCACATCCAGAACTGCTCTTAACTGAACATTTTACTTTCCCATTACCAAACCACTCTTGACATTTTTTAATCTATCCACCACCACCAGTAAATCACCTGTGTTTGCCAATCAATTAGTTTAAAGGCTAACATTCCATTTGGCTTCATCATTACCTGCTTGCCCCCGTGTGTGTGCTTTATGTGCTTTGGACACAGGTTTGCCCAAGTCTCTTTCACGTTGCAGCTTTCTGCTGGTTGTGAGTGCCATGCTTGCGTCAAGGTTATCATTTACTGGCTGTTCCTGTTTGCTGAGAGGGTTGGGTATAAGATAACATCATGTCACTTCTGGCACCTTGAGACAGAACCGGTGTCTCTGAAGATAGTCATGCCTCGAGTGTGTGCATCTGCCAAACATCACCTGTCTGGGAACTGATCACCAGCATATCAGCACAAAGGTATGGCTAAGGCATTCACAACAATTGAGTACAGGAGTTGGGGGGGGTCACATTGTGGCTGTACACTATGTTGGTTAGGCCATTTTTGGAATACTGCATTCAATTCTGGTCTCCCTTAAAGGATAGATGTTGTTAAACTTGAAAGGATTCAGAAAAGATTTACAAGGATGTTCCAAGGCTAGTTTCAGCTTTAGCGAGAGGTTGAATAGGTTGAGGTCATTTTCTCCAGAGAGTGAAAGGCTGAGGAGTGACCTGAAAGAGGTTTATAAAGTCGCAAGTGGCATGGATAGGGTGAATAGTCAGGGTTTTTCTCCAGGGTGGGGAACCCAAAACCAGGAGGCATAGGTTTATGTGAGAGGTCAAGATTTAAAAGGGGCCTGAGGGCAACTTTTTCACACATGTAATGAGCTGCCAGAGGAAGTGGTGGGGACTGGTACAATTACAACATTTGAAAGGCATCTGGGTAAGTAAGGTTGGAGGGATATGGGCTAAATGTTGGCAAATAGGATTAGATGAATTTAGAATATCTGGTCAGCATGAATAAATTGCACTGAAGGGTCTGTTTCTGTGCTGTACAATTCTATGACTCTATGCCACACTGTCAGAGGGTCAGCACTGAAGGAGTGCATCACTGTCAGAGAGTCAGTACTGAGGAAGTGCTGCACTTTTGGAGGGTCAGTGCTGAGGGAGCCCTGCACTGTTGGTGGATCAGTGTTGAGGGAGTGCAGCATTGTCAGAGGATCAGTACTGAGGGAGGTCCACACTGTCAGAGGATCAGTACTGAGGGAGCCCCACACTAATGGAGGGTCAGTATAGAGGGAGCGCTGCACTGTCGGAGGGTCAGTACTGAAAGATTGCAGCACTGTCGAATGGTCAGTACTGAGTGAATCCTGCTCTGTCAGTGGGTCAATACTGAGGTAGCACTGCATTGTACTGGTTATATTGACCCTCTGACAGTGTAACTTTATCACTTCTGACCACAGGGTGGCTTGACCCTGGATAATGTAGTTGAGGTGTGCGGAGTAAAATGCACGAATTGCTGACTCATCTCTCAGTATACAGAGGGAGACCAGTGGCAGCAGCTTGGCATGTGAACCCCAAACTCAACGAAGAGTAATTAATTGTGGATACGGGAATAGATGAAGGAGAGAGGCTGGAGTACAGAAATAGAGCTTTGGTTTTCTGCTAAAGAGTGCATTGGGGTAGGGAGTGGATTCTGAAACACTCTTCCACCACCTGGATTCATCTCTGTTTTCGCTATGATGTTTCCCAGATGTAGCAATAGAACTGAATGACGTGTATGAATCGCCCCGGGTGTATCCATAAAGCATCTGCTGAGAATTGAGAGGGGGTTAAGATCAGAGACAGAAACACTGCATCCTGGAGTAAATGTGTTTACACAAACTGCAGTCAGCTTTATAGTGTTGACACTCCCTCCCACCAACATAAGCAGGACCTGACTTGAGCTACTTTTAAGCAGTCATCACTGGGTCCGCGATACGTCAATGTTTCACCTTTTAAACAGAGACTAGGAAACAATCGTTCCCAATTTATCCGGACAACAGTGAAAGGTGCTATACTGGAGACTCGGGCAAACACGAGAGATGAAACATCACAATGGCATTGAGAAACCATCAGGTAAAAAAAAGTTTCCCTCGGAGCAGGAAAGGTTAAGGGGGAAATTGAGTCGAGCCATTCAAAATTAGCGGGGGGGGGGGTGGGAGGTTTCCATTGAGTCGATAAGAGTCAGTCAACACAGCGAGGTAGATTAGGGAGAGGATCTTTGACTCAGCGAGTTATTGCAATCTGCCTGAAAGGGAACAAATTCAACAGAAACTTTCAAAGCGAGAGAGAATCGGAGAAATAGGGGATATTTCAGGACAGTGGGGAAAAGAGCAGGGGTCGGGAGGGTGGGAACCATTTTGAGAGCCAGTACAGGCTTATGAGCAGAATGGCCAAAAGTCCCCCCACCCATGCATAGCACAGTTCTAATGCAGGTATCTGGCACCGAAGGACAAAAGGAATTAGATTTGTCAGTGGTGATCATGTTTAGTTTGTCATGCTTCATTGAAAAATTTCAATTGAATGAACCTCATACCAGAAGCTCAGGTACAAAGTTTAAAATCCCATAGTCACATTATCTATCCATTAGGTCTGATCATTCCACTGACTAGCATAGAATTCAAAGGCAAATCTGGAGCTGTTTTCTCTCAAAAAGACAAAGCTGGGGAGTAACGTGTTTGAGGTCTTTGAAAGGGATTTTGATCAGGGAGACATAGAGATGATATTTCCACTTGTGGTGGGAAGTGTTGGGGGAGACACAGAATGAGAAGCCACCAATAGAAGAAAGTCCTGAATAAATGCAATGGGGAATTCAGGACAAATGTCTTCCCCGTTAGAGTGGGTGGGGGTGAAGGTGAATGTGGGACTTGCTCCCACAGGGAGTAGGAGGGGGAAATGTGTGATTCCCTCCCACTGGGAATTGGGGGTTGGGGAATATGGGTCTCCCTCCAATGTGTCGGGAGGCACGTGGGACTTGATCCCACAGGGAGGGCAGAATCTGGGGCTCAGGCCAACAGGGAGTGGTCTCGATCAATTGTTGATGTATTGAAAGGAGAAATTAGATGAGGGAGAGAAGGTGATGGTGATGGGGAGAGATGATGAGAGGGAGTGGGAGAAGGTTAGCATGGGGCATAAACATCAGAAAGGAGCAGAGCAGCCAAATGGCCTATGCACTGAACATAAATCATGTGTGCTGTCACTGGCTCAATATCTTGGAATATCTATCCAGCAGCACTATGGGTGCCAGTAGACATGGAGGTAGCACACAGCACATGGACTGCAGCATTTCAAAAAAGCAGCTCACCACCACTTTGTCAAGGGGGCAACTAAGGACAGGATAATAAATGCTGGACCCAGCCAGTAGCACCACACCCCATAAATGAGTTGAAATAAATTGTCCTAATCTCATCAATACTCCTTATTGTTGCAAATAATGCTGTTGATGAATAATTTAATAATTATGCATGTTTAATCCAGGGAAACCTGGTTGGCAAGTTTTGTTCTAAACAAGGAAAAGAATGTTCAGACCAGACCTGGGCTGTTGCAGGGGTGAGTATCAAGAAGCTCTTCCTCATCCACCCAGGGGAGTCAGATTTCTGAAACCGACTCCCCCATCCCAACAACAACATAAAGAAAGCAGTTAAGACCAAGAAGGACTGGCTGGAATTTTCATGTGTTTATCCAATGTTCCCCCGTTCAATACATCAAACAGTTCACTAATACCACTTCCTGTGGGACTGAGACCCACATTCTCCCACCCCCTGCTCCCTGTGAGAGTGAGTCCCACATTCCACATCAGGACTGATGTGGCGTTTAAGTAGGTTCAGGGTCATGAAACCAAGAAGAATAGATGGAGTTAAGACTCAGACACCATCCAATGGAAAGACAGAACAACTCAAAGGGCTGAATGGCCTCCATAAGACATAGCAGCAGAAGTATTTTGTCAATCAAGTCTGCTCTACCATTCAAGGAGATTATGGCTGATCTGAAAATTCAATTTCCTGCCTTTTCGGTACAACCCTCGACCCCCCTTACCAATTAAACATCTGTCTGCCTCAGCTTTGAATTTATGTAATGACCCAACCTCCACAGTCCTCTACAATAAAGAAATCCTCAGATTAACACCCCTCTGATGGAAGGAGTTCCTTCTCTTCACTGTCTTAAATGTGTGACTGCTTATTCTGAGGTAATGCCCCCCGGCCCTAGACTCTCCCATAAAGGGGAAACAACCTCTCCAAAGCTACTGTATCAAGTTCCCTCAGAATTGTGTATGTTTCAATGAGGTCATCTCTCATTCTTCTAAACTCCAAGTTCCAATCTGCTCAACCCATCCTCATAAGACAGCCCCTCCTTACCTAGGATCAGCCTAGTGAAACTTCTCTGAATTGTCTCTAATGTCACAAGAGCTTTCCTTCAATAAATTGACCAAAACTGCTTGCAGGATTCCAGCTGATTAGTATCTTGTATAAGAAAAACCTCCCCATTTTTGTACTTCCCAAATCCTTCCATGCTGCAGCTTTCCTGCCAACTTCGTCCTTTTCCTATGTAACCGACGAGAGAAGGGGCTGAATGGCCTCCTTATATTCCTGTGTAACAGACTTGAGAAGGGGGCTGACTGGCCTGCTGTGCCTGTGTAACAGTCTCAGGGAGGAGGCTGAATGGCCTCCTCCTGTTCCTGTATAACAGGTTTGAGGTGGGGATGCTGAGTAGCCTCCTCTGCCTTGTAACGGGAATGCCCTCCTTCTGTTGGTGACTAACAGGCTCCAGGAGTGGGCTGAATAGCCTCCTCTTGTTTCTGTGTAACAAATTCAAAGGGGGCTGAATGGCCTCCTACTATTTCTGTGCTTATAAAACTGTTTTGACAGGGTTATTTATGATCTTTATCACTTAATGCTTAACCTGAAATGGTTGTGGATTTTTCTGGAAGTTCAATTAAGATTAAGGTTGTGCCTCAGTATGATTTTATGCAATATTGTCATTATGACCAACCTTTGGTGATGTTTACTTTGAATTCTGTCATCACTGTATAATGAAGTCTCTTGAATTAAATGTTCCTGACAACATATATTGATGTTTCAGCAAGAGTTGTCAACACCAGCTAGTTACAGTCAGTTGTAAATTCATTGTATACTTGGCCAATCAGTTAGAGACATTGCAGGACTTCGGGATACCTGCTCTACCTGCTCAGCGTAGAGTGCACAACAGCAAACTAATACAAAGTTTATGTAGACATGACACTACATCAAACAGTCTACAGAATCTATCTGAATAATGTTGTATATCTGTCCACAAAATCTATGTAATAATACCATACATTAGTTTCCAGAATCTGCCTAAACAGCAAACAGTAGTAAACAGTCCAGAGAGTCGATTTAATCAGTATACCATTCATTTAAACATATTTAAACAGTCTACAGTGACTATTTAATCAGTACATTGCATCAGTGCAGCATATCGTCTGCAGAATGTATTCAAACAGTACACTGCTGTACATTGTGCCAGTCTACAGAGTCTATTTAATTAGTGCATTGCAGCAAACTATCCATAGGGTTTATTTAAACACACACTGCAGCAGTCTGTGTGGCACTGTACATGCGTACTACATACGTTCACAAAAGCAGGATTATTTTTTCCAGAAACTGTAGTCTTGGAAGGATTGAACCATAAAACAAAGTGGAGTAAAATTACTCCAGTCACTTACAGCAGGACAGTTTCCAGGGAAGATTGAAGAGGCAATAGAAAACTGTTTGGGAAGGAGGCAAGTTATGGACAAACCTTCATAACAGCAAGTTCACATTTGTGTAGGATCCTTACGTTGTAACAAATCCCAAAGGTTTCCTCATGAACATCAATTTGACCCCATGACACATCAAGAGATTTCAGGGCAAGCAACCAAAAGCTCCATCAAAGATATCTTTTTTTTTGAGGAGCATCTCAAAGGAGAAACCAGGGAGGTATAAAGAGGGTTCAGGAAGGGATTCTGGAGTTCAGGACACCAGGTAGCTGGAGACACGGCCTCGAATGGCAGAACGCTGGGAATTGTGGGGAGTGCTAGAGAGGTCAGGATTGGAGGAGGTTTCAGAGATAGGGAGGGGTGTAGGGGCTGGATGAGGTCAAAGACAGAGGGAGGGGTGTTTAGGCTGGAGGAGTTTACAGAAATTGAGAGGGGTATAGGTGCTGGAGGAGGTTACAGAGATAGGAAGGAGGTTTGGTGGGGGGAGGGGGAACAGATGACCTCAGAAGGATTTGACATGGACAGTGGGCACTTAAACGATGGCTCTGTCAATCTGTAAGTCAATCAAGATACAATGATAGCTCTCATTAGTGAATTGGACTCAGTGTGAGCTAGAATGGGATAGGGGGGTCTAGAATAAGTGGGGAAAGAATGGAGGAAGGCAAGGCTAGAATGGGACAAGGGGGAATAGAATGGGACGAGGGGCAGCAGTGCTGCGGAGTTTGGGGGAGGGAGGCAGTGATGTGGTGGGGGTATACTCATTCTGGTTGGTTGCCCACTCTGACCAGCTTATTAATGGTGCCATTCCTCACAGGTGATGTGACCATCATGGTAGTGCTATGCCCACTGGACATTCCATCACTGGTCGTGTTCTGTGTCACTTTCAGCCTGGCAGCTCCCTCCAATGTGGTGGCACTCTGCGTGTTCATCAGAGAACTGAGACGCAAACCAACACCAAATGTCATCTACATGATCAACCTCAGTATCTCCGATGGAATCTTCACTGTGCTTCTGCTACTCAAAGTGGTGGAGACGGTGTGGGGCCAGTGGGCACAGCAAGAGGTCTTTTGCCCCATCTACAATGCCTTCTACCTGGGCATCATCTACACCAGCATCCTCTTCCTCACCGTGCTGGCCGTGGGCCGGTATCTGAGTGTTGCCTTCCCCATTCGTTATGCGGCGTACAAGAGCCCCCGCTACTCCCAAGTCATCTGCGTCATTCTGTGGCTCACCGCAGCAGCTCACATCTACCTCATGTTCCTAATGGAGAGCAAGGACCTGCGAAACCCAGGTGCTGATGACGCCAAGATCTGCTGTGCCAACAATACACCAATCAGCTGTGCCAATAACATCTTAAGCAGCAGCGCCAACAATGCCTCAATCTGCTGTGCCAACAATACACTGATCTGTTGTGCAAACACCTCAACCAGCTGTGCCAACATTGTCCCAAACTGCTGTACCAACAATGCGTTGATCAGCTGTGCCAACAATGCCTTAGTGGCCTGCGCCAATCTCTCCCAGGGCCAGGTGAACACCATGCTGATGCTGGAGCCGACTGTGGTCCTGTTCCTGGTGCCATTGGTGCTCACCTGCCTTGCCTACCTCGGCTGCTTCTGCAAGCTGCACCAGAGCAGCCTGCCGAGTCGGGAGAAGTACAGGGCCCTGCGGGCAACAGCTGCCACTTTGGCAGTATTCGTGGCCTGCTACACACCGTTCAATGCTGCCCAGCTGGTGGGGTCCGCCTTTGGAGTCAGCATGAGTTGGCGGAGAAAGGCCCTGCTCGCTGCTGCCCCCGGTGCCTTCCTCAACCCCCTTGTTGTCTTCTGCTCCTCTTCGGCACTCCAGTGGAGCACTGCTGAGGGCTGGCGGGCTGCTGCAGGGCATCTTAGGGATGGCTGGCTGCGCATCTGGCATGGGGCGATCCCACAGAGGAAGGAGGCAAACGGAGACCTAATATGAGCACCGGTTCCAGTTCAATGAGGACTGTTGTCCGTATGATGGTTGACTGAGGTGCTCAGGTACCCAATTCATGCACAGGCAGACTCCGGTTGAATACCAACTGCTTTAAAAATGCGAAATGTCATTGATTATTGGGCTTGCACTGGAATTCCTGGCCACAGCAGATGGTGGAGTTTGAATTCAATTAAAAATCTGGAATTCAGAGTCTAATGATGACCATTAGTTGGAAAAGGCCAACTGGTTCATTAACGTAATTTAGGGAAGGCAACTGCCATGCTTACCTGGTCTGACCTACATGTGACTCCAGACCCCCAGCAATGTGGCTGACTTTTAACTGCTCTCTGGGCAATTAGGGATGGATGATAAGTGCTGGCCTAGCAAGTGACACTCTCATCCTGCGAATGATTTTTTAAAAAACACAGCGGGCCGTTTCTGGAGCAGGAAAATTCTGTGTATCCCAAGTGTTTTTCACCAGGACCAGACATCCCAAAGCTGCACAGACAATGAAGGAGCTTTACTGAATTCAGATATCAGATTTTTCAAAGGCAGCAGCCAATGAGAGCGCAGAAAGCTCCCACTGACAGCAATTAGACATAGACTTGAATCAGAAATAATAAGAACTGCAGATGCTGGAGTCAGAGATAACACAATGTGGAACCAGAGGAACACAGCATGCCAGGCAGCATCAGTGGAGCAGGAAAGTTGACATTTCGGATCAGGACCTTTCCTCAGAAGAAAGGTCCCGACCTGAAACGTCAGCTTTCCTGCTCCTCTGATGTTGTCTGGCCTGCTGTGTTCATACAGCTCCACAAAGACTTGAATCATCATTTTTCTTTCAGTGATGTTGATGATGGATAAAAATCAGCTCCCAGGGAAATTTCATTCTTCCACATCATGACCGTGGGATCTTTCATGTCCACTCCAGGTGGCAGACTTCTCCAAAAGACAGTACCTACAATAGTGCAGTATTCCTTCAGTACTGGACGTCCAACAGTGTGGCACTCCCTCAACACCGACCCTGCCTTAGCATTGACACTCCGTCAGTGTAGTGCTCCCTCAGTACTGACCCTCTGACAGTGCGGCACACAGTAAATGCTGACCATTTGACAGTGCAGCACTCCCTCAGTACTGACTCTCCAACAGTGCAGCACTCCTTCAGTGTCAGCAGACCATGAGCACTTACCCTCTGGCAGTTTGACGCTCCCTTAGCAGTGAACCTCCGACAGTGCTGCAATCCCTCAGCATTGACCCTCCAACAATGCAATACTTCTTCAGCACTGACCCACTTACAATATGGCGCTCCCTCAGTACTGACCCTCTGACAGTGGGACATTCCCTCAGCATTGACCCTCCGTCAGTGCGGCACCGCCTCAGCGCTGACCATCTGACAGTGCAGCGCCCCCCACCAAGCGCTGACCCTCCGACAGTGCAGCACTCCCTCAGCACTGACCCTCCGACTGTGCAGCATTCCCTTAGCATTGACACTCTGACAATGAAACTCTCCTTCAACACTACCCGTCTAACAGTGCGGCACTCCCTCAGTAACGACCCTCTGACAGTGCAGCACTCCCTCATTTTCCACACTGCAATTGTCAGCCTGGGTTAATGTGTTAAAGTCTCATGAGTTGTGACTGAAACTCAAATCTTCTTATTTAGGACATGCGTGTAACCCACTGAAACCCAGCTCACAACAGTGATACTATATTTCGAATATTTTAAATGACTGTTAATCTCTGCAATTTTCTGAAATTGATTTGCTGATTTAAGCATTAATGTGTTCAGTTTGACCATTTGTCTGTCATACCTTAATTTAAATTGGAGACGACAGGCTGAATATTGAAGCTCGTCACCTCATTTGTCAATTTCCTCTTTCTTCAAAGTACAAAATGTAAAAGTAGTGTTTTTACAGACCCCTATTTCCATCATTCAGACCATGGTTGTGTTCTGCTTTGGCTGCTTGCCCATTGATTCATTTTCTCATCGGTCTTGAGCTGTTCCCTGAACCATTTTGCAGAATCTCAACAAAAACATCGACTCTTGATCATTTTGCCTGCAAATAAACTTGATTTCATTTTGCTAATGGGTTTGCAGCCCATTAGCACTGGGGAATGTATTGGATCTGAGTGTGACATGCTGAGTAACATTGGCGACAACAAGGTTATTTTCTCACATGCTCGGCAGCTCCACGTTGCAGCCCATTGTAAATGAAAACCCACAGAATCACAAAAGTGTTCAGACCACAGGATGTAGGAGCAGAATTAGGCCATTTGGCCTATCCAGTCTGCTCCACCATTCAATCATCACATGTTTGCCTTCATTTTTGGTCAGTGCATTGATCATAGGAGTTGGGACATCATGTTACAGCTGTATAAGATATTAGTGAGGCTTGGTTTGGAATACTGTATTCATTTCTGGCCTCCTTCTTATAGGAAAGACTGTTAAACTTGAAAGGGTTCAGAAAAGATTTACAAGGATGTGGCCAGGGTCAGAGAGTTTATGCTACAGGAGAGGCTGAATAACTGTAGGCCTTTTTCCCCAGAGCATCAGAGGCTGAGATATGACCTTATAGAGGTTTATAAAATCATGAGACGCAAGGATAGGGTGAATAGTCAAAGTCTTTTCCCCAGGATAGGATAGACAAAAGTAGAGGGCATAGGTTTAATGTGAGACAAAAAAGATTTAAATGGGGTCTGAGAGGAAACTGTTTCTTGCAAGGGTGGTGTGTGCATCAGAGATAATGGGAACTGCAGATGCTGGAGAATCCAAGATAACAAAGTGTGAAGCTGGATGAACACAGCAGGCCAAGCAGCATCTCAGGAGCACAAAAGCTGACGTCTCGGGCCTAGACCCTTCATCAGAGGAATGAGCTGACAGAGGTAGATGGATGGCTACAATTTCAATATTTAAAAGGCACTTGAATGGATATATGAATAGGAAGGATTTAGGGGGATACAGGCCAAATGCTGGCAACTGATACTTGATCACTTTAGGCTATCTGGTCAGTGCAGACTAGTCTGACCAAAGGGTCAGTGTCTGTGTCGTATGATTCTCTGACTCCATATGTTTCTTAAACTTATTATCCTGCCTTTTCCCCCGAACCCTTAAAACCCCTTACTAATCTCTACCTTAAAGACACTCAATGGCTTGGTCTCCATAGCCTTCTGTGGTAATGAGTTCCTCTGGTTGAAGAAATGCCTCCTCTTCTCAGTTCTAAAGGTCATCCCTTCAATCTGAGGCTGCGCCCTCAGGTCATTGTCACTCTTACTAGTGGAAACATTTTCTCCACATCCACTCTACCCAGGCCTCTCGTATTCTGCAACTTTCAATCAGATCCACCCCTCATCCTTCAAAACTCCATCAGCTATAGACTCAGAGTACACCTCCTCATCTCTGGACCCCCTCCAACACCAGTAGATTCTTCTTTAGATATGGAGCCCAAAATTGCTCACAATATTCCAAGTGCAATCTGACCAGAGCCTTCTAAAGCCTCAGCCATAGATCCTTGCTCTTGATTTCTAGCCTTCTTGAAATGAATGCTAAAATTTTATCTGCCCACCTAACTGGGAACTGAACCTGTACATCAGAGTTAAGAGAATCTTGAACTAGGACTTCCAAGTCCCTTTGTGCTTCAGATTTCTGAAGCTTTTCCCCATTTAGAAATTATCTATGCCTCTATTCTTCCTACCAGATAACTTCACAGATATATTCCATCTGCCACTTCCTTCCCAACTTGCCTGGCCTGTCTAAGTCCTTCTACAGCCTCCCCTTTCCTCATTTGTCCTTCCACCTCTCTGTGCCATCTACAAACTTAGCAACAATGCCCTCGGTTCCTTAATCCAAATCATTAATGTGATTAATCATTAATCATTAATATCATGAGTAAACCGCTGCAAAACTCCACTTGTCACTGGCTGCCATCCTGAAAAATACCCCTTTATCCGCGCTCCCTGCCTTCTGCCAGTCAACCAATCCTCTATCCATGCCAGTACATTACCCCTAATACCATGGGCTGTAATCTTATTCAGCAGTCTCCTGTGCAGCACCTTGTCAAAGGCCCCCTGCAAATACAAATTGATTATGTTCCCTGGCTCTCTTTGTCTGACTTGCTCATTACCTCCTCAAAGAATTCAAAGAATCCCTACAATGAGGAAGCAGGCGGATTGGTCCACTGAGTCCACACAGTCCCTCCAAAGAGGATTCCACCCAGACCAACCCCATCCCTGTAGCCTTGCATTTCCCATGGCTAATCCACCCAGTCTGCACATCCCAGAAGACTAAGGGCAATTCAGCATGGCCAACCCACCTAACCAGCACATCTTTGAACTGTGGGTGGAAACCTGAGCACATGAAGTAAACCGATGCACGCACAAGGAGAATATGCAAACTCCACAGACAGTCGCCTAAGGCTGGAATCAAACCAGGTCACTGGCACTGTGAGGCAGCAGTGCTAATCACTGAGCTAACACACAGATTCTAACGAATTTTCGGGCAAAGACCTCCCTTTGATGAAGCCATGCTGACTCAGCCCTATTTTACCATGTACTTCCAAGTATTCTGCAATCTCTTCCTTCATAATGGACTCTAAAATCTTACCAATAATGATGGTCAGGCTCCTTCTTAAACGTGGGTGTTACATTAGCCATTTTCAGATCTTCTGGGATCCTCCCGAACTTCAGTGATTCCTGACTGCTCACCAATGCCTTTACAATGTCCTCAGCTATCTCTTTCAGAGCTCTGGGGTGTAGTTCATCCAGCCTTGGTGACTTATTCACCTTCAGACCTTTCAGTTTCCCCAGCACCTTCTCCTCACTGATGGCCACCAAACACTCTGCCCCTGATTCTCTTGAAGTTCCAGTATGCTGTTGGTGTCTTCCATTGAGTAACCTGATGCAAAGTACCTACTCAGTTCCTCTGCCATTTCTTTGCTCCCCATTACTACTTGTCCAACCTTATTTTCCAGCAGCCCAATTTCCACTCTTGTTTCTCGCTTATCTTTTATACGTCTAAAAAGTTGTTTGCAGTCTTTTATATTACTAGCTAGCTTAACATCATACTTCATTTTCTCTGCACCACCCCCCCCCATTACTTTTTGAGGTGTCCTCTGCTGGTTTTTAAAGGCAGCCATGATATGGAGATGCTGGTGTTGGACCTGGGTGGGCAAAGTCAGAAGTCACCAGGTTATAATTCAACAGGTTTATTTGAAATCACAGGCTCTCAACGTGCTGCTCCTTCATAACCTTTGATTGCTTGTGGTTTCAAATAAACCTGTCGGACTATAATCTGGTGTCGTGTGACTTCTGTTTTTTAAAGGCTTCTTTTTCAAAATGGCAACAAGTAGGAGGGGCTGAGCCCAGAGCTTATCCGCTCCCATTGCCTTTCTTTCTCTTTATTTTTCTTCTTTTTCTTTCCTTTTTGTTCGTTTTCATTTCTTTTAAGCCTCTGGCAAGTGGCACCAGGATGAGCTGGACACAGCACCAGCACAGCCTGGGGTCTCCACTGAGTCAGGAACACATACCAGGCTGACTGTCTGGCCCAGACTCACAAGCTAGGCCAAGGCTCCCTTTGATCCCTTTAACCCTATGAAATATATCAAATTCATTCATGGAACATTATGTTTCGACCTCAACCACTTTCTGTGGCACCGAATTCCACAGACTCATCACTCTCTGGGAGAAGACATTTCTTCTCATCTCAGTACTAAATACCCCATATCCTTAGACTTTGACACCTGATTCTGGACTCGCCTAGTCATCAGGAACATATTTCCTGTGTTTACCCTGCCTAATTCTGCTAGAACATTATAGGTTGCTATAAGATTCCCCCTCATTCTTCTAAACTGCACTGAATATACTCCTAATTATATTCTATATTCTAATTTGTATTCCTAATGATCCAACCTCTCTCCATTCGTTCTGGCATCCCAAGAACCAGTCTGGGAAACTTTCACTGCACTTGATCCATCACCAGGCATCCTTCTTCTGTTAACGAGAGTAAAAACTGCATACAATATTCTAGGTGTGGTCTCACCAAAATCCTATACAATCACAGCAAGACATTCCTGCTCCTGGACGCAAATTCTCTCGCCATGAAGGACAGTGGACCATTTGCTGCCTTCACCACCTGCTGCTCCTGCAAGTCTACTTTGAACGACTGGTGTACAAGGGCACCCAGGTCTCACTGCACCACCTCCTTCCCAATCTACCACCATTCAGATAATACTCTGCCTTCCCCCTGTTCTTGCTCCCAAAATTAATAGCCTCTCATTTATTCACATTATATTCACAGATACTACATTGAATTCCCTCATTCAAATCACGAATATATATTGTGAATCAATGGGGTCCAAACACTGATCACTGTGGTAGCCCACTAATCCTGGGCTGCAGCTTGGGAAACAAAGAGTTAGAGTAAATGGGTCATTTTCCATGTGCCAGCTAGTTTTCTATCCATCTCAATGCACTACCAACAACAAAGACAGAATTTGCTGGAAATGTTCAGCAGGTCTGGCAGCAAGAAATTAGAGAAAAGAAATTAGAGTTAACGTTTCAGGTCTGGTGACCCTTCCTCAGAACTGATGCTAGCTAGGAAAATGTTGTTTTTATGGAGAACACAGGGTGGGTGGAGGGGTTAAGGGGTAAACAATAGGTGGGAATAGAGCCCAAAGAGAGAGAACAGCAGTTAAACAGACAAAGGAGTGGGTAATGATCTGGCTAGGTGAGTGAATAGTTATTAATGGAGACTGTTAGTGGCTAACAATGGGTTGTGTGTTAGTAGATTGTGTGATAAAAAGACCTGGTGTCTGGGGGTTGGGTAACAACATGGGAAAAGTGCTCAAGCCCTAAAAGTTACTGAATGTGATATTGAGTCTAGAAGGCTGCAGCTGAAAATGAGGTGCTGTTCTTCCAGCTTGTGCTGATCTTCACTGGAACACTGCAGCAAGCTTGAGAGAGAGAGATGTTGGCCAGGGAACAGAGTGGTGCATTGAACTGGCAGGTAACTGGAAGCGCAGGGTCTTTTTTTGCAGGCAGAATGCAAGTGTTTGGAGAAACGGTCACCAAGTCCACGCTTTGTTTCCCCAATGTAGAGGGGACCACATTGTGAGCAGTGAATGCAGTAGACTACATTGTGAAAAGTGCGGGAAAGTGCTGCTTCACCTGGAAGGTATGTTTAGCCCTTGGTTACTGAGAAGGGGGCAGGTAAATGGGCAGCTGTTACACCTTCAGTGGTGGAGGGGAAGGTGCTGTGGGAGTGCAGGAGTGCTGCACCACGGTCCAGGCGGAATGCTGACAAAGGAGGGGAGGGGAATGTGTGTCTCGTGGTGGCATCTCGCTGGAGAAGATGGAAATGGCAGCTAATGATCCTCTGGATGTGGATGCTGGTGGGAGGGTAGGTAAGGACAAGGGGAACCCTATTGCTGTTGCGGGAGGCAAGAGAGGGGGTGAGGGCCAAAGTGTGGGAGATGGTTTGGACTCGGCTGCAGACCCAATCAACAACGGTGCTGGGCAATCCTTGCATGAGGAAGAAGGTGAACATTTCAGAAGCTCCCTTGTTGAAGTTGGTTTACACTCTGGATAAGAAAGGGAAGCAGCACAGATAATGTCAGCAATATACTGGAGAAAGTGTTGTGGGTGAAGGCCAGAATAGGACTGGAACAAGGAACGTTCCATGCACCCACAAAGAGACAGTCATACTGGTGCCCCTATGGATACCCATGACCGCCACTCTGAAGAAAGTGAGAGAAGTTAAAGGAGAAGTTGAAGATGAGCTCAACCAGGCACTAGGAGGAGGATTGCAAGTCCGTGGTAAAAAGGAGACGGTTGAAGCCCACAAACTGAAAATTCTAAAACTGACGTAAAGCGCCGGAGAAATTGTGGGTGTAGATTGGCAAGGACTGGACAAGGGGAGAATATATCGAGTCATGGTAGGAGTCAATAGACAGCCCTCAATCCCATATGCCGTATCAATATCGATTGTCCTAAGGGTAATCCCATATGCCGTATCAATATCGATTGTCCTAAGGGTCCTGCCATTTCCTGTAGACTTTTCTCTTGCATTTGACCTCCAAAAATACATCACCTCACACTTGTCCAGATTAAATTCCATCTGCCATTTCTCCGCCCAACTTTCCAATTGATCTATATCCTGCTGTACCCTTTGACAACTTTCCTCACTAACCCACTTCACCAATTTTTGTGTTGGCTATAAACTGACTAATTAGATAACCTACATTTTCACCTAAGTAATTTATGTACATTACAAGCAACAGATATCCCGGCACTGATCCTTGCAGAACACCACTAGTCACAGACCAGTTATACAATCATCTGTCCACAACTACCCTCTGTCTTCTATGACCAAGCCAATTTTATTTCCAATTTGCCAACTCATCGTGGATCTATTGCGAATTAATTTTCTGAACCAGCTTAATTGAGGGACCTTATTCATGAGTTGGGAAAGTCCATTTAGACAACATCCACTGCCCTACCCTTAATCATCTTTGTGACTTCCTCAAAGAATTCAAATTTGTGAGATAACACCTCCCCTGCATTTGGCCATGCTGACTATCCTTAATAAGTCTATTCTTTTCCAAATCTGAGTCAATCCTGTCAATAAGAACCTTCTCCAATAATTTCCCTACCACTGATGTAAGGATCAGCAGCCTGTAATTCCCTAGATTGTCCCTGCTGCCCTTCTTAAACAAAGGAACAATGTTGACTATTCTTCAATCTTCAGGGATCTCACTTATAGCTAAAGAGGATTTTGTACTAGGCTTCAGCAATCTTCTGAGATCTTCAATCATCAGATGAAGGGTCTAGGCCCGAAGCGTCGGCTTTTGTGCTCCTGGGATGCTGCTTGGCCTGCTGTGTTCATCCAGCCTCACATTTTATTATTCAGCAATCTTCTCCCTTGCTTAACTCAATATCTTGACATAGATCCCATCAGGCCATGGGGACTTATCTGTGTCAACGTTTTTCAAGACACCAGTATCTCCTCCTTCTTAATATCGACATGCCCTGGAATATCAACATACCCTTCCTGATCTCACCATCGTCCGTATCCTTCTCCTTGGTGAATTATTCATTCTGATGTGAATTATTCATTCAGGACCTCACCCACTTCCAACAGCTCCTTTTGTAATCCCCCCCAGTGTCTTTGCGTAGATCCACTTTTCCCTTATTTATAATCTGCTCCTAACATGTCATAAAGTGAAGGTTGACCCCCACTGAAAACCACAATTGAAACACCCAAAGAAGAGCACCTTGCAGTATTAGGAGTGTCAAAAGTGGCGTAACCCGCCTTTCAGCAATTACTACTGGTTAAATAAAATAAATCCTTGATACTCACTTTACAATCGACAACTAACAACTTATTTATCTAACTCTTGTGTAAACAAATTAACTAAGCTATTAACAATCCAAATAAACGCCTTCTAACAACTAACTATCCCCAAATAAAACAAGATTCTAATGGTGATCAGAGATAATGGGAACTGCAGATGCTGAAGAATCCAAGATAACAAAGTGTGAAGCTGGATGAACACAGCTGTGTTCATCCAGCTTCACACTTTGTTATCTAAGATTCTAATGGTGTGCTGTTCTGATAAATGCAAGTCCCATTTATATATAAAAAAGGAAATTTTAGTTCTTCAAAATTACAGCCAGGTTAAGTATCTTCCAGAATACTCTGTGCCTTCTCTGTCAGGAATGCCTTCTCCGTCAGGAATGCCTTCTCCATTGATTCCTCTGTCAGGAATATTCATTAGTTGTGCTGTTGGTACCTTTGTCATTTAGATTATACTTTCTCTAATACATAGCAGATGCTGTGAGAACCAGTGATTCTCTCTTGAGAGCTGAGGGCTTTTAGTTCTGGTAGATAGCAGTTATCTCGGCTGGCTTTGTCCAATTGCCCCCTTCTTTTGTATCCTTGATGACATATCAATTTCTTACAATAGTATTGGTCCTATTGTTGTCAAAGCCATCATATTTAAATTTAATTTGTTTTTGGTATCTAAGTGCCTGGTTCAAATTGCTTGGCTAAGTTCAAAACTTGTTGTCTTGGTCAAGATTGCTGTTTGGCCTGCTAACTGTGTGGCCTTTTGATACAGATATTTCAATTCGAGTGCTCTGTGTGCACTTACAATCTTTCAAGCTGCTGCTCACAGACATCCAATTTAAATCTCTATGCACAGAAAAAGCACATCCTCTTTTAAGGGAGATGGTAGGAACCGCCAATGCTGGAGTCTGAGATACCAAGGTGTAGAGCTAGATGAAGACAGCATGCCATGCAGCATCAGAGGAACAGGAAAGCTAGCTTTTTAGGTCTGGACCCTTCTTCAGAAAATAATCTTATCCTCTTTTAAAGGTACTACACAATGCTTTCCCCCATTATTCCACAAACAGCAAATTCTACCTTCCTGCTTCCCAATCCACAAAGTACTCTACCCAAGTTTGCAACACAAACATAAATTGTCTTGGGATTCTCCTTAATTCTACTTGCAAGGGAGAGTTCCAGGCCCCATGTAGCACTCCTAATTTCTTGTTTAAGTTCTTTTCTGCTTCCTTTATACTCCTAAAGGGCCTTGATTGATTTCAGTTTCCGAAACCTTACAGTGCTTCCTTTTTTGTTTTGACTCAATGACTTTTTTGGGGCTCCAAACTGGGACGCGTTGAAGTGAATCTAAAATCTCGATAGTCCCGGAGAGGTCTGTTCGGCCCGTCTTTTCTGAACTGGCTCTTCAAAGTTCTCTAATGCATCCCCACTGTCCCACCACACTCTGCCTGTGCTCATGCCCACTTTTCCTTCAAATCTAAACATTCCCCCATTTCTCCAAATCACTCCCATTTTGAAAGTTCCTGTGGAATCTGATTTCTTCCAGGGAGAGTGGATCAAAATAAATCAACCCCATCCCCACCGACACCCCCCCCCCCCCCCCACCCCCCGACACACACACACACAGAGACATACACACACACACCTCTCCTTCTGGTCTTTTCCTGATTCTCTTCAATTCTCTGCATGTTCCTCTGGTGACTGAGCCCCCCAGCCCAAGAGAGAAGGTCTCCATGCTGATCTTAAACGCCTCAATCATAATTTTGCTGTTACTGCGAAAAAGAATAAACAATAAAATCAGGAGTAACATTTACACAGAGTGAGTGACCAGGGCCTGGGACACTCTGTCTAACAGTGAAGCAGAGGCACCGTTACTGAGGCTTTGAAGAAGTGGTGACTATCTGAAGGGAACAGAGATGACACTGCTCCAGTAACATGTTGGGAGAGAGGAATGGGTTGACTGTCCAACTTATTGTCTATGCTCCTAAGCAACTGAGTGGAAAATGGAGAGGGCTGTTTGGGCTGGAGGGGTTTATAGAAATAGGGAGGGGTGTAGGGGCTGGAGGAGGTTTCAGAGATAGGCAGGAGTGTAGGGGCTGGAGGAGGTTACACAGATAGGGAGGGATGTAGGGGCTGAAGCAGATTACAGAGAGAGGGAGGGGTGCAGAGGTTGGAAGGATGACAGAGATAGGGAGGGAGTGTAAGGGCTGGAGGAGGTTACCGATAGGGAGGAGGTGTAGGGGCTGGAGGAGGTTACAAGATAGGGAGGGGGTGAAAGGCCTGGAGAAGGTTACAGAGATAGGGAGGAGGTGTAGGGCCCGAGGAGGTTACAGAAATACGGAAGGGTGTAAGGGCTGGTGGAAGTTACATAGATTGAGAGGGTAGTAGGGGATCAAAGGGGTTACAGAGATATGAAGGACTGTAGCACCTGGAGGGGTGATTACAGAGTTGGGAGGGCTGTAGCACCTGGAAGGGTGGTTACAGAGATAGGGAGGATTGCACAGGTTGGAGAAGGTTGCAAAGATAAGTAGGGCTGTAGGGGCTGAAGCAGGTTATGGAGTTGTGGTGGGGTATGGGGCTGGAGGAGGTTACAGAAATAGGGAGGTGATGTAGGGTTTGGAGCAGGTTACAGAGATCAGCACGGGTGTAACGACTGGAGGAGGTTACAGGGCTAGAGAGGGGTGTAGGGGGCTGGAGGAGGTTATAGAGATAGATAGGCAGGGATATAGGGTCTGGTGGAGGTTACAGACATAGGGAGGGGTGTAGCGACTCAGTATCGTCCCAATTATTCCTCCGGTTCCTTAGCATGTAATATATTGGGTGGCCATGCGAGGGAGCACTAGGCTTAATATTCATTCTTTTATTTTCTTACTCGGGGACTACGGGGAGACGAGGCTGTGAACAAATCTACATTCAAAAGCTAAACAGTGTTACGTTTAGAATACTTTTCTTTTTCACTCACCTTTTTTCCGTAGGTAACAATGCAATAGTCAATTCTACTTTGTTTCTGATCACATATTGTGACAGTGCAGTACTCCCTCAGCACTCACGTTACGACAGTGCAGCATTCCCTCAGTACTGACCCTCTGTCAGCAGGGCACTCTCTCGGTACTGACTCTCCCACACTGTGGCATTCCCTCAGTACTCACTCTCCGACAGCGCAGCACTCCCTCAGCACTGACCCTCCGACAATACAGCCCTCCCTCAGCACTGACTCTCTGAAAGTGCAGCATTCTCACATACCGTCTGACAGTGCAGTACTCCCTCATTCGTGACTCTTCGACAGTGAGGCACTCCACCAGCAGTGACTCTTCGACAGTGAGGCACTCCACCAGCAGTGACCCTTCGACAGTGAGGCACTCCACCAGCAGTGACCCTTCGACAGTGTGGCACTCCACCAGCAGTGACCCTTCGACAGTGTGGCACTCCACCAGCAGTGACCCTTCGACAGTGTGGCACTCCACCAGCAGTGACCCTTCGACAGTGAGGCACTCCACCAGCAGTGACTCTTCGACAGTGAGGCACTCCACCAGCAGTGACCCTTCGACAGTGAGGCACTCCACCAGCAGTGACCCTTCGACAGTGTGGCGCTCCACCAGCAGTGACCCTTCGACAGTGAGGCACTCCACCAGCAGTGACCCTTCGACAGTGAGGCACTCCACCAGCAGTGACCCTTCGACAGTGTGGCGCTCCATCAGCAGTGACCCTTGGACAGTGTGGCGCTCCATCAGTACTGACCTTCTGACAGTGCGGTACTCCCTTGGTACTGGCCCTCCCACACTGTGGCACTCCCTCAGTACTCACTCTCCGACAGCGCAGCATTCCTTCAGCACTGCCTGCGATGAGTTCCCACATGTATTTTGATCTGCAGCAGTTGTTTTCTGCTTTGTTTCTCTGAGTGAACAAGCAGCTTTCCCTGTTATCTATCTCAGTCTCTGTGATGACAGTGATGTGTAGACTTCAGTTCGGACCAGCTCCAGAAGTTATGGTCTTGTGATCAGGAGACTTGATCAATTTCAGGAGAAGATTTCAGTGAAATTATAAACCAAATCCATCCTGTATTAACAAGGTGTAGAGCTGGATGAACACAGCAGGCCAAGCAGAGTCAGAGGAGCAGGAAGACTGACGTTTTGGGCCTAGACCCTTCTTCAGCATTCCTGCTCCTCTGACCCTGCTGTGTTCATCTAGCTCTGCACCTTGTTATCTCAGATTCTCCAGCATCTGCAGTTCCTACTATCATCAACTGGTGTAGTTCGCTTTCCCTATTATTCTCTTATTGTCTGTGAGGTCTTGACATTTTAGCATCAACTCCTCGATATTTTGTGACCATATCTGAAATACCCTCTAAATCCAAAACTTACAGAATGCCTTTATTGTGCAGATGGACATTAAACCTTGGCCGGCTGCAAATAAATTAATTAATTTCAGTTAATATCTATTAAAGTTTGTTCAATTTTCCTTACAAAAGCCATTTCATTCTCTTCATGATTCTGAGTTACACCTATCAGCACACACTTAACATCCCTTGTCACTCAGAACAGGCTAAATTGTTCAGGTAGTTTATACATAAATAGGATTTTTTGGAGAGAAATGCACTGCTCATCATCTTACAATGGTTACCTCCTTTTAGTTGGTTAAACTGGTGGTCTGCATTGCTGGTGAGGCTCTCGTTGGCTATCTGACCTTCAGTGCCCCTTTCGAAATGTTTTGGAGAGCCATACCATTGATGTGACTGAGCCACCCCTTTCTGAGAGCAGTGAGCATGAAGTCAACAGACACTTTGAGGCAATTGAGATTTGAAATTCTCCTTAGTTCAAGATATTCGTGAACCACAGATTCACCTGGACAGTTAAGGCAGAGAAGGAGGCTGTTTGGCTGTTGTCTGTGCTTGCGATCCCTGGTTTGGAAAGGAAGCTACTCCCATGCACTACTTCTGTACCCCAGTGGCTCAGAAGTCACTTTCCCGTACAGTCACACAGCATGGAAACAGACCAGACCACACCAAACATAATCCCAAACTAAACTAGTCCACCTGCCTGCTCCTGGCCCCTCTCCCTTCAAACCTTTTGTATTCATGTATCTATCCAATAAACTTTTAAACTTTGTAACTGTACCCACATCCACCAATTCATCAGGAAGTTCATTCCACCCACAAACCAACTTCTGTATAAAAAAAAGCCTCGTAAATCTTTCTCCTCTCACCTTAAAAATGTGCCCCCTAACCTTGAAATCCCTCATCCTACGGAAAAGACAATTACCATTAACTGTATCTCTGCGTCTCATTACTTTATAAACTTGTATCAGGTCACTTCTCAACTTCCTGTGCTCCAGTGAAAAATGTCCCAGCCTATCCAGCCTTTCTTTATAAACTCAAACCTTCATACCCAGCAACCAGTGGACACACCACTCCAGAAGATGCCTCACCAATGTCCCATACAAACTCAACATAACTTTCTAACTCCTATACTCAAAGGACTGAGCTTCTGGCAATGATCCATTTTCCTTTCAAAAGCTTCAACTGAACCTACCTCCACCACCCCCTCAGATAGAGCATCCCCACATGCATATCAGTTGCTGTGTGAATTACTGTGCCCAGTTCTGTTCACCCCGTTATAGGAAGGATGTTATTAAGCTGGAGAGGGTTCAGAAGAGATTTACCAGGAAGTTGCCATGTATGGGAGGTTTCAGTTGTAAAGAAAGGCTGGATAGGCTGGGACCTCTTTCAGTGGAGCTTTCAGTAGGAGCTTGATAGGTGACCTGATAGAAATTTATAAAATAATGGAGGATTCAAGGGTAGGGGACACATTTTTAAGGTGAGAGGAGAAAGATTTCAAAAAGTCATGAGGGACAATTTTTTTTTACACAGAGACTGGTTTGCATGTGAAGTGAACTTCCAGAGGAACTGGTGGATGTGGGTACAGTTACAACACTTAAAAGACATTTGGATAAGTGCATGAATATAAAAGGTTTGGAGGGATATGGGCCAAGCACAGGCAGGTGGGACTAGTTTAGTTTGAGATTATGGTCGGCATGGACTGGTTGGAACGAAGGGTCTGTTTCCATGCTGTGTGACTCTATGAATCTATGAAAAATTGTGATAGGTTTAGGAGTAAGCAGTTGCTTCTGTTGCAACATGACGTTCCAACTTCCATACTCAATGCAGTAACCAATGAAGGTGAGGTAGAATGTATTTTTCAATGCAAGTTGTTGCAATCTGCAACATTCTGCCTGAAACAGCGGACTGAGCAGATTTTACAGGAACTTTCAAAAGGGGGTGGCATGATGGAATCATTTAAATACTGGGAGAGGAAATATTCACAGAGGCAGTGGCAGGAGAGAGAGAGAGACAAGGAGAGACACCATACCGATTGCAGAGATCTTGCAAAGAGACAGAACTTGTTTGCTGGCCTGAATGGCCTCCCCCTGGAAAGCAGGATAGCTATGGCCTTACTGCATGTGGAGTACAGACACCACATGCAGTCATGTTGTCAATTCTTGGAAATAATTTGCACAGGGAATGGAGCCAACCCACCAGATAAACACACATCCTTCAACAAACAGTTCATCAGAGTTCCTGTTGTGCTGGTTTTGATGGTAAATATCAGACAGTAACAGGAAATACAGGATTGTGAATTCATTGGTCACATATGGTCAGACAGCAAGAGACAGAAAGAAGGAAACACGTACATTCAGCTAGCACCTCCCACCCCCTCAGGACATCCTAGAATAAAACAAGCAATGATATAGTCAGGGAAGATGAAAGGCATTAAACCGAAAGGGAGATACAACACTGAGGAAGCACAGAACTGTTGGAGTGGGGGAGCGCCTCACTGTTGGAAAGTTGGTGCGGAGGGAGTGCCACACTGTCAGAGGGTCAGTACTAAAGTAGTGCCGCGTTGTCGAAGGGTCAGTGCTGAGGGAGTGACGCACTGTCAGAGGGTCAGTACTGAGGGAGTGCTGTACTGTCGGACGCTCAGCACTGATGGAGTGGCACACTGTCGTAGGGTAAGTGCAGAGTGAATGCCGCACTTTTAGACGGTCAGTGTTGAGGGAGTGCTGCACTGTCAGGTTATCAGTGCTGAGGGAGCATCGCACTGTCAGAGGGTTATTGCTGAGGCAGCAAAGCACTGTGGAGGGTCAGTACTGAGGGAGCGCCAGTGCAGAGGGAATGAGGCAAGTATTGGAAGGTCAGTACTGTGGTAATGCCGCACTGTCGAAGGGTCAGAGCTAAGGGAGCACCGCACTGTTGGAGGGTCAGTGCTGAGGGAGCACCGCACTGCCAAGGGTCAGTACTGAAGGAGCGCTGCACTGTCGGAGGGTCAGTACTGAGGGAGTGCTGTACTGTCGGACGCTCAGCACTGATGGAGTGGCACACTGTCGTAGGGTAAGTGCAGAGTGAATGCCGCACTTTTAGACGGTCAGTGTTGAGGGAGTGCTGCACTGTCAGGTTATCAGTGCTGAGGGAGCATCGCACTGTCAGAGGGTTATTGCTGAGGCAGCAAAGCACTGTGGAGGGTCAGTACTGAGGGAGCGCCAGTGCAGAGGGAATGAGGCAAGTATTGGAAGGTCAGTACTGTGGTAATGCCGCACTGTCGAAGGGTCAGAGCTAAGGGAGCACCGCACTGTTGGAGGGTCAGTGCTGAGGGAGCACCGCACTGCCGAGGGTCAGTACTGAAGGAGCGCTGCACTGTCGGAGGGTCAGTACTGAGGGAGTGCTGTACTGTCGGACGCTCAGCACTGATGGAGTGGCACACTGTCGTAGGGTAAGTGCAGAGTGAATGCCGCACTTTTAGACGGTCAGTGTTGAGGGAGTGCTGCACTGTCAGGTTATCAGTGCTGAGGGAGCATCGCACTGTCAGAGGGTTATTGCTGAGGCAGCAAAGCACTGTGGAGGGTCAGTACTGAGGGAGCGCCAGTGCAGAGGGAATGAGGCAAGTATTGGAAGGTCAGTACTGTGGTAATGCCGCACTGTCGAAGGGTCAGAGCTAAGGGAGCACCGCACTGTTGGAGGGTCAGTGCTGAGGGAGCACCGCACTGCCGAGGGTCAGTACTGAAGGAGCGCTGCACTGTCGGAGGGTCAGGGCTGAGGGAGTGGCACACCGTCGGAAGGTCCATGCTGAAGGAGTGCTGTACTGTTGGACCGTCAGTGCTGAGAATGTCTCACTAATGAATATGGAGACTTGAACTGTGCACAATTCTCCATGTGTCATCTAACCGCAGGATATTAAATACATAAACCGCATGCTGGAGGATCCCAGTGATGATGTTTGAAGAGGCTTTGACTGATTCTCTTTCAGCACCGTCCTGCAGTTAACCACCAGAGAGAGAGAGAGAGCAGGAGAGAGTCAGGAGGAAGAACAGGGATGTTGGAGAATCAACAAGATTAATGCCATCGTCAAACTAATAGCCAGATAATCGAATAAATAGTGTTGTGCACACCAGCTGTTCCCAGAATTTGGAGGGACACGTCATGCTCTGCAGCTGTTCCTGGGAACTGCCTTTCACCAACACAGACTGGTGATTAATTTATGAAATTAATTCCATTGTCAACATTTCATTGGGATCATGAATGATCACATTGGTGCCTCTTCACTGTGTTTCCACAGAAACAAAGGTCACGATTAGCTGCTTGAGGCACTGAGAGAGTAAATCTAACAATAATGATTCAGCACCTCTCTGTTTATCTCAAACCCTGTCACATGTGTATTCAGTTCAGAAAAATCTCTTGTTGCCTCAATGAATAAACGAAGCTTTCCTCGGTAAATTCCACCTCAAGGGAAACCAAGTTGTTGTCTGTCCCACTCAAGGAAGGCACAAGATCAATGGGAGTTGCTCAGAGGCTATTTGGCCCACTGATTCTGCCCCTCCCCTGCAAACTCTGATCTTCTCCTACCCCCAGTGTCTGGAATGTTCAAAGAAGCAAACGTTCCATCCTATTCTCTCAGCCATTCCATCCTCTAGCACTCAAGAAGTTCGCAAGATTGAAAATCTTGAGCTGTAACCTTGAGCCTCCCGTACCGCAATTGAGATCTGTAGCACAGGAAAGGCCTTTTGGCCCATCTGGTCTGTACTGGACTAGAAACAAGTGACTAACTATTCTAATCCCATTTCCCAGAACTTGGCCTTGTGTGCTTTGGCATTCCAAGCGCAAGTTGTGATAGCACTGTGCCTTGAAGAGAGATGTGTTCTGTACTGTTTCTCTTGGGCTTGCCACTGTGGTATCAGAATATATGCTTCAGAAGCAGTGGGCAAACAACTTTTTTTTTGTAAATTAGACAGAAGTAGCATGAGTAGGCAGAATCAGGTTCACACAGACCCAGCTTTTTAGCTTTGCTTTCTGCTGGAATTTCGGCAGTTAAAGCTGATAAATACAACTCTGTCTCTCTCTGCAGTAGCAAAAAGCTCAAGACTTCTCTCTGCTGCTAGACTGTTTCTTTTGCTGGTCCTTTCTCCTGCACTGGAGAGAAAGGGAACATGCAAGAAAACCTGTTTTGCTGAATTTGCCTTTGTCAAGGATGCGCTTATGAGATGCTACCTCTATTGGAATAGTTGATGATTAGTAGTTCAATAATTTATTTAGTACTTCAATAGAATTAATGTTACAGCAATTCTCTTTTTTATTTTTGTGTTTTAGTTATGTGTAAGAATAAAGTGTATTTCGCTTAAACCTAGCCATGGACCAAATAAATTACCACTGGAACACAGCACCTTACACTTTTAAATGAGATAAATTAGGGCCCTGGCTAACTCCTGACTATATTTTGAGGATGTTTGGCCTGGTCCAAAACAACACCTCAATAGTATGAAGGCTCCTGCCTCTACCACCCTTTCAGGATGAGATCCAGATTCTGACTGCCCTCACAGCAAAGAAATGTTTCCTCATAGTCCCCTTAGGCTCTTGGTAATTGATCCCCACACCAAGGGAAAAAGTCTCCTCCTGTCTCCCCACTCTATGACACTCATAGTTTTATACATCCCAGTCATCTCCCCCCTTAGTCTGCTCTTCCTCCAAGGTAACAACCGCAATCTCACTTTATAGGTGAAACTCTTGAGGTGACATCCCAGTAAATCCCGACCCCTCTGCACCATCTCCAATGCAATCTTATCCCTCCTATACACAGTACACAATACACATCTCTGGCCTAAGCAATGTTTATACAATTTCAGCAGCAGCTCCCTGCGCTTAAATTCTATACCTTGACTAATAAGGGCACGATTCCTAAATACCCTCTAAATTGCTTAAGCTACCTCACTGGCTATCTTTAAGGACAGGGGGAACGTGCACATCTGTGTCCCTCTGATCTTCAATACTCCTGAAAAATCCTGCCTCCTTAACTCAAGCAAACTCTGCCATGAGTTTTTTTTTAATTCATTCGCCACCACTTATTCATTGCCTATCCCTAATGGCCCAGAGGACTGTTAAGAGTCAAACATATTGCTGTGGGTCTGGAGTCACATGTAGGCCAGACCAGGTAAGGATAGCAGTTTTCTTCCCTAAAGGACATTTGTGAACCAGGCGGACTTTTTTCCAACAATTGACAGTGGATTCATGGTCATTATTAGTCTGTTAATTCCTGGTTTTCTTGAATTATTGAATTCAAATTCTACCTTCTGCTCTGGCAGGATTTGAACGTCAGTGCCCAGAATAATACCTAGTTCTCTGCATTAACAGCCCAGCCATAATACCGCTAGACCTTTGGATGAAAAGGTAATAGAGAATGTGGGACCTGCTCCAACACGTAGTGGGGTAAATATAGGAATCATTCCCACAGAGAGTGGAGGGAATGTAGGACCTGCTCCCCAGGAAGTTAGGAGCAAAATGTGGGACCCTCTCCCGCTGGAAATGATTGAGGTGAATCATATTGATGTATTGAAGCGAGGGGCACACACAACAGAGAATGGGGGAGAAGGAGATGATGGTGGGATGGCAATGAAGAGTGGTGTAGGGAGGAGTGTGCTGTGGAGCAGGAAGACTAGCACAGAGCAGAGGGAATGAATGGTCTGTTGTATGCAGGGCATTGTACAGATGATGTGCAGACAATATTTTTACAACCCTGTTGACACCAGGAAATGTGACTGCTCTATCACTGAGCTGCGATGTTTAATTACACCTGAATGACCCAAAGTGCTACCTTCAAACGGTAAACACCCTGCATATTTAAACAGTCATATAGCTCCTTTATCATGAGATGATTAGATCTGTGCTGCTCATTACCAAGTTACAGAAAATCTCCTTTGATTCATTCTGCTGGTCACACTCACTCAACAATTACTGCCCTGTTTGCTTCAATGTGCTTATGTAAACATGGTTTTTATTAATCCTTTGTCATGATGTCTACAATTTGCCATATTTAGTCTCATCGAGTTCTGTACTTGTGCCCCCCATGAGATATTTACCCTCCTCTCATTTGGTGGCGTGAGCATTTTATGAGTCATCTTCTGCTCCACTTTTCCCTGAACTGGGGTGGGGAGCAGTCTTCACTATAGAATCAACAGCTTCAGTATTCTGGATCACCATTGACCAGAGACTCAACTGGACTCACAATGTAATCACAGCGATTACAAGGTCAGGTCAAAAGCTGGGGATCCTGAGACAAGTAACTCAACTCCTGACTCCCCAAAGCCTGTCCCATAATCTGCAAGGCACAAGTCAGAGGTGTAATGGAATATACCCACTTGCCTGGATGGGTGCAGCTCTAACAACACTCAAGAAACTCAACACCGCCCAGGACAAAGTAGCTTGTTTGATTGGCATGACATCTACAAGTATCAAATCCCTCTGTCACTGGCCCTCAGTACTAGCAGTGTGTACTATCTGCAAGATACACAGCAGAAATTCATCAAAATCCTTACAGCAGCACCTTCCAATGCCACAGCCACTTCCATCTAAAAGGACAAGGACAGCAGATACTTGATAATGCCCTCCCCTGCAAGCCACTCGCTCTGACGTGGAAATATATCACCGATTACTCAGTGTCGCTGAGTCAAAATCCTGGAAATTCCTCACTAAGTGCATTGTGGATCAACTTACAGGAAGTGCAGCAACACCACCTTCTCAAAGGACAACTCGGGATGAGCAATGAATGTTGGTCTGGCAAACAACCCTTGAATGAAATTTGAGAAGTCACTAAATATAACAGAAGAGTTCAGGAGGGAGCTCTTCTGGGCTAGAAGTTCTGACTCCAGCACTTGACAGACAAGGGAAGGTGCAGCCAAAGATCCGCCGGAGAATGTTCCCAACACACGCCGATGACAGGCAGTAAGAACAGGAGAGGATCCTGCCCAGCCAAGGGACAGTAAGAGTTTAGACGCTGTCCCATTTGTTAGCCATAGCTCCAGTCGACAACATGCTTGTAACAACGTCTGGTGTGTGAAGATTGCGCCTTTTTGTTTTTGCACCTGACTGGAGTGAAATGAGAAGGAGGTGTTTTAAAACCCAGAGATTTACAAGGATGACTACATTTTCTGAAATAAGGATTTTGATACTTTTTGTTGATACTTTTCGTGAACCTCATTTATATAACTGTGGGCTTGAGGAACAAGCAGACGAACTGGAGCCAAGGGACTGTTTACAAGTAAAGCTCATTGGTGTGGACTAGGGACCAATTATCAATGACACAGGCTACCAATAACCATGTGACTGGTTGTAAGGGAGCTGAACAGTTTGGTCTGTGAGCAAGACAGAGACAAGCTTTGTCAGACCAAAAGAGAAACCAGCAGATCTACAGTAGCCCAAAACACATAGTCTCTCAGTTCTCTGCAATAAGCCACATTAAACTGGTGAAAACCAGCCTCTTTGTCCTTCAGTATCTGCTGTAAGTTTTAGCTTTGAATTGGATAAGTCAGAGATCTTTCATAAGTGAGACAGTCACCCTGTGCCTCTCGCAAACCAGTGGAAGCATTCAGTAAAACAGAGGGTTCAGGAAGAACCTTCAGATCAGCAAGAACCAATATAACAGGTTTTGGGAAAATAGACTAGAGAATTGTTTTTCCAATTATCCCTCTAACCACGTGTTGTTTTCACATGGGTTGGGGATTAGGATTTGTAAAAGCGCTTTAGAGTTTTAATTTGTTGAGGTTACTTAATGTAATTAAATTGTTTACCCATTTTTAGAATCAAATGACCTGTAAGAAATAGTCGTTCCTGCTTTCTGTCAATCTGAGCCTGAAAATGAGTGACATGGGGATTTTGCATTTTTCTTTGATAATCTTTCACATTTGTAGCCAACCCCAGGATTTAATTTCCAGCATGTTAAGCCAGTGAAATGTGATGATGACCGCGGCACCTTTATAGGGAAGGTGCAGTTTGGAGGACATGGGGTTAAGGCAGAAAGGCGCATTGCACATTGAAAGATCCTGTTGAATCTGTTTCCTTTCAGGCAGCACATCCCAGATCACAACAACACTTGCTACGTCAGAAAACTAACAATGTTCCACCCAGGGAGTGCGGTGCAGTCATGCTGTACTCAGACACTCTGATCTGCAACCACTGGGCACCACAGAATGACCCAGGCTTTGCAGTCGAACAAACAACAACAGACTGCGTTTAAATAGTGCCTTAGACTGAGTAACATGTCCCCAAGTTCATTCCAAAGATTCTAAATCCATGGGAAGCCACAGCACCGAGGAAGTGGGAGGTGGGGTTCGCAGCAGACTACATGTCAGCCCTAGCCATGACACTGAGCATTTAACCAATGGAAGGGGTGTGAAGCGGTTCAGAGCTCAGGGCCCCGAGTAGCTGGATGCACGGCCCCTGATAGTGGAGCAATGGGAATTGAGGGATGCTCACGAGGCCAGAATTGGATGAAGTTATAGAGGTAGGGAGGAGTGTAGGAGGCTACAGAGATAAGGAGGGGTGTAGGGGCTCGAGGATGATACAGAGGTAGGGAGCATTGTAAGGACTGGAGGAGATTAGAGGAGGTTTATTGAGGTTGTTGGAAAGAAATGGTAAATTGTAGATGATTTTTTAGTTCAGTGTATTTTCACCCAGGACAGGAAAGGCACAGGGTTAGATACCGAGTAAAGCTCCCTCTACACTGATCCTCATCAGTGCAGCAATCTCTTAGTACTGGGGAGGCAATGACCTAGTGGTATTATCACTGGTATTTTGATCTAGAGACACAGATAATGTTCTGGGGACCTGGGTTCAAATCCTGTCACAGCAGCTGGTCTGAATTTGAATTCAATAAAAATATCTGGAATTAAGTAGCTAATGATGACCATGAATGCATTGCCAGTTGTTGGAAAAACCCATCTGGTTCACTAACATCCTTTAGGGAAGGAAGCCGCCATCCTTACCTGCTCTGGCCTACATGTTACCCAGACTCACAGCAATGTGGGTGACACATATGTGCCCTCTGGGCAATTAGGGATGGGCAATAAATGCTGGCCTTGCCAGCGACACCCTCATCCTGTGAATGAACAAAGAAAAGATAACTCTCCCCCCATTAAACACTCCCGAGACAGGGACAACACAGGGTTAGATGTTTGTTGTGTTAATATTTGTACTGCTGCAGCCAGGAGACCCTATGCAGTAAGACCCTTGGTTATTGTTCAAGGAAGGATTGAGCGAACAGCCTTGCAGGCTGCTGATCAGTGAGGACACCAGAATAGTGCATCAAATTCAGACACAGGCCCAACTGTGCCTCTGTACCATTGAATGAAGGTGCACAGCCTCAAAGTGAAGCAGTTTACCAATGTTTCCAGAAATTCATGACTAACCACCTGGAATATTAAGGGAGTGGAGTGTTTGAAGAATGCAGAGTGCGTACAGACCTGGAAGGGGGTGGAACTCCTAAACAAAGAATAGCAAGGCGTGACTAATGAAATTGATTTGTTTCTCTGACCACTCATCCCTTTGTGGATACACAAACCCTTCAGAAATCTCATCACACAAACCAAACTCAGTTCTGAGGGAGTGCTGCACTGTTGGAGAGTTAGTGCTGATGGAGTGGGGAGTGCAGCATTGTCGAATGGTCAGTGCTGACAGAGTGCTGCACTGTCAGAGGGTCAGTACTGAGGGAGCGCTATGTTGTCACAGGGTCAGCGCTGAGGGAGTGCTGCATTGTCGCAGGGTCAGTACTGAGAGAGCACTGCATTAACGGAGGGTGAGTACTGAGGGAGCACTGCATTGTCAGAGGGAGTACTGAGGGTGCACTGCATTGTCGGAATGTGAGCACTGAGGGAGCGCTGCACTTTCGGAGGGTCAGTACTGAGGGAGCACTGCATTGTCAGAGGGAGTACTGAGGGTGCACTGCATTGTCGGAATGTGAGCACTGAGGGAGCGCTGCACTTTCGGAGGGTCAGTACTGAGGGAGCGCTGCATTGTCGGAGGGTCGGTACTGAGGAGCACTGCATTGTCGGAGGGTCAAACTGAGGGAGTGCTGCACTATTGGAGGGCCAGTACTGAGGGATTGCTGCATTGTTGGATGGTCAGTAACAAGGGAGTGCTGCATTGTCGGAGGTTCAGTGCTAAGAGAGTGCAGCACTGTCAGAGGGTCAGTGCTGAGGGATTGCTGGATTGTTGGATGGTCAGTAGCGAGGGAGTGCTGTAGTGTCAGAGGGTCAGTGCTGAGGGAGTGCTGCACTGTCAGAGGGTCAGTGCTGAGGGAGTGCTGCATTGTTGGAGGGACAGCGCTAAGGGAGTGCCATACTGTTAGAGGGTCACTACTGAGGGAGCGCTGCATTGTCGGAGGCTCAGTACTGAGGGAGTACTGGACTGTCAGAGCTTTGGAATGAGGGACTGCCGCACTGTCAGAGGGTCAGCACTGAGGAATTGCCACACTGGGGCCAAGGGTTTTTTCCCTGACCCATGATCACTGAAACAAAAGAGGGAGTAAATTCTTTGACACTTTGCCATTTAGGATCTTACTCACCAGCTGCCTGCTCTATCCCAGTGCCTGTACATCAAAGAAATTAACCCTTCCCTGTTTTGAAACATTGGAAAGGTAGGGAAAAGCATGTGTGAATATCCTGCTATCTGTCTGTGGGCATTAAAAAGACCACTTGGCTGATTGTCATTGGTGCCACCTCTTCAAAATATCCCCTGAGGGGATAGTTCCTCAGGGATGCTCTCTCCCTGATTCGTCGTTGTCTTGTGCAGTGTTAACGCCTGTGTGGGTGTGTGTGACCTGTTGTGTCTGTGAGCCTGGGCAGTACTGTGCAGCTGCAGCCCAGTGCGTGTATCATACAGGCACTTACAAATGGTTCATTCCAGCTATAAGGAAGAGGCGAGCACAGAAATTCCAAGATTGCTTCACAGGCAAATTTTTGGGAATGCCTGTAATCTGAACGGGGTGAGTCTGCATGGGACTGTCAGTGTGAGCTGTTTTGAGCTTACAATCCTGCTGTTGCTGATTGCTGCTGACAGAACCTCCAGTCAGACACAGTGACTGTTCCCAGTTTCTCGATCACTGGAGATAATCTGTCAACAGCCTGTTACTTCCATGTGTGGTGTGGAGGATTGAGGAGAGCAGGTGGGGAAGGTAGGTCTGAGTTTATCCACTTTGCAGCTCCCTAGACTCTTTTCATTGAGTCTTACTAATGTGTTACAACAGCATTTGCCTTTATTACTGACTGCATCACTTGTGGAAGCATTTCTGTTGGTGTTGGCTTGGGCATGTGAATGTATTAATAAGTGTATGCTGTCAGTGGAGTCTAGCAGTGTAGGTACATATATGTGTGTATCTGTTGCTGGTTTGCTTCTATCAGTGTGTCAGTGAGTGTGCAATTCTGTGTGTGTATGTGTGAGAGAGTGTATGTATCTAATTGTCTGTGTGTGTGTGCCTGTGTGTGTAAGAGAGAGTGTCTGTGTTTGTGTCTGTGCATGTGTGTATGAGTGAGAGAGTGTGTGTGTGTGTGTGTGTGTGTGTGTGTGTGTGCATGTACATGTGGGTGTGTATGTGTGTGTATTTTGTGTGAATGTGTTGTGTACGTGTGTATGTATGTGAGTGTGTGCATCTGTTGTGTGAGAGTGTGCACGTGTGTGTGAGTGCACGACAGTTTATGTGTGTATGTCTAATTGTGCATGTGTGTGCGTGTGTGTGTGTGCGCGTGTGTGTGTGTGTGTGTGTGTGTGCGCGTGCGTGTGTGTGTGCGTGAGAGAGAGAGACTGTGCATGAGAGGGAGCGTATGAATGAGAATGTGTGTGTGTGATTGTGCATGTGTGTCTGTGAGAGTGTTTGTGTGACTGTGTGTGTGAGTATGTTGTGTAAGTGTGTATACGTGTGAGCATGTATATCTGTTTGTGTGACAGTGTGCGCGTGTGTGTGAGTGCATGAGAGAGTGTAGTGTGTTTGTATAATTGTGCGTATGTGTGTTTGTGTGTGTGTGAGCGTATGTGTGCATGTGTATGCGTGCGAGTGTGTGTGTGTCTATATGTCTGCATGTGTAAGAGAGAGAGATAATGGGAACTGCAGATGCTGGAGAATTCCAAGATAATAAAATGTGAGGCTGGATGAACACAGCAGGCCAAGCAGCATCTCAGGAGCACAAAAGCTGACGTTTCGGGCCTAGATGTCTCTGATGAAGGGTCTAGGCCCGAAACGTCAGCTTTTGTGCTCCTGAGATGCTGCTTGGCCTGCTGTGTTCATCCAGCCTCACATTTTATTATCTTGCATGTGTAAGAGATAGTGTTTGTGTATATGTGTTTGTGAGTGTGTATGTGTGGGAGCATGTGTGTGTGTGTGTGTACGTGTCAAAGAGTTTGTGCTTAGATCTGTGACTGAGAGAGTGTGCATGTGTGTGTCTGAGTGTCAGTGTCTTTATAAGTGTGCATGTATGAGAGTATGTGTTCATGAATGTTGTGTGTGAGAGAGACAGACTGTGTTTGTGTGTGGGAGTTTGTGTGAGAATGTGTGCATGTGTGATTGTGTGTGTAGTATGTGAGAGAGACAGTGTGTGTGTGAGTGTAGTATCTGATTTTGTGTGTGTGTGTGTGTCTGTGTGTGTGTGTGTCTGTGTGTGTGTGTCTGTGTCTGTGTGAGAGAGAGAGACAGATGTATGTGTGTGTAAGAGATAGAGAGTGTCTGTGTTTGTATGATTCTGTGTAGGTGTAAGAGTGTGTGTGTGTGTGTGTGTGTGTGTGTGTGTGTGTGTGTGTGTGTGTGAGAGAGTGTGTGTGCATGTGTGTGTGAGTATGCGTGTGTATGGATGTGTGAATGTGTTGTGTATGTGAGTTTGTGTGTCTGTGTGAGAGTGTGAGTGTGTGTGTGTGTATGTCTGAGAGAATGTTTGTATGTGTTTTGTGTGTCTGCATGACTGTGTGCTTGTGTGAAACAGAGTGTGTGTATATCTGTGCACATGAGAGCGTGTGTAAGTGTGAGATTGTGTGTGAGAGAGTGGTGTGTGAGTTTGTTTGTGTATGTGTGAGAGTGTAAGTATGTGTTATTGTGCACATGTGTGTGTGTATGTGTCCGTGTGTGTTAGAGAGAGAGTATGTGTTTGCCTGTGTATGAGAGTGAATGTAAGAGAGTGTGTGTGTGTGTGTGTGTGTGAGAGAGAGAGAGAGAGATTGTGTCTGAGAGTGTGTGTGAGTTTGTGTGTCACCTTGTTTGAGTGTGTGTGTGTGTGTGTGTGTGTGTGTGTGTTGGACCATCTGCGTACGTGTTTATGTGTGAGAGTGTGTATGCTTGTGTGTGAGAGTGTGTGTCAGTATGTGTGATTGTGTGTATGTGTGAGAGAGAGTATGTGTTTGCCTGTGCGTGAGAGAGAGTAAATGTAAGTACATATGTGTATGTGTGAGACTGTGTGTGTCTGAGAGTGTGTGTGAGTTTGTGTGTTGCCTAGTGTGCGAGAGTGTGTGTGTTGGACTGTCTGCATACGTGTATGTGTGAGAGTGTGTGTCAGTGTTTGTGTGAGCGTGTGTATGTGTGAGACAGAGTACGTGCTGCCTGTGCGTGAGAGTGAATGTAAGTATGTGAGTGTGTGTGAATGTGAGATTATGTGTGTCTGAGAGTGTATGCAAGTTTGTGTGTCACCTTGTGTGAGACAGTGTGTGTGTGTGTGTGTGTGTGTGTGTGTGCGCGCACATGTGTCAGACTGTCTGCGCATGTGTGTACGTGTGTGCATGTGGGTGTGTATGTGTGAGATTGTGCGTATGAGTTTGTGTGTCACTGTATGTAAGAGTGTGTGTTGTGTGTGTGTGTGCGCACGCGCGCGTGTCAGACTGTCTGCATATGTGTGTGAGTGTTCATGTATGTGTGAAAAAGTGTGTGTGAGTTTGTGTGTTACTGTGTGTGTCTGCGTGAGTGTGTGTGTGTGTGTGTGTGTGTTTGTGTTTGTGTGAAAGAGAGTGTGTGTGTGCATGTGTGAGAGTGGTGTGTGAGTTTTTGTGTGTATGTGTGAGAGTGTAAGTCTGTGTGATTATGCGTGTGTGTGTGTGTTAGAGAAAGAGTGTGTGTTTGCCTGTGTGAAAGAGTGAATGTAAGTATGTGTGTGTGTATGTGTATGTATGTGTGTGTGTGTGTATGTGTATGCATGTGAGTGCGTATGTGTGAGCTTGTGTGTATCTGAGAGTGTGTGTGAGTTTGTGTGTCACCTTGTGTGAGTGTGTGTGTGTGTGTGTTGGACTGTCTGCATATGTGTGTATTGTGTGTCAGTGTGTGTGTGAGCATGTGTATGTGTGTAGAGAGTGTGTGTTTGCCTGTGTGTGAGACAGTGAATGTAAATGCGTGCGTGTGTGTGTGTGTGTGTGAATGTGTGTACATGTGAGTGTGCATGTGTGAGATTATGTGTGTCTGAGAGTGTGTGTGCGTTTGTGTGTCACCTTGTGTGAGAGTGTGTGCGTGTTGGACTGTCTGTGTATGTGTGTATGTGTAAGAGTGTGTATGTTTGTGTGTGGGAGTGTGTGTGTGTGTGTGTATGTGTGTGTGTGTGTGTGAGACTGTCTGCATGTGTTTGTATGTGTGTGCATGTGAGTGTGTATGTGTGAGATTGTGTGTGTGAGTTTGTGTGTCACGGTGTGTATGTGTTTTGAACTGTCTGCACATATACGCATGTGTATATGAGAGTATCTGTGCGTGTATGCATGAGAGTGCATGTGTTTATATGTGCATGTGTGTGCAACAGGTAGAGTGTGTGCAAGAGATAAAGTGTATGTATGTGTGTGTGTTTGAGCATTTTTGTGTGTGAATGTGTGCATCTGTATGAGTGAGAAACAGAGAGTGTGAATGACAGTGTGTTTCTGTGCCTGTGAATGTGTATGTGTGTCTGCATCCATGTGTGTGTTTTAATGTGTCTGCGTGAGAGTGGGGTTGTGTGTGTATAAGTATGTGTGAGAGTGTGTGTATATGCATGTAGGTGAATGTGTGTGTGTGTGTTTGTGTGACACAGAGTGTGTGTGTTTATATGTGCATGTGTGTGCAACAAATAAAATGTGTGCAAGAGATAAAGTGTATGTGTGTGAGACTCGGCAATTGTGTGTGTGTGTGTGTGTGTGTGTGTGTGTGTGTAAGATTGCCCGTGTGTATAGGTGTGCACGTGAGAAAGTGCATGTGTATGTGAGTGCGCATGTGTCTGTGTTTGTGTGTGCGAGAGTGTGTGTGAGAGAGAGTATGTGTGTGTGTCTGTATGAGTGTGTGTGTGCACCTGTGTGTGAGAGAGAGAAGGAGTGTGTGTGAGAGAGATTGTGTGTGCTTGTATGGGTGATATTGTGTATGTATGTGTGAGCGAGTACCCGTGTGTTTGTGTCTGTCTTTGTGTGTGTGAGAGAGAATGTGTGTGTGTGAATATGTATGTTTGTGTGAGAGTATGTGTGTGTGAGAGAGAATGTGTGTGCGAATGTGTATGTTTGTGTGAGAGTATGTGTGTGTGAGAGTGTGTGTATGTATATGTGTGTGTGTGTATGTGTGGGTGTGTGTGTGTGTGTGTCTGAATGTGTGTGTGTCTGTATAAGTGTGTGTGTGTGCATGGGGGGGGCATGTGTGTTTGTGTGTGGCATGTGTGTGAGTGTGTGTTTGTGTGTGTGTGAGAGAGACTGTGTCACTGTATGTATATGTGTGTGAGAGTGTGTGTAAGTGTGTGTATGTTTGAGAGTGTATGTGAGAGAGATTGTGTCAGTGTGTATGTATATGTGTATGTGAGAGTGAGTGTATGTGTGTGTGAACGTGTACTTGCGAGTGTGTGTATGTGTAAGTGTGTGTATATATGTGTGAAAGTGTGTGTACGTGAGTGTGTGTATGTGAGAGTGTGTTTGTGTATGGTTGCATGTATGTGTTTAAGCGTGAGTGCATGAGTGTGTGACAGAGTGTGTGTGTGTATGTGTAAGCATGTATATGTATGTGTATATGTGTCAGAGAGTGTGTGTGTGTGTATATATATGTGTGAGAGTGCATGTGTGTGAGTGTATGTGTGTGAGAGAGAGTGAGAGCGTCTGTGTTTGTGTGTGAGAATGTGTGTGAGTGTCTGTGAGAGTATATGTGTGAGTGTGTGTGTTTGATCCTGGAGTAGGATAATAGATTGGCACAACATTGTGGGTCAAAGAGCTTTGTACTATGCTGTACTGTTCTATGTTCTACGTTCTATGTACTGGGACACAAAACTGGTGGAGACAGCTCTGTCGCTGTATAACACTGGGGAACGATACTGGTGAGGACAGATCTGTAACTGTATAACACTGGTATACAAAACTGGTAAGGACGTCTCTGTCACTGTATACCACTGTGGTAAGTGCTGGTGGGGACAGGTGCATAATACAGAGGTACAGTACTGGTGGGGACAAGGACTGACACTGGTTAACACTGGGGAGCAGATTTGGTGGGGGCAGGTCTATCAATGTATAACACTGGGTAATGGTACTGGTGAGGACAGGTCTGTAACTGTATAACATTGGGTACAGTACAGGTAGTGACAGGTCTGTGTTTCTATAACAATGGGATACAATACTGGTGGGAAAAGGTCTGTCAATGTATTCCACTGTAGTACAGTACTCATACAGATGGATCTGTCACTGGATAACACAGGGGTGCAGTACTGGTGGATAGAAACCTATGTATAACAGTGCAGCATTTTAATTGTGGGGACAGGTCTCTGAATAACACCAGAGCACATTACTGGTGGGGACAGGTCTGTCACTGTATAACACTGGGGTACTGTACTGGTGGTAACAGGTCCTTCACTGTGTAACACTGGGATACAGTACTGGTGGGGCAGGTCTGACACTGTGTAATACTGGGATACAGTACTGCTGGGGACAGGTCTGTTACTGTATAACAATGGGATACAATACTGGGGAGAGAAGGTCTATCACTGCATAGCACAGGGTACAGTATTGATGGGGATAGGTCTTTCACTGTACAACTCTAGGATACCGTACTAGTGGGGACAGGTCTATCACTGCGTCACACTGGGATACAGTACTGGTGGGGACAGGTCTGTCGCTGTAGAATACTGGGGCACAATTCTGGTGGGGACAGGTCTGTGGCTATTTAACAATGGGGTACAGTACTGATGGGGACAAGACTGTCACTGAATAACACTGGGGTACAGCAGTGGTAGGCACAGGCCTGTCACTGTATAACACTGGTGTACAGTCATGGTGAGGACTTATCTGTCACTGTATAACACTGGGACAGTACATTGTCATTGTATAACACTGAGGTACAGTACTAGTGGCAACTGCTCTGTCACTGTATACAACTGGGGAACAGTACTTGTGAGTCAGGTCTGTCAGTGCATGACACTGGTGTATAGGACTGGTGGGGACAGGGGTGTCTCTGTATAACACTGGGATACAGTACTAGTGGGACACATTTGTCACTGTATATCACTGGAGTACAGTACTGGAGGGGACAGGTTTGTCACTGCATACCACTGGAGTACAGTGCTAATGTGGACAGGTTTGCCACTGTATAACACAGGGGTACGGTGCAGGCTCACCAGGTCTGTCAGTGCATAAAACCAGGGTACAGGACTGGTGGGGACAGTACTGTCACTTTATAACTCTGGTTGGGTCAACTCTGTCACTGTATTCCAACGGGGTACAGTACCAGTGGGGACTTGTCTGTCACTGTATAACACTGGGGTACAGCAGTGGTGGGACACATCTGTCATTGCATAATACTAGTGTACAGTAGTGGTGGTGTCAGATCTACCACTCTATAACAGCGGGCCATAGTACTGGTGTGGACAGGTCTGTCATTATACAACCATAGATGACAATTCTAGTGGGGACAGTTCTCTGAATAAAACTGGTGTACAGAGCGTATAGAGGTATCTTTTACATTATAACCCCGTGGGACAGTATTGGTGGGGACATGTCTGTCACTATAGAACACCGGAATACAGTACTGGTGTGGATCAGTCCATCAGTGTATACCACTGGGATACAGTATTGGTGGGGACACATCTGTCACTGTAATACACTACTGGTGACAACAGGTCTGTGACTGTATAAGACTGGGATACAGTACTAGTGGGGACTGGTCTGACATTGTATGACAATGGGGTGCACTACTGGTGGGGACAGGTCTGTCACTGCATAATGCTAGGTACATTACAGCTGGGACAGGTCTGTCATTTTATGGCACCAAAGTACTGTACTGGAGGAGTTAGGACTCTATAACACTGGGTACAGTACTGGTCGGTACAGGTCTGTCACTGTACAACACACAGTTACAGTACTGGTGGATCAGGTCTGTCACTGTATAACACTGGAATACAGTACTGATGTGGACTGGTCTGACACTGTATTACACTGGGGTATATTGCTGGTGGGGACAGGTCTGTTGCTGTACAACACTGCGTGCAATACAGCTAAGGACAGGTCTGTCATTTTATGACATGAGGTACTGTACTGGTGGAAGTAGATCTCTGTATAACACTGGGTACAATAATGGTGGGGACAGGTCTGTCAGTGAATGACACTGAGTTACAGTACTGAGATAACAAGGTGTAGAGCTGGATGGACACAGCAGGCCAAGCAGCATCATAGGAGCAGGAAAGGGTCTAGGCCCAAAACATCAAGCTCTCCTGCTCCTTTGATGCTGCTTGGCCTGCTATGTCTCAGATTGTCCAGCATCTGCAGTTCCTACTATCTCTGGGTTACAGTACTGGTGGGGACAGGTCTATCACTGTATGACACCGGTACAGTACTGGTGAAGAAACTCTGTTTAATCCTGTGGCTCAGTAATTGTGGAAACAGTTCTCTGTGTAACACTGGGGTACAGCACTGGTGGCAACAGGTCCATCACTGTACAACACTGCGGTACAGTATTAGTGCGGACAAGTCTGTCACTGCATAACTCTGGGGTACAGTTCTAATAGGGATAGGTCTGTCATTATAACACTGGGACACGGCACTAGTGGGGATAGGTCTGTCACTGTAAAACACTGGGATACGGTGCTAGTGGGGACAGGTCTGTCACTGCATAACACTGGGGTACAGTTCTCGTGGGGATAGCTCTGTCATTATAACACTGGGGTACGGTACTAGTGGGGACAGCTCTGTCACTATAATAATAGGATATGGGACTAGTGGGGACAGCTCTGTCACTGTATAATAATAGGATATAGGACTAGTGAGGACAGATCTGTCATGGTCTAACACTGGGGTGCAGTACTGGTGTGGTCTCGTCTGTCTCAGTTAATGCTGCGGTACAGTAGTGGTGGAGAGATTTCTTTGTGTGTCGCTGGGGTAATGTTGGCTTCTTGAAAGCTAATGGTGAGATGTGTCTGCCCGCCATGCCTTTGACATTGTCACCATGCCAAACTCTCTCTTTCCTCCTGCAGTTGTCATGAGGAGGTATGGCTGTGCTATCGTTCTCTGACAAGTTGCACGTCACAGTCTACGCCGTGGCCATTCTGACCGGGCTGCCGTTTAACCTGCTCGCTCTGTATGCATTCCTGGGCAGGGCCAGGCGCAAAGCTGGTCCTAATGTCATCTTCCTCATCAACCTGACCATCTCCGACCTGGCCTTTCTGCTTTTCCTGCCTTTCAAGATCCTGGAGTCAGTCAAGGGCAGTATGTGGATTCTGCCCACCTTCCTGTGCCCTCTGAGCGGCCTGTTCTATTTCAGTGCCATCTACGGCAGCATCTTGTTTCTGACTGCGGTGAGCGTGGAGCGGTACTTGGGAGTTGCGTTCCCCATCCAGTACAACCTGTACCGTAAGCCTGTCTATGCACTGTTCGTCAGCTTCCTTCTCTGGGTTTGTGCATTTTCCCATTGCAGCATTGTATACATCACCGAATATAAGAAGGTCACCAACTCCAGCTGGAATGAGACCGTCTGCTACGACAGCTTCACCCCCAACCAGCTAGCAGTCCTCCTGCCATTTCGCCTGGAACTGGGCATAGTGTTATTCTGCCTGCCCTGCCTGATCACCACTTTCTGTTACAGCAGCTTTATCCGGATCCTGCTCTCGTCCCCGCACATCAGTCACGGGAAGAAGCAGCGGGCAGTCGGCTTGGTGCTGGCCACCTTGCTCGTCTTCCTAATCTGCTTCGCCCCCTACAACATCTCCCACTTTGTGGGCTTCATACAGCAGAGTAGCCCCCCGTGGCGGACCGATGCCCTGCTGCTCAGCACCTTCAACACCAGCCTGGACCCCATCATCTTCTACTTCTCCTCAAGCGCCGTCAAGCAGACCTGCAGGGATTGCCTGGGCAGCCTCTCCCGTGAGCTCAGCTCTTTCAGACCCCTTCAGATCCTGCTCAGCTTCCTCCGCAAACGCAATGAGGCCCTGAGGGCAGATTCTTTCAACCAGAACCAGTGCTCCAAACTGTAGGCCCCACAGGAAACCAAACACTCACTCCCCATTGCCTCTCCATTGTGTCTAAGCTCTAGAATCAACTCTTTAAACCTTTTATCTCCACCTCTCTTTCTTTCCCTCACTTCCTCTCCCACTCTTTCTGTCTGTCTCTCTTCTTCTTTCTCCCTCTGTCACTCTTCTCCCTTTGTCTGTCTCTTTCCCTCTCTCTCCCCTCTCTATCTCCTTCTCTGTCTCCTATTCTCTCTCTCACTGCCCTCATTTTCTCTTGCTGTCTTTCTTCCTGACCCCTCACTCCCCCAACTCTCTCCCTGAATCTTTCTCTCTCTCTTTTACTCCACCTTTCTTTCTCTTTCTTATTCTCTCATTCGCCCTTTCTCTCTCTTTTGTTCTCTTTCTTCCTCTTTCACTTGCCCTCTTTTTCTTTCCCTTTCTCACTTTCTTTCCCTGTCTCTCTTTCTGTCTTTTCCTCTAGGATGTCCCTCTTTGACAAGTACTCGAGTGATTAGAGTTTAGAAGAATGAGAGATGACCTTATTGAAAATACAGGACTCTGAGGGGATTTGACAGGGGAGATGTGGGAAGATGATTTTCTTTGTGGGAAACTCCAGAACCGAATGGGCACCATCTCAGAATAAAGGTCCATTTCAGACAGAGATGAGGAGGAATTTCTTCTCTCAGCGGGGCATGGATCTGTGGAATTCTTCCCTAAAAAGAGCTGTCAAGGTTGGCTTGTTGAGAATATTCAAACCTGAGAAGGATTTTTAATCAGTAAGGGGGAATGAGGAAAAGACAGGAAAGTGGAATTGAGGATGATCAGATCAGCCACAATGTCATTGAATGGCTGAGCAGACTCCATGGGCTGAATGGCCAACTTCTGCTCCTACGTCTTATGGCATGTTTTGCTTCCTGCCTTCTGGGGACAGTGAGAGAGAGAGAAACAGATTTGTGATCAAAGTTTCAATCAGAACTGGGAAAAGTTACAGGTGGAATGGGTTTTCAAGATAGGGGTTCCAGTGGTGTGGATGACAGGGAGGAGGCAAGTGTGAAGTGGGCTGAAGAGTGAGCTTTTCCTGTTACTGTGTAACATCAAGGAGAAAGCTGAATGGACCTCTTTTGTTCCTATGTAACAGGCTGGTGGAGGGTGCTGAATGTCCTCCTCCTGTTCTTACATTCTTACCTATGTTGCTGGGTAGAAGCCAAAGCAGACAGCAGTGAAGGGGTTTCGGATGAACAAACAGTGCTGTGGAGAGGTTGGAAAACATAAATGGGCAAAGAGAGAGAGAGTTGTGGGCATGGAGGGGAGTGCATATATACCAATCAGTGAAGGTGACTGGGAAATAAAACTTTTCTGAACCTGAACCCTGGGTGATACGGAATTGAAAATAAAACAAAGATATCTCACACAAACTTTGTAAATTTACAGATTGTTAAGGCACAAGATCTCAGGGAAGGTCTGGAAGGGGGCTGAGTGGGGGAATACAGAAAAGGCCTGGGAAGGTGAGTAGGAGAACACAGAAAAGGTCTGAGAAGTTGGGGGGGGGGGGGGGGGGATACAGTGGAGGGTTACCAGGGCCTAGTCAGGAACAAAGAGGCAGGGGTGGGAACAAACCTGGCCAGCTCCACTGGGAGTGGAGAAGGAATGGTGCCAGCTCCCAAAACAAGTGAGAAGGCTCAAAAGACTAAAGCCCACCTTCCCTGGGGTCACCAAGGTGAGATCAATCCATTACAGGGTCATTTCTGTACTGGAAGGAGGCTATTTGGCCCATCCATTCCAAGCTAGGTCTGTCTGCAGAGCAATCCAGCCAGTCCCAATTCCCCAGTTACTTCCCATCTTCCCATGTTCAGTTTAAAAACATTTACCCCACCTTTTAGGCAGTGAGTTCCAGATTATTATTACTCACTGCATATAACAGTCCTTCCTCACAATCCCCGCTCTGTATATCTGACCCAGAATCTTCAAGCTGTCTCTCCTGGTCTTTTTATTATCAGCAAATGGGAGCAGCTTTCTTTCATCTCCCTGTCTGTCCCCGTCTGCTCCACCTCAGTCAGACTGACCCAATCTCCTTCACTCTGAGGGGAACAACCCCAGAATCCTCTCACTAAAATCCCTGCTCCCAGAAACCATTTGGATCATTCTTCTCTCAAGCCTTTCCCCAAATTGCCAGGACGTTCATTGGCCTTCAACAGACCAATAGCCCTTCGTTGAATGAGGGGCAGTGAAAGACCTTCAGGATTCTGCTGGGCTTTCACTGTAAATTTGCAGTTTAGCACACACAACGGTTTCCAAAATTTGCATTCTGGATTCCCTTGCCTCCTCTATATTGAAAACAAGGCCCTCGATCCCCTTCAGTGGTGATCTGTTTAAACCTTAAAGGGACTGGATCTCTCAACACTGGGGGGTGGTTGGGAGTGAGACTGGAGTTATATGGAGAGATGAGCTACAGGGAGAACATGACAGGACCACATAGATTTTACTTCGTGCCCCACCCCCCAATATATTCCAAGTGTTTTAAAAACTGACTCCAGATAATCAGAGGGTCAAGGATATCCTCTTGGAAGCTGACCCTGTGCCTGAACCATTCCAGGAATATTCCAGAACTGTCCAAAACTCTAGGGATTTGCCAGCAGCCAAACAGTGGGAGAAAAGGCAGAGGGAACTCTACAGATTCTGGTCCAGCTCAATGTCACTTTTCTGAACAATGTGTTTGGTCATGACGAGATTCTGCAGAGAGGAAGTGGCTGCTTCGATGGACAGTTGAAGCATGACCGCGAGGAGGCTGACGCCCTTTTGGACTGGTGACCAGTGGCCAGGGAGGGGAAGGTGCCAAGATGGTGGACACACCTGGCACACAGAGGTGGGCAGTGGGGTTATTATGCAGGTGATGGAGGGAGATATCCCACGATGACAATGTCTCCTGCATTACAGTATGCTGTGAGTATGAGACAGAGAGACTGTGTGTGTGTGCACGCATGCGTGTTGATGTCTATATACATGTACAAGTGTGTGTGCGCACGTGGGATTGTACTGGTGAGAGTGCATGTGTGATTGTGTGTGTAACTGTGTGTGTATGCCAAGAGAGTGAGTGTGTGTGCGTGTGTGTGTTTGTGTGCAAGAGTCACACAATGTCTGTTTGTGTGCTATGATGTGTATAACTCTGTGTGTGTGAGAGACAGTATAGGTGCACATCAGTGTGTGCGTGTATTTTTGTGAGTCTGCATCTGTGCTGTTGTGTATGTATATGTGAGTGTGTGTGTGCATGTATATGTGAGAACGTGCTGGTGTGTGTTCAAGAATGTGTGCATGCAAAAGTGTGCTCAAGTGTGTGAGAGAAAGTGTATGTGTAATGTGTGTGCTAATGAACGTATGTGTGTATGTACCTGAGATTGTGTGTGAAAATGAATGTATGTAAGAGAATGTGTCTGTGAGAGAGAATGAGTGTGTGTATATTTGTGTATGTGAGAGGGAGTTTATGTGTGTATGTGGTTGTTACAGTGATTGTAATGGGCTCAGCCAGATGGACCTCATAGAGCCCCTGATTGGGGCTGTTAAATTTGGTACAATCAGGGAGCCTTGGCTGACAGATATAAACAGATGTGTCAGAGGTTCTGTTCATTCTGACAGCTGGCTCTGAGGGAGCTGGATCAGTGTCAAGGACTCTCCACATGTAAATAAAGGATGACTTAGTTGTAGGATACCGGCTTCTGTGCTGTTATTTTAGAAGTGTGCGAAAGGGGGTGTGTGTGTGTGTGTATGTCAGCAAGAGAGCAGGGAGTTATGAGTGAGTGTGTTTGAAAGTGTGATCCCCACAAAATGGAATCCCCAATGTTCCCTGCAGCTGGGCAGTCTGGGTACGGGTCCCACTGAGGTTTCAGAGATGCCAGGTTTGACGTGAATACAGAAAACAATTGGGTCATTGGGAAAATCTGCACTTTTGTCTTTGTTGGATAGTTGCTGACTGAGATGGAAGTGAACAATAGCTTGACCCAGCGGCTGACGATTCACCCACAGCCAGCACCAAAATCCCACTGATGCCAACAATACAGACACAACTGTTCATCTCACCACCAGCCAAACCAGCCTCATCAACATCTCCATTTATTGTCTGCACCGCCACCACTCCTTCTATTCCTTTCTTCATCATTATTATCCAGCTTCCTCCCCTCCACTTCAATTCGTAGACATGATTAGTAGGATCAAGTCTCACATTTATCAGCTTCCACCCTTCCGACTCCCTCTGAGTGCGAGCCCCCCACATCCCCCCTCCAACTTCCTGCAGGAGCAAGGCCCACATTCTCCTCCCACCACTCCCTGTGGGAGCGAGTCCACATTCTGCCCCACCCAACTTCCTGTTGGATTGAGTCCTACATTCCCGCCTACTCCCCATGGGATCGAGTCCCACATTTCCCCCCTCTCTCTGGGAGCAAGTTTCACACTTACCACCCTCCCATCCCTCTGAGTGCAAGTCCTCCACATACCCCCAATTCCCTGCAAGAGCAAAGCCCACATTACCCCCCAACTTCCTGTGACAGCAAGTCCCACATTCCCCCCCCTCCATTTCCAGTAGGTGCGAGTCTCACATTCTCCCCCCCTCAAATCCACATGGGAGCGTGTCCCACACTGTCTGTGGGAAAATATTTCGCCTGAATTCCCTGTTGGATTTCTTCAGGACCGTCTTCTATTGATGGCCTCTCTTTCCAGTCTTCCCCTCCCCCCAAAGCTGGAAACATCTTCTCTACACCTCTGCAATCAAGACTCCTTTCAGAATTTTAAACATCATGATCAGGTCACCCATCAGCCTCCATTTTCTGAGAGACAAGAGCCTCACACTATTCAGTTTGTCCCAACGGTTTGAACCTCTTAGTTCTGGAATCAATCTCATTAATGCTCCTTGCACTTTCTCCAGGCTCTGATCTTACTGAGACCAAACTACATACAGTGCTCCGAGTGTGGGTCTAACTGAGGGATATGGAGACTGGAACTGTGCACAGTGCTCCGAGTGTGTGTCTAACTGAGGGATATGGAGACTGGAACTGTTCACAGTGATCCTAGCATGGGTCTAACAGAGACTGGAACTGTGCACAGTGCTATGAGTGTGGGTCTAACTGAGGGATACAGAATCTGGAACTGTGCCCAGCACTCTGAGTGAGGTCGAACTAAGCATTTGAAACAAGAACACGAGTCACCATTTTGGTTCCTCCAAGAACGTCCCATTCAAACCTCAGTACAACCGCAATGGTCTCTTCCTAATCCTTCCACTGGAATCACAGTTCTGGCCCATATCTGCACTCACAGGCTCAGATGTATCTTTACTTTGGTTTATTAACACTAGTCCAGGACCCACACGTCTCTCTTCAAATGTCATTGCTGCCAAGCAACACACTTGCTGACTCTTATGATCCTGGCCAACATAATTCCAGAAGTCAGCTCCCAGGCTGGAATATGGCTTGACAGCTCACATTTTGATTTGTTCTTTTCTTAACAAGGAGGTTTCTTCACTGAAAAATGAACAAGTAGTGTTGCAGATTCAGCTTTGATGATAGGACGCTACAAGATCGAAGAACTTTCTTTTTAAATGCACTTTTAAAGTATTAGGCCACTAATTCCGTGAGGCTCCTTTTATAAATCGAAATAAAGCAAAACATAAGTTTGTCCAGCTTTAGTTAGAGTAAGAGGTGATCTCATTAAAACTTACCAAATACTTGAAAGAAATAAGAGTAGAGTTGAAGGAAAGATGAACTCCCCGCTCGGCAAGTCTACAACCAGGGGGTACAATTAAAAAATAAGAGGGTTGTCTTTCGGCCCAAGACAAAGGGAACACATCTTCACTCAGAGGGTTGTGAACTTTTGGAATTCATAAGCACAGAGAGTTGAAGTAACTCAGGGTTTGTGTGTGAGGTCGAGATCAATTGATTTCTGCTTCCCAGAGGATTCTGGGAGTGCCTCGGGTAAAAAGTAATGAACTCTCCCATGAACAAATTGCAAGGCTGGATGGGCTAAATGGCCTAATACTATATTATCCAAAGCACACCTCTGCTACTGCTCAAAAATTTCACTCACATAGTACTCACACCAGAATTCCAGAGATGAGGTGAGAGTAACGGCCCTTGACATCAAGGCTGTGTTCAACTAAGTGTGGCATCAAGGTGCCCTACCAAAACTGGAATCAATGGGCATCAGGAGGCAAACTCTCCAGTGGTTGGAGTCAGGTTAAAGGCGGTCGTGGTTGTTAGGGGTGAGTCATTTCAGCTCTAGGACATCTCTGCAGGAGCTCCTCAGGCCAGTGTTCTAGGCCCAAACATCTTCAGCTGCTTCATCAATGACCTTCCCTCCAACATAAGGTCAGACGTGGGGATACTCGCTGATGATTGCACAATGTTCAGCACCATTTGCAACCCATCAGATACTGAAGCAGTCTGTGTTCAAAGCAACAGGATCTGGACAATATCCAGGCTTGGGTTAACAAGTGGCAAGTAACATTTACAGCATACAAATGCCAAGCTATGACCATTGCCAAAAAGACACAATCTATCCACCACCCCTTAACATTCAATGGGGTTATCAACACTGATCCCCCACTATCAACATCCTGGGGGTTATCATTGACTAGAAACTCAACTAGACTCACCACATAAAAACAGTGGCTACAAGAACAGGTTGGAGACTGTGAATACTACAGTAACTTATCTCCTGACTCCCCAGAGTCCATCCACAAGGCACAAATCAGGAGTGTGCTAGATTACTCCCCACTTGCCTGGATGGGGGCAGTTTCAATAACACTCAAGAAGCTCGACACCATCCTCAAGCCCCTGCTTGATTGGCACCACATCCATAGACATCCAGTCCCTTCACCACTGACGCTCAGTAGCAGAAATGTGTAGTTTAGTTTAGAGTTTAGATTCCCTACAGTATGGAAACAGGCCCTTCGGCTCAACAAGTCCATACCACCCCTTGAAGCATCCCACCCAGATCTATCCCCCTATAACCCACACACCCCTGAACACTACGGGCAATTTAGCATGGCCAATCCATCTAACTTGCACATCTTTGGACTGTGGGAGGAAACTGGAGCACCTGGAGGAAACCCACATACTATCTACAAAATGCACTGCAGAAATCCACTAAGGCTGTTTAGGCAGCACCTTTCAAATGGACGATCTCTTCCATCTAGAAGGACAATGACAGTGGGTACACAGGAATGCCACCTCCTGCAAGTTCCCCTTCAGGCTACTCACCATCTTGACTTGGAAATATATCATTGTTCCTTCAGTGTCACTGGGTCAAAACTCTGGGACTCCCACACTAAGGACATTGAGGGTCAACCCTACAGCACATGGACTGCAGTAGTTCAAAAGACAGCTCAGCATCACCTTCTCGAGTAGGGACAGGCAACAAATGCAGGTCAGCCGGTGACACACAGATCCCACAAATGAATTTAAAAAACACCAGAATCTCTGGATCTAACACCTCAATAAGTTTCAGTCACTTGTTCACATAGCTGTTAAGACTGGAACTGCAGGTAGTTTCACCCTGGAGACATTACATGCCCGCTTATAAATACTCAACTCTTAAGAAACCTCTTCAGGGTTTCATCCCAATACTTATCGTTAGGGACAAACAGTAAGTTTAAGGTAACCAGAGAACTGAAGAAGCAAACAAAGGTCAGTGAACCTGAAATGGTTACTCTGCATTGTCTATTCACTGATGCTGCCATATCTCCTGAGTTGCTCTAGCACTTGCTGTTTTTATTGCAGACTTTTGGAACCTGTAGTTCTATCATATGTTTTCTTTTTGTTGAATGTAACCTAGTTTCTGCTATCTCCATCACTTCTCAGAAGCCGCATTTCACACAGCAACCACATTCCAAAGATTTCACCAGATTATTCCAAACAAAGTAACATTCCCTCTCTATCACTCTCACTCAGCTAAGGGACTTTCTCTTCAACATCTAAAACAAAAACTTCTCACAAACACTAGTTGTAACGTAATACAATATACAATAACTAAAGTTGCATCTGTGAAATACACACATAAAATCTGGACCTGAAAATTGAAAGCTTAAGAATAAGGCAAAGGAACGTCTGAGACACACAGAAAGGACATGTGACAGAGATAGGGAGAGGTGTAGGGGCTGGAAGGGGTAACAGAGATAGGGACGAATGTTGGGGCTGGAGGATGTTAAAGAGATAGGCAGGAGTGCAGGGGCTGGAGGAGGTTACAGAGATAGGGAAGGGTGCAGGGGCTGAAGGGGGTAACAGAGATAGGGAGAGGTGTAGGGGCTGGAGGGGGTTACAGAGATAGGGACTGGTGTAGGGGTTGGAGGAGCTATCGGGAGTTGGAGAGTGTCACTAGGAGGAAAAGAATTTCAACTCTGAGGCAGAATGTGACAGAGGGACTGGGAAATGGCTGGATCTAGTCTGAAGGCTGGAAGAGGGTTTGATTGTTGTTGACTTTCCAATCCGTATGTGTTAGTTTTTATAAGGTGGAGATCCTCAGACAGTATGTCAGTATTTACATTGGGGGTCCCCAGGAAGTGTGTCAGTACTGAGCGGGAGGTGGAATCCCTGGGGAAAGTGCCAGTTTTTACTGAGGGACTCCCCACACAGTGTGTGTCAATATTTACTGGGAGAGTCACCAGGTAGTGTTGGGGGAATCTCCATGGAGTGCGTCAGTGTTTACGGGGGAATCCCCACGGGGTTTGTCAATATTCAGAGGGGGAATCCCCAGATGATGTGTTATTATTTCTAGGGGAATCCCTGGTGAATTGTCATTATTTACATGGGAGTCCTTGGGAGGGTGTCAGTATGTGCAGGGGGAGACCCCAGAGACCGTGTCAGTATTTACAGGGGGAATCCCTGGGGAATCTATCAGTATTTACAGGCAGACTCTCTGATGATTGTGTCAGTATTTACAGGTGGTGTTCCCTAGGGTGTGTGACAGTATTTACAGAGGAAGTCCCTGGCCAGTGTGTCAGTATTTACAGGGAGAATCCTCAGACAGTATGTCAGTATTTAGAGGGGGGGAATCCCAGGAAAGTGTATTAGTATTAAGTTGGGTTGGGGGGGGGGGGGATGTCCCTGGGGAATGTGTCAGTTTATATGGGGAGGAATCCCAGAGAGTTTGTCTGTATTTATAATGCTGAATCCCCGGGGAGTGTGTCAGTATTTACAGGGGGAATCCCCAGGGAGTGTGTCAGTATTTATAGGGGGAGTCCCTGGGGAGTGTGTCAGTATTTACAGAGGAATCCCTGAGGAGTGTTTCAGTATTTACAGGGCAATCCTTGAGGAGTGTGTCAGTATTTACAGGGGAATCCCCAGGTAGTGTGACAGTTTTTACAGGGGGGGAATCCCTGGGGAGTGTGTCAGTATTTACAGGGGAATCCCCAGGGAGTATGTCAGTATTTACAGGGGGAATCCATGGGGAGTGCGTCAGTATTTACAGGGGGAATCCCTAGGGAGTGTGTCAATATTTACAGGGGAAGTCCCCGGGGAGTGTATCAGTATTTACAGGGGAAGTCCCTGAGGAGTGTCAGCATTTACAGGGGGAATCCCTAAGGAACATATCAGTGTTTACAGGGGGAATCCTCGGGGAGTGGGTTAGTATTTACAAGGAAGAGGCCCCTGCCAGTGTGTCAGTATTTCAGGGGAGGATTGTATGTGGACAAGTCCTGAGAGAGTGTGTCAGTATTTCCTGGGGATAAACGCCAGGGAATGTATAAGTATTTACAGGGGTGAATCCATCAGTAGTGTGTTGCTTTTACAAGTGGAGTCCCCACGGAGTGCATCAGTATTCAGAGGGGAAATCCCCAGGTAGTGTGACAGTTTTTACAGGGGGGGACTCCCTGGGGACTGTGTCAGTATTTACATAGGGACTGCCTGCGGAGCATGGTACTGTTTGCAGGGAGTTCAAAGGGCTTAAGGAATAAATTAAGTGAACTACAAGCAGAAATTCAAGTTAGCAATGACAATATCGTAGACATTACCAAGATATGGCTGCAAGATGGTCAAGACAAGAAAATGTAGATCCAAATTACAAGTTTACAGGATGGTCAGGGGAAATGGCAGAGGGTGAGGAGTTGCATTACTGATTATAAACAATATTACTCAGCAGCAGGAGAGAACATAATGGGGCTGGGGCAGTCAGTGGAGACCATATGGTTGGAACAGAGGAACAGAAAAGGATCTAAAACTGTAATTGAGTAGGAGTTGTAATGTGCCAGATTGTATAAGTGTAGAAATTAGCAAATCTAGTGGAATTACAATGAAGGATGTTAACTTGAATGCAGAATGAGAGAGGCAAACAGGCATCAGTCAGAAATGTAGTGTATTTCTGGAGTGTGTCTGGGACAGTCTCCTAGAGAACTATATCCTGGATGCAACAAGGGGGCAAACAATATTGACTTAGTAATGAGCTAGATTTAATTTTTACCTTAAATCCTTGTGAGCATTTATAAAACCATCAAAATAACATGATCATTGGAGAATTTGAGAGTCAGTAGTATGAATCAACTCCAAAAGTTTTACATTTGGGTAAAGCCAGCTTTAACAAGTTGAGACAGACACTGGTCCACAGTAAAACTGGGAAAATCTGCTCATGGTTAAAACAGCTGAGGAACAGTGGAGCTTGTTTATACCGTCATACAGCACAGAACTAGACCATTCAGTCTAACTAACCCAGGCTGACCATAAATTGTAAATAACATTAAATGTTTAAAGACATATTTAACACAATACCAACCAGTTTATAATCCTGGGAGAGAAAAGTTCTACTTCACAGGAAAGAACAGCTATGGCTAATTAAAGAGATAACAGACAGTGTAAAACTAAAAGGGCTTAGAAAATGCAAATAAAAACAGCACAAGTCCTGCCAAATGGGAAAGATACCAAGAACAGCAACAGGCCACAAAGCAGCTTATAAGGACCACAAAAAGGAATTATGAAAGGAAACTTGCTGGAGATCTCAAATTTTGAAAGAAGAAATGTTTTTAGTTGCATAGAAGGAAAACAGGTAGTCAGGTAAAATAGTGTCCCGCTAAAGACTTGAAAGTCAAGACTCTGTCAGTAACTATCGGGAAATAGCAGACAGGTTCAATAATTATTTTGCCTCATCATTCACAACACAAAAGGAGGATAGTTTACCCGAAGTCCTGAGGAAATTAATAGCGGATTGGGAACAGAGACTGAGTAAAATTAACGTGAGTAAAATATGAGTGATGAGGAAATTAATGGAATTAACAAGTGAGAAATCCCCAAAACCAGATGGTTTCCACCCAAGACTGTTAAAAGAGGTTAGGAGAGCAGATTGCAGATGCACTAACTATAAACTTTCAGAAACAAAAACAGAAATTGCTGGAAAAGCTTAACAAGTCTGGCAGCAGCTGTGAAGAGAAATCAGAGTTAACATTTCGGGTCAAGTGACCTTTCCTCAGAACTGATAGTTGCTAGTAAAATCTCCCCTCCCTTGTCCACTTTCTGTAAGGACTATTCCCTCCAGGATGCCCTGGTCCACACTTCCTTCATTCTGAACACACCCCACAGTGCAACGGCACCTTCCCCCCCAGCCCGCAGAAGGTGCAACACCTGCCCATTTATCTCCTTCCTCCCCAGTATCCGAGGGCCCAAACATACCTCCTAGGTGAAGCAGCACTTTACCTGCATTTCTCACAATCTAGGATACTGCATTCACTGCTCACAATGTGGTCTCCTCTACACTGGGGAAACAAAGCATAGACTGGGTGAACACTTCACAGAACATCCACATTTTGTCCACGAAAAATATCCTGAGCTTCCAGCTGCCTGCCACTCTAACATACCACACTTATCCCTGGCCAACATCTCTGTCTCTGGTTTGCTGCAGTGCTCCAGTGAAGCTCAGCATAAGCTGGAAGAACAACACCTCATTTTCCGCTTGGGGACCCTGGAGCACTCCAGACTCAATATTGAGTTCAATAAGTTTAGGGCTTGAGCTCTCCCATGTCTTTAACCCAACTCACACGCACAGACCTTGATATCACATGGTCTGTCATTACACAATACCCATTGTTAGCCACTAACAGTCTCCAGTAATGACTGCTCACTCTTCTAGCCAGATCGGTATCAACTCCTTTGTCTGTCTAACCGTTCTTCTCTCTCTATAGGCTCTATCCCAACATATCGTTTAATCCTTACCCCCTCCCCCCACCCTATTTTCTGCATCCCAACATTTTCCTGGCTACCATCAGTTTTGAGGAAGCATCACTTGATCCAAATTATTAACTTTGATTTCTCTTCACAGATGCAGCCAGGCCTGCTGAGGTCTGTAACTTCTGTTTTTTGTTCCTGAACTACAGAATCCAGAGTTCAGAGTTCCCTAGTAAAAAGAGTTGTTCCGCTGGATCAGAAAATTGCACACTCTTGCTTTTTGAGAAGGACGAAATCCAGGGAATGACAGACCAGTTAGCCTAACATCTGTGGAGGGGAATTTTTAGGAGTCAATAATCAAGGATGTGGTAACTGATTACTTGAAACTTTTCAGGGAGAGTCAACGTAGATTCATAACAAGTAGGTCATGCTTGACAAACCTCATTGAAATTTTTTGTAGAGGTGACTAAAGTAGTGGACAGAGGAACATCAAACATATAAACATGCTGTTTATGTGGATTTGACGTTGTACAGGGTACTGGTGAGGCCTCTTCTGGAATACTGTGTGCATTTCTCATAACCCTGTTATAGGAAGGATATTACTAAGCTGGAGGCAGTTCAAAAAAGATTTACCAGGATGTTGCCAGGAATGGAGGGTTTGAGTTAAGAGGCTAGACATGCTGGGGCTTTATTAACTGGAGTGTATAAGGTCGAGGGGTGACCTTATAGAGGTTTATAAAGTCATGAGGGGCATTGATTAGGTGAGTGGCAGGTGTCTTTTCCTTTGGGTGGAAGAGGTCATATTTTTAAGGAGATTTTTAAAAAAATGAGAGGTTTTTTTATATAGAATGTGGAATGAACTTCCTGAGGAAATGCTGGATGCAGGTAAAGTTACAATGTTAAAAGGCATTCGGGTATGTACATAAACAGAGACAGTTTGGAGAGATATGAGCCAAGTGCAGGCAGGTGGGACGTATTTTGTTTGGGTACATGGTCGGTACGGATAGATTGGACCAAAGGGTCTGTTTCTGTGCTCCGTCACTCTATGACTTCCAGAAGGCATTTAATAAAGTCCTACATAAGAGACTATTAAATAAATTAGAAGTGCATAGAATTGAAGGCAATTTACTGACATGTCTGAGAAATTGCTTGAGTGGCAGGTGAAAGAAAATAGGGATAATGGATGGATACTCAAAATGACAGAATGTGACCAGTGGTGTTCTACACATAGATAATGGGAACTGCAGATGCTGGAGAATTCCAAGATAATAAAATGTGAGGCTGGATGAACACAGCAGGCCAAGCAGCATCTCAGGAGCACAAAAGCTGACGTTTCGGGCCTAAACCCTTCATCAGAGCTCTCTGATGAAGGGTCTAGGCCCGAAACGTCAGCTTTTGTGCTCCTGAGATGCTGCTTGGCCTGCTGTGTTCATCCAGCCTCACATTTTATTATCTTGGTGTTCTACACATATCTGTGTTAGGGACTCAATTATTCACAATTTTTATTAAATAATTGGACAATGGCATAGGAAGTCATATAACCAAATCAGCTCATGAGCCAAAGTTAGCCAACATTGTAGCATGTCAACAATAGCATAACATTACAAAGGGATATTGATTGACTGAGTGAATGGGCAGAACTGTGGCAGATGGATTTCAATGTAAAAAATTGTGAGGTTATCCACTTTGAAACCAGAATGCATAAATTATGGTACTTTCTAGATGGTATGAAGTTAAATACAATGGATGTCCAAAGAGACTTGGGGGTTCAGGTGCATAAATCTTTAAAATGTCATGAACAGATGCAGAAAATAATGTAGAAAACTAATCAAATTTGGGCCTTTCGATCTACAAGACTAGGGTATAATGATGCAGACATTATGCTGCAGCTATACAAACCCTTGGTTCGTCTCTACTTAGAGTACTGAGCAGTTCTGGGCCCCACACCTCAGGGAGGATAAACTGGTCTTGGAGAATGTTCAACATAGATTTACAAGAATGATAACACCTGAAATCCAGGTATGAGGAGAGTTCACACAAATTAGACCCATTTGTTTCAGAATTTAAGTTGAAGCTTGATCTGAGCAAAATCTTCAAGTCTCCTTTCCACTGAGGGATTGAGAGTCTTGGGAACTCCTTGCTGCAGACAGCTGTCAGGGCAGAGTCCTTGTGTATATTTAAGGCTGAAACAAAGGTCATGGGCGGGGGTGGGGAGGTGAGGGGTGAGTAATGTCGGATCAACTATGGTCCCATTAAAGGGATGAAGCGAGCTCAAGCTCCCTACAGTGTAGAAGCATATATTTCTATGTTAATCAATAGTATTAAGGGGATATGGGCCAAAGGCTGCGACTATGGAGTCAGACCACCGATTAGCTTCCATTTCATGGAATGGCGGGACAGAATGGAATTAGACTGAATGGCCTCCCCTGGGCATGCGCAGTACACGTGGGGCGTGCGGGAACCGAGCCGTCATTGCGCATGTGAACTTGACAGACCCGCCCTCACGTTTCCTTCCCCGAGTGCTCCCGTGCACCGAGACCAGGGGGGGGGCTCCATTCCCTTCCCCGCCCCGCCCTGCCCTGCCCTGCCACGCCACGATCTCTGGGCCTCCCCACCCCATCCCCCGTCGCTTCAAAGCCGCTTAACGGAGGACGTTAGCGTATCAAAAGCGCCGCGCATACGCCCCAGTCGCGGGGCCCTCAGGGACATGTAGTCCGGGCCGACTTCCCGTTCCGATTCCGTCAACGGCACCGGAAGTACCCAGCGGACTACAATTCCCGGCGGTCCCGCGCTCAATTTACACCACAAATTTTTCTCCCATTTCCTTCCCTCTGCCGCCCCCCCGACCCCGCTCGCAAAACCCGATTTCTAGGAAAATCGCCACCGGGTATTTGAAATGCAAAGTTCCACACATTATTGTCCCATCAGCTGTCCTGCCGTCGATTTTTTTGACGTTGCAATCCGCAACTGAGCATTGCATAAATCTTGCTTCTCTGTGTGTTGCCTGGCGTGCATTAGTCCCGGGCTCGTCTGCGAATGCAACAAGAAGGAACCGCATCACAGCCTTGCATTGCCCAGGAAGCCGGATGCATAAAGAAAATTAGAAAAAATAGGCTCCCCGTAAATCCTGGTCGGGCCAGTCTGTTTGCATTGGTTGGGACGTTGCTCGCCTTTCTTGCATTGCTTTGTATTATTCTTCCCCCTTCCCCAAAGCTGCAATTTAACCCCCACCCCCCAAATTCATTTCCTGCTACAAGGCCTACTCCCCAGGAACTACAGTGCGCCGCGCATGCACATGCCATTGCAACGTCCTTGACATTGCTCTACACCGCTGCAAAAACCTGGCACTGGAATCACCCAACTCGGAGCCTAAAATGCAAGGTGATCCCTCTCCACCTCTCTCAACACTGCCACCCTCCCCACCACAGTATCCCATTCGATTGCATGCAAGCTCTTGAGGATAAATACATTCTTTGCTGTCATTTGCATCCTTTGCTGTCAAATTGCTCCCATGCGTCTCTCACTGTCTAATGCATTTCTTGCTGTCAAGTGCATGCATTGCAATCAAATGCATTTTGTGCTGTTAGATGCATACGTTGCTCACAGATGCATCCCTTGCCATAAACTGCATCACTAGCGTCAAACAAATTCCATGCCAGCAAATGCATTCTTCATTCTTCAAATAAAATTTTATTTTGCAACAGGCTGCATTCCTTACAAATCAATTGTTTGCATTTTTTGCGCAATCCTATGTTGCATCATCTGGGTTAAAACCTGAGCACCTTTTTTCACTCACTAATCATCAGAAGTTACTTGCAGCAAGCAAATTTCACTGCAAGAGAAAAATTTGCCTTTTGAAATGGCAGGCTAGTGTTTGAAGGTTCGCGACTCCTTCCAACTCCACCATTGACAGTTTCTGAGATTTCTTTTTGCATCAAAAGAGTGAAAATTTTCTCTTTAATAAAGATTTCAGTTAGGAAAGGACTAATCCAGCTTCAGAAATACAAACAAGGTTCCTTTTCACCATAGACAACAAAGTGTAAAGCTGGATGAGCGTAGCAGGCCAAGCAGCATCTCAGGAGCACAAAAGCTGATGTTTTTCACCAACTGGTTTTCATGAGATATTTAAATAGGTTTAGTATTAATTTTGGGAGTTGCATGTGCACTTGTCTGCCTGTCGCCCTGTTCCTACCTCAGACGGCTATCCGTGTGTTATATATCTCTGACTGTTTGATAACGGTCCACCTGTTTCACACCTGTTTGTCATATGACTGCCCTCAAGGTTGTCTTTTGTTATGCTCTGTTCCTCTGTTATCCACCTGTCTTGCACTTTCTCCATGTTATTCACCTATCTGCTTGTTGTATGTGTTTCATAGAGCTGTGAGCGAGGACAGAGTGAATGTGAGTGAGTGAAGATGGAATACACTGCTTCACAGTCTGTATTCCTGCTCTTGTGGGAGTGAATGTGCGGATTGAGTGCGTGAGGACAGAGTGTGAGTAATATCACGTACTTTTCCTTCTTCTTTGGCAGTCCCTCAAGGGCGAGAGTGACTTGCTTCCACTTTGGGGTCTGGGGGTTGCATTGGGAGGGTGTGTTCTGCTGTGCCTGAATTGTAAGTAATAATGGAGTAATAGTGGTGTGACAGTGAAGCACATTCTCACCAAAGACTGTGCCGTGAGTGAGTGAAGAATGAGCGATATGGAGTTTCTCGGACTGGCATGGCTGTCTCTTGGCCCAGTCTCTCAGAATGGTGTGGCGGTCCCTTGGCCCAGCCTCTCAGACTGGCGTGGGGGTCTCTTGGTCCAACGTCTCAGACTGGCGTGGGGGTCTCTTGGTCCAGCGTCTCAGACTGGTGTGGCGGTCTTTCGGCGCAGCATCTCAGACTGGTGTGGCGATCTCTCAGCCCAACCTCTCAGACTGGTGTGGTGGTCTCTTGGCCCAGTCTTTCAGACTGGCGTGGCAGTCGCTTGACCCCGTCTCTATGACTGATATGGCCGTTTCTTGGCCCAGTCTCTTGGGCTGGCATGGCGGTCTCTTGGCCTGGTCTCTCAGACTGATATGGCCGTCTCTTTGCCTAGTCTCTCGGACTGGCATGGCAGTCTCTTTGTCCGGTCTCTCAGACTGGCATGGCAGTCTCTTGGCCCGGTCTCTCGGACTGGCATTGCGGTCTCTTGGCCTGGTTTCTCAGGCTGGTGTAGCGGTCTCTTGGCCCGGTCTCTCGGACTGGTGTGGCGGTCTCTTGGCCCGGTCTCTCGGACTGGTGTGGCAGACCTTGGCCCAGTCTCTCAGACTGGCGTGGGGATCTCTTGGTCCAGCGTCTCAGACTGGTGTGGCAGTCTCTTGGCCCAGCATCTCAGACTGGTGTGGCATTCTCTTGGCCCAATCTCTCAGACTGGTGTGGCATTCTCTTGGCCCAGTCTCTCATACTGGCGTGGGGGTCTCTTGGCCCAGTGTCTCATACTGGCATGGGGGCCTCTTGGCCCAGTCTGTCAGATTGGCGTGGGGGTCTCTTAGCCCGGTGTCTCAGGCTGGCATGGCGGTCTCTTGGCCCAGTCTCTCGGACTGATATGGCAGTCTCTTGGCCCGGTCTCTCAGACTAGCATGGCAGTCTCCTGGCCCGGTCTCTCGGACTGGTATGGCAGTCTCTTGGTCCAGGCTCTCAGACTGCTGTAGCGGTCTCTTGGCCTGGTCTCTCAGACTGGTGTGGCGGTCCCTTGGACCAGTCTCTCAGACTGGCATGGCGGTCTCTTGGTCCAGCGTCTCAGACTGGTGTGGCAGTCTCTTGGCCCAGCGTCTCAGACTGGTGTGGCGGTCTCTTGGCCCAGTCTCTCATACTGGCGTGGGGGTCTCTTGGCCCAGTCTCTCAGACGGGCATGGGGGTCTCTTTGCCCGGTGTCTCGGTCTGGCATGGCGGTCTCTTGGCCCAGTGTCTCAGACTGGCGTGGGGGTCTCTTGGCCCAGCGTCTTAGACTGGTGTGGCGGTCTCTCGGCCCAGTGACTCAGACTGACGTGGGGGTCTCTTGGCTCAGTCTCTTGGACTGATATGGCCGTCTCTTGGCCCAGTCTCTCGGACTGGCATTGCGGTCTCTTGGTCTGGTTTCTCGGGCTGCTATGGCGGTCTCTTGGCCTGGTCTTTCAGAGTGGTGTGGCGGACCCTTGGACCAGTCTCTCAGACTGGCGTGGGGGTCTCTTAGCCCAGTGACTCAGACTGACGTGGGGGTCTCTTGGCCCAGTCTCTTGCTGGCCCCATGGCAGTACCTCACTTGCGAGTGAGTCCTGCCTGGGCACGTTCCGAAGGCTCTGGGGGAGATTGGGAAGGAGGCAGCAGCAGCAATGGCATCGTCCCCCATGTAGGCAGAGCGAGTGTTGAGTGGTAGCGGTTTTCCCCAGCCTGTGGTGGTATTGTAGAGAACAGGCAGCTGAGATCTCCCAGTGAGCACCTAAGTGGAGGACTCATCAGAGACTGTTGAACTTTTAACTTAATTATTTTTCTCATTTAAATGAAGAAGAACTTTAATAAAGAAGGGATTAATTTCTTTGTTTTTCTACTTATTCTATGCAGTTAATGCTCAACATTTTAACTCTGTTTTTCTTATGATTTTGTACCAGATTTTTTTGTGCCTCGGTACCTTTGTACCTGAGGTGATGCCATGTATGGTGTCGTTATACTGTATTGCTGGACTCGACAATAAAATCTAAATTTAAAACTGAAAAAAATCCAAGTCTAATGGAATGCAGCCTTTTCTATCCGAAGGTGGAGTATCATAATGCAGAATTGATGCTGCAGTTCTACAAAATCCTGGTTAGATGCCATTAGTTGTACTGGAATAAGGTCTGGGTACCAGGAAGGATAGATTGACTTTGGAGAGAGTACAACGTGGGTTTACAGGAATGGTACCTGGATGCCAGGGGTTATGCTTCAAGGAGAGATTCTCTAAATGAGGCCTGTTTTCTCTAGAATTTACAAGGTTAAGGAGTGGGCTAGTTGAAGTTTTCAAGATATGATGAAGACAAGACAGGATAGATCAAGATAATCAATTCCCACTGGTTGGAGGTTCTAGAATGAGAGAGCAGAGTCTGTGAATCAGGACCAGAGCATACAGGAGAGATGTTGGGAAGTACTTTCCCACACAGAGGGCAGGAGATGTTTGGAACCTCCTCCACAAATGGCAGTGGATGCTGGATCAGTTGTTCATGTTAAGTCTGAGATGGATACATTTTGTTCAGCGAAGGTATTGAGAATTTTGGCCCAAATTCCTGGGCACTGGGAGTCAGCTCCAGGTCTTGCAGAGATTAATAATGGAGTAATAAGTGACTGGGAGTGTTAGGGAAGCACATTCCTAACAACTGGGAGTCTGCTTCTAGTCTTGCAGAGAGTAATAATGGAGTCATAAGAGATTTGAAGCATATTCCTGGGTACTCAGAGTCCACTTCTGATCTTGCAGCAAGTAATAATGGAATTATAACTGATTGGCAGCACATTCCCAGGGACTGGGAATCTGCTCTGGTCTTGTAAAGAGTAATAATGGAGTAATAAATGATTTGGAGAAAATTCATGAAGCCTGGGAGTCTGGTTTGAGTTTATAGAGAGTAATAATGGAGTAATAAGTGATTGGGAGTGTTAGGGGAGCACATAGGGAAGAGTCTGATACTGATTTTGCAGAGTGATAATGGGATAACAAGTGATTGGGAGCACATTCCTGTGAACTGGGAGTCTCCTCAAGGTCTTGCAGAGGAATAATGGAGTAATAAGTGGTTCAGAGTGTTAGAAGAACACAATCCTAGGTGCTGAGAGGCTGCTCCTGTTCTTGCAGAGAATGATAATGGAGTAATAAATGATTGGGAGTGTTAGGCAACACATCCCTGGGGACTGAAAGTCTGCCCGTGCACTTGCAGGGAGTATTAATAGAACAATAAGTAATTGGAAGGTTTGGGGGAGAACATTCCCAGACAATGGGAGTCTGCTAATTCTTTGAAGAGGTAACAAGTATGTTAGACCAGGGAAACCCAGTAGATGTTATCTATCTAGACTTCCAAAAGGCCTTTGATACAGTGCCTCACGGGAGGCTGCTGAGCAAGGTGAGGGCCCATGGTGTCCGAGGTGAGCTACTGGCTTGGATTGAGGATTGGCTGTCCGACAGAAGGCAGAGAGTTGGGATAAAAGGCTCTTTTGCGGAATGGCAACCGGTGACGAGTGGTGTCCCACAGGGTTCAGTGTTGGGGCCACAGCTGTTTACCTTATGTATTATACATTAATGATCTGGATGAAGGGACTGGGGGCATTCTGGCGAAGTTTGCCGATGATACAAATATAGGTGGACAGGCAGGTAGTACTGAGGAGGTGGAGAAGGATTTAGACAGTTTAGGAGAGTGGTCCAGGAAATGGCTGTGAGTAAATGTGAGGTTTTGCACTTTGGTAAAAAGAATACAGGCATGGACTATTTTCTAAACGGTGAGAAAATTCGCAAATCAGAAATGCAAAGGGATCTGGGAGTGTTGGGCCAGGATTTTCTAAAGGTTAACTTGCAGGTAGAGTCCGTAATTAAGAAAGCGAATGTAATGTTGTCGTTTATCTCAAGAGCGTTGGAATATAAAAACAGCGATGTGCTTCTGAGGCTTTATAAAGCTCTAGTTAGGCCCCATTTAGAATACTGCGTCCAATTTTGGGCCCCACACCTCAGGAAGGACATACTAGCCCTGGAGCGTGTCCAGCAGAGATTCACACGGATGATCCCTGGAATGGTAGCTTTAACGTATGATGAACGGCTAAGGATCCTGGGATTGTACTCATTAGAGTTCAGAAGGTTGAGGGGAGATCTAATAGGAACTTACACGATAATGTATGGTTTAGAAGGGGTGGACGGTAGGAAGTTGTTTCCATTAGGCGGGGAGACTAGGACCCGTGGGCACAGCCTTAAAATTAGAGGGGGTAAATTTAAAACTGAATTGAGACGACATTTCTTCGGACAGAGAGTGGTGGGCTTGTGGAATTCATTGCCGCAGAGCGCAGTGGAGGCCGGGACGTTGGATGCCTTCAAGGCAGAGATTGACAAATTCTTGATCTCAAAAGGCATCAAGGGCTACGGGGAGAGTGCAGGGAAGTGGTGTTGAAATGCCCATCAGCCATGATTTAAATGGCGGAGTGGACTTGATGGGCTGAATGGCCTTACTTCCAATCCTATGTCTTTTGGTCTTATGGTCTTATGCTCCTGGTAGTGCAGAGAGTAATAATGGAGTAATAAGTGATTGGGTGTATTGGGCAGCACATTCCCAAGCACTGGTAGTCTGCCCCGGTCTTGCAGAGAGAAATAATGGAGTAATAAGTGATTGAATGTGTTGGGGAAGCACATTCCCAGGCAATGTGAGTCTGTTCCTGGTCTTGCAGATAGTAATAATGGAGTAATAAATGATTGGAAGTGTTGGGGAAACATATTCCCTAGCAACGGGAGTCTGCTCCTGGTCTTTCAGATCATAATAATGGAGGAATATGTGATTGGGAGTGTTGGGGCAGCACATTACTGGGCAATGGGAGCCTGCTTCTGCTCTTGCAGAGTAATAATGGAGCAATAATTGATTGGGAGTGTTGGGAAGCACATTCCCAGGCAATGTGCATTTGCTCCTAGTCTTGTAGAGAGTAATAATGGAGTAATAAGTGATTGGGAGTGTTGGACAAGCACATTCCTGGGAATGGGAGTCTATTCCTGACCTTGCAGATAGTAATAATGGAGTAATAGGTGATTAGGTGTGTTAGGGGAGCACAGTCCTGGGGACTGGGAGTCTGCTTCTGCTCTTGCACAGAGTAATAATGGAGTAATAAGTGATTGGGAGTGATGGGGCAGCACATTCCCAGGCAACTGGAGTCTGCTGCTGGTCTTACAGAGTGTAATAATGGAGTAATAAGTGAAAGGGTGTGTTAGGGGAGCACATTCCTGGGAACAGGAAGTCGGGTTCTGCTCCTGTAAAGTAATAATGGAGTAATAAGTGATTGGGTGTGTTGGGGAAGCGCATTCCTGGGGACTGTGAGTCTGCTTCTGCTCTTGCAGAGAGTAATAATGGATTAATGGGTGATTGGGTGTGTTAGGGGAGCACAGTCATGGGGATTGGGAGTCTGCTTCTGCGCTTACACAGTGTAATAATGGAGTAATAAGTGATTGGGAGTTTTGGGGAAACACATTCCCAGGCATTGGGACTCTGCTCCTGGTCTTGCAGAGAGTACTAATGGAGTAATAAGTGATTGAAAGAGTTAGGGAAGTGCTTTCCTGGGGAGTGGGAGTCTGCTTCTGCACTTGCAGAGTAATGATCGAGTAATAAGTGTGAGATTGTTTGGGCAGCACATTCCTAGGCAATGTGAGCCTGCTCCTGGTCTCATAGAGAGTAATAAGGGAGTAATAAGTGATTGGAGGTGTTGGGGAAACACATTCCCAGGCATTGGGAATCTGCTTCTGTCTTGCAGGGAGTAATAATGAAGTAATAAGTGATTGGGAGTGTTGGGCAAGCACATTCCTGGGAATGGGAGTCTGCCCTGACCTTGCAGATAGTAATAATGGAGTAATAGATGATTGGGAGTGATGGGGCAGCACATTCCCAGGCAACTGGAGTCTGCTGCTGGCCTTGCAGAATGTAATAATGGAGCAATAAGTGAATGGGTGTGTTAGGGGAGCACATAGGGGAGAGTCCGATACTGATTTTGCAGAGTGATAATGGGATAACAAGTGATTAGGAGCACATTCCTGTGAACTGGGAGTCTCCTCGAGGTCTTGCAGAGTAATACTGGAGTAATATGTGGTTCAGAGTGTTAGGGGAGCACATTCCTAGGTGCTGAGAGTCTGCTCCTGGTCTTGCAGAGAGTAATAATGGAGTTATAGGTGATTGGGAGTGTTGGGGAAGCAAATTCCCGGGGACTGGGAGCCTCCTCGAGGTCTTGCAGCGTAATACTGGAGTAATATGTGGCTCAGAGTGTTAGGGGAGCACATTCCTAGGTACTGAGAGTCTGCTCTTGTAGCGAGTAATAATGGAGTAATTATTGATTGGGAGTGTTGGGGTAGCACACTACAAGGCAATGGGAGTGTGCTCCTGGTCTTGCAGCAAGTAATAATAGAGTAATACGTGATTGGGAGTGTTGGGGAAGTGCATTCCCAGGGACTGGGTGCTTCTGCTCTTGCAGAGTAATGATAGAGTAATAAGTTAGTGGGATTGTTTGGGCAGCACATTCCCAGGCAATGTGAGTCTGCTCCTGGTCTCACAGAGAGTAATAATGGAGTAATAAGTGATTGGAGGTGTTGGGGAAACACGTTCCTTTGCATTGGGAGTTGGCTCCTGGTCTTGCAGGGAGTAATAATGAAGTAAAAAATGATTGTGAGAGTTGGGGAAGTGCATTTCCGAGGACTGTGAGTCTGCTTCTGCTCTTGCAGGGAGTAATAATGGAGTAATCAGTGATTGTGAGTGTTGGGAAGGCACATTATCAGGCAATGGGAGTCTGCTCCTGGTCTTTCAGATAGTAAGAATGGAGTAATAAGTGATTGGGAGTGTTAGGGAAACACATTCCCAGGGACTAGGAGTCTGCTTCTGCTCTTGCAGAGTAATGATAGAGTAATAAATGATTGGGTGTGTTTGGGCGGCACATTCTCAGGTAATGTGAGTCTGCTCCTGGTCTTGCAGAGAGTAATAATGGAGTAATACTTGATTGAGAGTGTTAGGGCAACACATTCCCTAGCAATGGGAGTCTGCTCCTGGTCTTGCAGGGAGTAATAATGGAGTAATAAGTGATTGGGAGCGTTGGGGAAGCACATTCCCAGGCACCGGGAGTCTGCTCCTGGTCTTGCAGCCTGCCTAGGCCCTGGGCCTAGTGCCTGCCTCTTGCCGTGCCCTGCCTCCCCCCTCTCCCTGTGTGTTTGTGTCTCGGTGCCTGGGGCCTGGGGGGGAAGGAAGGAAGGAAGGAGAGCAGGACCCGTCCCTGGATCCTCTCACGTGTCCATTTGGGGCTCTCACATGACCCTGTTGTTTGGCCCCGTGATCAAATCTCCTTCCAAATTCGAATCTCAACTACAGCAGCTCAAACAGCAGCAGAGGCAACAGCTCCCTGTGCCCCACATGGATATTCTAGACCAGGCTCTGGATTCCAGGTAGGTACGGGTTTGGGAGGGTGGAGAGAGGGGGAGATCTGTCTGCATTGAACAGCCCCAGGGTCAGGGACACACAGACCCCCATACACACACACACAGAAAGAGAAAGAGACAGAGACAGGGGGAAGAGGAAGATCTGTCTGCATTGAACAGCCCCAGGGTCAGGGACACACAGACCCCCATACACACACAGACAGAGGCAGAGACAGGGGGAAGAGGAAGATCTGTCTGCATTGAACAGCCCCAGGGTCAGGGACATGGACACACACACACACACACACACACACACACACACACACACACACACACACACACACACACACACACACACACACACACACACACACAATCACAATCACATCTGCATTGAATATCCCCAGGGTCAGGGATGCACAGACCCCCATACACATGCAGACAGAGACAGGGTGGGGGGATATGGAGATCGGTCTGCATTAAACAGCTCCAGGGTCGGGGACAGAGACACACACACACACACCTGTCTGCATTGAACAGCGCCAGGGATAGAGACACAGAGTCCCCACCACACACACAGACACATACATTCACACAGAGAAGCAAGGTGGAGAGGGAGATCTGCCTACACTTAAACCCTCCCACACCCAGGGAGAGAGACAGAGACACATACACATATGCAAAGATGGGGAGGGGGAGATCTATTTGCGTTAAACACCCCCCCAGAGGCAGGCAGTGCAAATGTCGAGGGCCACATATATACACACACTGAGTAGATACTTGGACAGAGGGACGGAAGGGGAGGGCGGAGAGGAGGAGCGTGATCCATCTAGAGATACAGATAGAGAGAGAGAAAACACAGAGAGGTAGGTACATGGATTGGTGGGGGGGTTGGTGTGTTGTGGGTGGTGGGTGGTGAAGATGAAGAGGATGATCTCTCTGTACTTCTGGGCCTTGTGTGATTACAGAGAGACAGACCCCCACGTACAGACAGACAGAAGTAAATGCAGGGAGGGGATGAGGAATGGGAGATCTGTCCACAATAAAACACCCCCAGAAGGAGATAGAGAGACAGACCCACGCACAGTGATAGAGACAGACACATACTGACAGACAACACATGCAGCAAGAGGGGATCTGAAAGCAATAAAACACATCCAGACAAAGAGAGAGCACGTATAGAGACAGGCACGTGCACACACGCAAAAAATACACACCAGAATCTAAGATTATATTTGAATAAGTTTTCACGGGAGAAAGAGACAGAGAGAGAACAAGAATGACAGACAGAGAGGTGCTCTCTCCCTCTGTCTCCCATATTCTTTGTTTCTGTCTCTCTTATCAATTTCTTTCTTTTTCTGTCTCTGTGTCTGCCTCAGACTCTGGTTTTTAGTTTCTTTCTTCAGAATTGGATCAGAGAGAGGGAGAAGGGGAGAGCACAGGAGGAGAGGAGAGCGAGGCACTATAAAATATAGGAACAGAATTAGGCCACTCAGCCCATTGAGTCTGTGCTGCCATACAATCACGGTTCATCTGTTTCTCAACCCCATTCTCCCCCCTCCAAGGCCAGCAGATCTTTCCTTAGCTGTAGGACCCCAAGCTGCTCACAATATTCCAAATGCAGTCTGACCATCATTTATATCAATGATTTGGACGTGAACATAGGAAGTATGGTTAGTAAGTTTGCAGATGACACTACAGTTGGAGATGTAGTGGACAGCAAAGAAGGTTAACTCAGACGGGACCTTACTCAGATGGGCCAATGGGCCAAGGAGTGGCACATGGAATTTAATTTAGATAAATGTGAAGCGCTGCATTTTGGAAAGACACCTCTGGGTATGATTTATATACTTAATGGTAACGTTCTGGGGAGTGTTGCTGAACAAAGAGTTCTTAGACTGCAGGTTCATAGTGCCTTGAAAATGGAGTCACAGATAGATAGGTGTTTGGTACGCTTGCCTTTATTAGTCAGTGCACTGAGTAGAGGAGTTGGGAGAGTCATGTTACGGCTGTACATTGGTTAGGCCACTTATGGAATATTGCGTGCTATTCTGGTCTCGCTGCTACAGGAAAGAAATTGTGAAACTTGAAAGGGTTCAAAAAAGATTTACGAGGATTTTGCTGGGGTTGGAGGGTTTGAGCTACAGGGAGAGGTTGAATAGGCTGGGGCTTTCCAAAACTAGAGTGCAAAGGCTTAAGGTAAGAGGGGAAAGATTTAAAAGGGACCTAAGGGATAACTTTTTCACACAAGGTGGTACATGTAAGGAATGAGCTGCCGGATGAAGTGGTAGAGACTGGTACAATTGCAATATGAAAAGGCACCTGGATGGCTGTATGAATTGTAAGGGTTTGGAGGGATATGGGTCAAATGCTGGCAAATGAAAAATATAATAGAATAGAATCCTTACAGTGTGGAAACAGGCCCTTCGGCCCAACAAGTCCACACTGACCTTTGGAGCATCCCACCCAGACCTATTCCCCCTATAACCCACCAAAGCTACACATCCCTGAACACTTCAGGCAGTTTAGCATGGCCAATCCACCTAGCCTGCACATTTTTGGACTGTGAGAGGAAACCCATGCAGACACAGGGAGAATGTGCAAACTCCACACAGACAGTTGGCTGAGGGTGGAATTGAACCCGGGACCCCGGTGTTGTGAGGCAGAAATGCTAACCCACTGAGTCACCATGCCGCCTAAATGGATCTAGATTAATTTAGAATATCTGGCTGGCTGAGATAAGTTGGACCGAACTGTCCGTTTCCATGCTTTACATCTGTGAGACTCTAAGACAATCTTGAAATGGGGGACTCTCGAGTCCGTTTCTCCTTCAGGTTTCTGAAGCCTTTCTGTGTTTTGAAAATAGTCTATTCTTCCAACCAAAGTGTTTAGCCTCACACTTTCCAACATTGTATTCTATCTGCCACTTCTTTGCGCGCACTCTGAGCCTGCCCAAGTCCTTCTGCAGCCCTGCTTCCTCAATACAACTACCTTTGTTGCTAAGTTTGCAGATAACTCCACATCCTCAGCTCCTTCAATAGAAACCAAAAGGCTGCAGATGCTGGAATCCAGGTAGACCATCGGGGGCTGGAAAAACTCAGCAGGACAGGCTGCATCTGGAGGAAATGAGCAGTCACCGTTTCAGGTATTACCCTTCTTCAGGTCCTGAACAAGGCTAACATCTGAAACATTGACCGCTGCTTTCCTCCAGATACTGCCTGGCCTGCTGTGTTCTTCCAGTCCCCTGTTTGCCCTCAGTTTCTTTGCCCAGATCGTTAATGTATGATGTGATGTACTTAACTGCATATAGTCGTGGTCCCAACAGTGAATCCCCTCCCTGCAGAATGCCACTAGTCACTAGCTGCCATCCTGAAAAAGACCCTTTTATCCCCTCTCTCTGCCTTCCGTCAGTCAGCCGATCCTCTATCCATGCCAGTACCTTGATCCTAAAACCATGGGCTCTGATCTTCTTCAACGGCCCCCTGTGCGACACCTTGTCAAAGGCCCTATGCGAATCCAAATAAACTACACTTACTGTCTCTCCTTTGTCTAACCTACTCGTTACCTCCTCAAAGAATTTTAACTGACTTTCGGGCATGACCTGCCCCTAATGAAGCCATGCTGACTCAGACCTATCTTACCATGCACTTCCAAGTACACTGCGATCTCATCCCTCATAATGGACTCTAAAATCTTACCAATAATGATGGTCAGGCTAAGTGTGCTTTAATTTCCTGCCTTCTGTCTCCTTTCCTTCTTGAACATAAGTGTTACATTAGCCATTGTCAGAACTTCTGGGATCCTCCTGAACTCCTGACAGCTCACCAATGCCTCTACAGTGTCCTCAGCTATCTCCTTCAGAGCTCCGGGGTGTAGGCCATCCAGCCTTGGTGATTTATTCATCTTCAGACCTTTCAGTTTCCTCAGCACCTTCTCCTCACTGATGGCCACTGAACACTCTTCCCCGACTCACTTGAAGGAGACCATGTGAGAGACAGGAGATGGGGGAGCGACAGAGAGAGAGAAAGGGAGAGTGATAGAGTGCGAGGCTGTGCAAAGTAAGAGAGTGGGGTAAGCGAGAGAGGTGCGAGGAGAGAGCGACAGAGAGGGAGGGAGGGGCAGTGACGGGCAGGGTGGGTGAGTGAGTTGGGGGGGTAGCTGGAGGGGGGCTGGTGAGCAGGGGATGAGGGGGGAGAGCTGGTGAGCAAGGGTTGATTGGGTCTGGTGAGGGGGGCAGGTGAGGGGGGCAGATGAGGGTGTCTGGTGAGAGGGCAGGTGAGGGGGTCTGGTGAGCAGGGGGGGAGGGGGGAGCGGGTGATGCTGGTGAGCGAGGGGCGAGAGGTGCGGGTGAGGTGGCGGCGAGGGGGGGGTGCGTGGCGGGTGAGGTGGCGCCAGTGGGCGAGGGGAGGGTGCGGCGGGTGAGGTGGCATCGGTGGGCACGGGGCAAGGGGCTGGCGCAGGTGAGGTGGCAACGGTGAACAAGGGGGCTGATGAGCGAGGGGCGAGGGGGCCGGGTGAGGTGGCGCCGGTGGACGAGGGGGTTGGGGGTGAGGTGGCACCTGTGAACAAGGGGGCTGATGGGCGAGGGGGCCCGGGCGAGGTGGCGCCGGTGGGCGTGGGGCGAAGTGGGGGGTGCGGGTGAGGTGGAGCTGGTGGGCATGGGGTGAGGGGGGGTGTCGGTGAGGTGGCACCAGTGAGCGAGGGGCGTGGGGGCGTGGGTGAGGTGGCGCCAGTGAGTGAGGGGCGAGGTGGTGCGGGTGAGGTGGTGCTGTTGGGCATGGGGCGGGGGGGTGCAGGTGAGGTGGCACCAGTGAGCGAGGGGCATGGGGGCACGGGTGAGGTGGCGCCAGTGGGTGTGTGGCGAGGGGGGGGTGCGGGTGAGGTGGAGCCGGTGAGCGAGGGGCCGGGGGGGGGGGGGGGGGGGGGGGGACACGGGTGAGGTGGCGCTGGTGAGCCGGGGCGAGGAGGGTGGTGCTGGTGAGCGAGGGGTAAGGTGGGGACTGGTGAGCGAGAGGCGAGGGGGGGGGGGGTGCGCGGGTGAGGTGGTGCCGGCAGGGGGGGTGCGCGGGTGAGGTGGCACCAGTGAGCGAGGGGCGAGGTGGTGCCGGTGGTCGAGGGTGTGCGGGTGAGGTGGTGCCGATGGGGGGGGGGGGCGCGGGTGAGGTGGCGCCGGTGAGCGAGGGGCAGGGGGGGTGGTGTTGGTGAGCGAGGGGCAAGGGGGTGGGGCGCGAGTGAGGTGGTGCTGGTGAGCGAGGGGCGAGGGGGGGGGCGGGTGAGGTGGCATCGGTGAGCGAGAGGCAAGGGGTGAGGGGCGCGGGTGAGGTGGCGCCAGCGGGGGGGGCGCGGGTGAGGTGGCACCGACCGGGGGGTGGGGGGGGTGCACGGGTGAGGTGGCGCCGGTAAGCAAGGGGCGAGGAGTGTGGTGCTGGTGAGCGAGGGGTAAGGTGGGGGCTGGTGAGCGAGGGGCGAGGCGGGGGGGAAGTGGGTGAGGTGGTGCCGGTGAGCAAGGGGCAAGGGGGTGCGCGGGGGGTGGGGGGGAGGGGTGCGAGGGGGTGCACGGGTGTGCGAGGGGCTGGTGAGTGAGGGGGGGAGGGACACGGGTGAGGTGGCGCCGGTGAGTGAGGGGTGTGGGGGGGCGCGGGTGAGCGAGGGGTGAGGGGGGGTGCGGGTGAGCGAAGGACGAGGGGGTGCTGGTGAGCGAGGGGCGAGTGGGGGGCATGGGTGAGGTGGTGCCGGTGAGCAAGGAGCAAGGGGGTGCGTGGGGGGGGGATGCGAGGGTGTGCGAGGGGCGAGGGAGGGGCTGGTGACCGAGGGGGGGGGGGCGCGGGTGAGGTGGCGTCGGTGAGTGAGGGGTGAGGGGGGTTGCGGGTGAGCGAGGGACGAGGGAGTGCTGGTGAGCGAGGAGCGTGTGGCGTCGGTGAGTGAGGGGCAAGGGGGGGTGCTGGTCAGCGAGGGGTGGGGGGGAGGCTGGTGAGCGAGGTGGGGTGCTGGTGACCGAGGGGTGGGGGGGAGGTGCGGGTGAGGGGGGGGGCGAGGGGGAGCGAGTGAGGTGGCGCCGGTGGGCGAGGGGTGGCGGGTGTGGGTGAGCGATGGGCGAGGGGTGGGTGGGTGAGGTGGCGCTGGTCAGCGAGTGGGCTGGGTGAGGTGGCACCAGTGGGCGAGGGGTGGGGGGTGTGGGTGAGCGAGGGGCAAGGGGTGGGTGGGTGAGGTGGCGCTGGTGAGCAAGTGGTGAGGGGGTGTGCGGGTGAGGTGGAGCTGGTCAGCGAGGGGTGAGGGGGTGCGAGTGAGGTGGCACTGGTGAGTGAGGGGCGAGGGGTGATGGGGTCTGGTGAGAGGTGCTGGTAAAGGGGGCGGGTCAGCAAGGGGTGAGGGGGGGGGCGGGTCAGCAAGGGCGATAGGGTCAGCTGAGCGAGGAGTGAGGGGGCCGGTGAGCAAGTGACGATGGGGTCTGGTGAGGGATGTTGGTGAAAGGGCCGGGTGAGCGAAGGGTGAAGGGGGCGGATGAGGGGTGCTGGTGAAGGGGGCAGGTGAGCGAAGGGTGAGGGGGGTGCGGGTGAGCGAGGGGCAATGGGGTCTGGTGAGGGGTGCTGGTGAAGGGGGCAGGTTAGCGAAGGGCGAGGGCGGTGAGTGAGCGAGGGGCAGTGGTGTCTGGTGAAGGATCTAGGTGAAGGGGGCTGGTGAGCGAGGGGCGATGGGGTCTGGTGAAGGATGTTGGTGAAGGGGTCAGGTGAGGGAAGGGTGAGGTGGGTGCGGGTTAGCGATGGGCCATGGGGTCTGGTGAGGGTTGTTGGTGCAGTGGGTGAGTGAGCGAAGGGCCCCCAGGCACCCTCTGGCTCATACCCCCCCCACCCACCCACAGTCACCCTCTCGCTCCCCCGGTCACCCAGTCACCCTGTCTCCTACCCCCGCCTCCAGTCACCATCTCACTCCTCCCCCCGCCGCCAGCGACCCTCTCGCTCCTCCCAGGCCACCCCCATCACCCACTCATGCTCCCATTCCCACCCCCCACTCCCAGTCACACTCTTATTCTCCGTCCCCACCATCCCAGCTACCCTCTCATGCTCCCACCCCTACCCCCAGTCACCTTCTCGCACCTACCCCCTCCCAACCTCAATCACCCTCTCGCTCCCCAACCCAGCACCCAATCACCCACTCGCACCTCACTCTGCCCCCAGTCACCCTCTCACTCCTCCCCCGCCACCCACATCTCCCACTCACGCTCCCCCCCACAAACCTTGCGCTCCCGCCCCCCCATACTCCCAGGTGCCCGCTCGCTCCCCTCCGCCCGCCTCCCCCTCAGGCACCCACTCGCTCCCCTCCGCCCGCCCGCCTCCCCGGCCAGGCACCCGTTCACTCCCCTCCGCCCCCCCCCCCCCCCAACCAGGTGCCTGCTCACTCCCTTCCGCACCCCCCCCCCCCCGGCGCCCGCTCGCTCCCCTCCACCTGCCCCCGGCGCCCGCTCCCTCCCTTTTGCCCGCCCCCCCCCGCCCGCTCGCTCCCCTCCGCCCGCCCCCACCAGGCGCCCGCACGCTCCCCTCCGCCCCGCCAACCCCAAGCGCCCGCTCGACACCCTGCGCCCGCTCGCTCTCCTCCGCCCGCCCCCCCCCCCCACCCCAGGCGCCCGCTCACTCCCCTCTGCCTGCCCCCCCCCCCCGGCGCCCGCTCGCTCCCCTCCACCTGCCCCCAGCGCCCGCTCCCTCCCTTTTGCCCGCCCCCCCCGCCCGCTCGCTCCCCTCCGCCCGCCCCCACCAGGCGTCCGCACGCTCCCCTCCGCCCGCCAACCCCAGGCGCCCCGCTCGACACCCTGCGCCCGCTCGCTCCCCTCCGCCCGCCCCCCCCCCCCCCCCCCCCAGGCACCCGCTCACTCCCCTCTGCCTGCCCCCCCTCCGGCGCCCCGCTCGCTCCCTTTTGCCTGCCCCCCCCCGCCCACTCGCTCCCGTCCGCCCGCCCCCGCCAGGCGCCCGCACGCTCCCCTCCGCCTGCCAACCCCAGGCGCCCACCCCCACCAGGCGCCCGCTCGCACCCCCACCCCCCGCGCTGGCTCGCTCCCCTCCGCCCGCCCCCCCAGGTGCCCGCTTGCTCCCCTCCGCCTGCCCCACCTCCCGAGCGCCCGTTTGCTCCCTTCTGCCCGCCCCGCCAGGCGCCCGCACGCTCCCCTCCGCCCGCCAACCCCAGGCGCTCACCCCCACCAGGCGCCTGCTCGCCCCCCTGCGCCATCTCACATCCAGCCACCCTCTCACTGTCCCACCACCCCAGTCACCCTCTCACTCTGCCCTCTGCCCCCTGTCACCTGCTCACTCCCTCCACCTGCACCCGCACCCTTACTCTGGTCCTCCTCTAGCTGCCCCCAACCCTGCCCTGGTCACCCTGTCACTTCACCCCCCACAACCCCAGTCACCCTCGTGCTATTCTCCTTCCCCCCACCCCCACCACCCCGGTCACCCTCTTGATCCCACTCCTGCTCCTACCTCCCACATCATTCCCTCTGTCACCCCCCCCCACCCTCTGTTCCCTGCCCTGTCTCTTGCTGTCTCTTTACATATGGCGCTGATTTAAGATTCTTGCTGCCCAGTATAACCTCCAGCTGCCTTATCAATGACTTTACCCTGTCCCCTTGCTCAGTGTGAAAGTGTGAGGTCTCCTCAATTTTACTAGTTCACGTGAAGCCCCTGTTGAACTCCTGTTTCTGTGTGAAAGTGGTCGAGGGGTGGATTCCGACCTTGCCTTGGAGTCACTCAGCTCTGACTGGGAACTTCTGGAGAAGGGAGCCTCCTTCTCGGAGAGTGAGTGTGGCTGGGTCACGGCAGTGAGCAAGCTGTTTTGGTTCATTGTTGGATCGTTGTTCCACAGATGTTTCATTACCGTGCTGGGTAACATGATCAGTGCGTCCTCTGATGAAGCGCTGTTGTGTTTTCCCGCCTGGTTGAGCTGGATTACCTCATATCTGGTTTTCCTTCACAGTGGGGTATATCCAGGGTCAAGTTCTATGTGTTTGTTGATGGCCTTCTTGGTGGAGAATCAGGCCTCTAGCAAATTCGCATGCTTGTCTCTGTCTGGCCTGTCCATGGAACCTGGCGTTGTCCCAATCAACCCCTGGCTCTCCTTTATCCATGTGACTGGAGATGAGTCACATTGGTCCTGTCCTTTTGTTGCTTTTAGTTGATGTTCATGTACCTTAGTGGCTATTTCCTCCTGTCTGCCCAATGTAGTGTTTGTCACAGTCTCTGCAGGGGATCTTATAGATGACATTGGTCCTGTCCTTAGTGAGTAGTGGGTCTAGTTGGGTGAGCAGTTTGTGTAGGGTTGATGTGGGCTACTTTGATGCCCAGTGGTCGTAGGAGTCTTGTGGTCAGTTCAGATGTGTTCCTGATGTAAGGCAGCGTGATGAGTGTATCAGGGCATGTAGTATCTTCCTGGTGTTGTTCGTGCAGGCATCTTCCAATGCAGTTTTTCAGATATTCGTTGACTTTGAATATCTGGAAGAGGGACTCTTCTTCTCTTTGGCATAATTCTGTGCTGCTGCAGTGTGGTGTTGCCCATTTAAGTAGAGTTTTCACTCAACATCGTTTGTGGCTGTGTGTGGGTAGTTTGGTTGAAATTATGGACAGGACCAACGTGATATATAAAATTCCCCTCCGCTGCAACAAACGCTACATCAGACAGCCAGGAAGAAAATTAGCCACAAGGGAACACGAGCATCAACTAGCACTGAAAAGACACAATCAATACACACTCATCTCCATTTACATGGATAAGGAGAACCACCAGTTTGACTGGGACATCACCAGGATCCTAGGACAGGCCAGACAGAGACAAGCGTTCCTAGAGGCCTGGTTCTCCACTAAGAAGGCCATTAACAAATACATAGATCTAGTCCCTATATATACACCAGTGCAAAGGAAACCGGAAATGAAGTCATCAAATCCAACGGCCCCAGAGTTTAAATACCAGGTAAGAAAACACAATGACGATTCATCAAAGGCAGCACTGATGAAACATCTGCGGAACAATGAACCAGTTCAGCGAGCCAAACAACCTCAACATCCACAACCCGAGCTACAAATCTACTCTAGAACCTTAGAATGAGCAAACTCCTGGAGTGGGCAGAGAGCTAGCAGATACTGTTCAGTGCAGTGATGTGTTAGACAACTAAACCTGGGATTTCTAACAGTGCGGCGCTCCCTCAGCACTGACCCTCCGACAGTGCCTGCTCCCTCAGCACTGACCCTCCGACAGCGCGGCCCCCCCCCTCCCCGGCGCTGACCCTCCGACAGCGCCCCCCGCCCCGGCGCTGACCCTCCGACAGCGTGGCACCCCCCCGCCCGGCGCTGACCCTCCAACAGCGCGGAACCCCCCGGCGCTGACCCTCCGACAGTGGGGTGAGAATTGAACCACGAACAGACAGCCTGTGACCGTCTTATTTTGTGTTGTAGCCACGAGAAAGGACAAGAGACTGACGACAGTGTCCAGCTTCCAGAAGGTAGGTGTTGGCAGGGACATCGACCATCCTGAAAGATGGGTCAGCAGGGAGAGGAGGGAAGGAGTGTGGGAGTGATGGAGACAGGAAGTGAGTGCGGGAGTGGAGGAGAGATGGGTGCGGGAGTGGAGGAGAGATGGGTGCGGGAGTGGAGGAGAGATGGGTGCGGGAGTGGAGGAGAGATGGGTGCGGGGATGGGGGATGGAGGGTGCGGGAGTGAGGGATGGGGGATGGGAGACGGTGCAGGAGTGAGGGATGGAGGGTGCGGGAGTGAGGGGTGGAGGGTGCGGGAGTGAGGGGTGGAGGGTGCGGGAGTGAGGGGTGGAGGGTGCAGGAGTGAGGGATGGAGGGTGCGGGAGTGAGGGATGGAGGGTGCGGGAGTGAGGGGTGGAGGGTGCGGGAGTGAGGGGTGAGGGATGGAGAGTGCGGGAGTGAGGGATGGGGGATGGGAGACGGTGCGGGAGTGACGCATGGAGGGTGCTGGAGTGAGGGATGGGGGATGGGAGAGGGTGCGGGAGTGAGGGACAGGGGATGGGAGAGGTTGCGGGAGTGAGGGACGGGGGATGGGAGAGGGTGCGGGAGTGAGGGATGGAGGGTGCAGGAGTGAGGGATGGGGGCTGCGGGAGAGGGGTGCAGGAGTGAGGGATGGAGGGTGCGGGAGTGAGAGATGGGGGCTGCGGGAGAGGGGTGCAGGAGTGAGGGATGGAGGGTGCGGGAGTGAGGGATGGGGGCTGCGGGAGAGAGGCGCGGGAGTGAGGAAACCAGTCTGAGCAGAGTGCTGGGCGGGGTGGGATGGATGGAGCCGGTTTGGATCAGAACCCGCCGTGATGGTACTGAGTGGCATAACAGCCTCGAGGGGCTGAATAGCCTCCTGCAGTTCCTGGTTTGTATTCACGGTGCCACCCGACTGGGGAAAGGAGTCGGGGCAGAGCTGGTATGGTCACTGTCCCCAGGGAGGGAATGGGGGTGTGGAGAGAAGGTCAGTTTCTCTGGTGGGGGTGTGGGGGTGAAGTGGAGAAGGGAGCATCAGTGTCCCTCGGGAGGAGCGTGGCGTTAGAGTCTCAGAGCAGAGGGGGTGGAGAGGGGTCTGTGCCCCTGAGTTTGGAGGTGGGAGACTGGTGGTGGGGAGGTGGCCAATGTTTCCCCTCCCTGCCTTTCCCCACTGAGAGGTGGCACCCTGGGTGAGCAGTGGGTACTCGCTCCAGTACTGAGTGGGAATGTCGGTGTTGTGTTTTTCCGGGCAGGAGAGAGCGGGAACGCTGATGAGCAAACGGCTGTGGCCATTGCCAGTGTACAGCAAGCAGCCTTCACTGACCACAACATCCAGTACCAGTTCCGCACAGAGAACAATGGTGGCCAGGTTGTATCTGCGAGGCCGAGTTGGAGGTGTGGGTCCTTCCCCAGTCCTGGGGGTCATGCCCCAATCCGAGGGTCATGCCAGGCCATTGTGACTGCGCTCCTCATCCCCACACCCCTCCCACTCCGAACGCTAACATTCTCACCCTCAACAGCAACAAGAAGCTGCATTTATAGAGCACTTCTTCACATACCAAAATTTTCCCCAGGACCACCTTGGGATCAGAAATTGAGCAGAGTCTGTCCCTAGGCAACAGCAGGGGTCATCAGGGCTAGAAAACCACAAGCTCGAACAAAGGGTCAGTCCTTAAGGAGTGTCATAAAGGAGCAGTGAGGGAGGGGTGTGTACAGGTGTTCCGGGAGGGCATTCCAGAGCTCGGGATCCCAGGCAGCTGAAGGCATGGCCCCCAGGTGTGGAGGGCCAGGAATCAGGGGATGTTCAAGAAGTAAGGATGAGAGGAGGTGACAGAGATAGGGAGGGGGTGTAGGGGCCAGAGGAGGTTACAGAGATAGAGAGGGGGTGTAGGAGGTTAGAAAGATAGGGAGGGGTGTAGGGGCTGGAGGAGGGCAGAGGGATAGGGAGGGGTGTGTAGGGGCTAGAGGAGGGCAGAGGGGTAGGGAGGGGTGTAGGCGCTGGAGGGGTACAGAGGGGTAGGGAAGGGCTGGAGGAGGGTAGAGGGGTAGGGAAGGGCTGTAGGGGCTGGAGGAGGGTAGAGGGGTAGGGAGGAGTGTAGGGGCTGGAGGAGGGTAGAGGGGTAGGGAGGAGTGTAGGGGCTGGAGGAGGGTAGAGGGGTAGGGAGGAGTGTAGGGGCTGGAGGAGGGTAGAGGGGTAGGGAGGAGTGTAGGGGCTGGAGGAGGGTAGAGGGGTAGGGAGGAGTGTAGGGGCTGGAGGAGGGTAGAGGGGTAGGGAGGAGTGTAGGGGCTGGAGGAGGGTAGAGGGGTAGGGAGGAGTGTAGGGGCTGGAGGAGGGTAGAGGGGTAGGGAGGAGTGTAGGGGCTGGAGGAGGGTAGAGGGGTAGGGAGGAGTGTAGGGGCTGGAGGGGTACAGAGGGGTAGGGAAGGGCTGGAGGAGGGTAGAGGGGTAGGGAAGGGCTGTAGGGGCTGGAGGAGGGTAGAGGGGTAGGGAGGAGTGTAGGGGCTGGAGGAGGGTAGAGGGGTAGGGAGGAGTGTAGGGGCTGGAGGAGGGTAGAGGGGTAGGGAGGAGTGTAGGGGCTGGAGGAGGGTAGAGGGGTAGGGAGGAGTGTAGGGGCTGGAGGAGGGTAGAGGGGTAGGGAGGAGTGTAGGGGCTGGAGGAGGGTAGAGGGGTAGGGAGGAGTGTAGGGGCTGGAGGAGGGTAGAGGGGTAGGGAGGAGTGTAGGGGCTGGAGGAGGGTAGAGGGGTAGGGAGGAGTGTAGGGGCTGGAGGAGGGTAGAGGGGTAGGGAGGAGTGTAGGGCTGGAGGAGGGTAGAGGGGTAGGGAGGAGTGTAGGGGCTGGGGAGGGTAGAGGGGTAGGGAGGGGTGTAGGGGCTGGAGGAGGGTAGAGGGGTAGGGAGGAGTGTAGGGGCTGGGGGAGGGTAGAGGGGTAGGGAGGAGTGTAGGGGCTGGGGGAGGGTAGAGGGGTAGGGAGGGGGTCTAGGGGCTGTATATGTGTACTGATGCATGTGGGGGAGGTGTAACTGTGGCACAGATGATTGGTGGATAGGCAGAGAGCGCGGTCAACAAAGCTTTATTAATGGGGGTGTAGAGTACTACTTACTCCCTTGATATAACCCCCCCACCCCGCTTACCCGTTTGTCTTCCCACCCATCTTGGATGAACGCCCCGCTGCTTTCCCCCCACCATGATGTAACAGTGTGCCCCTCCCTCTCCTGCAGGTGACGTATCGGGTGGTGCAGGTTTCCGATAACCAGCTGGACGGACAGACGGACGCCTCCGGGGCAGTGAGTGTCGTCTCCTCCACCGCCTTCACTGGGGGGCAGCAAGCAGTGGCACAGGTCAGAGCCCCCCTCACCACCATATTCTCCCGTATCCCACCCGCTGCCGCAGCCTCCCGTATCCGCCAGCACCCCCCACCCCACCGCTTTCAAACCCCATCAACATCCTGGTCCCACAACCCCCTGTATCCCTCCCCAGTCCCACATCCTTCCCAGCCCCATATCCCTCTCGCATCCCCCAAACCCCCGCATCCATCCCGGTCCTGTATCCTGCTGTATCCCTCCCAATCCCGCACCCTCCCGTATCCCTCCCTGGCCCTGTATCGCCCTGTGTCCCTACCATGTCCCTCCTGGCCCCATATCCCCCCCAAAGCTCCCTGTATCCATCCCAGTCCTGCACCATTTCCCTCCCGTATCCCTCCCCAGCCCCGTATTGCCCTATTCCCCCCCACCCAGCCATATCCCTCTTGTATTGACCACCCCCCCCCCATATCCATCCCGTTCCTGGATCCCACTGCATCCTTCCATGTTCTGCAACCTCCTGCATCCCTCCCAGTCCTGTATCACCCTGTTTCCCTCCTGTGTCCGTCCCAGTCCCGTATCTCTCCCGGTCCCATATTCCATTCCCCCCCACCACCCCCCGCCAAACCGTGGCTGTCCCAGCCCTGCAACCTCCTGTGTCCGTTCCACAGGCACCCATATCCATCTAGTCCCAAAACCTACCATATCACTTTCTTACCTTCCTGTATTTACCCCCCTCCCCCAGTCCCACAATCTCTCATATCTTTCCATAACCTCCTGGTCCCGTAACTTCCCATCCTCCCAGACCTGTAACCTTCCGTACTCCTACCATTCCGTAATTTCCTGTTATCCCTTGCAGTCCTGAAGTGTCCCATCTTCCTCCCGTATCCTTCCCATAACGTCTCATATACCCCACCCTGCCTCATAACCTCGCGTATCCTTCCCATGTCCCTCTTGGTCTCGTAATTTCCTGTATCCCTCCCATATACCTGCAACCCCAGTCCTGTTAACATCCACATTCCTTCCATACACCATCCCTCCCCTCACAATTGATAACCTCCTGTATCCCTCCCAGTCCCATACACCCCTCCCATATACCTCCCAAATTTCTCCTGCCCCCGTAACCCCCCATACCCTTTGTGGTCCTGTAACTGCCCATTTCCTTCCATAAAGTGGCAAATGTCATTCCCTTGTTAAAACAAGGGAACAGGGATAACCCCGGAATTTACAGGCCAGTTAGCCTTACGTCAGTGGTGGGCAAATTATTGGACAGGGCTCCGAGAGATAGGATTTATGATCACTTCGCAAGTCACTGTTTGATTCGTGATAGTCAGCAAGGATTTGTGAGAGGTAGATAATGCCTCACAAACCTTATTGAATTCTTTGAAGAGGTGACCAAACACGTGGATGAAGATGGAGCAGTGGATGTGGTATACGTGGGTTTAAGTAAAGCATTTGATAAGGTTCCCCACGGTACGCTCATGCAGAAAGTAAGGAGGCATGGGATCGGGGGAAATGTCGCAGATTGGATTCAGAATTGGCAGATCCTTAAAAGACAAACGGTGGTAGCCGAAGGAAAATATTCAACTTAATGCTCAGTTACAAGTGGTGTACACAAGGATCCGTTCTGGGTCTTCTATTTGCGATTTTTGTGAATGATTTGGATGAAGGAGTGGAAGGGTGGGTTAGTAAGTTCGCAAATGATATGAA